>NC_085061.1:2290977-2976955 GCF_963662255.1 Cinclus cinclus | reverse complement strand
GGAGTGAGCAATGGCCAAAGCTTGTGGATCTGTGTGGCCAGAGGCAGACTAGGAACAGGGTGCCTTCCTCCCTGGGAGAACAAGGGATGGAGCAGAGCAAAGCCCTCTCACTCCCCTCCACAAAACTCTGCAGGTCCAACTCAATTTCCCCAATCCCTGCAGTGTCCCAGACAAGCCCTGGATGCCAGCAGAGCTCTGGGGCCATTCAACCTCCGTCCCACTGCAGCTCCAAAGCAGCCCCTGCTCTACCCTCAGCAGAGCAGAGCTGGGTGCAATTATGCTTCACTGCCTCTCCTCTCTCACTGTAATTCCTTTGCTCCGCTGAATTGCTTCCCCTTCAGCACCACACATAATCCATTGCACTGTAATTACACGGGAATTTTAATATCTGATGTATTTATAAGATGCACTTAATTCATCAGCCCCTTTAACCACACTGTCATTCCAGCCTTCAGCACGGTGGGAAGGATGACTCGCTGTCAGATGGAGATTAGCTGGCCCATGTGTGTAACGAGCTGGAGGGTGTTCTTAGCCCAGCTGAGAGCCTCACTGCCAGATCCACCCTGGCTGAGGAGCAGGATCCCACCATGCCAGGTGTCCCAACCCTCTAGGGGGTTGTGCCAAGGCTCCGCTGTGCTGCTGCAGAGACAAAGGGCAGCACGATCCAGAGATTATTCCCGAACATTTGAATCATCCAACAGGTCCGAATTTGACAGAAATGAAGGGTCTGTGTTGGGGTGAGCTTTCTCTCTCCAGCCCAATCACTAGGGGTTCCCCAAAGGGCTCCCTAAGGTGAGGGATTCACATTCAGATCCCATGAAGAAAGTATCTACTACTGAAGGCTTCTTTTTCCTGGCATTTGTTTTGGTGGCTCATTTCCAGCCATGTCCTAAGAAGGGAACCAAAGCCTTTGAGCATCTTGCAGGGAGCACAATGCATTGATTTTCCCAGCCCAGGCAGGAGGGATGAGCTCCCTGGCATCCTTGGCTCCCCCTGGCTTGGGGGTGCGGGGTCCTTGTGCTGAGCTCAGTGCCCACCACAGCTCCTCGGGATGCCCAGGAGGGCAGTGGACTCAGCAGAATGCTGGGAGTGGCTGAGCTCCATCCCACCAAGCCCTGGGAGAAATGCCAGCTGAGCCTGGGAACGAGGGGCAAAAGGAGAGAGAAAAGGGTGGTTTCACTGACTCGTTTCCTGGGGGACACCCTGGCTCTCACTGGTGGATGACACCACATGTTGCACACTGGGATCCCACTGGGTTTCCCCGCAGCCCTGCAGTGACATCCACGCTGCCCCTGCCAGGCACCCCTGTGGGCAGGTGGCACTCACGGGGGGTGGCATTGCCCCCATCTCAGCACTGGCCAGGAGGCACCACGGAGGCACAGCCCAGCTGCCAGTGGCACTGGATGGCCCTACACGAGCAGGATGGACCAGAGACCCACCAGGTCCCCACAACACCCGGTGAGCATTGGGACACAAACCCTCCTCCTGCCTCCAGCGAGCTGTACCAGAGCAGAGCTGTGCTGGAGTGGGACTGTGACGAATTTCAGCTGGAGAACGTTCTCCAGCAGTACCACCCTGAGCCCCTGGGCTGCTATCAGCACCTGAGCCCACCCACAGCCCTTGAGCCCCAGGGCTGGGTCAGATGTCAAGTGTGCCCCCAGCACTTGGCAGTGGTCAGGCACAGTGACACACAGGTGACACACTGGTCCCCTGACAGACCACGGCCTTGGCACAGCCTGGCACTGAGGTCTCTCCCCACAGCTCCCTGCTCTGGCACCCTGTGGCTCCCTGGGAACTCAGGCTGGGGACATGAAGGGTGCTGCAGCCAGCCTGATGTCCCCCCATGCCCCAGGTCATGTCACACACACTCCAGAGCTGCACCTCCCTGTCAGGCTGCTCCAAGTGCCAGCGGGTCCCTGTGCCCGTGTGCCAGCCCCGAGCAGGGACACCAGCCCTGGGGGCAGAGCTTGGCATCCCAAGCTGAAGCATCTCACACCCAGGGTTCTACCGAGGAGCTGGTAATTCCCCATTCCCTCCCCATCCAGAGGGTCCCTGGTACCTGCTCCCCACGGGGTGTCACAGCCTCCTGCCTCAGTTTCCCCACCTGCCACAGTGCTCTCCGAGAAGGTAGAGGTAGGACTGTGGTGCCAGGAGGTGCAGCAGGGTCTCCAACCTGACCCTCTGCCTTAAGACCAGGGCAGGGCCCTCTCTGCTGTCCCCATCCCCAACCCCTCCTTCCACAGAGTGCTGCCACCCAGGTAGAATTCTGGCCCCCAAGGTGACTGACAGAAGGGGCTTGGGGCAGACACCTCACACCTCATGCCCAGCCAACCCTACCAACCACCTCCTCCAGGTCCTGGCCACTACCTGAAGCTCAGCTACCCTACAGGTGTCCCCCTCCCTCCCCCTTGTCCCCAAAAAGCAAATATCCAGGGAGATGGGCTCGGCGCTGCAGCTCTGCCGGTGGCACTGCGCTGAGCAGCAGAGCAGACACTGCAGCACGGACGTTACGTAAGCCCGAGCCAGCTCTGGGGATGTAGGACACCGGGGTTATCCCCCGGCCCCCCCCCGGGGCTGCCACCCCCACCCCGCCCCAGGCCACGTGGGCTTGTGGAGCTTGGGGGGAAAACCCCACCAGCTCAGCCCACACTGCAAGGGCTGCAGGGGGAGCTGGGGTGACCCTTGGGTTGCTGTGTGGCCCTGCCATGGGGCACACGGTGGTGGCACGGGGGTGGCAGAGGGGGGACAGGAGGGCTGTGCCACTGTGAGGCAGGGAATGGGGCAAACGGTGCGGTGGGATGGGGCTGGGAGGCAGCGGGTGCTGCACCCACATCCCATTGAGTCCTTCTGGACTCTTCAGGGCTCACTCGTGCAGGTGAGAGCTCAGGGAAGGAGCCAGGTGGTCAGGCTGCAACTCCCGGGCTGTGCCTCCCTCGGGGTGACTCATGGAGCAGGATGAACACGGCCAGGGCAAAGGATCCAGCCCTGATCCCAGCCTGCTGCATCTCTATCCCCATCCTCACAAATCTGGAGGGTCAGCATCTCTAAGCACAGCCTTCCTGGGGCCAGTATCCCGGTGACAGCATCCCTGCGATCAACCTCCTTGGGATCAGTGTCCCTGGAGCAGAATCCCAAAGAAGAACATCCCTGGTGCCTCCAGCACAAGCTGGGGAGCCACAATCAGAATTTCCCAGAGCTGAAGGGAAGATCCTTCCCCTGCGGGACAGCCCCCGCATCACCTGCCCTGCATCCCTGCGGGGAAATGGAGGTGAGGGATGGCACAGCTGGCATCACCCGGGTCACCCACCCCCAAAACACCCATCCCCCTTGCCAGGGGCACAGTGAGTGGGCAGGAAGGGCTGCCAGCACTGGGGCTCCCCTGGGATCAGCTTTATCCTGGGTATCAGACCACTGGGATGCCAGCAGCATCCCCTGCCTTGGTGCAGGATGGGGGCAGGGATGGGGAGCCCACGGCCCCACAGTTAGGTGACTTCTCTCTGGCTTTCTGTCAGGCACGATCTGGATCTGGTCATTCTGTTTGGGGATTTCAGGGGAGGGGAGAAACGCCCAGGCTAAAGGTCCCAGCAACGGGAGATAGCAGGAAATTAATGTTAATTAATTCATAATGACACTGAGATAGTGATACCAGATGCTTCCAAAGTCCAACAGGGGAATCTGAAAGACCTCTGCAAGAAATCCATTGCCCACTGGCAGTCCTGCCTCACTGCAAGCTGGGAATGAGGGAGTGAGCTGGGAACTGGGATCAAGCTGGGACTGGAGGACCAAGCTGGAAGCAAGCTAGGAAACAGCCATGAATGGTGAAAGAGGGGCACATGCCTGTGAGGTGACAAGCCCACAGTCACCCAGAGCTGTGGAGAGCAGCACTGGGACACCCCCTACTACCTCCCATCACACTCCCACCTTTCTTTCTTCCACCCCAACTCAGAAGCTGGAGTGGAGCTAGAGTGACAAGACACCCACTGTGCTCTGCTCCCTGGGGCACAGGGGCTTCCCGAGACTCCTAATGCTCATTTTTTAAATCTCCTTTCCTGCATTTCGGGCACACCAGGTTCAGGGCAGGTGGCTGGGTATGCACTGGGCCCACAGGGGGATGGAGGGACAGGTTCATGAAGTGGGACAGGGTCATAGGTCCTTTTTGCCAATTAGTGTCCCCACACTCGGAGGACAATTTCTCCTCCTCATCCATGTGAGCCAGCCCTTGCCCTGCACTGCCAAGCCCAAACCTGGCTGGACTTTAGCCAAGAGGTGCAAAAAATCCTAGAAAGGGGATGCCACATCCTGGTGCCACATCCCTAGGGCTGGGGATGCCAGAGTCAGCGCCGAGAAGAGTGCAGCCATGAACTCCGAAAAAAACACAGGCACACCCCTGGGCTTGGAGCTGTTTTCCTTGACAGGGGGATTATGCTCCTTCCCACAGTGATACAGCAGCACCTGAACCCAGAGGGGACTCTCAACATGGGGACTCAGGAGGTGGCTGAGGCAAGGCAGGGCCTGGCAATGGCAGAGCAGGGTGGCACAGCCGGGGCACGGCGCTGCCATCACTGCTTACATAAGGTGCCCCCTCCAAGTGCCACACACCCAAGCGGTCACAGGAGAGCAGGACAGAACTGTCCCTCCAGCAACCCCTCACAGGGACAGCACTCCCACTCTTCCTGGAAACAGCACCCCCCCAAACTGCCAACCTGGCCTCCTTCCCCTTGCACAGAGGTTGGGAGAGGCTTCCGTGTCTCTCAAGCACATTCACACCCTAAAAGCTGCACAGGAATGGGGTGGAAATGCTGTGTTTCAGCTGGCGGTGCAGTTCCCCCGACAGCTCCTCCGAAGTTTATCCGCAGCAGGAATGGTTCCTGCTGCGCTGCCGCTGGAGCCACCCCAGCCAGCAGGGAGAGGGGAAAACCCCACTGTGAGCACCACGGAAAATCACGGAGCACCACGGCACCAGAGTCGGGGACACACCAAAATCCCACCCCGGCTGCTCCCAAGGGACTTGCCATAACCCCATGGGTCATTCCAGGGCTAAGGAAAAAACTATTTGGACTTCACAGGTAAAGCAATTCTTTTGGGTAAAAGAGCAGCAGAGGCAATACAGGATTTCAAAGTGTGTTTTGGATCAGAGGCAAGAAGTAAAGTGGCCTTTACAGTGCCTTCCACAGCAAAGCTGGAGCTTTATTAAGTTTATCTGGCATGGACGGGAATGCTCGCTGTTATTCCAGGCCTGAAAAGAGCAGGCAAGGATTTTTTTATTTATTTTAGTCTTGTTTTCATTATTTTCTGGTGGCTTCACTGCTTTGTGCTCACACAAAGGGAATTTCACCTGCTGTTCCAAACAAAAGGCCCTGGAAAGTTTTGCAGAGAAGGGGATGAGGGGAAGAAGGTTTGTAGAAGCAAAATGAGTTGTTGCAGGGCTTGCCGTGTTGTTTTTTTTCACAGTGACCTGTAAAACATCCCCAGCTCTTTGCTGCTTGCAGAAGACCTGGCACCAACCATGTGAGTCCCCTGTCCCCACCAGTGTCACCCCTGGGATGGGGATGAGAAGGTCTCAGAAATTTGGGTTGATTTGGGGTGCAGAAGGAAGGCAGTGGCACCGCTTCCCATCTTTTTCACGGGCAAAGTCACGCCACGCTTTCTAAGAACAGGAAGGAAAAAAACCCAGCCCTCGTTTGCTGACACCACAGCAAAACAGGTGGTTCAAAATCACAAGTGCAAGGGGGGGGGGAGAAAAAAAACAAACCCTATTTGGTGATTTTTGTGCTCATATTCACTGCCAAACTGCCCGGGAGTGCTGCTAAATACACACCATTTTCCCTCTCACACTCTTTGCTCTATAATTAAGAGAGACTTCTAAAAATACAAACGGCCTCGAGCACCCAGTGAAGGCGTGCAGGTGCTGCTAACTGGAGGCACTTTAGTACAGCTCATTTTCTGGACAATTTTACTCGCCTGGCTCGTGCTCAGCGCCGATACTATTACAGTGATGCAATTCTGCTGCTGCTGCTGCTGCTGCTGCTGCTGCTGTGGTTGCCTCGCTCGGATTTTTCCCTGCGCTTTGCAGTTTGCCTTGGAAGCCCCCCCAGCTCCGCAGCTCCCGGGCTCACCCCAAGCGCGTCCCCGCCGGCGGGGCCCGGGGAGCTGGGGATAAGAGGGTCAGGCGGGTGTGTGTCACACGGACATGTGAACATCCCTGTGTGGGCATCGAGGGGCATAACCCCGCGTGGGCATTGCCCAAAAGAGCCGGTGTGCAAAAGTTTTTGGGTGAGGAAGCGAGCTGGCTCCAGAAGGGAGCAGGAGCACGGAGAGGAGCCCAAAAAGCAGCAGCAAAGCCTCGGTGCTGGCTGGGCAGGGAGGGGGCCCATGGCACTGGCACGGTGACGCCGCTTGGCAAAACATCCTCATCCCCCCCCCCCCCCCCCCAAACAATTTGGGGCACAGGGGTAAGGGGGAACTTTCCCCGTGGAGCCGCCGCTGCGAAACTTCCCCGTTTTATTTCTCCATTAGGGCTGCAATAGGTGGAAGTGATTGACTCACTATGAGACTGCTGTTTTTGCCTCTGACTTGGGATTAAGACGGAGCTGGAGGAGCGGAGGAGCCGTCGTCGGCAGGCACCGGAGCCGGCACTTACCTCTCACTGCATCCAGCCCCTCCGGCCGTGGGGCTGCAGCTTCTGGAGAGTTAGCTGGCAGGGCACCCCACATCCATTCGGGTTTCTCCCAGGACCGACGTTCGGCTGCTGCTTCTTAGGCGCAGACCCAACCCCTCCATTCCAACCACAGGGAGAAAAAAAAATATCTTCTTCCAAAAGAAAAAAAAAAAAAAATAAAAAAAGGAAGATTTAAAAAAAAAAAAAAAGCAAACACGCTTTTTTTCTTGGTTCGATTTCCCCGTGGAGAAAAAAAGAAAAATAGATAAATCCCAGCGACCAAGAGATCCAGACTCAGGTGAATTTAGCTTCAAACTCCCTCTGCGCTTTCGGAGCCTTCACCCTCAAATGGGCTTTGGAAGATGCTGGGGGACCCATCGTTGCCAAAGTGTCATCAAATATCCTTCGGGCTCAACTCCGCTCCTGCCCGGGGAGGGTGGACTTCTTCCCTTCTTCCCTTCTTCCCTGCTTGCTGCGTGCTGTGGAGTTGGCAGGGACCTGCCTGTTCCAGCCTCAGCGTGGAGGGTGGGTGGGTTGGTTGGTTGATGTGGGTTGGTTTTCTCTCTCTCTCTCTCTCTCTCTCTCTTTTTTTTTTTTTTTTTTTTTCTCGCCGCTATTGGTTTTCTTGCTATCTGATCCTGAGCGAGCGCTGCAGCTCGCCGCTTCCCTGCTTTTTTCCCCCCAGCTCCCAGGCTTTTGACAGGGAATGAAACACAGACACCCAGTGAGACAGGCTCCGGCTTCTACAAAGCTCCACTCCCTCCTGCTGCCTTTGTCCGCGAACAGCAACTCCTCCAACTCTGCCCGTAGACACGAGGGAACCTCTGCATCAGCACTTTCCTAATGGCTGCTTCGCCCCAGCCCTTCGACCCCTCTTCTTCTTCTTCTTCTTCTTCTTCTTCTTCTTCTTCTTCTTCTTCTTCTTCCTTGCTTCCTCTCTTCTACCTTGATGGCTTCTGCTTGCTTTTTCTAGCCTGGCCCCGGCTCCGGCAGCCACAGAAGAGGGGAGCAACAATCCCTCCCCGATGGATCCATCTCAGCTCCCCCGAGCTGGCGGCTGCGCTCGGGGGGCAGTGACCCTGCAGTCCATCACCGTCCTTCCTGGGCACCTTCCATGAAAAATAAATGGTGGGGACAGTGTCCCTGAAGGCTTCACTTTGGGCTGGTTTAAGGGGCAGGGGACTGCATGTGTGGAGAGGAGATGGGGGTAGAGGGAGGGATGAGAATTGGAGCCACTTCTTTTTATTGCAGGAGGGGATTTTTTCTTTTTTAAAGGTTGACTGGAGTCCAAATTTGTTTCTTTGGTGGTGAGCATTATTTTAAGCCATTTGGGAGGCTTTGGGTGTCTCCAGGTCACACTAGCGTTATAATAGCAAGGCCTTTTTGGAGAGGGTCAAAATGAAATCTTGCTCTGGAAGCCTCTTTCCTCCACAGAAGGGACCGGAAAGCACAGAGATGCTGCAGTGGGCTCACAACCTCGGCTGGCTCCCAGCCAGAAGGAGATGCAAACCAGCCACCGTCTGTAATTTTTGCTACACTTCCTCCACACTCGGTCACCCGCGAGATCCCAGGGCTGCTGCCTGTTCCTTTTTTGGGGATTCACAGGGCTTTGTTAAAAAAAAAAAAATAATAATCACAGCCAGGAGACCTCCAGCCTCTCCAGCGATGCTCGGCGCTGCTCAGCGTGGCTGTCATGAGCTGGCAGGTCACAGAGAAACCATAAAGCCCCCCAGAACACAGCACATGAAGAGGCTGCCTCCCCCTCTGCCCTTTGGCAGCCTCTCCCTCACTTTTCCTTGTCTCCTACCACAAGTCTGGGACCAGCAATTCCTCCCTCTCCCCTTTGACAGCATCCTGGAGCAGTGACTCTCCTGGTGCTCAGCTCTCATCCTCTCCTGAGATGGAGAATTGTTCCCTCACTGCTCCCAAGGACCCCAGGCACCAAAGCACCTCAGGGCAATGCTCCCAGTGCTGCCTCCACTCCCCTCTCTACATTGGCTTGTCCTGTCTCACCCCATTCCACAAACCTCAGAAACATTGAATTTTAACCAACACCAGATCCCAGGATGAAAAGCACTGCAGGACCTTGCCCCAGCCCTGATGAATACTCATTTAACAGCAGGGATTTGGGATTTGCTGATCGGAGGGACACCAGCTCACACACCGGGCATGGTGGTCTTGTGCGAGACCACCCAGGGACAACCTGACCCCACAGCACTGCTCCTTTCTGTCTGTCAGGCAGCCTCCCACATGTCAGCTTGCTCCTCCCTGATCCCTCCCCTCCTGTCACCCCACCATGCCCATGGAACTCTTCCCAAACACCTCCCTGCCCCGATGCCCAGCCACAGGTGCCAGACCAAAGTCCCTTACATACCCTTCAAAAATAGACACCATTAATGCACCCAAAGATTGGCTGCAGAGCTGGGGTGGGAGACTGGCCATGGGCCAGGGGCAGTCACTGGGGTGAGGGGAGCAACTTCAGCATCCCCAGTCCAAGACTGGGGCTGGCTGCGAGGGCTGGGTGGAGCTGGGCAGCCACAACTGGCCGGGCTGGTGTTCCCATCACCTGCCCATGCTGGTGGCTTGTCTCTCTCCCCCCAGTTTGCTACAGGAAATGCAAATTAATAGCCTGGGACTTCCATCCTGGTAAGGTCCAGTTTCCCTCTGCTTTTGGGCAGAAGTTCCCTGTCATCCCCATCAGGACTGGGGAGAAGCTCACTGTCCCCTTCTGTCAGCACAGGACCACAGCCCTGGGGACCACCATGTCCCATGGGCTCCCAGCCAGGGAACAGCTCCAGCCAGGACCCAACCTCCCACTGCCCCAGGGCATGTGTGGCCAGTCTTTTAGGAACTGTCCAAGCCGGGGAAGGAGGACGAGGGGGTGGAAGGAGGGGTGCACCCAGCGGGGTCGAGCCCCTTGCGAGCGCCCGCAGCGCGGCTGCGCAGGGCCAGGAGCGAGTCAGCACTGAGCCATTAGGGCTAATTTAATCAAGACGGATGGCCCGATTGGAGGGCTGCCGTCCATAAATCCCCCACTCCCGCTGCATTGATGTCAGGGCTCCCAGAGGAAGAGGCTGAGGGGGAGGTGAGGGGGAGCAGGGATGGGGAAACGTGCTAAGTCACCTGTTCTCACCAATGACTCTTGGATTGGGTACCACCACCCCATCCTGCACAGCCCACCATCCTCCAGCCCTTCCAGAAACCTAGCAGCTGGAGAGGGTGGGATTTCAAGCAAACTGGGTTTGCTGAACCCCAGAAGGTGCAGGGCTGTTCACAAATCCTGCAGGGCAGTGGTTTGCTCCCATGGGCATCTCACCTATTTGCTCCAATTTGCAGCAGGAGGAAGGTGGGGTGCTGAGGGAAACAGGCTTGGAGCTCCACTGTATGTCCCAGTGTGATAACTGGGACTTGGAAATACAAGCTGAGAAATCCCCAAGGCTGATGGATGCAGAGCCCAGCAAGACACGCAGAGCTCAAACCACACCAAACCACAACGCTACTACAGGCCATCCCCATGGAATACCAGCTCCTGTCTCCCAGCACCCCACTCCCTTCCCACTTCTGCTCCTACAAATGGCCATTTGCAGGCTCAGGGTTGCCATCTGACGACCCAAAACATCCCCCCATCCATTGAGCAGTGGGAGCCACACGTGCTGCCGCGCCGCACGAGCCAGCTCAGGAAATAAGCTCTCATCCATCCAGGTTAAAAATAGCCCTGAGCTTTGCCATGGACACGCCTCGCCCTGACGCTCTGGCCGAGCTGGCTCCCATCTCGCTCCCATCTCGCTCTCGTCTCTGGGCCCACCCAGCTCACCCAGCCCTCAAAGTGGCCACAAGGAAGGGTCCGGCCGGCTGCGGCCATCTGCTCCGGGAGCTGGCAGCGCCGTCGGCGCGGGATGCCGGCTCTGCCAGGCCGTGCTGTTGGCCAGCAAAGGGAAGCAGAGGGCCAAGTCCTGGTGGGATTTGGGAAGACAACGGGCCAGGGGATGCGGCAGACGCAGGGGAGGATGGCACGGGTTTGTGGGCACCGCTCTCGGCCCTGGAGCGCTCGCGGAGGTTGTGACAGGGGAGAAAGCAGGGGTGATAGCCCTGCGCAGAAGAAAAGATATTTGTGTTACCAGGGGATCTCAGCCTGGGAGAACAGTCAAGGATGTCCAGGAGCAGTTGGATGATGGAGAGAGGGATGCTCAGACCTCCCCTCCATGTCCAGAGCACCTCGAGGGCTGTGTTGGCAGAGCGGGAGCGCAACCAAAAGAGCTCAGGGTGGCTGACCCCAAGGCATGAGGAGCAATGAACTGTGACACTGCCCTGCATTTATCTGGAAATAGAGGAATGCACATCGCTGTGCACCTCTGGTTTCTGGCTGTGCTTCAGCAAGACCAGGAGGGAGGGAGGGCAGAGAGGGAGCCCGACCGCCGGCAGAAGGAGCACAGCAGCTGAGATCTTTTGATTGTGGTACTTTTTTGGAACTACAAGCAAGGTCCTGGCAACCAGAAACTGCTGATGGGGGCAAGAATTGCCAATTGCCATTCAGAGATGTGGAGCAGCTCTCCATATGTTGGTTGCACCATGCCCAGCAGGTCTTGCTGTCTCAGTTCAGCACCTTTGTATCCACTCACCCAGGAAAGAAAAGTAAAGGCAGGATGGGGCCTGAGGAGCCATCAGCCAGGAGCAATAATCTGTTCCATGAAAAGCCATGGAGCAGGTGAGCCATTTCTCCCCAGAATGGCTATCACAGAGGGGAAAAAAAAGACATTTGTATTTCTGCCAGTTGACGAAATGAAATGCCACTTGTAGCCAGTGAAACTCTGCAGATTTTGCTAATGAAGGACTGCTCCATCCAGCTTCCAGCTGGATTCCAGCCCTAGCCACAACACGGACACTGGCAGTATCCCCCGTCGCATCCCAGCACTGGTGCCAGGGGCACGGGCTCAGGCTCACTGCAAACCCAAGTGCTGCCCCATGGCAGGGACACAGATCCCATTGCCAGGTTTGCTCCCACCCTTTACTCTCCTGTGTTTGCCCTGGGCACTGTGCTGCTGGGATAGCACCGTGTCCCTTGGGAGGCTCTAACATATCTTAGGAAATTTTCCCATTCTACTCAGATTCATTTCACTCATTAGATCTTGTTTCAGCAGGGTCCCAAGGGAATGTCGCTCCCCAGAATCCTCCTCCGACTCTTCCTCCACTTTTCTTCATGTGCACACAGCTCACCTCAGGATGGCTCAGCCTTGTTCCACCATGAGCAGTGCTGGTCCAAACAGCCGTATCCTCCAGAAAACATGCCCCTCCCTCCACTATCCCAGAGGATTTCCCAGCTGCTCATGATACACTTTTTAGGAGTTTAAAGGTGCTGACCCCACCTTGCTGCAAACAGAGAGGTCCAGCCCATGGACAAACACTTGAGAAGACATTGGCCAGTGCATTTCATCATGGCCAGAGGTGGAAGCCTGTTCCTTTTCCACAGCTGAAGAGCAAAAATAGAGACAGTTTGGGAAAACCGTGCACCCTCAGCATGACGCCACTCCAAGACCAGGCCAGAGACTCCATCACTCTGGGATCCTTCATGGAAAAAAACATGATAAAGCAGGAGGAAAGAAGCTTATCTGCTGCTGTCATGCCTACAGTGTTTGGGGGGAGGATTTGGGGCAGCAGATGGGAATTCCTAGACTTTGTGCACAATCCCAGTGCCAGTTCCATGGACCAGGCCAGTTGTGATGCTTTGGCTTTTTACCATAGGATGCTCCAGAAGAAACAGCAAAGCAGCTGCCCTGGGGGCTCACAGCACCCAGGAGAAACCATGGAGCCCTTTCAGCTCTCCTCACTCCACAACCAGTGCTCAGCTCCCATTTCCCTCACCTAAAGGGTGGATAATTTTAGGAAGGGAGGAGGAAAAAGCAGAAGTGATGAGCTGACCGATGGCTGCACACAGCAGAACCCAGACTGGACACCCCGGGGCTCAGACAGGCACCTCACACGACCCAGAGGTTTGGCTGCAGCCAGAGAGCCCAACTGGCTTCTTACATAAACGACCTGAGGGCAGCGCCTCCGAGACCACCAGCACAGCAGCAGATGCTGCGAGGCCAAATCCACCCAGTCCCAGGCAGACGTCACCTAATCAGCACGCTGGCTTCTTCCCAAGGCAGTCTTGGGGCACACAGTAAATATCTTATGTAAGCACCTCTGGCCTGGGGCTGCAGCCAGTTCAGCCATGCCACTCAGCAATTCCCTCCTGGACAGAGGCACAAGAGGGGGCCTGAAGGGGCTTTCTCCAGCATGGACCTGTCAGACACCCTTGGTCCCATCTCACAGCTTTGCCAGAGGAGAGTCCAGGAAAAACCCTGATGTGTGGAGAAGAATTGCCCATCCCCAGAGGCAAAAAAAAAAAAAAAAAGAAAAAAAAAAGACAGAAGAAGGGGTCAAAATGACAAATCACTTCTGCCCCCAAATTATTTGTCCTCAAGGACTTGGTAGCTGAGTGTAGAGTTGGGAAGAGCCCAACAGCCCTTCCTAAAAGGCCAGAGCTTCCAGCCCAGCCACAGCTGGCTGGACCATGAGTCCCTTCAGTGATGCAGACATCACACCAAGCCAGGAGACTCTGCCAGTACTCAGCCCCCACCACATGAGAAATTTCCCATCTCAGTCTCCCCAGGGGCAGGTTAGCCCCCAAATTTCTCAGCACTGCCAGAGACATGAGAGAGAGAAAGAGAGAGAGAGAGAGATTCCTCTTTTTCCTGAGCAGCCTTCTGGAGACAACTGCAGTTTGGAGGCTGGAGAGAACACATGGATGGACACAGCTCGGGGTAAAACCAGCTGGGCTGGGACATTAGCAGGATGCAGAGGATGGATAACCTGTGAGCATCTTCAGCACTGAGGCATCCTCAGTCACTCCAGGCTGCCCAGTGAGGTAAAAACTATGGTGAGGGGTGTGCTGGCACACACTATTTCCTCCCTCTTTCTGGGCTCACATCTTCAGAAGATTTACCCACAGTGGCTTTAGCAAAAGAAAATTCCAAATAAGTGTCCTCGAGCCTTACTACTGCCTTTACCTCTCCGCACCAGCTTTGGGGGACTTGCCCAAACACGGGATGTCCCCTCCTGTGCCAATCCAGGTCACACACGAGCTCGGTGGGCGCAGGCATCAGCTGGAGGATGCTCGGACAGACAGCAGAGGTACAGACAGCAGGAGGCCGAGGGAGCAGACAGGACACGACCCTCCCCAGCCTCCTGCTCCTCTTTGACAGGTCACAACCACTGCAGCCACTGAAAACCCGCCCCGTCTTTCGCAAGAGGCATTTCACACCCGACCTCGCCGCTAAATTAAGCAGCCCCAGGGTTACTGCACATCCCGGGGCAGTCCTGGGTAAGGAGCAAGGTTAAATTCATCCCTGCAGAATCAGCACCAGCAGCTTCTCCATCAGCACTGGAGCTCCAGGCTGATCTGGCTGCGCCACCACCAGCCCCAGGCTGGAGAGGAAAAGAGAGGCAGGCAGAGAATTTGGGTCTGTGTTGCTGCAGCTGGCAGAGAGGAACATATGCACAAATATTTGTGCTCTCCTGCTCTTGGCAAGGCCTCTTTGACCATTGCTGGCAGCTCTCAGGGTTTGGGAAAGGGCAAAGGGGTCTGGCCAGCAGCTACCAGTGACAGCCCTGGGATTTGGGCATGGCAATAAAGGTAAAACCTTAAGGATTGCTCAAGTCCTGTCCCAAGCACGCAGCACTGAGTGACACTGGGCAGCTGCAGGCACCAGAGTCAAGTGCTTGAGATTTATGGAGTGAAGAAACAGTCAAAACTGGCACCCCACTCCCAGCTTTCACCCTCTGCTCAAAGCCACGAGCAAGACCTGCACCAGCACCAGGACTGTGCCAGGGAAGCCAAGAGGCCAGTCCGGAACAGAGCTGCATTTTGGGACCACCTGCCTATGATGGGTTTCTGGAGGGAGGAGCCTTAGAAAACAGAGGTTCAGTAGTGCCCAGGGCCAGGTAGGTGAAAGACTGAGCTATTCTTTGGGTTGTAGAGCAAAGTAAAACTGTACATCCATATGGAAACAAATTATTTTTAGGTGAAAGGCTAAATTAGAAAGATTTTATTTCCATGAGCCTCAAAGTGGTTTGTTCAATCCAAAAGGAACCAACTCCCCAGCAGGTTGTTGCACTAATTTGTAAATCATAGTTCTCCTCTAGATCATTTAAAAGACATTTTCCAAAGCAGAAGAGGCAATTGAAAAAAAAAATTAATTTCCAAACGGAGTATTCTGACTCTTCCTGAAAACTTCACATTCCCAAAAGCCAAGGTAAAGCACCGTGATCTCCCCAGTTGTTTCTCTCCCCTATTTTGTGCAATCACATGTAATTCCTGAGCTGTGCATGAGTTTGGGATGGGTGCCAGGCTCTGCAGTGCCACGCAGAGCACACGCAGCTGCCGGCACGCTCCGGATCAGAGCCACAGCACCCAGCAAAGCCGAGGGCAGGGAGCTCCTAAAGGGGTGAGGAAATGCTCTTTCCCTTTTTCTGGGGTGTTTATCCCTGTGGGGCGAGCCAGGGAATTCCATTTGGGATGTGGGGTGGCACAAGAGATCCCATCAGGCAATACCTGCTGCTCTGGGATGCTCCAATACAGCAGCTCACAGAGATTGCACAGAAGGGATGATTCCCAATGGACCTGCTGTGGGACTTCCTAAACTCCTCCTTTTCAGACGAGGCCTCACCTCTCTGTAAAGCACAGGTGGCACATGTACCTTGCATGGGGATGCCAAAGCAAGAAGCATTGCATAGGTGAGGTGGAATACCCAGGGAAGGTGTGATCCAGGACTCTGGGAGGACAGGAAACTCCTCCCATTGCTAGAGTGGCCCATGCCTCTAATCCAGTGCCACTGGGATGGAAATTTGTCTGTCACCAGCTGTAAATGCCAGGACAGGGCAGAAGTTATGCATGTCCTTTCCTAAGGACTGCAGCCAGCAGGAGGGCACTGCCTACTGTGCCAGCACTTTGTGCTTCCCCACAAAGATGCTTCTTAAGAATTCCTTTCTTCTTCCCTTCTGGATGCTGTACGACAAAAGACAAAACAGCAAAACCTTCCCAGAGCCCAGTCCCAAGTGACCCCTAACCCCCCACATCTCTCTGGATGTCAGCAAGGATCCAGTGTATATTATTGGGTTGGTTTATCAGGGATCAAACTGTGCCTCTCCCCAGGGGATCTTCCACTTCTTCTCCATTAAGATAAAAAGGAGAAAAGTTTTAAAAGCTCACTGTTTAACAAGGCAGCTGCAGGGAGGCTACTCGACTGATTGAGTTTTTACCTGGTCCTTACAGGCAAGCTCAAGTACTTAACATAGAAATGAGGTTTAGTCACAGCGAGGCATTTGGGATTAGAGTTGGCTGGAGAAACCCTGATGAAACCACGTTTCTCCAGAATATGCACTCTTGTCAAAATTGAAATGCTTTGTGAGATTGAAAAGGTTTAGCCAGAAGTTCATTTCCCAAAGAAAATCAGTGACAGGTTGCGGGAAAATTTGTTGAACGAAAAAAGATGTTCTTTTTCTTTTGAACCATGCTGAGGTGTATGTTTTTGAAGAGGTTGATTTTTTTTCCTTTTTTGTTGTTGTTGTTGTTTTGAGGGCTTATTTTTAAGTCATGTATTGCTTAGGGAGGAACCTGAAGAACTATTTTCTCTCTAATGACAAGTTTACCCAAACTCAGCAATTCCCCGTTCCCTGCTGGCTCACAGACTGGTAGCCCTGAAGACATTTATGGCTCTGCAAGAAATTCTTGCTATCAGACTCCAAGGACAGCACGACTCAATAAAGACAAGCTATCAAATCCCACCTGGAGTGATCCTGGGGAGGAAAGGGAAGCCAGGCAGGACCAGAGCAGGCAGGGAAACTGCAAACAGCATCAATGACCTTCACTAAGGTGAGTCCCCAGCAGCAACTGGAAATTTCTCTCCCCAGCCCCACACCTTTTGAGGAGCATCTCCCCACTGAAAAAAAAAAAAAAAAAAAAAAAAAAGTATGGGATACCCCTCAGCATGGAAAAAAATGGATGAGTAACTTCCACACAGGATGACAGACTGTGGAGGTTTCTGCAAACCTGTTGGTTTCAGTTTTCTAACTGTTCTTCTGCCAAGATCTGGCATGCTCCTGTTAGATAAACCTGTTACTTGAGTCTCTTGGTTAAAGTTCACGCTCTTGGGTCTGACAGGTAAAACCTCAGCGTCAGGGTTTCACTGGGAGGTGAGGACCCACTCAGTTTTTGGGTTCTGGTTTGAGCATCAGTTGGGACCAACAATGGCCTGGGCTTCTCCTGCTCTAAGACAGCATCCTGGAGCACCTGCTTAGCAAGTAGGGGAAGGATCATTGGGATTTCACAGTGTTGGAGCCAGCAGCAACTTTCAAACCAGCCACATGGATTTTGCACAGCCCTTCCCTGTGATCACACCCAAAGGACTGCAATCACCTCTGGGCTTATTTAGCATATGCCAACAGCCTCCTCTGCTCAGCTTTTGGAGGTAGGAACTCCAAACTCCCTTAGGTTGGCAGCGAGCTGGTGTCTCAGCAGCCCTGCCTGGAGCAGGTAGGCTCAGAGCAGACACTTTTCCAAGGGTAGGAGTCACAGGCAGAGCTGCTGAACTCAGCCACAACAAGGGATCTCTGTTATAACTCAAACTACAGCCCAAACCATCGTCCCCTGGTTGTTGGGGGATCCAAGCTACACAAGTGGATTTTGGAGAAACAATCAACAGCCCACAGCCCAAAGCAGCAAACTCACAGTTTTCCTCCAGCCCTGTTACAGCCACACATCACCATTCAAATCCAAGGAGGGTTTGTGCCTGACCTCAGGTTGGGGGTGTCCAGGAATCCTCTGACTACTGTCCCTGTAGCCCCAGCTGTGAGCAAACCATCCAAATCCAGCAGTACTGTGGGGGGGGGCTTTGTTTTTGTTCCCCCTCTCCTTGCTTTGGGATGAGAGGAGCTTTATAAAAGACTTCCACTTAATCTCCCTGCCAAGCAGGCATCGCCAGCTCCTGCCGTCACATCGTGCTCTGGACACACACAGAGTTTTCTGCCCTGGCTTAAAAAGAACATTGTTTGCAGAACAGAGTGAACAACATGTGAAAAGGAGAAGAGGAAAAAAAAAAATTTAAAAAAAAAATTGAGAGATCTGTGATGTTTGCTGGAAGAAAAACCCACTCATTTGTTTGGACAAGGATTCTCAGCACGTACAATCTCAGGAACAAAAGGGGATGCTTGTTCTCTGCCGTGTTTGTGGGAAGAGTCCTGTAAATATTAAGGGGTGTTTGTGCTGTAGAGATTATCTCCAACCCACCCTCAGAAACTCCCAGCACCCCCAAAATCCCTGCTGAGGGATTCAGCCCTTGCACAGCTCCACAGATCCAGACCCTGAGCCCTTCCCTTTATATTCAGTAGCAGCCTGTTCCAACAGAAGTAACTGCAATAAGAAAATTCCTTTGGGAAGAAGTTTTGGGAAGAAGCACAGCTCCATCTGACCTTGCTGGTACTCAACGAGATGTAGGTCAAATATTTTAATTGCCAAGTCACTAATCCCCCACGCTCAGCTCTCCAATATTTGCACATTGCTGCGGACTTACTGCCTTTGGAAGCCTCGGGGGGGAAAAGAAATAGCAGCTGGATTGATGGGGAAGCAATTCCTGCTGAAACACAGCACTGGATACAACTGCTTGGGATGAATGGCTGTGACTGCAGGGAGAAGGGAGAGGAGCAGGGGGGAGTTGCTGCTCCACCAGCTGCATTTCCAGTTGGATTCAAAGCTCTTCCCACCTTCCCAAGACAGCATCCTTCAGCATCAGAGCACAACTGTCCCAGCTGCACAGGCAGCACATGAATACACTCTTCAAACCTCCCCCCTCTCATCGCTTTCAGAAACTCAGAGGAAGACAGGCATTTTATTTTTGATAAGAAATCAGAGAACGAAGCAGCCGCGGCGGCGCGAGCGCCTGCAATGCAGCCACCTCCAGGCTGCAGCTGCTGACACCTGAGACTCCTTGGGCAGGCACAGGACCAGCAATTGCCTCCGTGCTCCCCAAGGAATTTGAAGAGACCGAGTGTAATTACCCATGATAGAATTTGACTCACAGACAAAAACAAAAAAAAAAATACTACAGCAGGAATCACAGCTCCTGGGTCATGCAGGGACAAGGAAGAGGACCCCAAATCTCCAAGTTCAGACCCTGCCATCACCGGCTAACTTGCTGCATAATCAAGTTCAGAAATCCATCATGGAAATCTTTAAATTAGCTCCATTTTCTATCCCTCGCTGCTGCTGGCATCCTCTCTGGAGTTGCCTCCAGAGGATGATCCACTCCAGGTGTGCCCACCTCAGGGTGGGGTTGCCCACATGTTGGGACACACAAAGCCTCACCTTGGGGCTGGTTTCCCTGTTAGACACAACCAGCATTAGCTCAGTGACAGCATCTCCAGAAAGGAAAGGAAATGGGGATGGGGAAGTGGGATATGTGGTGTGGAAAACCTCACATTTTCAGGTCAGAATTAAAAATTATGTTATCATCTCTGAGGTATAGGAATGGTCTTGCTCAGTCAAACAGGGCTTAGCAAGACATGGCCCTGGCTCAGAGCAGCAACATTGCTGCAGCCCTGAGCACAAAGGGGAAATTCTGATGAAGACAGAGGTTGCATCATTAAAATGGAGCGAGTTGGATTCTGCCTGTATATTTACCCCTGCAAATCCCAGACAAAAGATTTTCCAGATTACGTATGCACATTCCTTTCCCTGCTGTCCCATTAAAGAGCACACAGTGCCCCTTTCCCAGCCTACACCAGAGCATCACCCCCAGGCATGCAGGAGGCAGGTTCAAAGCTTTGGGGCCCAGGGTTATCCAGGGAAGGAGATTCCCTGGAGAAAGAAGACTGTGGGGCTTTTTTCCCCCATTTTTCAGAGAAGATGTACCTTTTTTTTTTTTTTTTTAATGTGGCAGAGGGAAAGCTCAGGTTGTGACAGCAGCAGCCCATTGGATTTGATGCACAGCAAAAAGAGACGTGTGTTCTTCCTTGGCTGCTCCAGATACTTCACACGTGACACCGTCTGCTAGGGCACCACATGGTCACACTCCTTATTTAGTCTTGCTTTCACAAATAAGAATACTTTGATTTTCACTATTTCTCTTCCTTAGATTCAGTCCCACAAGACAGTTGTCCCCAGTTTTGGGACCCAGGAGCAGGGAAGAAGCTGTGGCTGCTGGGGTACAAGGCTCATCCCCCTTCTTTGCTCCATTCCCCCCACATCTGGACGCTGGGAAGAGAGTGGTTTGTGCAGCTGCTGCCCAAAACACATCCCATGGAAAGCAGGGGACAGGTTACAGGCCTCTAGAGCAGTGCATGAAACTTCAGTGTGTCCCACAGGGACAGTTATCAAGTGGGAGAGTCAGTTTTCCCAACCCAAAGCCATTAGTTACAAAACAGAGAAGAGACCTTAAAGCTCTTATGTTTGAACATGTTAGTTGAGCCCTTTAGGGAACTCCTGATGTGCCAGAGCATCTAATCTCTGCAAATCACTTTTATTCAGCCTTGCTCTGGGTTTTCCTTTTTAATCAACTTAATCTTTATTCATGAGGTGTGTTACTGCCTTTCTGAAACGCCCAGATTCTGAGCATCAGGCTCAGGGAACGGAAATTGAGGAAACTTGGTGTTTGTTCCAGTCAGGGCTTAAGGTCTGGAGCAATTTATCTGGACTCGTGGCAGGCCCTAGAACTCCTCCATGTCCCGGCAGGAAGGAGGAGGAGGAGGAGGAGGAGGAGGAGGAGGGAAACAGCCCAAGTTCTGAGAGGACAAGCACTACACCCCAGGACTGGCACGCAGTAAGGAGCACGTCTCATTGCTGTATTTAATCAGAGAGGTCCCCACTCACCCAGCTTCGATGATAGAGCCTTTTTTATTTAAAAAAAAAAAATTATAATAAAAGATTCTGTAAAAAAAAAATAATAAATTAAAGGGATCAAAGAACCAAGCAACCGGCGAGTGACAGCAACATTGAAGCAAAGAATAAAGGAAGTGTTAATGGGATTTCAAGGGGAGAAGGAGGGCAGGAGGGAGGATTTGCTCCCAGACACAGCAGAGAAGTGCAATGCCAGCACCCCATGACCTGTCCCACATGGGATCAGATACTTATCCTGATCCATCCCTCCTCAGGCAGGGTCTCATGAGGCATTTCTAAACGGGGCTGTTGGCAGAGTGCAGCAGGACAGAGCAGAGTTTGACAGCCAGCACAAGCTCCTGGGAGCAGACTGGGACACAGCAGTGCTGGCATTTCTGTTTTGGGAAGGCAGGAGCAATTTCAATGTCTGCTTCCCTGGAAGCAGAGAGCCATCATTTGGGGGTTGCCAAGAGGGGCTGTCTGAGCAGGACCCCATCCCCACAAATCAGTCTCAGAGCACCCCCAGTTTCCCCAGTGCAAAGAGCAGCTCTCAGCAGCCTGGAGTGCCCTCAGCCTCATCCTCTGAGGATCAGCTCCCCCCCATCATGATCCAAAGGAACTAATGGGATTGTAATTCTTCTAATGAGCTGTAATTAATTAATTACCCTGTTAGCACAAGAGATTTACATTTTTTGGCACGCACGGTGCAGTTTTGTAGCTAGAGGGAGGCTCTTCCCCAGCACCATCAGGTTCTGATGGTGGCTGCAGACAAGCTCATTCTCCTCCACTTCAATTGACACAGTTCCCTTTGGGAAAGAACCTTGGAAGCAGCCACACAGCTCACAGTTCTCTCACACATTACAGACAACGAAGGCACAGACATTCATTCAGAGGGATCACAAACATCTCCTCTGTCAGTCCCTCAAGAGCATCCATCCCCTCTGGCAAACTTAACCAAACAAACACACCATGGGCAGAGAGCGAGAGATACCGAGACCCTCCGTGGTCCCTGCAGAGCAGGAATATAATGTGGGAAATTCCAAAAAAGCACTAGAATGAAGCCAGAGCAGTGTCTGATCTGTGTTGCTCAGCACAGCATCCCTAGGATGCTCAGATCCATGCTGCAGCCTCCTGCATGCCCGGGAAGCAGGATTGCACCCCTGCACAGCAGCCACCTCTTCCAGCTTGGCTTCTCCATTACCTCCACGCTTAATAATTAAAGCAGCAGTGTAAAAGCATTAAAGTTTCAGGGGCTGACACGTTCAGAGCAAGACAAAGGGCTCAGGGATAAGGCAAGTGCTGGTGCTGATTGCCCCTGAACAGCTCAGTCCATGAGGAGCAGGTCCCTACCCCTCTGCCCCCACGGACGTGTCCTTTTCCCATCACAAATCCTTTCCTCCCAGATCTGCTTTCCAAGAGCATCCACTCCAGACTGTAGGGGAGATTTGCTCATCATCAGGTGTCTCTAAAAAAATCTTAATAGAGGGGGGGGTTCTTCCCAGGGAACGTGGCTTTTTATAGCACACGTAGCTTTGCGTGGAGCCAGCTCCGAGCAAGGGTTATGAGGTACCTTGGGCTGGCTGTGGAGGCGGAGCAGGAGGGCTTTCTGCAGGAGCAGATGGAGCTGCCATGCCTGGGAGCCAGCCCAGCCCTGCTGCAGTGACAGACTGTCCCACGCCACCTCCCCCGAAGATGCTGCACTAAGACCCCCTTGCAGGAATTGGGGGAGGCACCGAGGGGTTGAGCACAGGCACAACTCATCCCACCACCACCAGAGCTCACAGCGGGCAACCCTTGCCCAGCATCCAACCCATCCCGTTTGTTTTCTTCTATTTATAACCAGCAGGCTGGAGAGAAGGATGCTTCTCCTCTTGTTAGGTTGAGCTGGGCAAGAGTACACCATCTTCCCTCTGATACTCACAATTAAATTAATTGCATCCCCCAGAGTAGCTGATGCTGGTTCTCTGGGCATGAAGCCCAGGGGTTCTGGGTCCCTCTGCATTTTGGGGCATATGAGCCCCTCGAGTGTAGGATGGAATCCCACAGAGAAAATTCTTTAGACACATTATTTGCTCCTAAAAAAATACTGAACCCGTAAGGTTGGGAACAGAGCTCATCCCTCCGTGGAGCAGCAGAGATTTGGGGTGGGTGAAGACCTGCCCATGGGGTAGCAGGACCAGGAGAGATTTGGGGCTGAGAATGCAGGTGGGTGTGCTCAGCCCCTTCCCTTCCTGCATCTCCTGCAGAAATAAAATGCAGTTTGCATTTGGGAGCGTGGAGGAACGGGGACATCTGAGCCCAGGCTGTCACCGGGGTTGGGAGTGCCAGGTCATCAATCGTGCTGTGACACCGCCCGGGCACAACTGAGCATTACCCTGATTAAAAGAGATGGGTGAATGCAGTGCCTGGTCCCAGCAGCCTCCCAGAAGAGCCAGGCAGGACTGTCCCCATCGTCAGCTCCCCGAATCACAGGTGACAGCAGGAGCCTGGTGGGTCTCCAGCCACCCTCCATCTGACACTCCCAGGGATCATCCCTCCTTGCCAGGCAGCCAGAGGTTGTTTCACTCATTAATCCAGCATCTGCTCCTGAGGATGCTCCTGCCATTTCAAAGCTTCTCCTGGTTTGTCACCTGCTTTTTCAGGCACTGCAGACACAAAGGACACTGCTCTTAGTGCAATGCCACCAACTGGGTGCGCCAGCACCCCTGAATACAGCCCTGGGCTGGATCTAATGATGCCACAGGTCACCCTCCTCTTCTGCCCCCAGGTCGTTATCCCAATTTCCAGCCTTGTTTCACCACTTCTGTATTTCAAAGAGATTTTTGGAGAAGTTTCTTTCATGGCAGTATTTTCATAGAATCCCAGAAAGATTTGGTTGGGAGGGACCTTCAAGCCCATCTTGTTCCAACTCCTGCCATGGGCAGGGACACTTTCCATTAGACCAGGTTACTCCAAGCCCCATCCAGCCTGGCCTTGGGCACTCCTAGGGGTATAAATGTGATGTACAAGGGTGCCCTGCTGCAGGGCCACCTTTTCCCTAAATGGCTCCATTTGTGCTGGTCTCTCTCCTTCACATCTCTGAAACCTGCAGCCAACTCCCACAGGGACCCTTCCCAGGTCCCTTCTCCCACTTGTGCTGTTTTTGCACATGCTTGAGTTTGCTGAACACTAAATATTTTATTTATTACCTCTCTGGAAAGTTACTGGGGAGATTTCCCAGAACAGGAAATAATCAGAGCTGTGAGCTGCTCCTGGGGGTTGCACCAAGCCCAGGGACAGTTCCAACCAGCTCTTTAGGTGTGCTTTGAATGTGCTTTTTTTATATCATCATTATCCCTTTTGATTTGGGTCTTTGACCAAGCCATGACTCGTATTGCTTCAGTGGCACTTCCAAGATCTTCCCAGTCATGGGGAGGGTGGTGATCCCTGAGGCTGCTTGTCCACTCTCGATCCACCTCTGCTTTTTTGGGAATGCAGTGCTCATCCCCCAAGCACGGCACGGGGTGCCAGAACCCTCTGGATGGCTGAGGACATCCAGCAGCAAGGATGGCTGCAGGGAGGAGAAGTGAGGCTCGTGTCCCTGAGCGTGGTGGCCCCACAGGCTGCCCAGGCTTGCCCCAGTTCCCTGTTCCAGGTGTCAGGATGATAAAACCAAGCCCAGCTCGCCGGAGCAGGCACAGCTCCCATAATTAATGGCACCGCCAGCACTTCCCTGCCGGGCCATGAATAAAACATTGTGGTTGAGGACCCAAACTTTGAAAAATCTCTCCTTTTTTTTCCCCTGTTAATTATATTTGTCGGGACACTGTGCTTTTATTATTGTCTCCTCCTGCTTAAATCTACAGGGTGGAAGTGAGTTTGGGGCCACTTCTTTCACACTGGCACCCTGTTTCCTAGCAGGATGGCATAACTGCCAGGGAGATTTCCCACCCCCCAGAATTCCCTTCCCTCTCCTTGGAAAAGGATTCACCTCTGCATCTTCAAATCTGATGGATCTCTAGATTGGCTACAGCCATTGGATTTTTTTTGGCATTTCTGGGTCTTTCAGCATCCAAGAGCCCCTCCTGGAAACCAGCCTCTCCAGACCCCTTCCATCTTGCAAAGGTTTTTGCTGCATATCCAGGCTATGGACAGGGAGCTCACCATTTTCCTCATGAAGATGAGACTGTACCTTGTCCCTGACCCCCTTAGTCCAGAGAAGGAGGCACAGGACAGGGGGACACGTAAGCCAAGGGAGCCCAAGCACTTCAGATTAATTCCTGGCACGAGTTTCAGCACATCTCCCTGTCTCCGTTTCCCCATTTCTCCATAAAACTCTAAAAAGGCAGTGGAGGTTTTCTCCCTACCTCTCCTTCATAGGAGATGCTCACAGGGCTGGGAACAGCTCAAGGGGAGAGAGGAGGCTGCTTACAAGTGTGGGTCTCAAACCAGAACATCTTCCTCTGCCTGCCCCCCTGCCATGGCTTAGATATGTATTTCCTCCATCCCAGCTAACAACTCATCATGTCCATCCATGCCGTGCCTGCGGCACACAGAGGTGTGCCCTCCTGAGTGATTTTGGGAGGCTGAGCCCATGTTTGTGCCACAAGACAATACCACCCCACAGGTCCTGCAGGGAGAGCAGCTCCCATCACTGCCTGGCTTGGGAATGGGAGCAATGTCTGAGCAGGAGAGAAATGTTTCCTGCACATATCCAAGTCTGAGCATCACCCTCTGTGGAGAAAGGTGAAATTCCACCCTGGCTTTGCTGGCTCAGATCCAGGAGCTGCATTAGCAGGGCTTTGTCAGGTCAGAATCAGACTCAAAGCCAGTTACTGCTGTTGCAGAAGTGTCTCAGCCACCCAAAGTGCTGCAAGAGGGGATGATTCCCTGCCCAGGGAGCCTGGGCAGAGGCACCAGGAGCTGTGCTGTGCTGGGACACTGCAGCACAGTCCCCTTGCAGGTGGCAATAGTCAGGACTTGCATTTCACAATTCCTGCTTGATTTTTAGCTGTGGCTCCGCAGGTCCTGTAGGGCTGGGTACCACAGCTCTGCCCACACCATCCCCAGACAAGGGGGACTTCCAGCAGAGGCCAGGGCTCTGGGACACAGCAATTTCCTGCCTGAGCAACAAGCTCTTTGCTGCTCACCAGATCCTCTGCCAGCCAATTTTCTCTCCCTGGGCTCCTTCCAGCTCAGCAGCCCAGCCCCAGCATGGCACAGGGATGCAGCCAGCAGCCAGCACATCCAACCTGACTGGGACGGATGCAGCATTGGCTCAGCCCAGCCACCTCATCCTGCAAGGTGCCTTCTCCTTCCCTTGCATGTCCCCGGGGGCTGGTGGCCTCCTCTGCCTGTCCTGCTGTGCTTCTGTCTTCCTGAAGGTCCTGGAAATGTTCTGCTCTTGGTAAGAGCTGTGCTGTACCTCTTACAAGATGGAGTGGAAGTGCTTGAAGTGCTCTCAGAGGGAAGAACTGGCACCTCTAGCACAGGGAAACAGAGTTTCATCCACTCCTACGTGCTGAGAAGGCTTCCTAGTTTTTTTAAGAGGAAAAGGATCTTCTCATAGCTTTGTCGCCCCAGTGAAAGTCTGAAGTAAATAAAGGAAATAAATTCTGTCAAGGTGGAGAGGAAGTAAGGAGAGAAAAATGACAGTAATCTCAACGGGACCACTAAATATCCCCTGGAACTCTTCAGCAAAGCAGAGATTAGCAGGAGGATTTGCAGCCATGCTGGAGGCTGGGGCTCAGGTCTGCTGCTGAGGTTTTGCACGGGCTTGGGTGAACAGCTTCATCTCATCCCATCCTGCTTCCCAGGCAGGGAAACAGGGACAATCTTGATTGACCAGAAAAATATTTAGTGGTGGTTGTGAAGCCCTTTGAGATCTCCCAAAGCAGGGAGAAGCTGTAGGGAGGCAGAGTGGGGCACAAAGAGGTGATGGGGAACCACGGATGTGATCTGTGCTGCTTCCTGCATCGAACTCTTCCCTCAGACCCTTTCACCAGCCTCAGTTAATAGCTCATTTGGTATCTCCAGGATCTACAGGAGCTCCCCCAGCCCCCTAAGACTTCAATCCCCACCAAATCCAGCCTCATGCCACACACCAAAGCTAACAGATTCCCTCTTGAGCCAGGGATTTTTATAAAGCCAGTGAGAGCAGGACCTCTAAATAAAGGCAAAGCACACACAGGGCACATGAGATGAGTCTTTGTGAAACTGGACCATGTGATGGCCAAGGCCTCACTTCCAGTGGTGTCAAGGTGAATCCTTCCCTGCCTGAGGGTCCCAGGGCACCTCCCTTCATCTCCACAGAGATGGAAATCAGCCTTCCCCATCCTGGAGCCATGGCAAGGACTGGGCTTTGCTGGGCACAGGTACCAGAAGGCATCAAGCTTTCCCAAACCCTCCTAACACAAATAAAAAAGAGGGATTTGAACCAGCCAACAAAGATGGACCCTAAGCAATCCCAGAGGGAGTATATTTTTATAAGCCAAGGCTATAAGAGAAAGGGCAGGAAACCTGACCCTTCACAAATCACTCTCCTGTCACTTGCTGTAATCTAGAAATGCTCTATTAAAAACAAAAGCAGCCCCAGCTGCCTGCAGTGAAACAGAATCGAGACCAGGAAAGAGGGCAGCTTGGGTTGGGATCTGGCTGCCAGGTAAGTGGAAGTCTCTGAGGCTGGGAAGTTCCTCTCTGCTCTCCTGTGGTTTATAAACAAGTGCAGTTGCCTGGCTCCGTGGCATGTGTCACCTGCAGCCAGCAGATGTAGGTGGGGGAGACATCTCCCTCCCTAATGACTGTCTGGGCTCAGTCACAAAAGGGCTCAGGACACAGCTCCATGTTTCCAGTTTGTCCCCAGAAATGTACTCCCCGGACAGGAGAGGGGCAAGCAGAGCCCTGAGTTCTCAATGAATTGGATGTGGTGTTAATGAGGTTGGGAAGTTGCCTCCTCTTCCCTCAAGCTGTGGCCATGGTCCTGTGAGCCCCTGTGGCCACCACTGCAGCAAAAAAAAAAACACCAGCTAGCAGTGATTCACCTGAAAAATGAGGTTCTGGGGCAACAGGAACACTTTGCCAATTCAGCACAAACTGAGGAATAATTACCAGGGGAGCAAAAATAATTCAAGAGTTTTGGTGCACTTGAGGGCTTCCAAAAGGTTTTCTTCCTTAGGAGATGCAGATTCCCATTTACTTTGAGGTTTTCTGGGTGAGATCTCTGACAGCATTTAAACATTTTCCATGTCCAAACCCAGCTGCTCTGATCACAGGGAGCAGCTCAAGAGGAGGCAAGAAGCACCTGAAGAGGAGTGGGAGTCTCCTCCCTCCCTCCTTCCCTGTCTCCATCGGGGTTTCACAACCACAAAACCTATTTTTTCATGTCGCTCTCCCTCGACAGAACCAAATATCCTGGACCACCTTCAGCTCCAAGCACTGGCCAGAAGATCAGCTGATCCCAGGAATGTCCTGGTCACAAGAGAAGCCTGGAGCAGGGTGTGGTGAGGTGCCCCCACCCCAGCCCCCTGCTGCACCCTCTTCTGAGGCTGGTGCACACCAGCTTGCTCAAACAAAGCCCATCTGTGCAGATTAATTACCAGACTATGTTTGCTCTGTTGCAGAAGCAGATTGGGTGATGAAAGTTTAAACAGGATGGAGAACAGAGCACGGTGTCCTAGAGATGAAAGAGCCTCGTGGGTCCCACCCAGAGTCAGATCCCCGTGGCAGCACCTCCTGAACCCTGGACACTGTGAGCACCTCACTGGCACAGACACAGAGGGTGGCATCCCCAGAGACAACCTGCCCTGCAGGTTACAGGGGACCCAAAATGACCTGTCCATACACTGAGAACAAAACCCCTGTCAGTGTTCAAAAGTCCAGGAGTCCTGTCAGAGACAGCCCAACATGCTGCAAACACCCCCCAGGAGCAGCCGTGGAAAAGCCTGTGGTGGGATGGGGAAGTTCAGAGCAAGGAAATCCCCTTGCAGAAACAGTTCCTACAAAATCAGACACCTCTGCTCTGGCCTTGCTGCCCAACTGGGAAGAAAAGTCCTGTTTGGGGCTGGAGCACATTGCTGCACCCCGAGCTAGACCAGGAAACCACCCTGAGTCCCTTAAAGTACCAAGATAACCCCCAGGCCACCACATCCACTCTTCCCTTCACCACTGGGGGCTGACAAGGAGCCCAGGCCTGGAGAAAAACACCCAGATTTCTTCCCAACCCTTTCAGGTCCCATGGGACATGGCTGGTTCATCCCTTGAGCCTCTAGAACATTTCCAGCGGGCGTGGACTGCTGTAGAACACTGCTTTGAACCTCCAAATGACCCTTCCTGGCAATCAAGGAGCCTTCTGGACCTCAGCGGGAGGTGAAACAAGGCTGGAGCAGCTGCATGTGCTCTCCCATCCCATCCCATCCCATCCCATCCCATCCCATCCCATCCCATCCCATCCCATCCCATCCCATCCCATCCCCCCAGACTCACACTCAGATGGCTCCTGGAGCTTTTCTCTTGCTCCTCCCTCCCAAGCACTGGTGGAGGAAGATCTCACCTCTTTGAGCCAATCCTCACCACCCTCTTCTACTGCCAGAGCCCAGAGACCACTACATCTCCATTCCTCCTATGGGTGAGGCTGAGAAGCTGGGGAACATCGGCAGCTCAGAGAGGACGTTTCCCCACGGATGGATCCAGAGCAGGGAAAGGACTGGGGAAGGAGGAGAACCTGCCTTCAAGCCAGCAACGCTTGCTCAACCACTGGTTAGTGGCTCCACAGGAAACACCTCGTCGTGCTCACCTGGACAGACATGTTCCTAGTGAGGCAAGGCCATCAGCGGGCAGGGAGTGGACAGGAGGCTGCAGGAGATCCACCCCTTGACACATGCAACCTCCTCTTGGCCACAGCTGGTGAGGAGAGGAGGCTGCCAGCAAGCCCTTTGCGCAGGATGGGGTCTGCTGTGGCCATTCCTAAAGGTGAAAGGGCTTTCTCATCCAGGACTTATCCAGCCTGGGCTTGCTCCAGTGTAGCTCTGGTATCTGATGTTCTTATACACCTTCATGCTCCTCAGTTTTATTTTAGACTGAAGCTGTGAGGTCACACATGAGACTTTTGGAGAACTGCTTCTCCCTACCATTCCTGAGCTGCTCCAGGACCAGGATCTGCAGGTTCACAGCATGCTCCAAGTCCAGCCTATGGTTGGTTAAAACCAACAGCAAGGCTGAAAAACAGGTGGAGTGTGAAGAGGTGTTCAAGGCCAGGTTGGATGGGGCTTGGAGCAACCCAAGACAGTGGAAGGTGTCCCTGCCCATGGCAGGGGGAGGGAATGAGATGATCTTTGAGATCCCTTCCAACCCAAACCATTCTGGGGTTAATTCAGTTGCTCTAAAGTTTGCTTGACCATCAGGGCATGGACAATCCTGGGGATGTCAGGAGGCAGAGGCAAGCGTTGGGAAGGATCCCAGGCTTGACCCTAAAGCCCATCTGGACACCTCAGCACACCTCAGAGAACCTCCCAAGAGAGCTGGCTGAAAGTGTCACAAAGAACTGGGGACAGCAGAAACCTGGAGCGGGAGGCTGGGACAATATCATACCCAATTGCCTACTTTGTGGACAACAACCCAAACCTGCATGTCACAGTCATGGCAGAGCTGCTGGATGACAAAGAGTAGCCACCCAGGCTTGTGCCAGCATGGAGCTCCTCCATGGCCACCTTCTTGCTGCCAGCTCTCATGGACAGGTACTGGATGTGGCTACCCTGCTCCAGGACACGATGCCCACGGCTCTGCCATGGATTTCCCTGGGAGCACAGGACATGGTAGAAGGCTCCATTCTCCGGCAGGAGAAGGTTACTCAGAGTAAAAGCATGTGCTCGTGTGTCATATAAACAAACACTGCGTCCTCCTCCCACCACAGTCCCCGCAGAGCCGGGCGGGATCTCACCACAGCCACGCCGCCCTTTCCCATCACACCCCTCCGAGGTGGCTCCACCACATCCCTCAGAGCACGGGCATGGGCTGGAGGAGAGGAACCCTGCATGGACGTGCCAGGAGCCATTGCATCCCCAAGGGACAGCTCTCTCAGCTGGCACCAGCCTTACCTTGTGACAATGCACATGCCACCCTTGTCCCTGCCGGGCCATGGTGGTGACAGATGCTCAGAGCAAAGCAGCACAGCTCCACTGTCATCAGGGACACAAAGTCCCTGCCCATGATGAGGGGGTTGGGACTAGATGATCTTTGAGGTCCTTCCAACCCAAACCGTTTCATGATTCTGCAACTCAGAGTCATTTTCCAAAGGTTGGTCTCACCCTTCCAGGTGTTGGGTGCTTTCCATGCTCAGACCCCTTCGGATGCTGTTTCAAACAGCTTCTGGGTGACTGAACAAGGCCCACACCATCTGCCTTCCCACACCTCCATGAGGCCACATGCCTTCTCTGGTGCAGAGCTGTGGCTGCTCCAGGCTCAGGGAGGCTGAGACATTGAGTGGAAAAACACTGATTTTTCAAGAGACTGCAACAACACAGGTTAAGCAAAGCCCATCTTGGGATAGCTGCAGCTCAAACTGAGCTAGGAAGCAATTTTTTCCAGCCACACATGAGGGAAGGGGAGGAGGAGAACCAGGTGGAGCTCAGGATGAAGCATCATCTGCCACGTGGCTTTGCAGGTTGTCACCAGTTTTCACAGCCCTGAAATGGAGACCTCTCGTTTGTAAACACACAAGGCTGTCTGGTGAAATCAAAGGGCTGTGGGCTCAGGGTGAAACACTCCCATAGCCATGAGTCAACCCATAGCGTTGCTGTGGACAGGAAGCTGGTGAGTCATGGATCACAGCCAGGCTTGAGGTGACCACTCAGAACATCCCTGTTATTTATAGCCACAACTCTGATATGGGCAGAAAGACCCCAGCAGCTGCCCCCAGTCAAGGACAACATGATGCATCCCCAGCACATCACCTCCTGCCCTCATCTGGGTCCCCAGCCTGGATTCCCAACCCAGAGCTGGGTTCCTGGTGTGGTGGATGTGCCCCCTTCACCCAGCTAGCACTCTCTATCCAACAGCCAGTCTGTGCTGAAGCCATTGTTGCCAGCTTCATAAATGCAGAACTTCCCAAGTCTCTCCCTCCACGGGTACCACTCTTGGAAAGAAACAGATGGAAGAACAAACACGGAGTTTGCAGAGGGATTTCTTACATAATTTATCTGCAAATCAAGTAGCACTAAGGAGATGCAGGAGCTCTTGGATGAAGCCTTTCTTCCATCTTGAAGGTTTGGCTTCACTGGCTTTGCCAGCCAGACCCAACTTGGATGGCTCAGGATTTTCCTCCCGTCTCCACAGCCAGCCTTCATCCTCAGACTCATCCTCCATCCCCCTCTGCACCCTCATTTGAGACATTTGGGCTGTGCCTCACCAGCAGGGACGGAGCAGCTGCGAGCACAGCATGCAGAGCTGGGGGCCAGCAGCAGAGCTTGCCAAGAGATCCGAGGAAGGGCTGGTGGTGAGGAGCTGCCCTTTGCTTCGTGCCTCCCTTCCGACTGCGTGGTGCACTCGGCCAAATATCATTAAAGGTTTATCCACATGCTGATCCACTTATTTGCCTTCAAAGCTGGAGCGAGATGTGTCTCCGAGGGGAGAGGTGGTGGATGTTGCACCATCTTCCAGAACAGAGGATGTGCAGGCAGCTCTGAGATCACTGGGCTGAGGAGATTGGCCAGGACATTCTGGAAAGAAGTGGAGATGCCTTCAAAGCGGAGAATGGGTTGATAAAGAGGGGAGTGGGGAGGGACATTTTAGCTCCTACTGGGTAATTATCACCCGTGGAAAGCTGAAGAGTTAGCTGGTGGGAGGGAAATTACAACCTATCATAAAACCAATCTCTCCCAAATCAAGTCTCTTCAGTGCTCAGGAGTGTTTGGTCTGGTTCCAAGGCTCGGCTTCTGGAGGAGTTTGGAGAGGTCCCTTGACAGAACTCCAACCCTCTGCAAAGCAGACACCACATCCCTTTTGTTCAGAGAAGAACAAAAACGGGGGGAGCGTCAGGTGAGGGGCTGAAGGAAAACAAACGGCTTCATTCAGGAGAACCAGTCCTGGTGAGATGAGAAGGGACTTAATTACAGTAAGTCCCTTTACAGCAAAACTGCCAGGTGCTAAAAGACTTTTTAATTTAGCAGAGAAAGGCAGATCAACGCCAAGCATCTGGAAGCCGAAGACGGAGAAAATCCAATTAAAAATCAGGCAATGCTGCGAGTAGAACAAGCTATGAAGTGATGGATTATTCATTCCACGAGGTCTTCAATTCAAGAGAGGGGTAGAATAATCGATCCTTCCAGCACTACTTCTGTTGATGACGAACACTCCAGCCCAACTTTTGGAAGCGTGCACGTTCCACACCGAGAGCCAGGCCCCGACTTTGGCAAACAGCAAAGTTCCCATGGATGATGGAGGACAATCCACCAGCCCTACTAGGTAAGTTGTTTTATGCTTGGAGGCATTAATAACCCAGAACTAGCAGCCAACTCCATGGAAACCAACTGGTAGTCAGTGACAAGTTCTCCTGTTGCTATAGGAACAGGGACAAACAAATAAAAATTACCTATAATTTCTCCTCCCCAAAGTTCTCCCACATTACATTTCCATAGCAACTAATTAGCTCATTATTGATCCGAACCAAACCAGTGGAGGTGTGAACCAAGCCAGTGGACCAGAGGAAGTGCCCGGCTGCCATGCCCAGCTCCATCCTCTCTCGTGGTGAGCTGAGATGAGCCTTTAAAATGGTTTGTGCTGGGTTTGGGACGAAAGGCTTGAACACGAGGAGCTGGGGATATCAGGGCTGGATTCCTTCATGCCTTCCCCAGGATACCTCTGATACAAATAGCACTTGCTCCCTTCTATTTCTAGCTGTCACCTTACACCTCGGTTTTTCCTCCTCGCTGTTCCTTTCCAGACTCCCCTCGTCTCCTCCAGGCCCAGAGTTGCTCTGTTGGACACATGCTTGCCTTGGCAATATTTTCTCATCCTTCTGGCCAAGATATTTGAGTCTCTTGGCATGTTGCTATCTCTCCTGGACCAAGTGAGCACACTGCAGGGTCCTTGCAGGATTCTCTCTTTCCTCATGTACACTCACAACTACAGCCCTCTGTCCTCCTCTGGCAGTTCACTGTCAGAGATCTCTTCTGTTTGCACCCCTGGAAGTGTTCAAAGACAGATTGGATGCAGTTTGGAACAATGTGGTCTAGTGGAAGTTGTCCCAGGGTTGGAACTGAATGATCTTGAAGGTCCCTTCCAACCTCAGCCATTCTGGGATTCTCTGATCCAAGGAGATTGGGTGCATTAAACCACAGGGCTGTACCATACAAACAGCAATGAGGTAAATTAGCCACAGCCACCTGCTCGATTGGGAAAAACTGCTGTAACATCTAAACCAAGGGAAACAGAGCTGTGGAAGGTCAAGAAGAGTTCAGGCAGAGCAGGTCCACCAAGCCTCTGTCCTGGGAACCTGCTAACTCAGTGGCCTCATGCAATGGCAGCACCACATCACAGCCCTACAGGGATCGGGGTTGTGTTGTGGACCCTCATTTTCTCTTCCCCGTGTGCCCTGGGGTCAGCAGCACTGGCACTGGGATGGGGGACACGTGTCCCTCCAGCATCTCAGGGGAGAAGTTGAGCTCAGGGTGGAGGATATTGTTTTCATCCCAATCTGGAGGGAAAATCCTGGTGTCTCAGCATATCCAAGGCCTTCCTTTCCATGTCCAAGCCCCTGCCAAGGACCAAGGGATGGAGGAGAGGCTGTTGCTTGTTCTTTCCCTCCTGTTTTATTACCTCCAGAATCACACACACAACAAACATTCCATGAAGCACTTGCTGACAGAAAGGCACCTGGAGCAGAAGGCAGCACAGCTCTACAAGGAATATTCCCCATCTCAGGGGCTGCACTTCCAGTTGAATTCATGTAAATCACACATGAATCCCCATAATTAATGTGTGTGAGCAGTGGCAGATGTGCAGAGCTCAGCCACATCCCTGCACAGACTCCAGACAGGTCAAGATGAGGCCAAGCTGCATACCAGGAGTGCTGGGGGATGCTGGATTTGCTCCAACCTGCAGCAAGGTGGAGGATTTTGCCAAGGAAATTGCCTTTTTTTAACCAAAACCAACACAACCTGCAGGGCTCAGCCCCCTGTGAGACATTCAGTTAATTCACCCATCCCCAAAACGTGACCTGACCCCAGAGCCTGGCTGCTGTGTCACTTCCCTTGTGTCTCAAGTGGCATCACACAAGACCCTGTCTCTCCTCCCTCCTCCACCAGCCCCGTTTCCACGTTGCCCATGGGAATCTGATTATCAGCAAGATCTCTGCCACCGTCAGATGGGATCAAAACCACGGTTCAATTAAATGTGATTGGATTGAAAGCAGAGGGTTTCAAGGAGACAGGCACTACACCCAGAGCAGGATGCCATTCCCCAGGAAAGCAGGCTGGGATCTGTAGGACCTGCAGGATGGTCATCCCAGGTGAAGGAAAACACAGGATGCAGCTCTGACCCTGGGATGAACTCCATCCTTTGGGGCAGGAGCCTTTGCCAAGTCACTCATCCTCCTTCTGAAGGATCCTGGATAGAGTAAGGTGAGCCCAACCTCCTTTTAATTCTTTCTCATCTTCTGAAATCAAATAAAATTCCAAATGAGAAACTTTGTCATTTGAGCAACAGAAGACGGGGGAAAAAAAGCAACTAAACACGCCTGGAGATGAAAGGGAATTGTAGATGGATATTTCATCTCTTGCTCTTGTAAGGAACATGAACATAAAAAAAGGGAGAAACAAACAAAAAATCCCAGACACGGTTAATGAGCTTTGCATTTAAATGTGCCACCAATGTCACTGCACAGACAGCTCCTCCAAGGTCCCACGTTCCTGCTCACCCCAGACAATGGGTGTGGGACGGCCTCGGAGCAAACATTGGGTGAGATTAAATTCCACTGGTGTTTAGTAAATAAAACATACATTTTGAGAAATCAGGAAAAAGTTTGTTAAATATTTTAGTACATCTGGTCTCCCCACCCGTACGCGGCCTTACAAAATGTTTTGCATATTTATTTTAGCATGCACTAGATTTATTTAAAAATAGCATCACCAGCACTGGAAACAACCCACTTGCTTTTCATCTAGATCTGTGCATTGAATCAATGAATCCAAAATTAAACAAGGTTGGGTGAACTAAATCTATACATGGACCTATTTGCTGATCAATACAGCAATGGATGCCTGGGACCTCATTGTTGTGTGAAATATGAGGACTTACGAGAGAGAAATTGCTTCTTTTATTACATTAAAAAAAATTCAGATTTAATCTCCCCACATAAAGAAATTATTTATCGGAGAGATGCTTGGTCCTAAATAATTCATGCTGGTATAGTACCCAGAAGACAGAACACTCCTGTCTTCCATTCCTAATGAGAGGGAAAAACACCTCAAATACTTTTCTTGGACTCACTTTCATCCCTGTAAGGAGATTAAACTCTACTTGGCTTCCAGAGGGTGTCCTCCCCCAGGGGAGCAGAGCCCCCAAATCACAGAGAAACCACAATGTGCTGTGTATGGAAGGAGAAGAGCTTCAGACATGCCTGGAGGCCAAATTTTAGTTACCAGTAAAAGACTCCTAGCTCTGGTGTTGAGGTTCAAGGTATGACTTTGATGACCAAGGAGCCAGAACAAAGAAGGGTCTCCTGAAAAAACTATCTCAATATAAATAATACGATTTTTGTATTAAATATATATATATATAGAGAGAGAGAGAGGCCATAATATAAATTCAGCCTCTCCAAAACAGGGTAGGGGTGAAGCCACCCTGGGGGCACCAAGCACTGAGTCCCCAGCAAAGCCGAGCTGGAAGAAGAACCAAGTCAACCCAGGCCACCCCCACTGAAGTACATGGGAAACAGAAGCTGTAATGGTCAGTGGAAATCTCCCCTGGCCAAAAACAGGAACAGAATTGGAGCTGAAATATGTGGATTTGGGGGGTAGGGGGAAATTGGCCTTTTAGCCCATCTTGGACACAAAATTTGGGGCTGGCTTTGGGAAGTTCCTTGAATGGCTGTTTGTTCAGCCAAGTCCTTTTCTCCTAAGCCTGCTGCAGGAATTGATCCACAGAGGGTTGTACCTGCTGTGCTCTGAATAAATCTGCATATCAGCCTCTTCCATGAATGAAAAATGCATGCACTGATAAATCTGAGGTGAAATAATACATCTGTTGTCAGCAGCCTTTCCCCTTTTTTTCCTCTTTTTTCTTCCACAAGTTTCATTAAGAAGAGACACATCAGCTGTGATAAAGTTGACTCCACTAGCTTCACTAATTGTTCCTGACTCTTCCCTGTTGTTTTGAGGATGGATCGTTGCAGAAACGCCCGCCCCAAGCAGGCAGGGAGGGATAAAATCACCTCCCTGGGCTAATTCTGGGAGAAAACATGAGGAGGCTGCAGAAGAAATGGCAGGGAATGTCCCCAAGCTGTGGCAAGAATGAGGACACCAGGCAGGGGGGTCCCATGAGCGCTGTGAGGTGCCAGTGATGGATTTGGGTCCTGCAGGGCTCCCAGTGGGCTTCCTGTGAAGGAAAGGAGGAATGAGAAATGAGAAATCCCTGGCCAGACACATCATGGATGCCAGGGGCAAAACCCAGCTTCACCTTCATCCACCTGCATCATCCAAGCCCTCCTCCAGATCAGGAGCTGGACAAACCCAAAATGAGTTTGGGCTCGTTGCACTCAATCGTTTGCACCCCCACTGGAAGAGCTCCATGCTGGGAAGGATGGAGAGGGATCCAGTGCTCCATCCTCACTCCCAGCTCAAATGATTTCAATCCTCTCCACGGGCAGGGCAAGGCTGGTCCCAGCAGCCAGCTCCCCTCAGCATCACCTCGGGGTGCCAGGTGGGACAGAGAAAATGCCAGTGCCCCCTGGCCCTGCACTGTCCCTGTCCTGTCCCACAATCAGGTTGGCAGCTTGCAACACACCCAAGCACTCTGCAAAGAAGCAACAGCTGCTTCCTCCTGGCCCAGATCGAGGATTTTAATTAAGGAGAAGATTTGGGGGAATAAAGGGGAAGATCTCTCTCAAAGCTGTAATTAAAGGAACTCTGGGTGGGGCAGGATGATGGGGAAGGATGTGAAGGATGTGAAGGATGTGTCCTGCTGCTGCCGGGGCTCGGGGAGGGCAGTGAAAGGTGACCCCCATCAAGCCCTGTGGGGCTGGCACTGCCCCCAACTCCCCGAGGGGAAGGATCCCCCAAATGCAGGTCACAGAGGCTGCTCTGCATCCCCTCAAACAACCTTCCAGTCTTGGCTGAGGTTCCTCACAGGGCAATCAGGTGCTCGGGCCTACAGCAAACCCAAATTCCTGTGGATTCCACGCTGATTTACAGGAAAGGTGAGGGAGAGGCTGGAGGGTTCTCCCAGCTGAAGCTCCTGACCCCAGCTCACCCCCTCTGTGCCAAAATGGGCTAGGTGAGAGCCCAGGAAACCTTTGGGAAGTGGAGTGCAGTCACCAGGATCCCCAGGCCACTTCTGGACTGTTTGAAGAGGTTCTTGAAGAGAAGCACAGCTTAAGTTTAAAAAAAAAAACAAACCTGCATCCCCTATGAAAAACACCGGGGTGAGAAGACAAGCTGGAGACAGCCCTGCCTGGGAAAGTCCCAGTGCCACCCCTACATCTCACACCAGCACAGCCCTGGGAGCCACCAGCACCTCTGCACCCTCTCCCAGGCTCCCAAAATTCCACCCAACAGCTCTGCCGATCCCTCCCTGCCGGATTTGTGGGGTCGGAGCCGTGCAGAGCCAGCCCGAATCGATTCACGGCAGCTGCTGGGTATTTACAGAGCCATTCCGAGCCTGCCAGCACAGAGCATCCCTGGGGCAGCAGCGCAGGAGCCAAACACCTCCTGCCACGGCCAGGGCAGCGTTCTCAATCCACAGGCACATCCTGGGGGACCCACAGGATCGTTCATCAGCTCCTCGTTGCCGGGACCTGGTGTAGGCAGTGATGTTCTGCAGAGCCCCTGCACAGGGTCGGGATGACCTGGGAAACGCTAATTAATTGTCTGAGTGGAGCAGTGGTGCTTAGAGCAGTCACACACCCTCTGTGGCGTTTGGGGCATCTTCAGACACAAGCCAGAGCTTTTGTCTAAAACACTAGGGTTTATTTATAAAATCCCAGCTTCGGAGAAAAGGAGTGTATCGCTCGAGGAGAAACAAGCTGCCCTGAGCAGGGAATGACACTGAGGAAAACACAGCTGATATCAAGGTAGAAGCTTTGGCTCATCAAGGTTTCTGTCTCCTCCTCCACCCCGAGATGCTTCGAGATGTAAATCAAGTGCAAAAGCCACCGTGGCTCCTCTCAGCCCCCTGCCCACGTTCCTGCAGCGCCCGCCGCCGCTCCCGGTGTTTGGAAATAAACAACCTGTTCCAGCTCCGCTTGGTATTTCCAGAAAGGTTAACACAGCATGTGAGAGGCCAGAGCCGCCGCTCGCGGGGCTGGAAAGGCTCCTGACAAACCCACCGGGGGACCGGGGCTCCCTGCAGGCCAGGTGACCTCTCCGGTCACCCCCGAAGCGCTGGCGTCAAGCTTTGATATTTTCAGGCTTTGCGTTGCTAAAGCTTCCTTCCCCCACTCCCCCCCCCCCCCCCCCCCCAGCATTCCCGCCTCTGAAAAATCAATAGGAGCTTCAAGCTGAGAGGGAAGGTTGGAGGCTGATATTCGCTGGGCGAGCCAGGAGTTGTCTCCCTGGCTTGGGGCTCCAGAAGAAATCACCCCAGTTTTCCAGCATCCCGTTAATGGGGAGTTGCTGTTGGTCCTGTGCAATTCCCAGGGGATGGAGTAGCAAAGCTGCTGTGCATGGACCAGTGGAACAACTCACTCCATAAATACTCTGGGGCTGGTGTGCAAACCAGGCTGCTGGGACAGGCAGAAAGTCCTTGGAGATGCTTTGTCCAAGCCAGCAGTAAAAACAAAACAAAACATAGAAACTCATAGCCAGGGTTGATCAATTATTAGGAGGAAAAGGCAGGGCACCAGAATACCTGGATACCAGTGGTTAAACCAGAGTTTGAGCTCTCCTCACCTCAAAACAAGCCACCTACACTCACTTGGAGAGGAGAGCTGGGAGACATCCCCAGCAGCTCCTCATGGGTGGCAAAGACTTCTCCACCCAATGCACCTCACTTAAACCCTTTCCTCCCAGCTGGGCTGCACTGGTCCTTCTGGGTGCCTGCTGAAACAATTTTAGAGTTTCTGGCTGGTCCAGGAAAGGCTGATCCATATTCCTGAGGCCTCATTGCTATTCTGCAGCTTCAGCTCATTAGTGCTTAGGTGCTACAAGAGCTTTGGAAGTTTCTGGGTGAGGCAGCTATTAGGGGAGGATTGAACACATCTCGTACAAGCCCCTGGCCTGGGTGAACTCGCTAATTTACATTATCGAGCGACAAGGTGCCCACAGGCCACCCGAAACAAAAAAAAACACCCCTGTCCTAGATACGGGCTCAGCCACCATCTGTAAAATAAAAGAAAACTTAAGCAAAATAAATAACCCTCAGCCCCAGAAAACTGGCTGCATCATCACACCCCCTGCTAATCCATTAGCCAGCCCTCCTCCGCACGCGGCTCTTAGGAACAGCGTGAGCTCCAGCTCGGGAGCTCCTGGAGAGAACCACCACAGAGTGGATGAACAGAATGGTTTGGGCTGGAGGGGACCTTAAAGATAATCCAGTTCCAACCCCCTGCCATGGGCAGGGACACCTTCCTCTATCCCAAGTTGCTTCAAGCCCTGTCCAGCCTGGCCTTGAATACTTCCAAGGATGGAGCAGCCACAGCTTCTCTGGGCAACCTGTGCCAGGGCCTCACCACCCTCACAGCCAATTTCTTATGTGTATCAAACCTTTATTTTCCCCCTTTCAGTCTGAATCCTTGTCCTACCGCTACAGTTCCTGATGAACCACCCCTGCAAAAGGCCGGTATGACCAGTAAAATCACCTGCACTGTACTGGGACAGCACATTGGGGTCTGTCTTTCCAGAGGGACTGCTCGTGTTACTGATAGGTAAAGCTTTATTAACGGGAGGCCTTGTAACATGGCACCAGCCTGCTACTTAGGCTAAGCAGAAGGGAGCTATGGGAGAGTGACTCAGCTGGAACAGGGGTACAGAGACTGGAGAGATGTGCTGTGTGACTGCAGCATGTCCACATCCTGGTGTATGGTGGTTGCTTGACTTGGGCTTGTTGTGCCTTAAAGTGATGTAAACTGATAACCATCCAACTGCTGAAAAAGGCTGTTTTTTTTGGCAATGAAGATAAATTTCTTTCCTTTGCACCTTCCTGGGGTCCCTGCTCATTATTGTAGCATGTTCCCAACACGTGTTCCCAGCACAGGGAAAGCTGTTGGCTCTTCATCTGAGGAGGACTGAGCTGCAGCCCTGATGGTCCCCATGCCCCCTGCCTGTGTTGGATGTGCTGAGTTTTCCCTTCTCTGCAGCAGGAGCTGTGTCCTTCTCACCCAGGTTTGGGCACTGCCTGTTCACACCTCGTGACAGTCGCATGGGGGAGTCACCAGGCAGAAATAACCTCTTTTTGCCTCTGTTTGAGACAAATGGGGGGGAAAAAAAACACCTTTTCTCCTAATAAGGGAACTCAAAGTGATGAATTTTCCACTTCTCCTGAAGTTCTTTCCTCGGAGGCACTGATGCATTTTTAATGGTCTCGATGTAGCTATTAAGCTGGTAATTGGAACAGAGCAGACTCCAGCTCCCAGCAGGTCGGGCCCCCTCCAAGTGTGTCCCTACACCACAGGGATGGGTGTTCCTGGGGTCCCTGATATCCCCAGCATCGCTGACCCTCCCCCCGGCCCCATTTCCAGGCAAAGCATCGCCACCAAGATCCTGGTGTTTGAGGGACCCGGTGTCTCCAGCCTGATCCTGCCTGGAGAGGGCTGGCAGGGAAAATACTTGGGAAGGGAGCTGTTTCCTTACTCCCAAACCTGCAGCTCCATCCTCCATGGGGATGATCCCCCGGACCCCTCTGCCCTAATCCCTGCCGCGCACCCTCGAGGGAGGGGTGGGATGTGCCGAGAGGGGCGCAGCAGCGGGCTGGGATGGAAAGGCGGAGGACTCCGCCGGGTCCCGCCGCCGGTGGAGGCTCATCCTGAGGATCCAGGCTCATCCCGCCGGGTCCCGATGGATGCTCATCCCCGCGGGTCCGTCCAGGCTCTTCCCGATGGATGCTCATCCCCGCGGGTCCAGCCTCATCCCGATGGATGCTCATCCCCGCGGGTCCGTCCAGGCTCATCCCGATGGATGCTCATCCCGATGGATGCTCATCCCCGCGGGTCCAGCCTCATCCCGCCCGGTCCCGTTCGGTCCCGGTGCCGGGCGCTGCCTCCCCCTCGCGGCCGCGGGCAGCCCGTGCTGCCCCGGGACCCTGGACTCGAGGGGGATTCCCGATCCATGCTGAGCCCCACAAACCCACATCCTCACCCTCCTGCCCGGCCGCAAGAGCAGCAGAATCCCGGGTAACCCCTGGCAGCGCTCCCAGGGTCCCACTCCTGGGATGCTGCTTTGGGGTTCGCCGGTTGTACAAGCCCCAAACTGGAACCAGCAGCCCTCTAGAGGTTCCTGCCGCTCCAATCCCAGGGGGGCAGCTCCAGGGATCCCAGCCCAAGAGTCACAGTTTGTATAATCCCCAAATCAGGAGCAGCATCACGCCACAATATGAGGAGAAAGCAGGATTCCCCTCGAAGCTGATGCCCCAAACAGGCCCCAGCTGATGCTCAAACAGCAAGAGGAGACAAGCAGAGGGTTTGAGGGTGAATTTTATTAGAATCAAGGATGGGGGTTGAGGGGTACAGACCATTCCCAAAAATACAAGGGGAGAGGGGCTTCCCATGCGAGCCAAAATCCTCACCCACCTTAAGCCAAGCTGGTTCTTCCCAGGGAACTGCCATTGCAGAGGGAGCAAGGAAAGCAAGGAGGTGAAAAGTGACATGAGATTTGGACAGGTGTTGAATGAAGCAGAGGAGATGCCATAGGGAGGTGTGGTGTGCTTGCCTTCTCAGCAAAGCCTCAGCTCATCCACAGGGGCCCAAGCCCACCGCAGAGCCATCTCCCCTGTGTTTGAAAGGGCAGATGCTCCCTTATCCCAAAATACAGAAATCAGAACTTTCTCCAGGAGAAATGCAAAAAAAAATAAAAAGCATGCATTTTTTTTTTTTAACACCGCTCCCTAAAGCACCAAAAAAAGGGTGAGATAAACGAAGGGGAAAAGGGTTTAAACAAAGAGAGAAGGGAAAAAAACCCAAAAGCTCAACTCAAAACAAAAATAATCCAAAATAACCAACTACAAAAAAACATACAATTGTACATCTCGGCAGTAAAGCTGTCAAACCAAGCAGGTATAGGTGAGTGTAGGGTGGTTTGCAGAGCAGGATGAGGAGGGAGAACATCAGTCACTTCCTTATTTTCCATCCAGAGGTGGGCTGGGGGGTCAGGATCAAACCTAAGCTGAACAGGTTTTGTGCAGCTCCACCTGGGCTGGTTCCCCCAGGGTTTGTTGACTCAGGGAGGGGGATCAGAGCAATGGCACAGGGAAAAGTGTGGCTGTGTGATACATCAAGGACTGAAAACCATTTGCCCCAAAGCAGCCTTCCCAGGAGTAGCTCGTGGGGATAGATGGAGTGGAGCACCCCAGTTTCCAGGCAGGGGGTCCCCAGCATTGCCTCAAACCCTGGACTGCAGGAGGGGGGATAATGAATTTAAGGGGACATCATTCTTCATTAAGGGGGGCCCTGAACTGGAAAGTCACCATGAAATCCAGACCTCCAGGGCATGAATTTCAGGAACAGCATTTTTAAAATACTCAGTTAAAAAACAGATGCGTTTCTTTAAAAAAAAAGAAAGAAAAAAAAAGTAATCTTAGGCCAGAGAGTTTACTAGTGACCCCTTCCCCACCTGCCCAAATTCAGCCAGAAAAAATCTTATTATGCCAGATCTGCTGGCCACATAGACGTCCACACATTCATCATTGATTTAAAAATATATAATATATATAGAGCACACATACACACACACAAATATATATTAGAAAAGAAAAAAAATCCTTCAGAAAAACTCAATTGTTAAAAAAAAAAAAAAAACTCCACAGCCGGTGTGTTTATCTGTGATCATGTACAGTAGAAGCCAGAAACCCCTCCTGCTCCCCTGGCTCCTCAGGCTGGGAGCATGAGGAAACACATCAGGTTTTCACAGTGGATTTGTCAGCAGAGAAGGAACTGCTCCTCCCTCCTCCCATACAGAAGGGCTTTAATTTATAGCGAGTTAGATCAAACCTAGGAAACACGTTACAAAGTCCATTATATATAGACATCAAATGTACAACTGCTGGCAGCCTCGGGCCAGTCACTGGGGTTTGGCTCCCGCTGGCACCCGCAGGGGATGGGGACAGTTTGGGACACGAGTTCAGCCTCTGGAAGGAGCTGGTATCACAGTGCGAGGTCTGACAGCAGCTCCGGGATGGAAAGCAGAGGGAGCAGCGTCTTCTCAGGGAGCCAGGAAAGGTGGAGGCAGCCAGGGCTGTGGAAGGCGATGCCTGGAGCAGGGACGTGTCCTCCCAGCCCAGGGCTGGAGGGAGGAGAAGCAGCACTGGGGATCTGCTGTCTCTCCATCATCATGGGCCCACGAGGGAAGGGATGGATGCTGGGTGAAGTCTCGTGGGTACAGCGTGGGCTGCAGCTTGTGTCACAGTGGGTTTGTGGAAAAACGCCTTTTCCCCCCATCAAGGGAGCAACATTGATTGAGGGAGAGGGATGCTCGAGCTGGTACTGCCTCAAAGGGTCCTTAAGGTGTAGAGCCAGGCATCAAAACAGCCTCTGGTGTGAGCAGGAGCCCAGGGAGCCCCACAATCCCCTAAAGCTGCATGGGCTCCTGGGGGCAGAGAGCCAGGCACAGAGGGAAGGTGAGTGAGACCAGGCTCCAGGGAAGGGGCTTTGGGCAGGCAGGAGAGGAGTGGGAGAAGCACAGCAGCACTGGTTCTCTCTGTCTTCCCCTGGCAGTGAAGAAACTCAAACCCTTGTGCTGTGCCACTGGGGAGGGGAGGTGGCCTCTGGCACCCTGTGCCTGCTCAGGCACTGCTCCTCTCCCAGGACCTCCTGAGCCTTCAGAGTCCTTAGCTTGGCTGGAAAGGTGCTGGCTTCAAAAGGCTCCTCCTGGAGGATTTTTTTTTTTCCTCAGGGCAAAGAGAAAAGAGATTTCGAGACCAGATGGGGCCAGAGCTGCCCCCAGGCCGGGGAGGTGTGATTTGGGATGATTTGTGATTTGTGCAAACCACCGTGAACTCGAGTCCTCGCTCGCTGTCCTGCAGGGAAGCCGGGATGGAGGGACTGCAGGAAGCTGGGAGTTAGGAGTCTTCCCCGAGGATCTCTGTCACAAAGGAGGCCATGTCAGTCTCTTTGGTGTCGTGCAAGGTAAAGAAAGGATGTTCCTGCCAACGAGATCAAAGAAAACGTCAGCTGACACCAAGGCCAAGCACAGACCCCAGAAAATGTCACACAGCTGGAGGTGGACTCCAGTCTCCTCCCCAGACTCCCATGGACACCATGCTTCAGCTAGAAGATGAACTTTGGCATTCCTAGGATCAGCCCCAGCGGGACACCCCACCTGGGCAGCTGTACTAGCATCCTTTGACATCTAAACTCTTCAAGAACAGATAGGACAGAGGAAGAAAACACCTGGAAACCCTGACGTTAACATCCATGACATCAACACACCCTTCCACCTCTGACACACTAAACCCATCCCACTCTGCACCTCAAAAATCATCCATGTGTTGTCCCATTTCCCTGCTGGACCACTGATTTGAGTTTCAAAATTGGGAGTAAAGACCAGCAGAAACAGCTCTGCACTTACCATAAGTTCTAAATAGTTCATTCGCTCAGCTGGGTTTTTCCTTAAGCTGGAAGGAAAAAAAATAAGGGAGAGAAAGGCTGTAGGATCTTTTCCTTTTGCTGTATGTGGTCTGTCACCCCCATCCCACCCAATACGAAATGCTTCCCTTGGGCTGCACCCATCCCTTTCCTCCCTTGGCTGAGCAGGTTTGAAGCACCAGCAAAGCAGCCAGGCTGGTAACTGGGGAAGGACAACTCAAGTGTTTTGCCACAAAAAGCACAAGGAAGGCAGCTCTGCAGTTTGCCCCACACAGACCAGAACAACTGGGAAGGAGAGGATATGGTTTCCCAGCACCTGCAGGGTGAACTTGCCTTTGCATGGCAGCTCCAGGCAGTACCCAGGGAACAGGGGACACCCTAGGGAAGCAGCTTCCCACAAAACCACAAAGCAGCTTTCACCCAGAGGCCACCAGGGCTTGGTTCTGGTTTCACTGCCACTTTGCCAGAAAACACCAACATTTCAGCAGCACTGACAGGAAAAGGAGAAGAGAAACCTCTGCACCTTCCAGCCAGCCTGGGTGAGTCAGGCTGAGAGCAAAACCAGTTTGGGCAGCGCTTCCTGCCATGCTGAACACCAGGTACAGCGAGGAGGGGAGAAATGGGCTCCCAAAGGACAGCAAACCCAGCCCCTATGGATCAGGGCTCCTCCTCAGCCAGGCTGGGAGAGCCAGCAGTCCCTGCTGGAGCCTCACCACTGTGCTGTGAAGTCCACAAACTCCTTGGAGAAGCGTTCAGGTGGCAGCTGGGGCGAGGGCTCCTCCACCACCTGCTTGAGCTGCTGGAAGGGCGTCCCCCAGGACTCGTATGGGAAGCGGAGAATGGCCAGTTCAATCTGGGGATGGAGGCAGGGCAATGTGAGACACACACCAAGCACAACCCCACCATGCTCAGCCAGCTCACATTCAAAGGAAAACCCTCTTTCCTTATACACCATTTCCAGTTTGGGTCACACCACCTTTTTTTTTTTTTTTTTTTAAATACAAAGGCCCAGAGGCCAAAAATACTTCCTTTTGAGGCTGGTTCAGCATATTAATGTATTTACAGGAAGTCACAAAAGATATGTAAAATGGGATTATTTAAAAAGATAATAATAACAGCACAGAGTTTCTGCAGTGGCTTCCAAAGTGCTCTGCTGGCCCTAAGGCAGCCTCTGGGCCTTGGGCTGGCACTGCATGAGCTAAACACGCAAAAAATCCACAAACCCAAGAAAAAGTAAGTTGCTAGAATGTAATTTTGCCAAAAGCACCTCAATTACTGGGTTATTCCTACAAGTCACCTCTGTTCCATCCCTCATTTAAGCAGGAAAAAGTCTGTCACAGCTCTTGGGCAGTGTCCACATTCCAAGGATCAGTTCCTGTCTCAAAATGGGCGACAGACCCTTGAGACCTGCCTAGTAGGGTGTGATGGGATGGGAGGAATAACAAACCTCAAAGGACAGAAACTGGGACAGAGCCCAGTGACCCTCTGCTGCAAAACTGAATGAAGCCACCAGCCCAGGAAGGCCTAGAATAGCCCTGCAACTCAATAGCCCACAAACTGTCTGGTGTGAAATCAATCCACCCCCTTCACAAAGAAAATAAATTAAAAACAAAAACAAGAAAAAAATAATAAAAACCAGGAAGACAGCCCAGGAGGAAGACACGAGAGGGAACCAAACATTCTGGGGCTCCATTCAGCTGCAGGCTGGCCAGCTTTCAGCAAGGTCCTCTCTCCCTTCCAGCTTTGAAAAGGTTTGGATATTCCATCACACAGAGTCTCCCACCCCACAGCTTCCTGCAGCTCAGAGCTGATGACATTTCCAGGCAGCCAAACCAGCTTTGCACTGGCATGGGGACACCAGGGCCAGGGGCTTGGGTTTGGCAGTGTGGATGAGACCACGCTGAGGAAGAGGAAATATTTGCCAGGACACAGCATGCACAAACGCTGGGATGCAGCCCCCAAAACAAAAGCCACAGCTAAGAGGGTACAGGGAAAATTCCTGAAAATAATCTACGCTCAGAGAGAGTCTCCTGGAAAGCAGGAGCTGTTTCTCAGGCAGCATCCCTTGGAGCCAACAGCTGGGATTTCCTTTGTCTGCTGGCGCCAGAGGATCTCAGGATCTCAGCTACTTTCTGCAAGATGTTTCTTGCAGGAGGCAGATAAACCATCCCAAGCAGCTGCGATTTTGGAACTGAAAGCATTTCCCCTTCCTGTTGGCTGCTCTGAGCTACCCTGCAGGCAGGATTTGCTGCAAACCACACACAGCAGCTCTCACCACAGCAGGACTGGAACCCCCTGCAAGGCTCTGCTGACATGGGGGGCTGAAGCAGGAAGGCTGAGCCCCAGCTCCAGCAAACCCTGCCCCACTGACCATCCCTCAGCCAGCAGGCAGGAAACTGCAGAGCAATTAAAAGCCAGATTCTTGGATACTCAGCATGGATACTATTGTCATCCTGATACTGTCTGCTGGGAGCCTGAATTCCCTGGATAATTAACCTCATTATCCTGAGCTGTCATGCTCAAACCGAGTCCTGCTTGATGGGAACTCACCCACACTGCTCACAGCAGGGGTACAGCCCCACCTGCCCAAACCCCATCCCAACCCCAGGGCTGCAGATACAGATCCCAGCCCTTGGTGTTACCATTGTGATCCCAAGGCTCCAGACATCCGACTTCACGTTGTAGCCCTTCTGGTTCAGCTCTGGGTTTATTCTTTCTGGCTGTAACAGTAAAATGGGAGATGTTACCACTCCAGCTTTTCCAGTGCAAACCCCACAGAGCAAATCTGGCTGCAAAAACCAGGCTGGGTGGATTTCCCTGGCTCTGAGGTTAAATCTAGCTCTGATTAAAGCCACATCTTGCTCCACCACACAACTCACATCAGCTCTCCCTCTTTGCAAGAGAGTGAAATTGCAGGATCCCTGCCTCAGGAGCACACACTTCCCACATGGATGCCACAGACAGCAAAGGGAAATTTGTACTGACTTGAGGATGAAACTAAATGATCTTGCCAAGAAAAGCCTCAGAACTTTCTATCAAAGAGCAGTGAGCAGTGCCACAACCAGCACCAGCCAGTTTTGTATCCTTCTGCAAATGGAAGGGACAGAGGGAGAATCACTGTGGGATTAACACACAGAACTGGGCTTAAAGGGAGGCTCTGCTGAGTCAGGGAGTGCAGAACACTCTTGAGTGGCTTTTATCTCAGGGTGGAGGTAGAACAGACTGATTTCTAAGCAGCAGCCTTTTACAGTCAGGGCTGAGGCTGCACAGGGTAGCACTTACAGCCATGTAGGGTTTGCAGCCAGCATCCATGGTCTTGGCCACAGAGTCCACCAAGTACCCACTGATCCCAAAGTCGCACATCTTCACGTGTCCCTCCTTGTTGATCAGCACATTGGAAGGTTTCACGTCTAAGAGGAAATACAAGAAGGCAAATTGGGCATTTTCAGGGGTATTGAAGGGTCTGAGACAAAACAGGCAATTCCCTGCAGGCCTGGGAGGGACCAGGCAGGTCCCAACACAAGGGGAGGGAGGCAAAATCCCACCAGTCTTATTGCAGTAAAAGCCATTCACAGATAAACTACAACCATGTCCTTCAGGGAGAACAAGTCCCATCTCCAACCAGGCAGGTCAAAAGGTAGAAATAAAATGTTGTGAAGTTTATCACCAGTTCTTTAGGAGAGATTTATGTGCCCAGCATAGCCCTAAAAGCACAGCTCTACCAAATCTTCATGACAGTTTGTCTCATGCACATCCTGCTCCCTCCACAACTACATGAGGGACTTAACCAGGATGCAGAGCAAGATCTGGGTGTTACAATTCCCATCTGTGATTTTGTAAGGCTTCCTTCAGCCCTCACTTTGCTAAAACCACCCAGCCAGGAGGATTTGGGGATTTTATTTCCAAGAGCTGCCTTCAAGGCACTTCTGTACTCCAAGAGGGACAGAGACGCTCATAAAATATATGTAGTGAGGAATTCTGTTGTTACATTCAACCCTTCATTTGGAAAGGAGATGCAAAATGGGAAGCACCTCAAGAACAAGCATCTAGATCTGTTCACCACAGTCCTAAGCATCAGCAAATTCCACTTTAGGCATCCCAGAAGGACACAGCACATCTGGAAAGGAGCCTCCCATAGCTTATTTCAAGATTTCATCTCCAGCCACACTCCACTAACCCCATCCAGCATTTACCTCTATGGATTACAGACAGTTTACTGTGCAGGTGCTCCAGAGCTCGTACAATCTGGGGACAAACAGAATGAAAAGCACCCATAAGTCACACACAGCAGCAGCCTCTCACTGCAAACACACCAAAGGCCTCAGGAGAGCCCTCCAGCAGGATCAGGGCATGCACAAACCCATCTAAGAACCCAAGAGCTACTCACAGACACAGCCATTTTCCCCAGAATGTCTTCAGGGATGGTTTTCTTCTTCTCCAGCACTTTCTTGTAGAATTTATCTAGGGAGGTGTCCATGAGTTCCATGCAGATCCACACATCACCCTGCAGATGGGGAGAAAGCAGATGAGAGGGAATTCCCTGGAAAACCAAGGGAGGTAAAGAGCTGGGCTGAGGAACACAGAGGTGTTTGGGGACAGTTTGGTGCCTCCAGTGCAATCCCATAGCCCCAGGTGCCCCCAGGCACCCACCAGGTCAGTACCTCACGGAAGAGGGCTCCGTAGAAGGTCACTGTGTAGAAGCAGTCAACTGTCCTCATGGAGATGTCCAGGTCCATCAACAACCTCTTCTGCTCCTGAGTGTTCACAGTGGCTCGAATCCTCTGGGACAAACAGGAAAGAAGAAGGGTTTGGTATAGGTGGGGTAACACCATCATCCCCCAGTCTGACTCAGGACCTGCAGCTCTGAAGTCAGGGTGTTCTATCCTTACTTTGCAGCCAGCAGCACCCAGGAGGACACACCCAAATTGCCTCTGCCAGACAGAACCCTAGTGAATGCCAAACCCTTGGCACACTCTGCAGAGGATGCAGAGCCAGGCCAGCAGCCTGGACAGATACTCTGACATCCCAGCCTTGCACTACAGGCACCAATCCTGGATTTCCAAACCTGTTATCAATCCCACCATGCCCAGCCAGTATCAGCACAGACCCTTCACCGGCCAAACCACACCAGGAACACCACGGGCTGCCAAACCCAGATAAGCCTATCCCCATTTTGTCACAACCAGTGTAGTTCAGCAGCAGCTCTGCTCCCTTGGAGCTGCCCCTGCTGACCCCAGTCCCCTCAGGTGTCCTCACCTTCACAGCCATGATGGTGCCACTCTGTGCATGCCGGACCTTCTCCACCACACCATAGGCCCCACGGCCCAGCTCTGAAATGCTCACCAGGTCATCAGCTTCCACCTCGAAGTTCTTCAGGAAGAGAGGAAATAATGACATCAGGGACAAGCACATTGATCATCAGCAACACTTTCAGCTCACTCAGGTACGAGCATTTCAAATAATGGTAGCTACAGGACTCAAGAGGCACCACACTCTGAGGGGATAGGGGTATTTTTTGCTCTGTTGAATCACAGCCCAAATCTTCTCACCCCATACTCACCAGGGTTCATTTAATTCCCCCTCTGCAGCTGGAGATCAGAACTTTCATCCTTTAAGCCCAAGGAACGTTGCCACTAGAAAGGGCACCAAAGGTTGGTGCCTCTCTGCCTGCAGGGGATTACCCACACAAGGGTATTTCTGCAGTTGCTGAACTATTTTCAGGATTTTAACAGCTCCTGTGCCAACATGGGCAGCAGTCAGGAGCCTCCACCACAGCTCCAAACCCTAGTGTGCAGCCAGGGACCCCTCACCTCTCCCCACATCCCAAAAATCATCAGTCACAAATACACCTATGTGTGTCTAATAACACCTGTGCAAAGCCTCTCTTAGACAGGATGCACATAGCAACTCCGTTTCTAATTATCAGTGAATTCAAACAGGTTTTAGCCACTTTCAATACTTTCTCCTACCACCAAAAAGCTGCCAGCAAGGTAAAACCTGAGTTAACACCAAGAAAACAACTACCTACGTGTTGCTTCAAGCTGGGAAAAAACCATGTGCTCAGTTCAGTGCCTGACACAGCAGGGAGCCAGCGAGCTCCTGCACAACCCACAACCAAGTTTCCCTAAAGACACGTTCCCCTGTAATTGCTGGCTCTGCTGGGCAGGGCACAAACCGAGTGAGACACGGGCTATTTTTGGACACTGCATTCATCCCTCCTAATAAGTCACAGGCCTCCTTTTAGCCAGGCTTTATCCATCCAGCCTCCAGTTTTCCTCCGGTCTCAGGGAATGAAAATAATACCAGGATGCCAAACTGCCCCAGCGGCCACAAAGGCAGCGAGGGTGGGAAACAAGCACGGCACAGCTCCGGATACGGTGCCTGGGAGCTACGCCCTGAGCGGGGAGAGGAAACGGCCTCTGGCGTGGAGAAGGCAGGCTGGGAGATGTGGCTGCCAGGCCCCTGGCCAGCACTGGCCCTTCAGCACTGGGCACAGCACGGGCAGCAGCCACCAGGTCTGCTGGACCTTCCTGCCAGCCCTGGCTCCGCTGGTTCCAGATGTGGCTGTTGATTCCAGCCAGATGTGGCAGGCAGGGAGTGAGGGAGGGCCGTGCCTGAGCTCAGCACTGAGCTGTGCTCTGCCCAGCACAGGAAGGTGCCGGCCCTTTCCTGGGCAGGACGTGGATCCTGAAATCCTCATTTCGGGATCAGAGCAGGGCTGGGGGGACAGGGCTGACCTCTCACCACAGGCAGCAGGCAGAGGAGCAGCACAGGCTCAAAAGGGGCCTCCCGGAAAGATCTGGTGCTGCTTTTCGGTGTTCAGCAGTTGTTCCGGCTTATTGTGTTTTTCCTTTCCTGGCATTTGCCCCGAGGCTTCCCCAGAAGCCAGCGGTTCCCAGCACACTCCAGGAACCAGCACTGCCCTGCCCAGCAACAAGAGGTGATGGATGCCCCGAGGCTTCCCTCCCAGGACAATGGGATGCAGGGCATGGCCTGTGCAGATCCCATGGGCCCGAGGTAACCATCCACCTCCACTCCTGAAGCTGGACTTCTGCCCAAGTCCTCTTCTCCATCATGCCACTCCAAAATACCCAGACCAGACCCTTCCTGCAAACACTGGAGCAGGCAAGGAAGTGACTCTAGAGAGTTTTCCCTAAGCTGCAGCACTGTCCCCTTGCACACGCAGTGCCCAGGCTGTCACAGAGAGCATCTCTCCCAGACTTCTTGCTACACACAACACTAAGCCCAGAAAACAGCAGAGGCAGCAGGATTGCTCCCTGCACCCAACCAAAGCTTCCTCTCCTGAACCCTAATCTTTGCACTGAGGCCAAGGGACCCAGATCCCATCAGCCAAGCCACCTCCCAGCCTGGAAGGGTCTAGATATAGGACTGATCCAATGCAGGGTATTTTTAGCTCATTTGCAAACAGCTTCTGCAGCCCCAAGAGAGCTCATAACAAGAGAATGAAATAAAAGAGAGACAGTGGCTATTTCTAGCAGTTTTTCATCAGGTCACTAGAAAAGACTTTGGAGAACCAGAGAGAAACTTTGTGCCCAGCTTCTCCTGAGCCTAAGCAGCAACAAAGACCTATGGGTAGGCAGGATAAAGGGACTTTGTTTGGGGCAGTCTGAGAGCTTGGTGAGGCCACCCTCATTTAGGACAGATGGGATGGATCATCCTAGAATGGTTTAGATTGAAAGTTGTATCCATGAGGTCGCACTCCTGATCTGACAGGCTGCAAGGCACAATCCACAGAACTCTCCATGCCCAGGGAAAATCAAACTGGAAGCAAGTAGAAAAAGAAACCCCATTGACACGTACTTTATCTCCAATGGTAATGAATGTCCTGGAGTCCAAGTTCCTTGGGGGCCTGCAAGAAAAGAGAGTGAGGAGAAAGCCCAGCTTCATTCACCCTCTTGGCAAGAGCCAGGTTTCACATTCCTTTGAGCACTTTCAGCTGCTGCTTTCCCTCCATGCCTCGTTGTAGGTTCCAACCAGCCCCCTCCAAACACCCACAAATACTTTAAACCGTGCCAGTAACACCTCACCCCACACCCAGGAGACACAGTGAGAACCCTGGGGAGTCAGCCAGGTGAGACATGCACCAAACCACCAGGCTGTGAAACCATTCCTGCTTGGGAGAGGAGCCCGAGGAGCCGAGATGAGACGTTTCTGTGGCAGAGCAGCTCAGCTGTCATGTTTTGACAGGCAGGTGTAACAGCACAGCCACGTAGCCCGAAACGCACGCGAGGGAACAACAGGTAATTCCTCCCCTGTGAGTCATTTGTGTACTCTCTGCTGCCTGTTTCAGGCAGGCAAAGCAGGCAGCACTTTGGTGTCCCCTTTGCACAACACCAGGCAGGTGAAAGTTGTCCTTTATGGCTTTTTTCCTTATTGCTGCCCACTTCCCATTCTGGGTAACACTGTACTTTTAGAGCCACCATGAGTGTTCTGCCTCTTGTGCCTGACTGCTGGGCTCTCCCCATCCCCTGGGAGTTTCTAAGAGCAGAGATTGCACAACTGGTTGAGTCTCAATTCCCATCAGAGCAGCCTCTGGCTTCAAGGAAGTACTTTGGGCTCTGAGCAAAAGCCTTGTACTGCGCAAATATTTGCACTGCAGCTTGAAAAGCAGGGAGAAAAGGAGCTGTGGACAGCTTGCACCAGCCTCTGGGCACACAAAGCCCTGAAGACTCCAGCATGAGGCCTTCTCCAGGGGAAATTCAAACTGTGGCAGGAGCAGAGACAAATGTGCCCGTGGGGGAAGGAGGTGATTGTCACATGAAGGGCAGGTCTGTGCAAGGCTGCACAGCATCAGTGGGGGAGCTCCCCTGCCTCCCCCTTTCTACTCTTTTCAGCAGTGGTATTTCTCTTTTGGGGACTTCACTGCTCTTTTAGAGCTAAAAGAGTTCTCTAGAACAGGTTTCTGGAGCAAACAAGGCTCAGCAGTGGCGATGCAGCCCAAAGTGTTTTGGAAGAACACCACAGAAGTGGAATTTTATCCCTCTGCTCTCTGTCAAACCAAGCACTGCTACCCTGGGCTCTCCCCCACGGCATAACAAGCATCAGTAGCTTGAAGCAAACAGGGCAGGGAGAAATTCCAGTGCCCTGAGATACTGCTGGGCACTGGCCCCGGCACCAAACAGCACAACAGTGCAAAATGTCTGTGTCTTCCTTTGAGCAGGATAAGGGGCTGCAAACAACTCAAACTAAACCTGATCATCAGGTTGTGTAAAACACTCCCCAACTTTTGTGCCTCTGACTTCTGTCATGGTCCAGCTACCACCACCTTTTCTCTTCCTCTGCACTAAAATTCTTCCCTCTTTTTCCCTCAGGTAGATTCACTCTCTCTACCACATCCTTGCCTTTCGGCACTGGCAGAGCCATGGCAGAAAGACTGAGGAGAGCTCCCCAGAGGATTCTGAGTCTTTGCCTTTAGGACATTTCCTATCAAACAGGCACCTACCAGAAAGACACACGTTGTGCACACATCTGTACACACATGTGCAATTCCTTCTCACCACCCACGAGCCACAGCTTAAGAGAAAAGAATAACTATGCTGATTTTGGGAAGTTTTCACAGGCCATTCCTCTCAAGGAAGTGCCAAATCCAGCTCTGGAGAACCTCTTTAAGCAGCAGAGATACTTACGTTGTGTTGGCAATGGGTGGTTTGATGGGGACACATGTTATCCTCAGATCCCTTTTCTTCTTGCCTTTCACTGGAAGAAAAGATGTACACATAAGCAAATTGGTTTTTCCTTTCTTCCTTCAAGCACCCTCTTCCCAGCAGGCACTGGGCAGAAATGGCAGGGCTTGGACCCCTCACCATGGTCAGCAAAATGCTAAGAAAGTCACAGTGATCACATGCCCAAAATTTCAGGCAAGTGCCAGAGCACATGTGGGCCTCAATGACACTGCTGAACATTGCTCTGTAGAAATAGCCAGGGGGTGCACTAACAGACCATTTTCCATGTCTTACAGCCGAGCATTGTACCCCAAAAGCTCTCTTTACCCTTTATGTCCATTGACAGTCCCCACTCTTTAGGATTTAAACCCTTTCTGGAGTGAAAGCTGCAATTTCTGCAGGGCACTTACCTGGTTTGTGTGGCTCCAAGGATCCTTTGGAATCTGAAAGAGAAAACATGAGACACCATCTCAGCCTTCATGCTCCAGCCAAAGCAGAGAGCAGCTCTGTGCCCCTCAAGGCTCATGGACCCAGGAGAGCTCCAGGAGAGGGAGGCAGCTGGGCTTTGGGAGCACAGCCAAGCCTGGCCCCATCCCCGTTTCTCCAGCCACAAGAGGTCCCCATGCCATTAGTGATGTGCAGGGCTCCCAAAAAATGCTCCCTGTCCAGAGGCTCCTTGACCCCCAGGGCCCCAGCCCCAGCCTGGCCTTCCTGGGAAGAGCCAGAGGTGGATCTGGCATGGAGGGCAATGACCAAAAGACATCCAAAAAAAGCAAGAGTCAGTCCCAGCAGGAGAGGTGAGACCCCATCCACAACAAATGGAAAACAGGCAAAAAACAGCCACGAGCTGGCTATCAGCTAGCTGTGAACCACAGGCTGAGGCACCAGGAAAAGGCACCAGGAGTGACTGGCAAGATGATGCTCTTGTCCCCCTCCTCCCAACTCCAAACAGCCCTGAGTTAACAACACCCACTGCTGCAGAGGGAAACGGGGCTCTGGCAGGCCAGAAACCTACAGATGAAAATTCCATCCCAGCTCCCTGGGAAAATAAAATGAACCCAAGGGGCTGAAAGTGCAGCAGCTGAGAGCATCGAGGTTCTGATCCCCCCAGGAGAGACAAGGGGACAGCTGCACTTTGCAGCTCAAGGTGCTCCGGCTGCACAGAGCTGGAAGATCCAGTAGAAAGCAGGAATATCAAGGTGTGCTCCAGGCATGGGGCTGGGAGCAGACAGCTCAGCATGGCCTTGGACAGCCTTTCAGGACAGCTCCCACCTGCCTGGCTGCTGGGAGCAGGCGTGTGGACAAAGTCCAGCACTCCAAAGGCTGCCAGGGAAGGGAGGGGAGAGCGAGGAGCTAGAATTTCAGCAGGAGACACAGCACTGTGAGAGAGCTCCTGCATCTGCAGCAGGACAGAAGGGAGACACAAGCCCAACATGTCCCCAGCACTGACAGCCCCCATCCCTGTGCCCTCCCAGCTCCAAAACAAAACAGGTGCCTGGGACCAGCTTCTCCTGCCTTGTCCTTTGCCAAATGCAAACCTCACTGAGGCTGTGGGTTAAAGCTGGTCAGCAACTTACTACAAAGGTCCAAACTGCGGGACCAGCAGCATCCCTCCCAGCTCAGGGAATCTGCACAGATCAGTCCACGCCCCCAACTTATCTGCCACTTTTCCTGCATCAGAGCTGAGCCATAAACTCCAAGACCAGCACAGTTTCCAAGATGTGAACTTGCAGCTCAGTGAAGCCAGTCAATGAGCCACTCCACCCCAAACTGATCCCGCTTGGATGAAAACCACCTGAACCACGTCAGAGCAATCACAAGTTCTAATGTGTGAGCCTGCAGGGTTTCCCTTCCCCATCACCCACCCAGCAGGGCTGGAAGGGGTACTGTGAGCAGCCCCACACACCCCCACTGATGGCACTTTGCAAAATACCCAGCTAGGTAATGACAGGAGCAAATGCAAAACGGAGCCAAAGGAAAGATGTTGTCCATGGGTTCAGAAATGCCTCCCCTTCCCACCCCCAGCCTCTCGCTACTCAGTGTGGGAGGCCAAGAACAGAATCTAAGAACTGAGGCTCCCTGAGTCCTTCTGCACTCAAAGCTTGCTGTGGGCACCATCCTATCCCAGGGGATGGGCTTAGCTCCCTGCTGAGCACTTCACTCCTGGGACCTGCTCCCAAACTCAGGCTGGTCTCTGCTCCACAAACAGCAGTTACCATCCAGACCTCTACACAAAATCCCCCCATGCTGGCTGGGATTCTGCTCCATCTGTTTGCTCTCCCTCTCCCCAATTGCCATAGTAACCCTGCTGAGCCAGCACAAAGCGCCTTCTGTGCCACCAGCAGCTCCCCTGGCACCACGGCTGTGACTCACAGGGCAGCAGCACAGTCCATGGGCACCCAAGCCAGGCCTCCTGCAGGATGGCCTCAGCCCTTCCTCAGCACTTCTGACTGCAGGATTGAGGCCAGAGGGGGCTGGGAGCACCCAGTGCAGGGTTGGGAATCACAGGGTACCTTGTTCAGTGGAGCCCAAGGTTGGAAGAAGGATTTGCAGTATAGGGTATCAGGGCAGCAAGGGACATGGATATTCCCTGCTCCAAACCCTGTGCTCTGTACAGGAGAGTCTTTTGATGTGCACTGGCCACAAACTCTGCTGTCAAAGGCACCCTGCACACTTCCCTGTCCTCCCAAACTACCACCCTTGACTTCCCAGAGTTGGACTCAGCAACCATCCCCTTCCCAGCCTGTCCTGCTTAGCCCCAAAAAACATTTCCTAGCTCCAACGTGAAAAGGCACTTATTAAACGGAGGTATTACACCACCACTCCCACGTTCTGTCTGGGCCACCTACTAAGGGCAGAAAACCCAGCTCAGTCCATGCCTGCAGGAATAAAATCACCCAGGATGCAGCTCTGCAGCCAGGGAGCTGAGGCAGAGGTTGGATTAGCTTCTTACAGCTCTCCTAAAATTTGACATGAGATTTCCAGCTCCCAAAGGCAGGCCTGAACTACTTCTTGCTGCAAGCTTCTCCCATTGCTTGTGTTACCAGTGTCTCTCCCCCAAGGAGAACCCATGCCCTGTTCAGGGTGAATGAGAGTGCAGGAAAAACCAGGGAAGGGAATAAAAAAAAAAAGGGAAAAAAAAAAAAAAAAGAGAGAAGCAGAAAGGCAGTAGGATGGGCATGACATGACCCTGCAATTCAAGCCCTTCAGTGGCAGGGCAGCTTTTGCCTCCAGCCCCCGCAGGCAGCTGCTGTCAGCTTCTTCCCACTGGAGAGTCCCTGGCACTGTCTCTCCTACACTTGAGACTCAGCACAATCCCTCCCACATTTGGGATCCCGGGAGGGTCGGTGCAGGAGGAATTGCTAGAATGTGCACAACTGCTTATGTCACCTGAAAATCCTGGAAACGCTCCAGTTTCCCAGGGCACTGGGCTGTTGCAAGAGGGGTGTCTGCAAGCACAAGTCCCCCTCAAGAGATCCCTCTGCAAAGGCCAAAAAGGCAGCAGCAGGACAAGGCAATCTGGGGATACATTCTGGTTATCCCTGCAAGCTCCAGGGCCCTGCTGCCAGCCCCAAACCCACAGGATGGCACAGCACCATTCTGGGCACAGGAAAGGGCTGCCAGCCACAGGCACACAGAGCACAGTGCCCTGCACCCAGGCAGGGGAAAATTAGCTGACAAAAGTTCCTGGTGCGGATGAAATTGCAACCCACGTGATGCTGCAGGCACGTAACTGCATCCTTTATGCTAAGAAAGGAACCATTTCCTCCTAAAGCAAAAAAAAAAAAAAGCCCAACGAGATTTTTTCTCATGCTATAACCACCACCAGTTAAGAACCGCCAAACATTTCCTGGAACTGTCTAATTCAACACTGGAATCCTCATTTTTGCCACCACCAACTTCAGTCCTATTAAGCTGCACCTCTCCACGGGAGGTTTTTGAACCCACTCCGCTGGCGTGGGTGGAGAGAAATGAACAGGACAATCTAAAGAACTGCAAATAAAACTATTTGCCTGAGTCGACCTTTGAAATTAAACCTCACCACTGCCTGCCCGGGGCTCTGGTTGCAGCCCCAGGTGAAGTCCTAGGCATGGGAGGCTGCTCCGAGAGCCAAGCTGCTTTGTTAGTGCTGGGGGAAATGTTTGGGATGCATCCCGCTTCTCCTGGGTCCAAGGAGGAAAGTCAATTACCGTGGACAGGGCAGAAGGCTGGAGGGTGGATCCCAGCCCTGCTGCAAAGAAAGAGCTGGAACAAAAAAAGCATCAAGGAAAAACAAAACAAAACCAAAAAAAAAAATAAAAAGGAAATAAATTGGAGGCAGGGTGCAGAGCAGAGAGGGGAATTTGGATGCTTGGTCATGAGAGCCAGCTCCTCACAGGCACATTTTGTGCTGTTTTCCACTGTTAGGAGTGGAAAAAGCTCTCTGTGGAAGTGGAAAAAGGGCTCTGAACCTGCCGAGAGCCATCACTCATCACATCAGCTCGCCGAGGTCCCGCTGCACAGGGGCTCCTCACTTCTGCAAAACTGCCAGCGAGCAGCAGGAAAAAAACACGCTGCACAAAAAAAAAGCCCCTTGCAACCCCAAAACAGACTCTCAGCCTGTGCTGAATCAGAGCTGCCGACTGCTGGGCACCCACCTTTCCCATGCAACAGGCAGGGGACAGCCACAAAGAGCTGCTGGAAAACCCTGCGTCCCAGGAATGCGACTCAAACCGGAGCCAGAAGCCAGCATTACCCTCTGCATATTTTCCTTCAGACATGCTGGATTTTTTTTTTTTCAACAATTAAGACACCAGAGTTTTAACCCCACCAAACATGCAACTTTTCCAGCGCTTTAAAAAATAAATCCCTAGCTGCAAAGACCAACCCCATGCCCGAGCCAGGAGAAACAAAACCGCGTGGATTGACCCCAGAAAGTTACACAGCCCCTTTTAGCACAAAAAAAAAAACAAAAAAAAAAGAAAAAACAGCCTTTTGCTCTCCCCCAACACGTGTTGTGGAAATTGCAACATCTACCTTGCTTCTTGTCCATGGCTTCCCAGAAATGAAGAGCAGCGCCGGCACGCCTGGCAGAAGAGAGAGATGGGGGCGGGCTGGAGGAGGGAGGGGAAAAAAAGAAATAAAAAAAAAAAAAAATCCCGCAGGATCCAGTGCAAGGCACGATGATTCTTTTCAGTGGGAATGCATGGCCCGAAGCACCCGCTGGTTTCACAGAGCCCTCCCGGCCGGGTGTCCCCAAAGGGTCCCCAGGGCTGGAGGGGAGCGCAGGGAACTGGGGAAGGTAGAGCCGCGTTCTCTCATCGGCAGCTGCCGAGGTTGGCCGGGCTCAGCTCCGATTACCCTTGAAAGCTCAACAGTTGTAAAAACTGCAGCAGAGAAATAGCAGGTGACGTCAACAGGAAACTGGTGGGGAGCCAGCTCCAGCTCCGGGAGCTGCTGAAGAGCTGGATGGCCACAGCGCATCCCGGTGGGACACGGCATCTCTTCTCTTCCCACTAATTCAACTATTCCAAACCGGCCTGCAAAGCCCGGGCATCCCACCGGAGTGACCCTTGCTCCAGGATAACTCCAAGGTTACTGGTTTGGGCACCAAAGAGGTGCTGGGATGGAAAGAGGTCACATTTGGTTGTGCTGCAGGTGACACGTTAATTGCTCTGCCGCTGACAACTATTACCACAACAAATAGTAGAAATATTGCTCCATGACAATGCCAACACAGAGCTCGGTAGCTATTCCAGGGTGACAACCGAGATGGCATCTCTGGTAGCAAAATACAAATTGCTGCATGCACTTGGGTGGGAAATAGCAAGGGAGAGTGAGAAAATAAAAGCATTAATTTCTCTGCAAGCACGTGCAAGAAAAGCAGTGGCCAAGTACTGCTGCTCTTCCCCTTTCCCTCAAAACCACTCCAGCAGAAGCCAACGCTGATGTTCCTGATCAAAGCCAGCCTCAGCTCTGACAGGCTGCAGTTTTGTTTTCGATTTCAGCCTGGAGGGGAGATACTGTACCAGACTCTTTACCTTAAACTAATTATAGAAAATCTACCAGTGCATTGCTCCTGAGCTCTCTCCCAACTCCAGGCTGTGCCGGACCAGGCACATTTGCAGGCTGAAAAGTCAGAGGTCAAGGTAAACGCACATACCAACATAATGAGTGGCTCTAATTTTAAATAGTGTTTATGTAAGCCCCAGAAGGACTGCGGAAGGTATTTTCTCAGGCTCATTTCCACTCCCAGAGTATAGTTTCAGGCACAGATCATCAGCACATAAAGGATGCTGACGCAGGAGCTGCTCTTGCAGATGGCACTGAAAGCCACCAGCACCCAGAGCAGAGCTGTGCTGCCCTCCCATCACTAACTCTATTAACAGCTAATTCCCTTTCACCCAGACACAGACACTCCAAGGATCTTTACAGACACCCACAGAGTCAGAGCTGCTTTGGAGCAGAAAGTCCCTAACTCAGCAGGTGGGATGGGAAACAAGATTTCTTTTGAATTAAACCCACTGGGTTTCAGCGCCCGAGGATGAGGGGTGGCATAAAGTGGAGCTTCCTGACATCTCAAAAGCATCTTATAAAATAAATAAACAAGGAAAAAAAAAAAAGAGAGAAGAAACAAAAATAAACCAAACCATCCTTTCAAGTCTCATGACTGGGAACTCTTTCAAAGGATTGCTGGTGCAGTACGAATAGCCAGGCCTGGAAAGACATGCACTGTTTGCCATTAATTATCCAGTCCTTTATAGGGCACAGGTAATCCCAGTGAAACAAAAAGCATCAGGTGTTTCACTGGTGTTAACAAAGCCTCCCCACGAAGGATGTCACCCCATAACAGGTGAGGGATCCTGGGAGAGCAAATCCTGGGGAGAATTCAGGCACTCGCACAGGGTCGGGTATGCCAGGGCAGAGCCAAGGATGAGGATGGCTCCCATCCCTCCCAGCAGCCTCCTGCCAGGGGGCTGGCTTGAATAAGGGGAAGAGCACACCCTCAAAAACAGCAGTGAGCTCAAGCAGCGCCCTGCCAACAGCGGGCCCCTCTCCCCACCCTTCCCCTGTGGACACACAGCCCCTCCCGAGGCCACTTCAGTTGAGGCTGGGTCACCATCACAGCCAGGGAGTGGAGAAGGGGACGAGCTGCTTTGCCATGAGCTGCAGAAGTGTCCCATTTGGGGTTGGAAAGGAGCTTTTTATAGGCATGTTTGGGATAGACCACAAAACGAATGACTTCACCAGTCCTGTAAGAATAGCTGCTGTCTAACCACAGGGACAGTGTGATTTTCATGGAATATTTCATTCCCTCTGATCAAATAGAAGCCCATGCACCAGCTGGCTGCCCCATCCCAGTAGCACACTGCCTGATGCCTCCCACATCTCTCCAGGAAAGGAGCTTCCCTGGTCTGAGAGGAAGCCACTGCCCCAAATCTGGGATGCACATCCCACGGGAAAGCCCCACATGCCCGAGCTATGCACGGGACACACACACACACACTGAAAACTCTGTTTTGAAATAAAGCCTTTGAACTGAATCCAGTTGGAAAGGGAACAGTGTTATCTTTCTCATCCTCTCAGATGGGGCATGAGATCCTCCACGGTTGGGGACAATCAATCATTGAACCACACAGGACTCGAGCAGGATGTCACACCCACAGTGCCACCAGCTCCGGATGAGACTGTGCGAGGGAGAAGGATGTAATGTCCCAGTGCCCAGCGAGGAATTTGGGGATGGGCACTTCAGCCACAGTCTCTGACAAGCAGAGGCATTGGCACAGCCACCTCTGGGGCTCCCAGCCACACCCGGGCTCCGTGCAGGGGCCAGATAACACCAGGACAGCCCCGGGAGGATGTCACCGCCCAGCCACATTCCAGTTGTATTTTTAGGTTACCTGCACAACCTCCAGGGCTGGAAAAAAAACGTTTGATTTTGTCCCCATGTGTCAGCCTGCTCTCGCCCAGCCCCGTGACAATGGAACACACGGGCTCCACTCTGAGAACCCACGTGTGACCAGAGGCCAGAATCCCATCAGGAAGCTGAAAAGCCCTGTCTGGGTGACACTCACACAGTGACATTACAGGACACACCAAGTACGTGGCCCAGAGTTGTGGTGCTTTGCAGCAGAGCTTGTGCAAAACCCCTGTGCAAAGGTGGTGACAGTCACAGGGGCACCTATTCAAAGCAGGGGTGCAGGCAGAGCATCCTCTAGGATGGACACCACCTCTTTTGAAGCCTTTGCTCCAACTGGATTTTCCCCCAAAAAAAGCAGTAGCTGAGGCTGCACCGCTTCAAAGCTCAACTTTGCAACCCTGATGCCCTGGGATTGTCAGGGGAAGGCAAAGGAGACAATGCTTAAAGAAAAGCAAAGAACACACTAGGGAAAGAAAAAAAAAAAAAAAAAAAAAGAGAACTAAAAAAAAAAGAAAGAGGCAGAAGCATTATCACCTGTGCCCATCTTCTTGCCAGCAGGTATCAGCATCATTCCTTCCTTTGATTTCTCACTCCGTAGGCTAAGCCATGAAAAAATTAAATCTGCTTAGAATTGATGCAGCCAGCTACTGACAGATTCCTGATGGGAGAGAAAACTCAAACTGTCCTTAGAATAGATCAGCTTGACAGGAGGCACAGTGGGAAAGGGAATAGTTTGTAATTGTCAGCAGTAACTCAACTCCAGCATCAATAGACACTTTTTTTATCCAAACTGGCATCATTCAAATCTTTCCAGGTGTCCTTGTAAACTTATCAAGAGAGCAAAGTATTCCCTTCTCTGCTTCTTTTAAAAACAAAATTGGAAAATAAAAAAGATAAAAAAAAATCCACCATCCTCCCTCTAATTTGCTTTGGGCAGGGATAGGGTGATGTCATCTCTGCAAATGACGCAAGGGAACAGACACCTGCCATGGAAATGGAATTTATGGAGGGGGAAAAAAAACCCTTCATGTTCACAGCTGCCTGCTCTGGGAGAGGGGCAGAAACAAGAGACTGACCCAGGTGCTTCCCTGGCCCACAGGCTTCAGGCAGGACTTTCAAGAGCAGCATCTGCAGTGGGACCAGGCTAAGCAGCTGCTCAGAGGGATCACAGTGACATTATTTCTCAGGGTCCTGGAATGCTTCCCTAGGATGCCACTACAGCTTGGGTGAACAAAGCCTGTGCTCCTTCAGAGGAAAACTTCTGACCTCCAGCACTGAGCCAGCACCACATCTCTGGGGTGTAAGAGCAGAAAACCTTGGACTATTTCCTTTGGAGCAAGGTGCTGTTCCAGCAGTTTACAGAAAGCAGCAGGCAAGTTCTGCAGTACAGTTCCCTACATTTCCTGCTGTCCCACAGCAAATTTTTGCTCTTTTTGGTGCATATTCAGTACCATCTCTTCTCTGCTACAGGGAACCAGGCAGGAGACACAAACACAGAGAGCTCAACCCCAAGAGGCTGGACCTGCAGCCTCTTTTCCTGGCATTAACCACACCATCCTTATGGCTCACACCATGCACCTCCTGCTCCCCCTCCCATCACTGTTCCTCTGTCCCAGAGGACAAACTCCCAGAATAAATCCCATGTCCAGCTGGTCCATGAGAAATCACCTGTGAACATCTCCTTGTTCCTTCACATTCCCTTCTGCAAAGCTTAAAAAACGCCCCCCCAGTTAAAGGCTGAACCACCAGCCCCACTGCCCAGCATCACCCTGCACTGTCTCCTCTCCACAGGCTCCTATCAAAGGTTGTACCAAGTCTCTGTGGGGAAGGCATTTATTTTCTGGTGGATTTGCCCAGCACCCACAGGGCAGCTTTGATTCACGATGAGGAAAAGCAGGGGCACCACAGGAAAAGTGCCCACAGCTCAGTGATGTTTTGCCACACGGCCCTGGCAGGAAGGGTACAGCCACTCCTCTGGGTGGGATTGATCTTCTTTCCCCTCCTTCTATCACTGTCTCATATCCACCTGTCACACTGCACTTTTTCCAGTGTTTAGGGAAGTGAGAGTTGTAGGCTTTTCCTGGTAAAGGCAGATTAAAGAGCTGCCTCTCCATCCCAGGAAGCCAGAGGTCTCCACAGCTGGGCTGGTCCCAGCTCAAGAGCTCACAGTGACTCAGTGCAGCTCAGCCTGCAGCTATCTTGGGGCACATTCAGGGCTTCCAGAAACCATTCCCATTCGAGTAAGAGAAAAATCAGTTTTTAAGAATCCCCTTTCTCCCACAAGAGAGAGCCTCACATCCGTATTTTGGGGAAAGGAGCAGAGCTGTCTCTGCAGGGTGACGTGGGGAGAGGAGTTGGAAGGAGATGTGTGAAACATCAAACCTGCCTGAGATCAAGGGAAACACACCCTGGGATGCTTACACACGGTTTCCCTCACTGAGCTGAGGCTGTAAAGCCCCATGGGGAAACCCACAGTTACCCAACACAAAATCCTTTGTGCGTCCAAAATTAGGGGTAAATTCCTGCAGCTACCTGGAATGTACACAAAGAAATCACACCTACAGGGGAGCTGCTGGAGGAAAAGCTGAGTGGTTTTCAAGCACCTTAGCACAGCACAAACAAGACTGATAAGAATTAGAAATTCACCCACAATTTCTGCTTGCTTATTTCTGGAGGCACCTCCTCGCTTGACTCTCACCACCCTTCGAGAAACTAGGCAGGGACAGGTGTAATTAATACCTGCAAAAAGCTGCTCTTGGATAAGAGAGCAGTATCTGCAGAGTACAAGAGGCAGCCCCAGCACAGCCCTGGAGGTATCCCGGGCTCTGAGGATAACCCAGCCCTGGCTGGTATTCACCTCTGATGCTCATGGATGATGCTCACAGCCAAACAACTGCAGGGATCAACCAAAAACATGAGGAGAACAGGCTGCAGATGCTAACAGAGGGTGAACACAGGGAGCTGTACAAGCAGAAAAATCTAAAACACCCACCACATCCCTCATTTTAGCAGCCTTAAAGCAGTGTGGAGCTGCTTCCAGACTTAAGGAAAACGGGTGCTGCCAAAAAGAGACAGTTTGGCACAGGAATTGGTCAGGTCCAGGCTGGTCTTCCAGCAGCATCACTCCCACCAGCACCTTCATCCCTCTTTCTGCACAATTACATGTTTGGTTTTTGTTTTTTTTTTTTTCTGACCATGACAGGGGTGGCACTCAGCACCACAGGTAAAACAGGTGAGGATTTGGCACAGGGTGGAGAACATGAGTTCTGGGAAGACCAGAGAAACCTCAGAAGTCAGCTGAGCACACGTGCACACACACAAAGCTGTCTCACACTGCCCTGCCCCGTGCCAGCAGGGATTTTCTGGGGGTTTCACAAACAGGCACGTGGGGCTGGGCCTGTCACCTACCCCCGAGCACCTTTCAGAGGTGCTTGGAAGATGACAAAGAGCAGCCAAAGCCACGTATCAGCACGAGATCATTTCAGCTTTGGCCAGGGTGCAACTTGGCAGCACTTCAGGAGAGAAACCAAGCGGTGCAGAGCAGCAGGGGATTTTGAACTATGCAGAGCAGCTTTCCTCAAAAGCCCTGACCGTGAGCACATCTGGCCCTCAGCACAGGAGCCACGTCACTTTTAGTGACAAGCTGCAAAGACATCCTCGTGTCTGTAGGACAACACACCCCTGCAGCCATGCCCAGAACGCTCAGGGTTGATTCAGAGGGGCCATCCCAAGGGCTGCACACTTTGCTGCTTCATCATCTCCCTCTCAAGCCTCAACTTTCCCACTCCAAGTAAAGCAAGATCTTCGTGCTACAGCAAAAAACTCCTCCATTGTGCAGTGTGTTTGCCCTTCACCACCATGAACAGTGTCCTGCAGGGAGGGATGAGTGCAGCAAGAGAGAATATCTGCTCCAGCTGTGCCAAACGCCCTCCAGCCAGCAAGGTCAGGATGCTGCCATCTCTAAAGTGCTGTTAACACACCCAGTGAAGACATCCACGGCACCCAGCCCACTGCAGCACAGCCAGGCTGCTGCATCAGCCATCCCCAGGAGACCCCAGCTAGGAGGGAATTCATACACACACACACCACAAAGCAGTTTCTAACTGGCCTGCAAGCCCAGACAAGCTGACACACCCTAGATAACCCTGTCATCCTCCCCTAAACCACCCCCAGCCCATCCACATAACCAGCCCTGCGTGTTTATGATCTGTCAGACACATGACTGTCACCTGTCAGGCCCTACAAGATGACTTCTTCCCCTCCTGACCCTCTGTCCTGCACTGCTGGTCCCATCCACACTCATCACCCATGGATGCTAAGGGAGGATGTGGCTCTTGGCTCCACCAAAGAGATGCTGGCAGGACCCCATCCCAAATGCAGGGATTTATGCATTCCTCATGAGAAACCTCCAAGACCTTTAGGAATTAAATACAAGAATTAAATGCTGCTTTTACATTTCCTAAAAGGCACTATCACAGCAGGGGAGGAGGCAGCAGGGATGACCACTGGTGACAAGGGGCACTTGGTGCTCAACAGGCAGATCCCAGGGAGAAAAGGGTTCAAGCAATTCCCAGAGAGCTCCATCACACACAAGCAGCTTGGCTGATGCCAGTGTCAAACCACAGCCAAGGTTAGCAGCCTCTGATGGGAAATTACTTGTATCGAGCACTCTGGAGGTTTCTTCCTTTCCAAACCCAGATTTGTCTTTGGTAGTGGTGGTGGTGAGGGGGAAGGAAGGGTGAATGCTCCACAAACAACTTCTGGTAAGTGTTGTCTCCTCCTCATCCTGCCTCCTCTTACACTCAAGTTATGTTTTTAGTGGAAAATTATCTTCAGTTTGTTTTTTTTTAATAATTTCAATTGAAATGATGAAATTAAGGTTTAGAGCACAGGTCAGATCAACTCAGCAGTGCCCCTCCCTGGGCACAGTGCAGGCAGGAGGATGGAGGCTGTGGCAGCTCAGTGGCTGCTGGAGAGGGTCCACCTACCTCATCCTCTCCTCCACCCCACTGGAGGTCCACAGCCTAAGAGAATGATTTCCTTCCTCCCCTACCCACTGGGATCCCCAAATCCTGCCCTTCCCCTTGGTCATACTATAACCCACCACATTCCACACAAGCAGCACCTCTGCTCCAACCTTTTGCTGGGCTGAGAAGTGGCTACAAGAGAAAAGAGCCCTGTCCCAGCTCCAAAGAAAGGGAGCAGACTCAGATCCACAGCAAACTGAAGCACAAGGCAGCACTGTGGCATCTGAGATTGCTGCAGTTGTGCCCAGTAATTCCAGTGTTCCTTGGGACAATGAACACTGGCACTCAACAACACTGCCACAGCACCACTGCAGCATTGCCCCCACAGAGACAAGAGGCTGCGAGGAAATTGAGAATCTCCCAGGTGGAAAAAAACAACAGAAACTTCCAGTTTGCATCACTAAAAAAATCCTCTCTGCCCTTTCCCCCACTCCAAATCCCTGACTAACCCTTGACCTGTGCTACAGAGGTTTGTCAGCAAGAGGCAGTGGGTAGATCCAGCTCCATACGTACCCACAAGCCATCCTGAGTCATGCCAGTAAAACCCCAAACTTTTTGTTGATAGAGTAAAATCACCTCCCCAGCCAACACCAGTTCCTCTCCCAGGCTCTTTCCCCAGCAAACAGTCAGCCCAGGCAGTGCCTTATTAACCAACACAAGCAATAAACATCTTCCATCCAAAAACCTGCAGAGCCCCACATCTGCAGAGGTGTCATTGTGGGCCACAAAAATCACCAGTACCAGAAAGCTGGTCCCAAAGGAAGCTTCTACAAAGCACAGATGAGTTTCCTCCAGCAACAACAATCTTTAAAAACAACAGGAGCAAACAAAGTCCAGCTCAGCCCTGGACCATGGCTCAGAGCTGGAAAATAAAGGGATCAGCCTTCAGCGAGATTCATTATCCACTAAAAGAAAAGCAGGGAAGCATCCCTCCAGGGAGGGAAATGGATTGCTGAGGCACAGCTAAATATTTATAAGATTCAGCATGATATTTTCCAGGCACCTACCGTTATGCCAGCAGAGGACAAAGGCAGGAGCAAAGTGCTGTGTTTTCTCTAGGATCGTTAGAATTAATTGGATTCGAGCTCTGTGAGGCTTCAACTAGAATTAAATAGTGGCTCCCTGGGATCAGAGCTCACTCACACCCTGGGAATACCAGGCTGGTGGCCGCTCTGCCTGGACACGACAGGAGCCCAAAGCTAAAGTCCTGCTTCAGCAGGTCACAACCCACACGTGTATTTTTGGCAGAGCTGCCTTTTTTTTGGGGATGGCAACTGGAAAACTGTGAATGGCAGATGAGACAGTGCTGGATTCACAGACTGAATTGCATAACAGTGGCGTGCTCCCACGGAGGGCACAGCCAGGACATGGCAGGGACATGTCCCCACCACTTATTTACCCACCCAGAATAGAGGTGCCACAAGAACAAGCACCAGTTCATCCCCAGATCCTGGCATTCCTCACTGCTGATTTTTCCAAGCCTCTGTGGCCAAGGAGAGCTGCCTCCCCAGAGACACAGCCTGGCTCCAGAGAGATCCTGATCCCTCTCCCCAACAGCACCTCTACTGCCAAAGGATGATCTCCCTGCTAAGGAAAAACACTTGCTTTTGAATTACTCAGGCACTGGTGCAGGGTGAGCCAGGACAGGATAAGCAGGTCTTCTCCCTCCAGATCCCACCCATGCACTCAACCTCCCTCCCTCCCTCCCCGCAGCTGCTTTTCCCAGTGAACTCCAAAGTTTTGGGGAACAAGTGTTTCCCCACTGGCACACTCCTGTCTGTCCCTCCAGGAGGGGCTTCCCAGGCATCAGGGGCCACTCAAGTCACAGCCAAAAGCCCCAGTGATGGGCACAGGGATTTCCACATGCAGGGCAGGCAGAAGATACACCTTGAGGCCCAGGGAAAAGGCAACAGACTGGATTTTTGTATCCCAGAGTCTCAGACCTTGAACCCTCCACCAGGTTTCTGCACCCACACAAAGGCTGAAAATTCTCCAAGGCTTCATCCCCTCCTGCTTTAATTTCAGGGATACAACAGCATCCATTCACTGAAAAAGGTGGAAAATCACACCCATGCCCAGCCATGTGTTGCAAGCTGCAGCCAGAAGCTGTGTCCCTTGTAAAGCTGTGCAAGGAGGACATAGGGACAACTCCAGAGCTTTGTTCCCAACTCCTCCCTGCAGTGCCACCCCATGCCATGAGACACAGCTCAAGGGAACTTGGGTGACCTGAGAAAACAGGGAGTTTTTGCATATATGAGTAAACATCAGCCTCAATAGTGCAAGATAACACAAGAGACGTTCTCCCACATGCAAGATCCTGTGAGATAACTTGGATCAAGCAGACAGGAGCAACGGGAAGAGGAAGAAAAAGCTGAAATCCTCCCTAAGCTCCACACAATCCCCAGAAGGTGTTTATCTCCCAAGCTATGTTTAGTGCAGAGCAAAGCCCCAGCCCAGCACCATTCCTATCACCAGTGTCACAGCCAGCCACGCAACCCAAAAATCTCCTGAGGCAGGAGACAACCCCGTGACTAAACCAAAGTGACAGCAGGTGAGTTTTGGAAGGCACCTGTCACAGAAAGAACCAACCAAAAGCTTCAACACAGCAGCCTCTGCTTACAACCCTGAGCAACACAAACGCAAGGAGAACCAGCAAAGAAAACCTGAGATTGTTCATTGAAATTCCCTAAGGAAAACAAGGGAAATTGAGTTTAAACTCAGGCTGCCTGAAAGAGGGAAAAGTAGCTGCCATGAGCAGCAGGTGCACACACTCAGACCTGCAAACATCCCTGGAAAAACTTGCCTGCTTGGAGGCAGGCACAAGCCAAGGACAGGCAAGATGAGAGGAGAGAGTTGTGAGGAGGCAGATGGGCTGCACACACTCAGGATCAACCCTCGTGCTGATGGAAGCACAGGAGCTCAGGTGAGACAGTACCAGCAGAGACCGGGTGCTCTCAGCACACGTGTGACACCTCCAGCACAGGACATCGGGGTTAAAACTGCATGAATGAACCAGTTCGTCACAACCAACAGAAACCTGCAGACACAGAGCAGCTCCAAACCTCCTCCAAAGAAAGCACCACACTCCCAGGTGTTCCTCCAGGCATCACCTCTTGCTGTCAGCCACGCCACTTCCCCCAAAATCCTCCGGGCCCAGTTTGGGCTTCATCTCCAGTGGAGCACAAGTGGTCGGTCCCTGGGCCAGGCTCACCTCGTCCCTCCATCCACACATCCACCGGTCCGGCACAGGCAGCCGAGGAAAGGGCTGGGCTCGGCTGTCCCAACCTTTTAAGAAGCCTGGATGATCCCTTCCAAGGCTGGATGGCTGGAGGCATGTGCTCCTACCTGTGAGTCAGCAGCTCCGCTCAGCAGCTCCGTAAATCGCTGCTGATTCACCCCTTGCTTACACAGCAAACAGGAAACTCAGGTCCACATTCCCTCCGGATAAGACACGGATCATTTAAAAAACGGGGGGGGAGGGAGGGGAAAAAAAAAAAAAGTCACGAGAGGTGCGTTCATCTGCTCACATGGCTCCTGACTTCAAGTTTCCAGCGCATCACTCCCGCACAGGGAAAACCCCTCAAATTTTATTCCGCCGATTCGGGAGAGGCAGCGTGTCCCTGCTCCGCCCGGTCTGCGCCCAGGGCGCGGGTGGAGCCGGCTCCGGGCAGCACCGGAACACCGGCAAAGCCATTTATTTCCCTGTCCCCATCCATGCCAGGCCGATACCTGCCTGCCGGTGCTCACCTTGCGATGGGGACAGGTCACCTGAGTCACGGCCGTGCTCTATAAATAACACCCGTGACACACGGTCACGTTCTCCGGCTGGGGACAGCGGGCAAAACAGCGAGTCCGCTCCCGGCACACGCCGGCACCGGGTCCGGGCCGTGCTCGAACGGCGACACGAGGCGACACCCGGAATCCCAGCCCGGCCCTTCCCACCTGGCTGAGCCACGGCGAGGGCTCCGCTCACCCGCGGCTCCGAGCCCAACGATTGCAAACTCAAGGCAGCAGCAAACAAAACTCTCCCGTTTTTATCGCTCTCTCCAAAGCCAAACGCAGCCGCTCCCCGTCCCGCTCCCCGCGGCCCCTCCGTACATCCCCACCGAGGGCTCTGCAGCCCCGGGCATCGCGGTACCGGGCCGCGGACCCGGCGACAACACCGGGGCCCGCGCAGAGGAAGCCGCGGGGAGCTCACGCCCGGCGGGTTGGGCAACAGCTCCGGCCCCGCGGTTCCCCCGCGGTTCCCCCCCGGCCGAGGCCGCCCCTTCCCCTCAGCCCGCTCGTACCTCTGGGCAGGGACATGGCGCAGTGCGAGCCCGGCGGGCCCGGCCCGAGCGGAGCCCGCGAGTCCCGCCCGCCAGGGCCCTGCCGGCAGCCCCCGCCGGGCCCGCCCCCGCGCCGCCATTGGCCAGCGCAGCGTGGGGGGCGTGGCTAAGGCACCCGCGCGGAAACGGCTTTGCGGTTCATGGGCGCGGCTCTGAGGGTGAAGTGAGGCGGGCGGGCGGCGGTGCTCCCCAAGAGAGGTGGCCGCGGTGTCCCCGTCGCTGGTGCGGCCCCGCAGGGTTGGGGTGCGGAGCATCCCTCTGGCAGTTCCGTCCTGTGCTGCTCCTCCATCCGCGCACCTCATCTGTCAGCTAAGGATGGTCAAATCACCGTATCTTCCGTGGGTTCTGCATGCCACGGGTGCCACCAGTGTGGTCCGGCTGGAAAATAGGGATTCAAGGGAACAGCTGGAGCTTTCTGGGGAGCTTTAGGTTGGATATCAGGGAATGTTCTTCCCTCAGAGGGTGCTGGGGCACCGAACAGGTTCCCCAAGGAATGTTCGCAGCCCAAGGCTGCCAGAGCTCCAGGAGTGTTTGGACAACACTCCCTGGCATAGGTGGGATTTTGGGGCCTGGAGTTGGACTGAGTGATCCTTGTGTGTCCCTTAGAGCTCAAGATACTCTGTGATTCTATGATTAATTCCTCTCTGAGTCACTGAGGAATCAATCCCTCCTAGATGTGGCACATCCCAGGGTAAGGATGCTCCCACAAACACCCGAGCTGGGCTGCAGGCAGAAGTGCTGGACAGGATATAAGAGATGCAGTTGAACAAGACTGAAAAAAATAAATAAATAAAAGGAGATTCCAAGTGCCATTTTCTGGATGGAATTCTTAGCGTGATCTGTAAAGATCCAAAGGAGGGGTTGGAGGGGTGGCAACTGCTGACAGCGCTGGTGAGATCGAAGCTGCTCTGCCACAGCCAGCTCTCAGCTTTGCAGAGCATTTGGGATAAATTTGAGGACTGGAAAAACTTCCTCAAAGCCTGGCAGTAGAAGGGAATCACTGCCAGAGGGAAGGAGCTGGATGGATGGGGATCTGTGGCTCCACGGGTGCCTCAAGCAGAACTGCCCTGATGGCACCAGATCCAGCAGCTGCACACTGAAGGTGGAAGAGTACAAATGGAAAATAAATTACAGGTTTTTAATGGGGAGGGCAATTACCATCCCTAGAGACGTTGCAGATTCACCACCTTTCAAGTCTTTCAACACGGATGAGGAGGAGTCTTTCCAAAAAAAAAAAAAAAACCAAAACTGTTCTGCAGCCCAACCGTGGGTCATTAGTGCTGATGCAAGAGCTGTGGATGTCACTGCAGGGCTGGGCAAGCTGGGGCTGAGTGGACCTGTTTAACATTTATCCACACGGATCTTGGGATCAGCAGTGGGATTTGAACTGATCCACACAGGTTTGGGCTGAGCCAGTGCTGGGGTGTCAGTTTTGGGGGTGTCCATGGCAGAGCAGAGCACCACCAGCACTTTTGCAAGTGTGGAGCTGTGGGGAGCTGTGGGACCAGCTCTGGTAGCTGGCCCTGCTGCTGGCAGCACCTGTGGGGTCACTGCAAGCGCAGGACATGACCCTGCTGTCCCCAAGCACGTCCCAGTGTGCACCATCCCTCCTCCTGGGGGCCAGAGCCGGCTGTGGATCCAAGTGGATAAAGCAGCTGCCTGGATTTGAGTCTCCAGCCCTCAGTCCCTGAGTGCTCCCCAAATGTCCCCTGCTCCCAGACCTTCCAGCACAGGAGGACTGCAGATGCACACAGGGAAATTGGGATGCATTCAGTGTCCAAATCCAGCAGGGTGGCAAGGCAGGGAGCACATGGACCCCCACGAGCTGTGAGGAAGGGACCAGGAGCAGCCACGTGGTCACTTCCCAGCCATGGCAGGGCTTGGGGAGCTCCTGGGAGAACTCTCCTTTGCTTCTGCAGCTTCCCAGTGCTGCTGGCATGGCTTCTTCTGCCTGCACCTCCTCCTCTGAGCTGCTGTGCTAGGGCCCTGCAGACTCCCAGGGAATCATCACAGGCACAGGATCCCTACGGAGCCTGAGTGTTCCCAGAGATTTTGGCAGGGGTGCTGGACTTTTTGGCACCCATGGAAAGCTTCTCCATGCTCTCAGGGGCTGTAAGTGAACTTTTGGTCGTGCAGGCTCTGGATCAGGGTGATCACCAAGAGAGCAATAAGGAGCTGCTCACCCATGTCTGGGCAAAATCTGCTTCTCCTTCCTCCTCTTTCCTGAAGCTTCCCATTCCCACTGTGTCCCGAGCATCCCTGTGTGCTGGAGGACATTAGCCCTCCCTCCCAGCTCTGGATCATGCCATTTATTCCCCTTCCTCCCTGACATCCCAGCAGTGCTCAGCCTGGCTGCTGCAGTGTTTGCATTCCCTGCATTCCCCTGCTCGGGTGTTCTGCTCTTTGTGTCTCCCTGCACCAGCACACGGTGTGGGAGCACAGCAGAGCAAAGGGATGGGATGAGGAGAAGGACAACATCTCCTCACCAGTATTCATGGAGAAGGAAGGGAATGAGGCCCTCCCTCCAGTTCTTTGGGCCAGGGGATGCTGTAGGGCCAGAGCTTGATGGGAGTGGGAAAAGAGCAGGAAACCCTGAGAGCAGAACACCAGCAGCAGCCAATGGAGGAGGAGCACAGACCAACCAAATCCAGGGAATTCCTCAGCTGATGGGCTGCAGCTCAGGCAGCAGGAGCCGAAGGGATGAGTAAACAAAGGCCAAGCTACATGAGATGGTATCTAGGTACAGAGAAGGTGCTGGTGAACTATTCCTGGTTCCAGGTTAATTTAGGGGCTGCTGCTTTTCCTGTTGCCAGCCTGTCCCACTGCACAGCCAGCACAAACACCTCGGGCACTCTCAGCTCCTGTCACTGACAGCTCTGGGGTCAAAGATGCGATGTGTATGTGATATATGATGTGCATATGATACATATGATACAACACCTCTGCTCTGGAGCCAGGCTGGGATAGCCAGAGGTGCTCAGCTTGGAGAAGAGAAGGCTCCAGAAAGACCTTAGAGCCCCTTCCAGTGCCTAAAGGGACCCCAGGAGAACTGGAGAAAACCGTTGGAAAAGGGATGGAGGGACAGAAAAAGGGAGAATGGTTTCCCACTGACCGAGGGCAGGGCTAGATGGGATATTGGGAAGAAATCCTTCCCTGTGAGGGTGGTGAAGCCCTGGCACAGGGTGCCCGGGGAGGTTGTGGCTACCCCAGAATCCCTGGAAGTGTTGAAGGCCAGGCTGGATGGGGCTTGGAGCCCAGGGACCATGACCCAGTAGCCCAGGGCAGAGAGCCCAGTAGCCAAGCAGGGCACCCAGCACAGGAACTGCCACAGGGCAGGTGGCACAACGGGGCAGCACCAGTGCAGCCCAGGAATCCAGAATGGAAAACCAGCACAGAACCAGTGCGGGATCAGTAGAGAACCAGTAGAGAATCCATGTAGGACCAGTGCAGAACCAGTACAGAATCCCTGTGGGACCAGTACAGAGCAAGTGCAGAACCCATGCAGAATTCCTGTGGGACCAGTGCAGAACCAGTACAGAACCAGTGCACAACTAGTACAGAATCCCTGTGGAACCAGTGCAGAACCCGTGCAGAATCCATGTGGGACCAGTGCAGAACCAGTACAGAACCAGTGCAGAACCCGTGCAGAAACGGTTCAGAACCGGTACAGAGCCGGTACAGAACCCATACAGAAATGGTACAGAACCCATGCAGAAATGGTACAGAACCCATGCAGAAACGGTACAGAACCGGTACAGAACCGGTACAGAGCCGGTACAGAACCCATACAGAAATGGTACAGAACCCATGCAGAACCGCTACAGAACCGGTACAGAACCCATACAGAAATGGTACAGAGCCGGTACAGAGCCCATACAGAAATGGTACAGAACCGGTACAGAACCCATGCAGAAACGGTACAGAGCCGGTACAGAACCGGTACAGAAATGGTACAGAGCCGGTACAGAGCCGGTACAGAGCCCATACAGAAATGGTACAGAGCCGGTACAGAGCCCATACAGAAATGGTACAGAACCGGTACAGAACCCATGCAGAAACGGTACAGAGCCGGTACAGAACCGGTACAGAAATGGTACAGAGCCGGTACAGAGCCCATACAGAAATGGTACAGAGCCGGTACAGAACCGGTACAGAAATGGTACAGAGCCGGTACAGAGCCGGTACAGAGCCGGTACAGAGCCGGTACAGAGCCGGTACAGAGCCGGTACCGGCGGGCGCTGTTGGCGGTGCCCGCCCGCGCGGGGGCGCCGGGCGCTGGCTGCGGGCCCCACAGCTGCGGCGGCGTTGCCCCTTTAAGGGCCGCGCGGCCGTACCAAAACAAAAGCGCGGCGCGGCCATTGGCTGCGGGGCGGGCACGTGCTGCACAGCTGGGGCTTCCTGCGGCCGGGGCCGCGCCGGGGCCCGACCGCGCCTGGGCACCGATCACCGGAGCCGATACCGGCACCAGAACCGATACCGGCACCGACACCGGCCCGCCATGGCGCACTCGGCGCCGCTCGGCCTCCTGGAGCAGGGCTGCCCCATCCAGGTGGAGCACGATCGCAAGCGGCGGCAGTTCACCGTGCGGCTCAACGGTAAGGGACGGCTCGGGGCTGCCCGGGACGTTACCTGCTGCACTCTGCCCCCGGTCCGGCCTGGCTGGGGGCCCGGCTTCCTGTTCCTTTACAGCTCTCGCTGTCCCCCCCCCCCCCATTACTCCTCCCCGTTGCTCTCCCCCTTCTTCTTCCTCCCCCTTTTTCCTGTTCTCACCCATTCCCCCCCATTTCCCCCGATCCCTCCTCCTCCCGTGCCGCTGTGTCCCGCAGCACTTTCCCCTGTACTCTCCGCCCTGCCGTGGTGTGACACCCCCCTGTGCCCCCCGATACTCTTCAGAGCCTCCCCAGCACCCCCGATTCCTGCTGGTGCTTCCACCCCTCCCCTTCCTGCACCCTAAAAATCTCCCAGGAGATCTGGGGCTCTCTCGGCTCCCTCGGTTGGGGTTGGTGTCCCACCTGTGGGACAAAGACTGTGGAGCTCCGGTGACACAGTGACCCCCAAAAAGCTCTGTCACATATTGAGTGGAGTGAACAAAGGGAAAAAAAGTAGATACCACTAAAATTTCTCTGTGGTGCACTGATTCCCAGGCTTCATCTTAATGGTTAATTCCAGATAATCAACGATCCCAGCATCTCTTCCCCATCCATTTGTCATGCTGAGAACTACTCTGGGTAAAACTGCCTTGCTGCCCTGCAGAAATTGTGGGGTAGCTGCCTTTAAAATATGTATATAAATAAAATGTATAATTCAGAAATCATAGGGAATGCGGGAGGCTTTGTCGATAAAACAACAGGAGTAGTCTGGATTTTATTTTAGACTTCTCTTCTTCCCCCCCCACCCCATTTTCATTTCAACCACTAATTACAAAGTGCAGGCTGGAAGCTCAGCAGCGACGGAGCGAGGAAGGAGGAGACGGGTGCGGAGAAAACAATTTCACCAACTGCTTATTTCAGCCTGAGATCAAATGAGGTCCCAGGTGCTGGGTCCCCACTGCTACCACCAGAGCATTGTTCCAGTCAGTTCCAGCAGGAAATAGAGGGGACAACCAAGCGTCAACAATTATTAGGGAAACGTAATCTTTTATTGTGGTGTTCTGGATAAAAGCTCTGCCAGCCACACCATGGGCCGAGTAGCGTTTGGTGGCTGAGCAGGGATGAGTCGTGACTGAAGAGGGTGAACTTTGAGAGGGAGAAAATCAGCTGTGGGAGTCGTGTGTGAATCAGCACAGAACCTCCTGATTCAGGAGGGGGTCGTGGAATCACAGAATCCCAGAATGGTTTGGGTTGGAGGGATCCTAAAGCTCCTCTCATTGCAGCCTTGGGCAGGGCCTTCTGTGTGTCCAGACATGGACAAGGTTGCTCCAAGTCCCATCTAATCTGACCATGGCCTCACCCAGGTGAATCCCCATGATCAAGGTTGTGTTTTTCCTGGGAGTTCAGGGAGTCTGAGCCCTTTTCTGTGAGCTGAGCGCTGACCACACAAGGCAGCCGAGCAGAGCAGTGTCCCGGTGTGATCGTGTCCGTGCTGCTGTGCTGACTAACATCCATGTGGAGTGGATCCATCTCTCCTCCTCCTCCTTGTTAGGCACTTGCTGGTAGCAGCCAAGCCCTGGAAGATGGTCAGGAGATAACATCTCTGTGGGAGTGCGTGGCAGGGTGTTTATTTCCTGCACTGCTCTTTGTCGCTCCCGCTCCTGGCACGATGATGAGCATCAGTGGTGTGGAATGCTCTGGGAGGTTTTCCTTGCTGCGTGCAGGGAATGACAAGAAGTAGGTCAGACACAGATTTTGGCATTGAAGTGACCCTTGTGTCCCTCAGAGAGCACTCTAGTCCCATGTCACTGCACTGTAGCAGAGATAAACAGCAGTTCATGGGCTCCTGTGATGTCCTAATTTCTGCTAAATGTCAAGTGTGGATGATACCCTGGGAAAACACGGGTGCACCAGGCATGTGGACCAAGCAGCCAGACTTTGACAGCTGGTGGTTTGTGGTGGTATGATGTTAGGTAGGAGACTTTCCATGGTGATGAATTTCTGGAAATCCCTGGAGAAGGAGGCCTGAAACAGTGAAAGCTGTGAAGTGGTGTGAAAGTGTTCATTTTCAGAATCATCCTGTGTTTGCCTCTGCGCCCCTGTGTGACCTTGTGTCAGGACTTCCTCTTTGTGCACAAGGAAGATGAATTGCACTCGATTTTTTGGGGTTTGCCCTGTCTTTTCTTTCTCTGCTGGTTCTTCCCCTCTCCCCTCATTACTGCAGTAGCTCCTAAAACTCTCATAGGAACAGCTGGTTCCCTTGAACACGTTCCCTTTACCCTTGCATCTCAAATGAAGGAGCATTTAGAAGCTGAAAGTGAAGCTGATTATAACCAGACCTCACTGAGCCTTGTTATCCCTTGAGAGGAGGGCAGAAAGATGCCCAACTGGATTTGTAATGGGTTAGGATGTGACTAACAGCCTGAGCCAGCCAGAAACCTCCCTGTGCAGTGACTCTCTTGGAAAACATCAATTTGTCAAAGCTAAAAGCTTCCATGGGAATCATATAGGCTGGTTTAATCAGGAATAGTTGGGTATTTCTTTAGATCTAAGATGAATGTTAGGTCAAAACAAGAAACCCAAAGGGATCACCCACCCCAAAGCAGTCGGCTGGTTGTTGGTCCAGCTGCTGGCACAGATGTTTGGGGCAGGGGAAGGGCTTTTAGCAGCAGCTGCTGTGACTTTTTGATGCCCATCACACCCGTCAGGCTCACCATGAGCATGGAGCAGCTCCAGTTCCTCAGGGATGCGCGGGCTTCTCGGCATTCCAGCTCCCATTCATCCAACCTTTGACTGCAGCACACACTTCCCAAATCTCCCACTCCTCCCCAGCTGGGTTTGGGCAGGATTTTGGCTGAAAGCTCCTGCTCATCTGAGTCTCAGGAGCTCTTTGTCCAAGAGCCCTGGATCAGGTTTATAGGGAAAACTGGAGCAGGTCATGCCTTGGAACTTTCCTCCCTGGTGGGGCAGATGCTTTCCAGTAGAGGGGAAGGTGCTGAGTTTGCAGCAGGGACCAAGGGACCAAAGACATCCCCGCTCCTCCCGTGCCACCGGCGCCTCCAGAGAGCTCCTAAACAGGAAACTGCTCCAAACCATTCCTGCGAGTGAGGCCCCTCCATGAGGGCTGTGCTGTCTCCACTCTGGCTGTTGTGCTCTGTTGTGTTTGCTCTCCGTAGTAACGTGCCAGTAGCTCCCTGGGGAGTGAGGCCAGCCCACAGCAGGCAGCGAGCTCCAGCCTGGGATGCACAAGCTCATCAGGACATCTCGTTCTCTCAGCCCACCCCACACGCAGCTTTTTTTTTTCTTTTTTTTCTTCTTTTTTTTTTTTCCACCGTTTGGTTCAGCAGCAGAAGACCTGAGCTGCCTCCTGTCCCTGGGAGATAGATGGGGCTGGCATTTGTTCTCTCCCTTTGCTCACAGGGAATGGCTTTGCAGCAGTGTCCTAAGGAGCTCAGGGGCTGCTCAAAAGGCTGGGGAATAGAAATTGGCCTTTCAGGACCTGCCCAGGTCCTGGGCACACAAAGGGGTATTGTGGGCTGGGGTTGGTGCAGGGGGACAAGGACAAGGGACAGTCCTGCAGTGCTGCAGCCTCCCCTCCCTGGGCAGGTACTTTGTGTATGCTGGGAGAGGGGGTCGGTGAAGGATGGGCAGAGTAGGGTGCCTGTGTCTTCCCAGATGCCTCAGGTGTCCCTTCCTCAGCTTGATGTGTCCTTCCTGAGCTCTCTGCTTCTTCCCCCAGGCTCCTGAGCCACCCAGCCTGGGCACTTGTGTCTGGCATCAGGGCTGAGCCTGTCACTGCTCCCAGTGGAAACCCACCATGGAGAGAGAGCAAGGTTAGACCTTGTCCTTCACTCAGCTCCCAGAAAAGCTTCCCCTTCCCTGTGCCCCCTGTGAGTGGAGGGAGGGACAGAGGGTGAGCAGGGCACTAGCTGTGCTGCCATTGCTGCCATCCTGCTCCTCTCTGGCTGTGCTGATTTGCAATGACTCCCCTTCCTCACTCAGGGTCCTGGAGGAGAGTGTCAGTGAGTCAAACACCACGGGCAGGCTGCTGGGGCTCTGCTGTGCCAAGCTCTGTCTGTGCAGGCTGATAAACTCCTGTCCTGGAACCCCAGGGGCTGACACGGGCTGGAGGCTGGCAGGAGGTGTCTCTTATGCCTTGTTTTGGTGAGGTTTCTGCTTGTGCCCTCTCTCTTTGGGGGGGATTGCACCAAATTGGGGCTAGGTACTCCCAAGAAGGGTCAGCACTGCTTCCAGCTCCCTCAGCTTTCCTGGGAGCAGCCCCCCATGTCCATGGTACCACACGGCACCAGGGTTGGCTTTTTTCAAGCCATGGCTCTGCCCACACCACACCTGGTGGCACAAGTGTCCTTGGTTTCATGTGCTGTGTCACTGAAGTGAGCATGAGTGGATGTGATCATGCACTTGGCTGAACTGGGATGTTTTTCTGAACTGGGCCCGGTTTCCTGCAGCACTGACTCGCTGTTGTAAAATCAGGCTGGCTGTAAAATCCTTTCTGTGTGTGTTCATCTGTGCCCTGGTGGCACTCTGCAGCTCCTGTCCTGGCTGGGAGTTTCTGGTGCTGCTGTGGTCCAGGGAATATCAAGGAAAAGCCTGTCCAGGACACATCTGAGATCCTTCAAACACTGCATCACCTTCTGCTTTAAAATGCATTTGTGTCTGTGATGCCTCTAAACACATCATGTATTTAAAAAGTGTACTTAAAGAAAAAAAAGATATTTTGTTCTGTTGTCAGTTTAGTTGTAAACTTCTCAAAGCTTCAGGCAGAGGCTATGGAAAGTTTTAGTCTGGGAGCAGAGTGGCATGGAAAGGCTGGAACGAGTGAAAGCTGCTGTTACAAGATCATTTTACAGCCTTTGGTGCTGCCAACTCTGCCCTTGCCACCCCTGAGAGCTGCCACCAAATGCTCTGTGAGGGTGAGGGCATCTCATGCCCCAGCCTGGGCAGGTTTCCCTCCAGCAAGACAGGTCTGTGCTGCTGGGGAAGGGCTTCACCTGCTCCCTTGGCTTTTTTTGGGGTGCCTGGATCCACATGGGGAAACACTGCAGTGCTCCCTCTTTTCTGTCTGGGGAAAACTCAAAGAATTTGGCTCTTTGGTGAACCAGAGCTGAGAGAGGCAGGACTGAAGCCTATAAATACTTGGGGGAACGGCAGGGAGGGAAATTATTTATGTCCACCCAAGAACAATGTTGGCACAAGAATGAGTGGGCAGAAACCAGCAGGAATAAACTCAGGCTGGAAATGTGAAGGTTTCCATCCAGTGTAGGAGAATTGAGTGTCTGCATAAAAGGAACAGGAATAAAAGCTTGAGCTGCTTCTCTGGAAACACAAAATTCCAATGGGCTCATTTCTAGTTTCTCTTGAATGCAGGGATGAGGCAAACTGAGCTGGAGTTGTCAGCTAAAATGCAGTGAAATAGTGTATTGAGCTCAGCTAAAGCAGATCCTGAATGCAGGTGAACTTCAGCCTTAAAAAAAATTAGAGAGAAGGAAAAGTTTTCATTATTTTAATCCAACTCGTCCCTTTGATTGGGATCTTGCATTTCTGAAACTCACTTTTAAGTACAGAAGCTCTCTAGAAATTAAACATTTGGTTTTGCACTGAAGGCAGAAGAAGCTCAGGTTCTGTGGATGAAACCAGAGGGATGTTCTGACTCCTCTGATTTATACATGAGTTGAAACTTCTTTTTTCCTGTAACTGAGCTGCTGTGAGAAAGGTCAGGGTGTTGAAACAGGAAACCTGTGTGTGTGTGTGTGTGCATGTGAATTTGTGTGCACAGGCCCCCTTGCACACCTGTGTGCATTTTCCTGTGTGTTTGTGGCATTCACCTCCCCAGCATCTTCCCCAAAATGTGTCTAGACAATGCTGCAACACCATACCAAGGAGTCTTGTCTTGTTTTATGTGCCACAACAAAAAACCCTGTGCTGGAAGAGAAATTATTTCAACAAAGCTGTAACTTGGTTCAGCTTTGTTGTATCCCCCCCCCCCCCCCCCCCTCTTCTTTTTGTTCACTCCCACCATCAACACATCTCCCTCCCTCCCCACAGCTGCTTTCCTACCCTAAACATGTTGTGCTGGCATTAGTGATTCAGGGCTGGGTCCAAAACTTGCTCCTGCTCTTCCAAGAGGCTTGGAAGGACCAAGCAGACCTAGCTCTGCTCACACTCGGGGGGACCAATGAGGATATCCAGGTGTCACTGAAATCAAAGTCTCTGACCCAGCACCAGAGCCATTCCCATGGGCACGAGGGATGCTGTAGCAGTCCCAGAACTGCCTGTTCTGCTGTGGGCTCCCCAGGGACACCCCAATCCTCACCCCTCTCCTCTCTCTCTCCCCTCAGGTTGCCATGACAAGGCTGTGCTGCTCTACGAGTACGTGGGGAAGCGCATCGTGGACTTGCAGCACACGGAAGTGCCGGATGCCTACCGAGGGAGAGGAATAGCCAAGCACCTGGCAAAGGTACTACCACAGGCACCCAGAAGGGAAAGAGCTATTGCCATCCCAGCTGTGGCTAAAGATCCTGGTCGAAGCCAGGCCTCACCACATTGGAATTGCATGTGTGCCCTGTGGGAATCCTGCTCTGATGAGTGATGGGGTGTCTGGTGGGGCAGATGGAAATCCGGGGGCAGACATTGCTGTTTCCTGTGGCAGGAGGAGCTGGGTAAATGTCAACAAATCCAGCCACTCACCCAGGTTTGGCCTATTCCTCCTCTCAGCAAAAGACCCATGTGCAGGGGCTGATGGTTCACCTCACCTTAAGCTGGACCCTCCTCTCAAACCTTCACTGCCCTCGTGGGCCCTTTGCCTGCCTTGGGCTGTGCAGAGACAGCTGAGAAGCCATGAGCACAAGGGTGGGGGGACTGTGGGGTGGTGCTTTGGGGTACAGCTGCTCCCTGGCCCTGTAAGTGGGGACAAAGGGGTGATGAAGGTGGGCTGGGTCACCTGCAATTCAGCATCCACCAGGCAGGATGTGTTGAGGGTTAAGCTGGGGACTCTGTGGCGAGGTGGTGGCTGTGGCAGGACAGCTGTGCTCTCCCTTCAAGCCTCTCCCTTCACCTGCCTCACAAAGGGGGTACCTGAGGGACCCCTACTGCTTCCCCTGGGTGAGGGGTATAAGACTCCCACGAGGCTTCAGAGGGGAGCAGAGGCTGGGGGTGCTGGTTGTAACTTATCTGATCTCCGTTGGTTGCAGGCAGCCCTGGACTTCGTGGTGGAGGAGGACCTGAAGGCCCACCTGACGTGCTGGTACATTCAGAAATACGTCAAGGAGAACCCGCTGCCGCAGTACCTGGAACACTTGCAGCCTTAAGGCAGGACTGCTCCCACACCAGCACACCTGTCCCTGACTGTTCAACGCGGCCTTCGCTTCTCTGCAGTCTCAGGAAACCCCTTCCCACACTCACAATTCCCGGTTTTTTAAGCGTGTCCATGCGGTGCGTGAGTGCGGGCACAACCTCCTCTTCTCTGCCCAAGTGTGAGCATGGATACAGCCCCTGGGCCAGGCTGGCTCTGGGCACATGTGGTGCCCCCCAGTGCTTTTCCCAAGCCAGGGGATAGAAGAGGATGATTTTTCCACCAAACTCCATTGCAAGGCCAGGGGATGACTTGTTTTGCACCTCGTCCTCTCCTCTCTGCTTGGTGATGACAGCTCTGAACTTGTTGGGGGATATTGGTTAGGGGTGGTCATGGGCTACCAGCCCCCCTTTCCTCCTGGCAGCTGGGGAGATGCTGTGGATTAAGCTTTGTGGGACAGAGGGAGTGTTGGGGAGGAAGAAATAGGAATGTGCTGGAGGAGCCCCAGCCCTGTGTCAGGTTCATCCCCTGCAGTACCTGTTGGGCACCAAGCCGTGTCCAAGCCCACATGCAATACATACAAGAACATGTGGACCATGGTGGTACCTCGGGGGCTTTGCTGCACTGGCTGTGGAGACACTGGGATGGTGACATCTTCGAGCCTAGAGACAAGAGCCGTGTGAGGAGCGGACTTGGACTGCAGAGGCTGTGGCAGAGTCTGTGCAGAGGAAGAAATGTGGCCGAGTTGCAGATGCTGCTCCCTGGAGATGCCAGCTCCTGCCCAGCTTCTGTACACAACCCTGAAGTGGCATCCCACAGGGTCATGGACCTGTTATTCCTGTCTCCCTGCCCTTGGTGTAGACACAGCCTGCTCAAGAGAGGAGACCAGCCCCACAGCCAGCCCTGGCCTAAGCAACGAGGGATATCCCAGGGCACCAGGGTGGTTTCCTGCAGCTGAAGAGGAAGCTCCCCCCATCTCCCTCTTCTCCATCTCTGCATCCCTGTCAGTGCCCCAGATCAGCCCTGTCATGACATCCTGAGAGCAGCAGGGTGAGGCCTCCATGACTTGCTCCTGGCATCTCTCCAGGGTTCAGTGCTAGAGGCACCTGCATCCATGTGGATTCCCGTGGTTTCTCCTTACAGCCTTTGGAAAGAAGTCCTGGCTCATGGCATTACCTGTCTGCTCAGCAGCCTCCTCACAGCTCCAAGCTCAGGGCACTGGCAGCATCGTGGGCACCTTGGCCACCAGCAGGAGGAACACTCTCATTTCGTGCTCTTACCTCCGTGGATGATGATCCTGTTGCACAAGCCAGCATTGCCACACTCAGATATAGAGGTAACACCAGGATGGCAGGGCACTGCCAGGTTCCAGCTTGCTGCCTGCCCTACCTTGCCTGGGTTTTCCAGGGCCTGAGCTACACCTCAGAGCATCTCACACTGAGCTCTCAGGATTTTGTAGTGTCCCAGGGCAGCGCAGTGGTGAGGGAGATGATGTTTTCAACACACCCAGCCCTGAGCAGCCACTGGGGGCTGCAGCCAGGCAGGAGATGGAGAGCCTCTCACCTGGAGACCAAATCCAGACCTTGCTTAGCTCAGCAGGGACTAAAGTTTACAATCTGTGCCACGGAGTGACTGAAGCTCCAGGTGAGAGGCAGCTCAGCCCTTTCCCAGAGCCCAGCACCAAGTCCATGGCAGCAAAGGCAAAAACTCTACCATCTTCTCTCCTGGTTGGGGTGGCCAGAGATGAAGACCCTGTGCCAGGATTTCAGCCTGAGCTGTCCCTGGCCACTTGTGCGAGGTGAACCCTTGCTGCCTACCCACGCTTTTGGGCTGCCCATCACCAGCCCTCTCAGGCTTCCAAACATCCCAAACTCTGTCCCTGCCGTGCACACTGCAGGCTGTGAGATCCCTGCCCATGCCCACCACCTGTGCCAGGGGGCAGAGCCACCTCTGTCTTGTGCTGCTTAGGAAAGGCTTTGAGCTCAGCCCTGCCTCTGCTTAATTTCTGCCCTCTTGCTTCTTATTTGATCCAGGCTGTGACCTTTAGGGTGGCTTCGAGGGACAGGGAAAGAGTGGCAGGTAACAAACTAAAGGGGCTCAAGAAGAAATGTGGGCTGCTAAATGTTCCTTCTTTAACATGCAAAACACGCTTCACCACATAGATACAGGAGCAAGGCTGGCTCTGGTACTGTTGTGATGACTGAACCATCCCTTCTCTTGATTCCAAGGTGAAGCTGAACTGTTTTCTCCCCTGGAAGCCAAGATAAGACACTTGAGTCTTTGCCACAGCAGGGCTGGGTGCTTGGGAGTGATATTGGAGCCCAGTGCTGCGAGCCTCTGTCCTGGTTTTGTGCTAATTTCCACTGTGTGCAGTCTCTAGCAGCTCCCAGTTGGGTCACCCAGCTGGAGGGTGTGCTGTGCTCAGTCTGGGCAGCGTCCCAGTGTCCAGCCTAGCTCTGGAGCCCCTCGTGCTGCTCTGGCAGGAACCTCGTGCTTCCCAGTGCTGGCTCACCTGCAGCAATCGCTGCCTTAAATCAGGCACAGCACACAGTTTTGCTGCTGCTTCCCTTCGAGGTGCTACAACTCCCCTGGCGTCTGACCTGACAGAGATGTGTGCCAGTGTCTGTGCCAACCATTTCTCTGCTGTGCCCATGCTCTGTCCCAGCCTTCCCTCCACCTCGATGCCAGTGAATAGCAATACCCACAGGTCACCAGCAATGCACGGTGCTTTTGTGACCCTGCATGGCCGAGTGGGATCTGGCTTGGGGTCCCTCGGTCCTGGGTAGCCCTTCCCTGCCTCACCACCAGCTGCATCTTCCCAGCTGGTCCCTGCAGAAGGGAGTTTTGAGTCCTGTGCTGCCCCTTGGTGCTGATCAAACCTGGAGGAGTTTGTGATCTTGGACTCTCCCTGGGCAAGAGGCATGTGGAAGTGGTTTGGTTGAATACTGAGCTCCCCAAACCCTTTTGAAGTACAGACCTTTGGGGGGTGGGGAAATGCAGGTGGTTGCCAAACCTGCTTCCACAGCCCCCAACTTGAAACACCCCCTCCTTCATCCACTCTCCAGCGTTGTCTTCCTCTGTCCAAGGTTTCCGTTCTGTTGGATTCAGTGGTTACGATGTGCCTTTCCTTCTCAGGACCTGTTACAAATGACCTTTCTGCTCTTGTTTATGTTTAACATTTATCTTGATCCCTCCCTCTGTCATACTATAAAACATGAACATAATGCATGGAATACAATACAATAAAAGTGTGGCTTAACTGAGCTTCAGTGGCTGTGCTGCACTGGGGGGGACCACATGCTCCCATTGCAAATGGACAGTAGGTAAGGGGTGAAATGATTGTGTTTTATTTGAGGTTACAGGGCTGGCTGACCTCATGATGACTGTGCAGAGCTTAGGGTGAGCAGGTTCACAACTGGGTCCTCTCCTTTGCCAGCTGATCCAGCTCTGCTCACCTTCACCATTCCTCCCTGGGATGTCAGACCAGTCTTTGGGAGTTGTCCTGCAAATGAGCAGACACTCAGTGTTTATATCTACTGTTTTAAGATGAAAATATTTAAATATCCAGCTGTTGTGCTTGTCTAGAGTGAGGTGGGCAGGCAGGTGACTCGGAGGGACACAAGGCACTTCCATCCTGGAGCCAGTACTCCTCAGGGCTGGGAGCACAGCCTGAGCACTCAGCATGTAGGATCATAGTGGGGCATTTGTGTCACTTCCCAACGCTGTGTGAAGGCTACAGAGGCTGAGGCCGGAGTTTAGATAACTCAAATTTCCAGGAAGGTTGGTGAAGAGAACAGTTACGGTTTGATCCAAGCAGCCCTAGGGCTGCAGCAGGAGCGTGGGGTTTGCTGCTCCCAAGGGACAGCACGGGCAGTTGGGATCTGTAGCTGGGCTGTTGCTGGTAACACGCTCTGTTTACATTCCACATTCCAGACAGTCCATGCTCTGGCCTGTCCCAGCACTGCCGCACGTTCTGCCGGGCTGGGCACACTTCCCAAACACCTCCTTGTTCCTGCGAATGTAGTGTTTACCTCCCCCAAAACAGCTGCCCCCCAAAATACAGCTGGGAGAGCAGCGGTGTAGGAGAGCCCTGTAGGATGGAAGAGCGGCTTCCCTCGGGGTGCCTGGGAAGGTGGAGGCAGCCAGGGGTTTGTTCTCTTCAGTCACATTACATCACTTGGGAATAATGTTGTCAAAAAGAAGGTTCGTCTAGGAACGGGAGATGCAGAGCCACCTCTGTCTTCCTGATGCACACTGTCAGGCTGGAGGAGGGCTCCAAGAAAAGAGGGGGTGCAGAGCAGGGAGCTGCTGTTTGATAAAGGAAAACTTAAAATTCCTGAGAAAAAGGCTCTTCTTCTGGGAGGAATCCAAGAGGGAGCCCTGCAGATGCTCAAGCATCGTGGAGATAACCATCCAACCACCCCAGCACAACTCACCCACACAACCTTCTGATGGATCCACAGGAGCTGAGAAATCTCTGGCAGTACCAAACCTACACCGCAATTCTAGAGAAGCGTTTGGTTATAAACTTTATATTGACTCGATGATAATGAGGTCTTTTCGTAAGTGATTCTGTGATTTATTCCTCCTCAGAGATTCAGCAGCGGAGCCTCCCCATTCACTGCCCCTCTTTCGAGATTGATTAAGGGGGTGAAATTCACCCCAAAACCGCGCAGCCTCTCGTCCCAGGGAGGTGCTGCACGAGGGGATCCTCAGTCCCTAGTCCCTTGCAAGAAAGGAACCTCCTGTGTTTTTTGTATCAGGAACATGAGGTGATGCGGAGGGTGCCGAGAGGTACCCACCCCAAACAGCCGCATCCTCCTCTTGGCGGGGCCGCGGGGCAGGCCGGGACTCGCCGCCGCGCTCCTCCCACCGGGTGAAAGATGCCTGGCGGTGGGGCCGAGCCGAGCCCCGCGGGGCTGCTCCGCCGCCGGTGACGAGGCTGTGGCCGGGGGTCTCCCCGGGGTCTCCCCTCGGTGCCCGCTTGGCCCCACCGCCCCCGTCCGAGGGACTACGCGCCCCAGAGCCCCGCGCGGCGGTGCGGGGTACTGTGGGACTTGTAGTCCTTTCGCGGGCTCAGCCCCACCCCGAGCGGCGGCCGCCGCCGCCCCCACGCACTACATCTTCCGTCAGGCATCGCGGCGCGCCCGCGGGCCGCCGGCGGAGACATTTGCGAGGCGAGTGTCTCCAAGATGGCGGCGTGGGGAAGGAGGCGCGCGGGCCCCGGCGGCACCAACAGCGGCGGCGGCCGGGACAGGTGAGGGACGGCCGGGCCGGGGCGAGGGGCGGCGGGGGCTGCGGGGCTGCACCACCCGCGGCGGCCCCGCGACCCCGCGGCAAGGGCGGGGGCGCCGCGAGGGGAGCGTGGCCGGGCGGGGCGGGCGCGGGACGCGGCCGCGCTGAGGCGCGGAGAGGCCGGGGGCGCTCGGTGCGGCCGCGCCCGGGGAAGGTCAGCGCGGCCCGCGGCGTGTCTGGGGCAGCGCTGCCCGCGGCGGGATGCGGCGCTGGGGGCCGGGTAGAGGAGGGCCGGCCCCGGCAGACTCCTTCCGTCCACGGCTATTTTTAAAGGCGAGGAGGGAGCGGCGAGTCCTCCAGGGTGACCTCCTTCTGCTCGGTACCGTGCTCCGGCCTCTGCTGGGGAGGAGAAGCGGCCAGCACGGGCTGGAAATACCCACAGAGTAGCGGTGGAAGTTTGGGAATCGCAGCTTTAAAATGGGAAAAATAGATAGAAGGAAACCTGACAGAATCAGTTAGGTTCGAAAGACCTCTGAGATCATGGAGTCCAACCTGTGACTGATCCCCACCCCGTCACCCAGACCAGCGCACTGAGTGCCACCCAGTCTTTCCTTCCAGGGACGGTGACTCCACCACCTCTCAGGGCTGCCCATTCTGCTATTTAATCACCCTTTCTGTGAAGAAATCCTTCCAAACGTCCGACCTGAACCTCCCCTGGCACAGCTTAAGACAGTGTCTGGTCGAGCTACTTGAAAATCTGTGCGCACAGCTCCCCACCTGCTGAAAATGTCTGGGTTTATCCCGCATTTCCTGACGTTGGCATTTTTCTGTTCTGCCCCAGGGCTGACTGATGTAACCGGCAGCTGCTGAAAGCTGCTGCAGTGTTTTCTGAGTTTTCCTTTGTCCTGCCGCCTCGCCTCGAAACTCTGATATCCCCCTTAATTTGTCTTGTGGCTTTACTTCACTTTGTTCCCTTGCTGTGATCCGACAGTGTTTGCTTTGATGCTATTGAATCTACATGGCCAAGGAGAGCTACAAGTAGCCCTGAAAATTCTGGCGCTGATGTGAATTGCAGGAATGCTGCCTGTATTCAGGGAATTCAAAAGTAATTGAACTGGAAGGGCCAATGGAATTCCTGTATCAGCGTGGTTTAAATAAACAACTAAGAATACCACAGTGGTAAAACTGTCTGCACCCAGTGCTGGCACTGCCCCAGCATGGGAGGTGTGGAGTTTTTATGTGGCTCTTTCCTGTGGCAGACGTGTCCTCCCAGCAGAAGGGAAGAAACAGAATATGGAAAAGAACACATAGTAACTTCAATTATTCTTCCAGGGTGAAAATTGAGGCAGACTTAAAAGTGAGTTGTTACTTTGTAACTTCGTGTGTGACCGGTGCAATAATGTAATTGTTATTTGAGGTTATTTGTTATTTTTTTTCAAAGCTGTGATTGCTCTTGATCTTATGATCAAAAATATTCCTAAACACGAGTCACTCCATGAACCTGCTGCACGTATATTTTTTTTCCCTTTGCCAGTGAGAAAGGTATGGGAGAGAACAGAACAGCAGATCCTCCCCTGAGCAGCATTTCACAATCTCCATCAGAGGCTGGTGGTTTTTTTAGGTGTCACCCTGTGCAAACGTGCCAGGAGGATAATTCCAAAAGGTGTTGGGTGATGTCAGCGAGGCGCTGCGTCTTCCTGGCAGTTGCAGAGCAGGAGATGTGGATGACTGGGCCTCTGCCTCTCCATCAGTGGCTGATCCCAAACCACACCTGCCCTGTTGGGCTGCTGCAGCACCGGTTGTGCAAAGGCAGCGCTGACAGACCTGATGTCATCACATGATGACATGTGCTTTTTATAGGGTGAATACAGTTTTCTTACTCTGGGCAGGATTCTTGTCCAAAGACACGTTCCTTTGAACTGAATGTGCTGATCCAGTTTTCCTGGTAACTGAGCTGCTTCAAGGAGTGTTTGTAGTTGTCAGTCAGCCACTCTAAAAGGCATCTGTGTGTTGGAGGTGGTGTGAGGAGACTCAGCACTGAATAAAATCCTGTCTGCTGCAAGACTAGAGCAGCTTTCATTTAAAATTATTAAAAATTAAAAAAAAAAGACCAGCATATCTGTGGAGACTGAGTCCCTTCATAAGTGACTTTATTGATACAGAAAAAGCTGTAATTGGTTAAAAAGTGCATTCCTTGCTAGGAGTGAATGTAAGGACATTAATTTCAAAGGATGTTGACTCTGAACTCCAGCTGGCTCTGGTGGCAAAATAATAATGTTAAACAAAATAACCAAAAACACTGAAGGGAACCAACTAAATATTTGTTTTTCTTCATTCTGGATAGACTCTTTAATGGAGCCTATCTAAAGGGAATTGTTAATCTGTAGACCAAAACAACTTTTTCATACAGAACAGACCCTGGATTGTACTGGGAGTTTTTGTATAAAAGGCAGCCCGGTGCCACCAGAGCAGTGGACAGCATGTTGTTTGTTCCCCTGGGAGATATTCTGACAAACTCTGGAAAGAACAGCTTTCATGTCATCACCACTGCCTGCACTGGCTCCTCTGTGCCCTCACAGAGTTCTCCTTTCTCTACCTGCACTGCTCAGATTTCTGGTACTCTGCTTGCAGCAATGATTGACCTATTTCCATCAGCCTGGCTAATCATTAGTTGACTTAAAATTGACACCTCCTTGTTGTCTGGGGGCTGGATTTGTTGTAATGGTCTGGTGATGTTTTGCTTAGTGTTCAGGGAATGTTGTCATTCCCTAAGGCTGCTTGAAGAGCTTCCCGATGTTCTCCTGTCCTTTTTCTATTTGAATTAAAGGTGTATCTTTGGAATTCAAGTCTTGCTTTATTGCCCTGCATTTCCTGTTCTTCCTCTGCTTGAGTGCCCTTCTTAAAGCTCCAGGCCTGACAGCCCTGGCTCAGGGTTTGAGCCTGGTAGATTGTGGAGACCTTCAGCAGAGAAACAATTCTCCAGGTGTTTAGGGTGGGATGTGTTTATGCTTTCTGTGCACCATATCCTGAGTAGAAACACACTGGGGAGTAATGACTGAGAGGTGGTATATTTCCACTGAGAATTAAAGCCAGGCCACAGCTCATTCCTTAATCTTGAAATTAAATTAAATTTCAGGAAGGATTTATGTTGGAGGGAGGGAGGTTTAATGTTTGTCATGCCTTGGCTCTGTTGACTTCCCCCAGCTTGGCTGTGATGCTGACAATGCTCCCAGACATGCTCTGGCCATCTGTAATGTCCTTTTTCTGAGATCTTGCACAGCCAGCACGAAACCCCTCTTGCACTGCTGAGCTGGACTGTGTGTGCTGCTTGTGACCAGGTGTTATCACACTGCTGCAAGCTTCTCTTTTCTAATTTTTTTTAACTACTTATCAAACTGGTCTTCATTTTCAGTTAATCTGATTGCTTGGTGCTCTGAGCAAAACTCTTGCCCAGGAAAGAAAACTTCAACAAAACTTGACTTATGTGTTATGGGAGGGGCTCACAAGAAGTTTTTTTTTTTTTTGCCCTGAACTGTACTAGAGCTTTGTGCAGCTTAAGATTGTTTCCACGTGTGATTTTGAGCATTTGCAGGACTGAGATAGTTGGATAACTTGAAACCCTTACCAAAAGTCTGTCTGGCAGGTGCCATTAGGTTGAAGGCAACAAACTCAGAAGGCTCAGTCCTTCTCCCTGCAGGTGGGCAGTGGTAGGAGGATGCTGAGGGTTCTCCCAGGATGTTTTTCCCTGCCTTGTTCTCACTGCCCTGTTCCTTTGTTTCTGCTTTTGCCACTTGGCAAAACTGAAGGTCTTGTCACATGGAGTGGCATTATGCCTCCTCTTTGGAGTGTTACTTATTTCTTCATCCATAAAGATTATCTAATTGAAATTTCCATTTACCAGACAGGCTCCTTTTTGCAGGAGCCTGCTTCCAAGGTGGAGGCAGAGAAATGGAACTGCTCTGAGGACTGGAACTTCAGAAGAGATTCTTCCCTGTGAGAATGGTGAGGCCCTGGCAGAGGTTGCCCAGAGATTGTGTGGCTATCCCTGGAAGTATCCAAGGCCAGGTTGGATGGGAATTGGAGCATCCTGGCATAGTGGAACGTGTCCCTGCCATGGCAGGGGGTTGGAACTGGATGGGCTTTGAGGTCCTGTGCAACCCAAACCATTTCAGGATTTGATGAACTGCTGGATCTGCAGTTGTTCACCCTCTCCTGGTGCTCTCCCATATTGCCATGTTAGGAAGACAATCCAAATGTAATTTGAAGCTTGCTCTATAGCTAACACAGACATTTCTGCCCCTCCTGCTGCTGTAGCTCTGTTAACAATGGGCTCCTTATTTATAACTTTGGCAATATCAAAATTTGGCATCATTGAGTTTTAAGAGATTTACATCTTGCTGTGCTGAACAGCTGAGAGTTCTGTCACATTCCCTCATCCAGGCATTCATTCAGCACAAGGAATGACACTAAAACTTCTCAAATGTAGAATGCCTGAAGCTGCAGTAGAGCAAGGATTTGGATATAAGGCCTAGAACTATTCCTAAAGAATAGCTGTGCAACTTTTTTAACTGTGCCCTCTTATTTGGAGTGGGGAAGCAGGTCCTGGAAAATAATTTGATTGAATAATATTAACAACTTTGCTTTTAGGCTCTGTCTAGTAAACAGCCTGTCAGGCTTCTGAACACCTGACAGCATTTTATGTCTTCTGGCATTAGGTGCTCTCTGGTTATTTACTGTTCTTTTAAGTAAAATGGAGTTGATATAAAATCCCCACGCTTGGTAAGTGGTGGATGCCAGCTCGGAGTTGCTTGCACAGCTCTGCAGTTGTGTTTGTCATGGCCAGGGGTGGGTGACAAGCTCCAAAAGGCAAACTCCACGGCCTCTAGTGTTTGAGCAAATCCAGTTGCTTTGACTGGATTTGTTTGTGTGGAGCTGCTGTGTTCAGTGGAAAGGCTGTGTCAGGAGAGTTGCCTCTGTGAAGTCCTCGGCTGAAACCTCCTCAAGCCCACATGTCAGGGTGTCTTTCTGTACCATGTGAAATCCAAACAGTTTTCAGCTTTCCATGCTCCAGGGGCAGCCAGTTCTTGTGTGGAAATAATAGATGATAACCCCATTTCCCTGAGCAGAAATAGAGACTTGCTGCCTGCCTTGCTGACTCTTCACATGTCCTATTCCAGCAGCTATATTTTCATTTGTCATTCTTGGATTGGCTGTTTTGCCATTTGCAGCTTCAGCACTATGATACAGATTTATTCTGATTTTAGAGGACTCATTTGGAGAAACAGCACAGTTGGGGGGCAGACTTTTTCAGGGACAAAGCCTTCGTGCTGTTCAGTTCCTGGTGATTTTTATTTTTCCCCAACAGAACATACTTTAAATTCTGCTTGTTTTGGCACTAGAGGACTGTGCTTTTCTCAACTTAATTGTTATAAAGCCCCAGAGCCTGGCAAGCCAGAAAATTCCAGAGGAGATGGACAGTGCTGCTTCTGGCCAGTGTGTTGGATTCCTGCTGACAGGTGGCTCTTTGTGGTGTGGCTCTGCTTGTGCAATGGGGGTGAAAGGAAAAGAGGGGTGTTCAGAGGGAAGAACAGGCAAGAGCTGAGCGAGGAGAAATGAGGCTGATGGGTTAGTGCCACCTGTCCTGGTGCTGAGCCTGGAGAAATCCCATGTAATGTAGATCCTTAATTCCTAGGGTTAGAAGCTCAGTTCCCATGGCTTTTGTACAGGCAGGGAAGGAATGGGCTCACTTCATCCGTGTTTTCCCATTGATGACAGGGAGATCTGGAATGACAGCAACTGTGGTGTTCCTAAGCCTCTGGGAAGTTCCTAGTTGAATTTGGATTTTGCTTCTCTATTTTGCAGACCCATCTCCATGTTCCCAGGTATTAGAAAACACTGAAACACGCTCCTTGTTGGAAATATTTTGTCTGGAGGGTTGTGTTAGCACTGGGTTGGCTTCCAGCTTGAAAATGCCTTTCAGCAATAGCTTTTCCATGAAGTCATTGTGCCCTAGCAAGTGGTTTCACAAAGTCATGGGTAGTGGTTTGCAGTTACCTTAAGCCTCTATATGTCTTTTGCAATGAAACTGGAATTTTTGATTTGGAAGAAGCTGCACTTGGAGCAGCTGTTATCAGGGAAAAGAATCCTTGGCAGAAACCAGTGACCAGCTGTGTCCTTGGTGTCAGTATAAGACCTGCTTAACTGGCTTCTTGTTAGAAACTCCTTATATAGGTCCTTTGTATTTAATTTTTTTTCTCTCTAAATACCTCTCAATTCACTGCAAAACATCAGAGCCCACCACATCCTGTGCTGAAAGGGTTAAAGATAATTTTCCCAACAACGTCTGACAAGCTCATTGCCCTAAAGAAGCCCCTGGCATACACGGAATTAAAGTGGATTTTTATTTTTCTTTCTACTCATGAACAGGCAAAGGGGGAAAGGCACTGCGAGGAACTCAATAACTACATTGTAAGTTGAATTTTCCTTGTAGGTTACATAAATTCCAGCTGGACTTTTAATGAAACTGCTTATGACTCTGCTTTGGGAGAGGGTGGTGCCTCTCAGGTCCTGCTGGTTGATGTTTGCTGCTGTTACAAACGCAGCCATGTCTGCAACAGCCTGTAATTTAACAATATTCTTGATTACAGCTGGCCACTGCTCAATCCCCTTTGCAGCCTGAGTGGAGCTGCACATTAAGGATAATGTTTGGCAACAGCAGCTTGTGAATGTGTATTTTTCTCCCTTATTTTCCAGTGCATGCACATAAGTACCACTGTACTAATGGAGCAAAAAGTGCTCATTCTGTTCTCCACATCAGCAGTGTGTTCCTCCCGATATCACGGGGGTCTGAATGCTGTTGGGATGAGGCAGTTTTGTCTGCTGTGATTAGGTCAGATGTGTGATTTGTTCTCCTTCTGCTAAAGGAATCTGCTAGATATTTTTATCTTTGCTAGGCCACGTGCTCAGTTTTGCTCTGCTTAAGCACAAGTATGTCAGAAATATTCATTTCTGCTTAGAAAGGAGGATTTTGCCTGGTTCTGATGGAAAGGTTTTTACCCTTTCTCTGAGCAGGTGAACATTATGATCCTGTTCCTTATCAGTCTGTGTGGGAATGTAGCTGCAGATATAAGGTGATGTGGTGAAGACGGTGGAGGGAAGGTAGAAAATGATGTGACATTAGGTAGCTGAAAGCTGCTGGTCCAATACAAGTTCCCTGACTCCCCTGAGTAGGAAATGTGCTCCCAGGTGAAGTGAGCAGCTCTTTCTTCACTGCTTAAGCCTGCCTGGGTTAAAAACTTGCTTGTGTCTTGCTTTGCTGCCTCCCACTTCAGAAGAGGGAGTGAAGTGTTCTGCCACAACCTGAATCCTGCTTCCCTCTCAGCAGTGTTCCTTGGACATCCTTGTTGGATTTACCATGGATTTACTAGGCTGTGTTAATAAGGAGGACTAAATAGCAAGCTGCATCAGAAAGCAAATGTATTCATCTGGAGATGCTTCCTCTCTCCAAACCTCCCAGAGCAGCTTGTCCTCCTGGTCAATGAGGTGCTTGTCTTGGTTTCTGTGAAAGCTCCTGAAGTCTGTGTGGTTTGTTCAGTGATGTGTTGTGGTCACTAAGGTGTGACACTTCTGCTGTCTCCAAAGAAACTGCTTGGGTATTGGTGTGAGAAACCATTTCAGGACTGTTGCAAGGCCCTATTTCTCAAATTGTTCTAGATCCTTCAAGTTAGGAAAAGGTAAGAAAAATACGTTGCCTTCTTTTGGGATGAATTATCATACAGCAAGAGTAATCAGCTGATGTGAAATGAAGCTTGAGTTGAGAAGCTGCTGGTTTTGAAACAGAAGCAGTGACCTTGAGGGGCTGCTCTACTTGGGGCACTTGTGTCCTGCTCCCCCAGCCGGGTGGGTGAACAGCCTGTCCTTCAGCCCTGTAGTTTTAATTCTTCATTTCCCCTTACCAGGGTGACCTTGTCCTCCACGGACTGTTACATTGTGCACGAGATCTACAACGGGGAGAACGCTCAGGACCAGTTTGAGTACGAGCTGGAGCAGGCTCTGGAGGCGCAGTACAAGTACATCGTGATCGAGCCCACGCGCATCGGGGACGAGACGGCGCGCTGGATCACCGTGGGGAACTGCCTGCACAAAACAGCCGTGCTGGCGGGCACCACCTGCCTCTTCACCCCCCTGGCACTGCCAGTAGATTATTCTCACTACATCTCCCTGCCCGCTGGAGTGCTGAGCGTGGCTTGCTGCACCCTCTACGGGATCTCTTGGCAGTTTGATCCCTGTTGCAAGTACCAGGTCGAGTACGATGCTTATAAACTTTCGCGCCTGCCCCTGCATACGCTCACCTCGTCCACTCCCGTGGTGCTGGTGAGGAAGGACGACCTGCACAGAAAGAGACTGCACAACACGATAGCACTCGCTGCCCTGGTGTACTGTGTAAAGAAGATCTATGAACTCTATGCTGTATGACTTCAGCAGGGAAGAGAGAAACCCACAAAGACAAGTGTATTAAGACTCCCACAGTAACATTTTTGTTTTTCCTCTTTGAGAAGCGGTGGAGCCTGGGAAGGATTTGGTTTAATAGAGCTGTTATTTTTCAAATAACACATCACTGGTGCACCAAGGTTTTTCAGTTCTTTGTTACACTTGAGACGTGGATGTGTGGTGACTTGAGATCCGTATGTTAGGCCAGGGGAGTCCAATCCAGCAGCAGAATGTCAATGAAAGAAAGCAATAGAAAGAAGGGGTGTGAGAGCTGCTTTTTTTCTTTTTTTTTCTTTTTTTTTCTTTTTTTTTCTTTTTTTTTCTTTTTTTTTCTTTTTTTTTCTTTTTTTTTCTTTTTTTTTCTTTTTTTTTTTTGGGGAAACATTTAAGTATATTGTTTAATTGTATTACACAGAACCAGCCAGAAGTTATCATTGACCATTAAAGGATGAGAATTTGAAATGCTGAAGCTCTCTTGTCACTGTTATCATAGTGATACCACTTTGTGTCCACGTACAGACACATTCTGCTCAGTACTTGTATGAGTTCTTCCTAAGGTGGAAACATCTCTGAAATGCCTTGAGCCATATGCAGTGCTGGGGGCTGCCAAGGTGGGAGCCTACCTGTCCTACCTCTGGGCTGTGCCCTGACCACACAGTTTCACTGCTTTTGCCTGGAACACAGGAGCTGCCTACTCCTACTGCAAGGCATCCACGTGACTGCATCTTGTAACTGTGTTACCTGAAATTTTAGAATTCAGTCCTGTGCATTAATTCATGTTTTAGCTCTAAACTCAAAATCTTGTTCTTAATATGGGAAGCATTTACTCTTCTGTGAGATCTGCCAGTTATTTTTAAAAGATAGGGTCTTGCTGTCTCTAATCTCCTCCCACCACACGGAGAAATAGGTGTGGCTGCCGTTGGCAGGGCCAGCTTGGCACAGCTCCAGGTGTTACATTTGGAATAGGAGAGCAAAGGCCTGCAGTGAGAAGCTGCCTGTGCACTGTGTGCTCCCTGCCTCAGTGGGAGCTGCAGCGTGACCTTCACAGCTGAAACACCGACCTTGGAAGGGGTCAGACCCCAGATTCTGCCTTTCTGCCTTTATCTCTCCAAATTGCCACAGCAAGCACCAAGGACTCCTCCCCCTGTCCTCGCTTCCATGGGCTGTTCTGACCACGGTTCTGGCTTGTGCTTCTCTGCTGGGGCAGTTTTTCTGTGAGCAGGGCATGCAGCCCATTGTGTGTGTGCTGGGCAAACTGGGTTTGATGGGTGTTGCCAGCCCTTAGCACCAGCACAGGCAGCTGTACTGAGTGGGCTGGAGGAGCTCCAGTGGCAGTGAGACATTTCTGGGTGGCATCAGCCCTTTGTAAAGTGGCTGAACTCTTTCCCTCCAAGGTTAAAAGAAGCTGGGATCCAGAGCATCTATTTATAGCAACAATGTACAGTTGCCTTGGCAAAGAAGTGCAACTACTTCATCTTTCAGTAGTCTGGGCAGGCTGCCCTTCCACCCTGATGTCTTTCCAGAGTCCCTGCTGGATGGATTTGAAGCCAGTGGCACATCTGTCACAGCTAATACTGCTTATTGCTGCAGAAGGCCCTGAAATACCTTTGTGCTGCCCACACCAAAGGCATTCCTGGTCTTTTTTCACTCAGTGCAGAATGATTCTCAGAGCTATTAGTTCCCTTCCTGCAACAAACCTCTGGGGTCCTGGTACTTTTTTGTGTTAAGCTTCCCCTGGTCTGGAATGATCACTGTGGCAGGTTCCTTAAAAGCATGGCTGGCATCAGAGACTTGAGTTAAAAATTACCAAGTTTCCTGGGGTCTCTTACTGCAGGAGGAAAGGTGAAAAGTCAGCTTAGCTGTCACAATGGGTAGGTCTGATTGAAAAAACAGCTGTTACTCCATTCTGAGGTGGAAGGGCAGAGGGGCTTGTTTTCCAAGGAATCTCAGTGATAACGTAGCTAAAATACTTTTTAACATTCTGGCTGTTAGTCAGTCAGGGCTGTAACTGTGCAGGGTGACCTGGGAGAATGAGAGGAGTCTTGAGGTGTATTTTAGTGCACAGGGAAATGGTAAAACAACTTCCAGAAATTCTCATGCATGTGAAGTGGTGCTGTATCTGCTGTCCCCAGTGCCAGCAGCTCAGTGGAATCACCAGTGGCTGAAGGGACAAACAGTGGCTGGGGACAAACCTCTCTTCAGAAGCCCCCACGCTTTGCTGCCCACCCTGCCAATTGTGGACATGCTCTGGAGTGTGCAGCATTCCCCTCATCCCAGGGAATTTACTTTCAAAGGGAATGGGTGCACTCTCAGCAACCTCTGCCTTGGAGCTGTAGTTCCCACAGCAGCTACAGTAACCCCACACATAATTTTTCCCTCAGGCCTGATGTGTTTCACCCTCAGTGCCCTAGATGGGAACACAGAAATGCAAAGCAGCCCCTCGGTCCTTCCTGGGTAGCCATGACCTGAAACACCACAACATGGAGCAGCTGAACAAGCCTTGCAGGAGCACACATTTCACCAAGAAACTGAGGATCTGAGCATGGGAAACAAAAGGAAAAGCACAACTAACACCAATACTCCCCTTGTGGAGAGGCAGAGAAGGTAATGCCTTGCTTTCCTATTTTAACAGGAAAAAGTGAAAAAGGAAAAAAACACCTGAAAGGTTCAACTTGTCAGGCCAACCCCAAGCCTTTCTGTGACACAGCTGCAGCCTCAGCCACAGGGAAGGTGGCAGAGGATAGATGTCCTGACAGAGCAGCAGCATTGTCATCACTGAACACATCATGGTTCTCAAAGATCATTTATAAATCTGTACCGGTTAAGAAAAGGCTTTTGGAATGAGAAGGTCCTTTTGAGCCTGCACACCTGTATCAGAGTTTGTGTGACTAATCCTCTGTGTGGATTCACACTGTGTAAGCTAACAGGTCCCATAAAGAGGGCTGGGATAAAGCATGTTGTTCTGCAGCTACTACTGGTACAACAGCACCTTGCAGGGATGTAAGTAAAAACAAAAGCCTCCTGCTTTCTCCTCCTTTTATGCTACATGCTGTGAGGAGCTGGAGTAGACCAAGGGATTAATTTCATAGCAATGTAATTTATTTGTCATCAGATGTGCACTGCCAGGCAGGACATGTGAGGCAGGACACATGGAAAATGCTGACAAGTGCATGGAAGTGGCAGGAGGGGTGTGGACCTTGGTTTCTACTAGTAGAGTTTATTTCAATTTTATTTCTGTCCCATCTCTCTGCAGCAGTTCATTTTCCCTAGTGGTGCTGGTATCCCTCACATGAGGAGAAAGGGTGAGGAATGGAACATGGCACCCCTTCAGGCTGTCAGGCTCCCTGAAGTGATACCTGAACACGCAGGTATCATTCTCCACTGGATGTGATCCTAATTAGCATCTGTGATTGCTTTAAGGCAGGTGAGAACAAAGGGTCTGTCTCCTACACTCTGCACCCTACACACCTGGATTCTTCTCCAGTGCCAGAGAGTGCCTGGCATCCACAGGATCACACCTGCTGTGTGCTGCAGGTGGCCCAGGTGTGCTGCTATCACCTGTGCAGTGTGTCCTGGCAGCAGCTGCCTTGCTGTGCTGTTCTACCTGTTCAGTGCTTCCCTGCATTCCTTGGGCTGGGATTCACAGAGCCCTGTCACTGCAGAATTAACTGTCCCAGTACATCAGCAGGGCATGATTCAGACAGGCAAAATGATGGCCAAATACACCCAAATTGTACATCAGTTACTTTTAAAGTGGCATTCAACTGAGCTTAATTTATCAGCTGACTTGGCACGTTAACAGGAAGAGGCTGTGAAGTTTCCCACTGCAAGCAGCATGTCCTGGATCAGACTGGAAGGAGTGGCAATGAGACACTGATCATTGCTCCCAGCTCCCAGAGAGAGCTCCCAGCTGAGGACTGTATTTCACAGGGGTGGGGACAGCCAAGGTCTGCTGGTGTGAAGGCAGAACAGGTGGGTTTTATTTGTAGCAGGCCAGTAAAGCTGAGCATGCCTGCAGTGAGGTGAGGTGTCTCCCAGCCAGGGGCTCCCCAGCTGCAATGCTCCCCTGACCCCTCCCCTGCAGCCTCAACTCTCCCCCCATTGTCCAAGCACCCTTCCTTCTCCAGCTGAGGTTTAGGTGCTGTCTTCCAGCAGTGTGGGGGAAACCACTTCCCAGTCTCCATGCAATGGTAAACAGCATTTTGAGAAAGGATTTTCCTGCAGGAGCACCTCTAGTGATGTCCCAGCTGACTGCAGGGGCTCAGCCTCTCCCTGCTCAGGGGAGCTGAACTCTTAAGAGCCCTTTACTTTTCTCTCCTTTTTTGCTCTAGATGCCATTAAGGTGAAGAAGAGCCTGGGGCAGAGGTTCCTCAGGTAGACAGCCAGGCAGGGGGTCAGGCCAGCCACAAGAACTTCCTTCTTCTTCTGTCCCACTGCACTGAGAACCACCTGAGCCACCTCGGCCGCCGTCTGTCCCTCGGCCGTGGTCTTGTCCATAACTGCCAAGGGAAAGCTGAGTGAGCACCGTGTAAAGCCTCAGTCAAGTGCCCTTCCCAGGACTGTTCTACCTGCACATGGCTGCTTGCTTTGGTTTTTACTCCAGCTCTGGGAGCACAGGCAGGTGTTCCTCATGGTTGGCCCAGAAGACAATAGTTGCAGTCTGGGAAGGCTAAATTTTGGGGCTTGCTGTCCCTACCTTGCATCCAAGGTTTTTGAACCTTCAGGGCTAATCTGTGTCCCCACCAGAGGCTAGGTGTTGCAAACACACCTTATAATAACTTGGAGATGCTTTAAAAATAGGGCAGTGAGTGGTATCTCACCTCCATAGCGAGATCCATCCGCTGTGACAGCGTTGAGGGACAGGTTTGTCTGGATGTATCCAGGGCTCACAACTGTCACTTCAATGTCATACTGCTCCACCTCTGCTCGCAGACAGTCAAAGAAGGCCTGGGTAGCATGCTTAGAGGCAGCATCTGGAAAACAGGAAAAGGATTGTGCGCCAAGGAGGAGGAGCTGAAGGAATTTTCACTTTCTGAATGGATTTTTCACTGCAATGCAGCCATTCCTCAGCAAGAACCCAAGAACTGTTCCCCAGCCTCTATGTTTGTTTTGTTTTTTTTGTTTAGTGAATGACAGCAACAGGTAGTGGGAGTCAGAGGCAATTTAGGAAGACAAAACATAAACTCAAGTAGAAAACTGGCTGGGATCCTGAGCTTAATATCACAGCCCTGCCAAAGCACTCCAGAGTGAACCCAAGCTGCCTCCCACTCCTGATAGAGGAGACCCAAAACCTTTGGAAGGCAGAGCTGGCTGCCCTGCACGTGCTGAGCACTGGGGACTTGCAGAACAGGTTCAGGGCTTGGCTGCACACATGGCAACACCACATCACCCAGGCAGGCAGAGCAGGGAAGCGTGGCCTAGGGCAGAATTTTCCCCCGTGAAATGGTTGAGTGACTCCTTTTGGTCACTGCCTGTGACTGCCACCATCAGTACAGCAGCACCAGAGATCTACGTGGCTCTGGCAGCTCCTCAGAACACACTTCCTGGAGCAACTACACCCACATCACCTGCAAAACCCCATGGCTCAGACATTCTGGGCTGTCCCCCACTCAGCATCATTCCTGACCCATTGTATGCCATCACCACTCTACTTCTGGTGTTTACTTTCAGTGATTTACAGATGCTGGTGTGTCAAATGCTCTCCTCTTAGTTCATCCATCTTTCAAAAGGCTTTTTTGTTCAATAATCCCAGCAATATTTCTTGTCATAATTGATTTAGCACTAAGGGTTTTCTGGCATTTTGTTCTGGCATTGTTTGTACTTCATAATTTATTAAAACAAAAAATTCCTGCTCTTAAGAGGAGATAATGCACACAAATGACAAGGATAAAATACTGTAAGATTATGGAATTATGGTGACTCTCAAGTGTTAAGACAGGAGTATCAAGCTGTTTTCAAAATGTATTCTCCTTCTCCATCCCTTAAAAACTTCAGGAGAGAGCTAAGATTTTGGTTTGAAGAGTGCTGTCAGTGGTTTGTGACCCCATTGAGGGTGATGCACAGCTCTGCCTTCCCTGCACACAGCCAATTCCACAGAGAGCTAAATGTGGAAGCAGAAGCCAAGTATTTATTCAGCCTGGTGCCCCAAATATGTCTTTCCCATCTTCTGTGGAGGTACTTACATGCAGATCTGAAAGGAATGCTTATTTTGCCTTGCACGCTGCTGATGGCCACAATGTGGCCTTGTCTCCTCTTGATCATGGAGGGGAGAAGTGCTAGCAAAGGACAGAAAAGACCCATTCAGACAACACTCCTGCCATTGCTGCTGTCAAGAATCAAAGCTTTCAGAGCTCTCAGAGATGCTGAAGGGAATTACAAGATCCCTGTTCAGTGCAGGGGTTGGGACAGTGCTTGGGATGCCTCTGACTGAAGCTGTGTCTGGCTGGGACATTCACCTGTGAGAGGATTCCTTGTGCCAGAGGCTGCACAAGGGCCGCTGTGGTGACTCTGATCTCCCACAGAGTGAGCAGCAGGACTTGCTTTTCCTGCCCCCAGAACATCTTCCCATTTCCTGCAGCTGACACCCTCCAGGCTGAGCTTTCTGTGTAATCAAAGCTTCCCAGGAAAGCTGCAGCTCCACTGGAACCCCCACCACATTCTCCAGTGTTCTGTCAGTACAGACAGGATAACTGGACCTCTTCCCAAGTCCCTGCCAGGCTAGAGGCAGGAGATGGAACCAGGGATCATCTCCAGTGGGGTATTTCCCACACAGTCATACCCTCAAGCCTGCCCATAACCCCAAACCTCCCTTCACCCTGTGCCGTACAATTACAAACACAAGTGAAGCTCTGCTTAGTTGTGCTGGTCTGCAGAGGCATCAGCCAAATCTTGTGGGTCACAGGTACCTTTGGTGAGGGCTATAGGTCCAAAGTAATTTGTTTCCATCACTTTCTTATCCACATCCAGTCCTGTGTCCACAATTGTGCCTCGGAAGCTGATGCCAGCATTGTTGATCAGGATGTCCACGTGACCCAAGGTCTTCAGGATCTCCTCAGCAGCATTTACCACAGTTTTGGTGTCCGAGAGGTCAAACACCACAGGGTGAGGTTCATGTGTCTGTGAATAAACTAAAGTTAGCAAAATACAGTTCAGTGCTGGATGTGCCAGCTCTGGAAGCACAGGAGCAGGGCCATCCAGACCCTGTGCAACCACAGTGCAGCAGTTCCAGGTGGCAGGAATTCATGACAGAAGCAGGTTGTGCTCATCCTTCTCTGCTCTTGTAGCCTGTTCCTTATCCCTGAGCTTAGGAAAGGGACAAGGGAGATCTTCCTCAAGTACTAAAGTTTCCTGTTGTTGTATTCAGGGAAATGCATCTGAAAAAGGCAAAATGTAACCCATGTATTTTCTGCAGAAGCCAGCAGTACCTTTCCTAGCCACTGTCAGCAGACATAGACATAAAAAATTTAAGCCAACAGAAAGAAAGTCACTTTTCCAGATTCAGTGTATGAGGTGCAGGTGTAAGGGGTCTGGGCACTCTGCCCTCATGTGCTTTCACTTCCATTTCTAGCCAAGAGGGCTTTTTCTTGTGGGGTTTTTACAAGGAATGACGTGCCACCTCAGTGTACTTCTGTATCAGTATCTATCCCTAACCACAGAGTTGCATTTTTCCTATTGCTCAAGAGAACAACCCACAGGCAATTCTGTAACTTCTGCAACAACCCAAGCAGAAATCCAGGTCACATGAGCCCACAGGCCTGTCCTTGTCCCACACTCACGTTTTTACGGTGATTCTTCACAGCACAAAGCTCCTGCACCAGCTCTTTGAGCTTCTCACTGTCTCTGCCACAGAGCACCAGCTTGGAGCCAGCTGCATGGAAAGCTTTGGCACATTCTGTGGAGGAAGCAAGAGAGAAAAGTAGGCATGTGAGTACCAGACAAAGGACAGATCCACATCAGACCTGGTGATAGCTAAAATTGCTGTTTGCTGGCAGGGTCTGAGGTGGCTTTATTGCTGCTGTGTGATGGCCAGGCTGATTTACAGCAAGGTCACAGCCATGTCCCACTCTCCTGGGACTGTGACAGACACATGCTCGTGCTGAGGCAGCTGCTGTGCTCACGGATACTGTGCTGGTTACACACTTATTGTGCTGTTTACACATCCTCCCCCTCAGCTGGTCAAATTCACCCATGCCTCTTCATTTTTTTACTTTATGCCCTTCTTAAGGGGGACCACAGTTACCTTGTGTGTGTCATCTAACACAGATCTTAGGAGTTTCAATTTTAATGAACACCTCCAGAGGTTCTGGGAGCCTGGGATTTAATGGTTTCACCAAGGTGATTCTCTTCACTGGGAGAAGCCTGGAGAAGGGATGCCAGGCTATTGTCCTCCTAATTGCATGTTCCTGTCCCCTCTGGGAGCCAGAGGGACAAACTGCACAAGGGATGACAGTGGATGGCAATGAACACACAGTAATTAGAGGTGGTCTGGTGTATTAATAACTAGGAGTAAGGGCAGTTGTAAAAGATCTTGCAAATGAGTCAATAAGGGAGGAAACTTTACTGTACAAAGGTGGAAGTCTCTGCACTCCAAAGTACAGACAGAGCTCCAGCTGAAGGTCTCTCCTGGAATACTAATTTCCTCTCTTGTTGATGAGAAGTACAAGATCCTTTACCACTCCCACTCTTTGGTTGAGGCAGGCAGAGAGAACCAGTTCATCTCCTTTGACCAGTTCCTGAACACCCCTGTCCTTAGGGAAAAACTCACATGCAAAGGCAGCATCAATTAAAGCTCTATTTGTTCTTTAAATGTACTCATCCTAATGAAAGGCCTTGATAGCAGAGAGCACCTTGTCTTCTCTTCAAGCAGCTTTTAAAGCAATTATAGAAAGCAGAATTAGAGAATGTAGCCACTGAAGCAAAGCATAAGTTTCAGTTGGAAAAAAATGCTCCCTGGTGTTAATAATGCCAAGAGTTTGACTTTAGAATGGATGGATTTGTACCATGAGAGGAAAGGTACCTTAACTTAGGGTGAGAGACAAGGAAGGAGAAGGAGTGGAAAGTCTGGCAGAGAAGCTGGAAGTGCATGAATGCAGAACACCACTTCTGGGAGGTTTGAGAGAAATAATTTGGCTTCCTGACTTTTTCAGGATTTAGGGAAAAGACCCCTGACAGCACAAGAACAGCATCTAATTCCTTGCTTTGATGAGCTCCAGTTTATACAAGATGATTAAAATTTTCTCTACCAAATGCTGAGACTTTTTTGCATCCAAATCTGCTCTGGCTGTGGTTATAATTCGGGTGGGAGCCACGTCTCTCAAAACTCAGATCCACAGGAACTTTTAGCTCATTACTCTTTTATTCCAAGAGCTGCTCCTGCCACAGCCCCCTGCCTGTCCTTCTCCTGGTGCCCTGCTTAGGGTCCATACCTTTCCCCAGGCCAGAGGTGGCCCCTGTGATCACCACCACTGCTTCCTGCAGGTAGGCTCGCATCCGCATCCACTGCAGCAGCCGGAACAGCGCAAAGATCCCCAAGCTGCCAAAAAGCAGCGGGATGATGACAGTGCTTGTGAAATCCATGAGCTTTCCTTTCTGAACTGTCTTCCTAGAGCAACAGGATGAAAGGAAAGAGATCATCTCACCATGAAGAAAATATTTTGAAGTTGTTTTTCTTAACCCTGCTTTAGATCACCAATAAAGTACCAAGATACCTTTGTGTCTTCAGCAGATTTTCTCGTCCTTTCGTTTAGGCTTTGGAAAGTTCACATCAGTATGTAATTTTAAGCATTTAAACAGTAATGTGAACATCCCAGCAGGACACTTGGGATTGCATCCTGGCAGCTGTCATGTAACAAACTTGAGTTCAGGGATGCTGTTCCCATGTTTTGCCCTAAATTTACCCTCTTATGTGGAAGTTCCCCAGGACTGGGATAAAACTGTTCAGATTTCTCTAGTACAGCCAGTACCAGAGTATCTGCAAGCCAGAGATCAGTTACTGTGTGTTATCCCAGATGGATATAAGCCAGTCTGTCCTTTGGAGGCTCCAGTTTTTCTCTCTGAGCCAGTTATTTGCTTAACACACTGAAATCTCATCCTGGAATTGGATTCTGATACTAAAGCATAGCCCTAATCTCCTTGCTAAGCCATTCCTTCAACGGAGTAGTTTATGTGACAGCTTACTACAGAGCCAAAGAACAAGTGAGACTTCTGTGAAAAGGCCACTAATTTTCCCTCTGAAAATATCCCCGAGCTTTTATCAAAGCTTGGTGTAAGAATAAAATGAACTGCAACCCCTTCCTGAAATCTTCTGGGTCAAAACCAAACATCAGGGTATTTTCCCTTCCCTTCTCCTTTCTCCTGCAGGCAGTGAAATGCAAGACAGGCCTTTACTGGGAAGATACTGGGAAATTCTGGGCACACAACTTGTGCTCCTTCAAACAAAAGGACAGCACGAGAAGCACAGAACAAGAGGTAATTACAATGCTAAGGCAGAATTCAGTCACTGAGTAGGACTGAGCTTGTGTGGAACTGAGGGGATAGCAGAGGCTCTGCATGCCATGGAAGAGAGCTAATGTGGAAAATGTCAGGCTCTTCCAGATATCCATCAGGGGCTTGGAGAGAATTCCTCAAATAGCTGCTCAGTGAACAGCTTGCTGAAATAGTAGTGAACTGAATAAAATAAGTATTTCTGGGGGTACAGGTGGAACACAATAAAATAACACATAAAGACAGCTCTAAATAAACCTGGCAAGGTCTAATACCAAAGCCATCAAGTTAGAGCACAACTCCTCCTGGGGTCCTTTGGAGCCTCCCATTCCCAGACTGACTCGAGTCTCTCTGAATTCCTTCCTGGTGTGATCCACTGTGGATAATGCAGGGAGACATCAGAACAGCAGCTCCCCCAGGCACAGGGAGTGTACCCAGAGTGGGAAAGCAGAAACCCAAAAGGAGGATTCAGCTCAGGCCACTGCAAAGCATCTTATTCCTCCACCCCTGTGCTGAGGGAGTACACACAGGGTGTATTTTGTACTGGTTTTGCAGCCAGGAACTGGTACAGTTCATTTGACATAAGAGAATGGATCTTCCCCAAAAATAATTCCTGGGAAAGAGATGTTTTGACACAAGGCCACTGGATTTTCAGGCTGGATGAGAACCTGACTGGTTTATGCTCAGCTGGTCCTTGAAAGCAGCTGCCTTTTTTATGATTCCCCTTTCTTGCTCTTTCAAAGGTCTCTTGAGATTCTCAACACGAGGTGTAGGCAGGGACAACAGGTGCTGTGCTGACACTGGGCTTACAGGACATTCTGGAATAAAAAAAAACCCTTCAGCCCACGTTTAGGCCCCTTGATTATTTCCAAAGTGGGAGCTGACAGGTGCAGTGGCACTTCCTTCATGAAGTGGAAAAATTTGGCCCTGGTCTGGTTTCAGTGAAATGCAGGTGAAAAGATAACTGGGAAGAGGGGGCTTTCCTGGCACCTAAGTAAAGCACACTAAGATCTGAAAAAATATTTCCAAGTCTTTTATTGTTTTCTTTCCTTTTCCTCCATGTTATACACAGGAACTGAGCAGATTGTCCACCTCTGCCTGAGGGCTGCAGCAAACCAAGAACCCAGGCAGGAGCAACATCCTGCTCTGGCAGCTTCCAGGCTGGAGTCTGAACCAAGAGGTAACAGCCCTGGGGAGGGGAAATATGGGATAAGGGAGAGAAGGATTTGCCAATCAGAGATGTAAATCTCTTTATATTGGGGCATGCAGATGCAACACCTTCTAAGGTGCTCAAATGGCCTCTTAAAAAAACAAAACAAAACAAAATCTCAGTTCAATCAGACTTGAGAGAGAGGACAACCCAGCTGAATAAATTATTTGGGACAGGGGAACTTCTGTAGCAATTCAGACCTACAGGAACAAGTTTTGCTTTGATTTCATTACTTGCTTTGACCACAAACCCAACTTTAGGTAACAGTGAAGCAGCCAAAGACACCCAGAGCAGGTAATGCTGTGTCACATTAAAAACAGGGGTGAGGGTGGGGAACACATGGGTTCCACACCTAATTTGAGATGAGCTGACTATCATAGGCCTCCTGCTCAAAGGTCTGAGACCCCACTACCACCTTTGTTCAATAATTTGAGTATTCACGCTGAAAAAAAAAATCCCTTTTATTAGCAGGTAATGTTTATAACACCAGGTTTCAGAATGGGAGAAGCCACTGCTCATTAACTGGTGCAAACCAAGTCCTGGAATTCCCAATTCTCCAGCCCAAAAGGCAGGATTGGAACATGCAGGTTATTAGAGAGTAGAAATAAGAACTCATACTGTGAGCAAATACAGGTGATAAGAAACTTTTGGAAGGCTTCCCATAGAATAAATCACATTTATCCAATTAAAAATAAACCCAGAACTTTCCCCTTAAAACAGAACTGGATTTCTCCTATAAAAGCCAGGACAATGGTTTCTGAAGGAACAAGGACATTAATGAGTAAGGACAAGAGTGCACTAAAGGCAGCAAAGATGAGACCAGGTTCTAAAGAACCAAACCCCTGGAAGCTTCCCCAAACAACACTAATTCTGCAGCTTCAGGCTCCCAGAATCACATTGTCCTTTACGTGACAAATGGCAGCAACTGGGAGGCTGCATTCCCAAATCCAACGCTTGGGGGGATAACAGGAAGGGGAAAAAAAACAAGTTTTCCTAAGGAAAAAAGCACAGCTCCTCTAGGCTTGAGTGAGGACTTTAGTGTGAAGAAAGCACAATGTCCTACCTGAGAAAGGGGCTCACTTGCAGTGACTCTGAGCTGGAGCTCCCTCAGTCCTGGAGCAGGACAGCCCCGACTTAAATTTGGAAATGGCAGTGAGCCAAGCAAGCGTCCAATGCCAGCTCAGCCAAGGGTTGCCTCTAAAAACAAACCTTGGGAATACAGGCTCTGACCTTTCCAATGGAGGGTGGGGGGGGAATTTAACCCCCAGACTGAGGAGATAGAACAGAACTCAAACTTCTGAAACCAGTAAAAATTCCTAAGGAGGAATGCAGCAACTGGGCAGAGCTTCTCCTTCCAAACAGGAAACAGGAGATGGAAAACGACAACCCAGCTGGAATTCTCAAAAGAAAACTGCCACCCAGGCATTACCTGAAGCATCACCTAAGGAAACCCTCTGTTGTATCTCAGCAGTCATTCAGTGCATCCTAAGTTCTTCCACAACTGTTATGCAAAAACAACAATTTCAACCCATGGTGCAGCAAGAGAGGAAAAAATATGTTTCCAGCACCCAAAAAACCAGCCTGGACTTGAGAGATTATCTGGTCTTCTACCTGATCTGGTGGAAGGTGTCACTGTCCACGGCAGGGGTAGAATGAGATGGGATTTAAAGTCCTTTCAACCCAAACCAGCCTAGGATTCTATTAAATCGTCTTCTCATTAATCTTCCTGCCACTTTTACTCAGTTACAAACTGTAATTCCACCTTCCCACGCGGAATTCCTCTATTGGTGTTTAAAACAGAAAGAAACAGAGGTGGCCTGATTAGAAAACCGAAACATTTGTTCCAAAGAAAGCATTTGGCAGACATTTACCAAATCGAGAACCACCTAAACCTCCATGAGAACATGACCGCCGGCTGTCTCCCTATTTATCTATAATTAGGTATTTAATGGCAGTACCAGCGGTGAACTCTGTCCCGGAGAGCGCTGGGTGTCCCTGCGCGCACCAGAGCCGCGTTCCCCCAACCTCTCCCGCATTTCCCAGACCCTCGCCCAGCTCAGGGCCGCACCCGCAGCCCCCCCCAGCCCCTCCTGGGGGTTCCCTGTCCCTCCCAGTCCCCTCCTGTCGTTCCCTGTCCCCACCTGGCCGCCGCCGTCACCATGGCCACCGCCGGAAGTGGGGCCGGGGCACTTCCGCCCGGACCCACTCCACCGTGACGCCGACCGGAAGTCGCTGCCAGAGAGCGGCTGCCCTCACTTGTCCGCCCGCCTGTGCAGCCCAGCCGGGGACGGGCGCTGCCAACCAGGGGTTCCGCTCTCTCGGGGTCCCCCCGGTGGGCATTGCCCTCAGTTCCAGAATCCCCAAATCCCAAAGGTGTCAGGCTGGAAGGGACTGTGGAGCACGGGTTCAGCCTCCCTGCTTAGCGGGGCCATCCCAGAGCACGGCACAGGATTTCATCCAGGCTGCTCTGGAATATCCCCAGTGAGGGAGGCTCCACACCCTCTCTGCTCTTTGCTCAGAGCTCGGGCACTGCACGGGGAAGTTTCTCATGTTTAGCTGGAATTTCCTGGGCATTAGTTTGTGTCCATTCTTCTTGTGCCATTGCTGGGCCCCACGGAGCAGATCCTGGTCCATCTCCGACCTGTCCCTGCACATTCCGAATTCCCAGCTGCAATGGTCACTGTTTTACACCGACCTAAGTTCTGTTCTCTTTGATATCTCCACATGAAAACTGAAGATCAGGAATAATCACAGAAAAAGCTCTGTTGGAAGGGACCGGTACGGGTCACCAACTCCTGGCCCTGCGCAGGACACCCCCAAAATTCCACGCTGTGCCTGAGAGTGGCATTGGCACAGGACAGGACTCTGGGCCAGGTGTGACTGTGAGGAACAACAGTCAATTCCTGTAGGAGAAAATAGGCATTTTCTCGAAAATAGACATTTTGCAGAGCCTCTTTCAAATCCATGATGGGGAAAAACCCGATTTCTCTGCTTTTCCATGAGCTTTGTGCTGAAATGGGGCCTGAATGTGCTGCAGGTTGTGCAGCTTTAAATCCCCTGGCTCGGGTGCTGGCACTGATAAGAGCCATGGAGAATTGCCAGAGCTGTGGCACAAACCTGGCTCCAATGATCCCAAAAGCCCAAAGTCCAAATGTGTCAGGACTCTTGCCCTGAGGAAGGAAAGGCACGGGGAGTTTCTCCATCTCTTTGTGAAGGTGTTTGTGAGCAGAAGGGACATTTACAGAGGCAGTCAGAGACACTTAAATGTTTCCCAGGGCAGTTAATTCCAGATGTCTTTCCCCATGGGCAGGAGTGAGATAAAGGGCAGCTTTTTGCATAAGTTCTTTGAAAGATGGTTTTATCATCAATTTTTGTGGTAACTTTTTTCTTCTCCTCTACTCTTAATAGGGAAAACACTGAAATTATTTCAAAGCTTCAGTGCCGGTTCATCATTAGTAAGGAATCAATATTTCAGGGAAAATATGAGAAAATAATTCAAAATCATCATAAAAATCACTGTCTGAAAGGAAGGATGATAATGCACTTTTTTGACTTCAGGGACAATACTTAATGAAACTGAAGAATCAATAATTTTATTTATACTAATTAAATCGAAAAAGAAAACCCAGAAGAAGGTTTATGTCATGGCATCCTTACTGGGAGCTGTAGTTGGTTCAGTCTGCTGAAAACCAGAGATGGAAAAAGCCACTTCAGTCCTTCTTTCCCACCCAAGGGGGGCAGCAAGAGCTGTAGCTTAATGCACAGGAAAGCAGTTACCTGAGAGCTCTGCCCAAGCTGCTCTGGCATTTCCCCTGTGTCTCCCAGGTGTTTATTTTAACAGGAATGCTGTGTCCCCAGACTGGCAGGTGCTGGCAGAGTTGATTGAGACCGAGTACCCAGCAAGTCACATAGCAAAGGGTCAGACTGGAGCTGCAATTGGAGAGGAAAAGTCACTGAAGTAAAGCTTGACTTTGTTGGTTTTATTTGGATTCCATTTTCTTAGGTTAATCTAATGTCATTAGCAAGAAATTCACCTCTGATTTAAACCTGCTCATTGACACATCACACACTGGATAGGGATTAGATGATTTACTTATGTCAACATGTCTTTGTTCTCAGAACCATTAGTGAAGACTCTCCCCCAAATCTAGGACTGGTTTGCAGACTGTGCAAGCTCCAACTGGTAAATGTTGGCACATAATCTAAAACGAGGCTTGTTGGTTTTATTAGCACTCAAATCTCTCCTCTTTTCTTTCTCATTTTGTCAGGCCACAACTGCAAAGGCTGGAATCCTTTTAGCATGTTAACACTTCCTTGACAAACATCCTGCTGTTCTATCTCTGCCCTCTTGCAGTGCAGGAGCTCTTTTCTGAGGGAGAGAAAAGAAAAAATCTCCAAATTCAAGCATTTGAGTTTACACTTGTGTTTGGTGACATCTGCTTTTCTGCAATCACTGAGTGCAGATCTGCAGCCTTTTAACCCTAATCTCTAGGGCAGCAATTTTGTGCCCTAGTTCCTGTGGGTTTCTTATTTGTCACTTTTTTTTCCCAAGGAGTATAAGATGTAGCTTCTTTCTGTAAGAAAAGCTTTGGTTGCTTACCCTAGGTGCAACGATCTGGGCAGAAATCCCCACAGGGTAACAAAACCCTTCCCCAAGGAAAACATCCTTGAACTAAGAGCTCCCAGTTTCACAGTGCCTGTGGCTGGAAGATGTAAATGTCCAAATGGCTGTGGCAGGATTAAAGATTTTCTTGTCTCAGCCTCTCATACAAAGGTGCAGACTCTCCCCCTCTCCTCCCTGCTCCCATCATTGGGTTTATAGGAGTCAGTGAAAACATTCTAGGATGGTGGGGGCAGGAAAAACAGACCTAGGATGGAAAACAGAAAAGTAAGGGGTTCTCAGGGCTTTTCCAAATCTTTACCCCTGCAGCTATTTGCAGATTTGTCAGTGTCTCTTCCAGACAGTGACCCAAGAAGATGGACTTAACTTTTGCTTCAGTTATGGCTCTGGTTTGGAACTGGGCTCTGATTCAAGGACATCAAACTCCTTTCAGAGGACTCTCTCTGGATAGTTGGTCACTATTTCTCTCAGCTCTTGTCTCTAAGAGAATTTTGCTGCAGGTTCAGTTCATTGCAGTTCAGTTTTTTTCCACTACCTGAGTATTATTTTTCTTTTCCAGCTATTTTCTGTAAGGTTTGTTTGTAATTACTGTTTCCTCCAGAGCCTGCACTGCAGCATTTCCAAGCTCACTCTGAGAACAGTATAGACTTAGTGAAACTGCATTTCTGATGTGTGATCGTGCTTCAAATCCGCAATCCTTGCCGATAACCCAAAAACTGGGGAAGAGGGAGAGGCAGCAATATTCTCTCCTCCTGCAGCTAAAGATCCCCACACTCCACAATCATTTTAATGGAGCTGAATGCTTCCAGGGGAGAGAATGATGTTTTGTCACACACAGAAATGGCAAAGATGAGGTACCATTTTCATTAAAATATGCTAATTGTGGTTGTTTTAATTGATGAGGAGACAGCTCAGGCCAACTGTACAGAAGTATTTCCTACCTGCAGCTTCACTGCTGTCAGGATATCCAACCCTGCCCTTCCCTACTGCCTTTACTTCTTGGTTTGGAGGGGGGAAAGCAGCTACTGGCTGAGGGCTGGGCCCCCAAGAGCTGTAAAGCCGCAGGAGCATCGGCAGAGGAGTGGAGAGCCCACCCCTCTCTGGGTTTTGGTGGGTCAGGAAGGAGTTAAATGACAACAGAGGGAGAGGCTGTGCTATTGTTCAGGCATCCCTGGGTCCAGGGTGGCTGATCTCTATTACCGGATCTGCCTCTGGCTTCCTGCACGACCTTGGACCGCTCACTTACCTTTTCTTTTCCTTAGCTCCCAAACTACAACATGGAAATCCTTCTCTTCCTGTGGTGCCTCGTTCCCTGCGGGTTGCAGGGGGGTTGAGGTTCTCTGGTGGGAGATGAGGGGAGGAACGCATTTCCACTCAGAAAGACTGAAGGAGAGGGCAGCAATTTTTGGGGCGTGTTCCTGTTCGTTCAGGTCCCTCATGGGCTTTACATATTTGGGTGATATTTGGGGTTTTTTAGCAGCAAATCTGTGGTGAAAGGCGAATGTTGGTGCAGCTGCCCAGAGCGCTGCCAGCTGCAAGGAGCCTGTTCTTCACTAGATGGTGCTTTGATCAAAGATTTGGATAACCGCAGTTCTTTCTGCACAGAATTTCCTAATTTTTCTTTCCCAGTCTCCATTCCTGCCCCTTTTTCTGTGCTTTAACACCAGGGGGGACACTTAATGATGCTGGATATCGAACAAGGCTAATCTGTGGTACTGCAGGCTCCAAGCACCCACCAGCCCGCCGGGCTCCCGGGCTTTGGGGTTTGAAGTGTGGATCAGTGCTGCTGGGCTGTGGCAGAGAATTGAATTCTTTCCGTGTTTTCTATTCCCATAAGGAAAAGGCTTCAAAGAGCAGGTCCCCTCCCCCTCTCTGCTGGTGAAGGGCATTTAGGGAAGCTGGGAAAGAAATCCAGCCCTGACAGACGCATTTATTTAACAAACCACTGCCTTTCCCTACCTTAGCAGAAGACTGGGTGTTTTTTTTTTTAAAAAAGGGGGATTGCTGCTTTTATATCCATTTTTGTATTCAGGAGATGGGTACCTAGCCAAGGTCGTTGCTGCTGCATGCCTAGATCGAGCAGTGAGCCATCCTCCTCTTCTTTAATGAGCACTGCTTTCAGCGGGGCTCCCACAAGGAAAATATAGGAATTAGGCTTGGATCTGGCCAGCGCAAGGTCTGCTGCCGGGCAGAGAAAGCCACAGGAAGAGCGTCCCGTTTTCCAGCGGCAGCAGAGGAGGTGAATGAAGCTGTAATCAAACATTTCCTGTGCAGACATGCACGGGGCTGGGCTGGGCTGGGCTGTGACAGCCTGTTCCCGGCACTCCAATCCGGCACACACAGGGAGAACCAGGGGCTGGGCCCCCTCCACGTCTCCCTGAGGCTGTCGCCTCCCTGGGGATTGTCCCTGCAGCCGGGTGTCCCCAGTGCCTCGGTGCCAGGCTGCTGTGCCAGTGCCCGGCGGGTTGCACCGCGCACAGCTCCCTCCCCGTGCGCTTTGGCGAGCATCAATGAACGGGGCTGGGGCTGGGGCTGTGTGTCTGTTCTGACCCCACAGCCGCGCTCAGGGTGACAATCCCAAATCTCGCTCCTGTCCCCGGCACCGCACCAGCCACTGCTGCCAGCGCCAAGGTCGCGGGTTCCGGATGGGCCATTCACGTCTGACTTGGGCTCGGTGATTCTTGTGGGTCCCTCCTAGCTCGGATTATCTGTGGAACCTGGGATTCTGTGCCTGCACGTGTGTGCTGGCACATCCGGGATGTTGTGTTCATGTGCCACGCCGGACTGCAGTGTGACACAAAACTCCCCTCGGGACGGGGAGCTGACACGGATTTCTCTATCATTCCCGTTGCCAGCGAGAATGCACACTGCACATGCCATTTGTTCATGGTTATTAAAATATTGATGCTGACTAAACCCTGACCCTGCATCACACAGAAATTCGCCCAGAACTGCGGGGTTTGGAGTTGTATGGAGGGTGAGAAGTGGGGACAGGGCATTTCCTCACGTCTGTTCCATCCCGAGAGCAAACCCCTCTCCAAGCCCCTCCTGGCTGACAGGGAATTGCATCACTGGCGCGTGCAGATTTTTTTTTTTCCCCTGAAATGTGTTTGTTTTATTGTTGTCCTCCGATGGAATCTGCCAGCGTGTCCCAAATTACGTGGTTCTGAAATTTAAAAGCAACATACCTGTGTGGGGGAGAGAATGAGTGGTTTTCACTGTGCAAGCTGCCTCTTCCTTCCCTCCTCCCTTCTCCCCACATCCCCATGTGCTGTGGAGCCAGCTGCTCCCGGAATAGTTTGGGAATGAAATGTCACCATTTGAAACTGGTGAGTCACACTTTTGGGAGGAGGGGAGGAGAGAATCTGAAATCTTGCCGTGTGGCAGAGCGTCTCCTGGTGAGTACAGAGAGATTTTTAAAACCACAGACTCCCTGATGATGGAGTTGAGGGGCTTTGAGCAGAGGCTGCTGGGTGTGTCCACTGCTTTTTTTTTTGTTTGTTTGTTTTTTGTTTTTTTTTTTTTCCAGGAGGATCTCAAAATCCTCTGCAAAGTTGAATTTTCTTCCCCAACATGCCCACTGCAGCTGGATGCTGGTGCCTTCTCCAGCAGCACTGGGTTGTATCCGTCTGACAACACACCTACAGTGACTCTCTTAATTAAGTCTCCCGCACTGCTGCGAGGTGTGTAATTACAGCGAGACCTGACTTAAGTATCCACTCGAGGGACCAACAAAAAGAATTCTTTACCAGAGCAGGGAGGAACAGAACTTTACTGAATATTTTTTTTTCTAATATATATTTTAGGAGAAGTTTATTAAACAAAGGAAGGTAATTATTCCAGTTTTTCTTTCTCCCAAAATTAGGATGATGCCTTTAATATACTGAGCATTACCACAATCAGCTTTTCTTTTCCTACCAGCAGGATACTTGAGAAATTCCGTCTTTTAACAGAGATTGCTATAAAAAAGTGGCAATTAGTGCAAACGGTGGCAATGATCTTGCAAAATGAACTGTTTATCAGAAGCTCAGCAGTTTTCCCTCCCTGCCCAATCCCAGTGACAGATTTTTTTCTAGTGAAGGGGCAGCACTTAGGATTGCAGTTTTAGAGTGCTATAACCACCCATTTCCACCACTCTGCCTGGCAGCTTGGCCTCGCAGGTACCAAGAACTGGTGTGTCTGGAGGTAGCTGTAACACTATTGGTGCCTCCCAAACAGCTGTAGCAGTTACAGGAGGATGGATTTTGGCTGTTGCTGCCCCAGCTCGCTGTCAGAGGTTTCAGTCCTGCCCCGAGGTGGCAGCTGGGCTGTGCATCCCCACACACAGCCCAGGGTATTCATCCAGCTCAGCAATTATTTCAGGTTCCATTCTATTCCGAGCACTGCGGTGACAGAGAGGAGAAGATGTGCCACCCATCCTGCAGCCCCAGTGATCTCCAGCTGAAGGACAGGGAGAAGCTGGAAATAGTAATATCAGAAATAGCCCCCAGAGGGGCTGTCAACCCTCAAGTCCCACCTTCAGAGGCATTCTGAATTCATGCTGTGAGTAAAATTCCCAAACTGCTCACCAAGCTTGCAGCAAACTTGGTGGGGATTTTGCAAGCATAAGGTCCTGGAGGGTATGATGCCATCTCTGTTTTATTTAGAAGACTGAGCTTGGAGCAAGATCTTATGAAGTGTGCATTTCTATCTCAAATTCTAGATAGCATTAACTAGAAACCCACATCCTCCACCATCACTGGATTTGACAGAAATCATCCCTGGCTGCAGAAATTTGCTGCAGAGCCTCAGATTTTCTTTAGTACAAAATAAAACAACCTCAGAGACAGCCTTGAAAAGTCAAACCCGGGTGCTATTCCACATGCATTTTCTCAGCAGAAAAGCCTGTTTATTCTCTTAAGTGTATCACTGTTGCCCCTTTTTTTTTTTTAACTCAGACTGTCACAGTGATTTTGCACTGCGGGGCTCCACAGAGTCCAGCCAGCAACGCTGCAGGAGCTGAAAGTTGCAGCAGCAACGCAGGAGTGAGGCAAGGAGCCAGGTCAGAAAAGGGAACCCCTGTGGGTACCTGCTGCACCCTCAGGTGTGAACTTGGAGCTATTCCAAACCAGTAACTCCTAAGAGATGGGAATGTCTGTGGATCATCAATTCTGAGGCATAATGACAGCATTTTAATGCTTGATATAGTCTTACCTTTGTTTGTTCTAGCATAGGTGTCTGTCTGCCTGGTAGGTTCAGCTCCCCAGATTCCTGATGGGAATTCCCTTTAGCCTGCAGCTTCCTGCAGATAACTCCCATGACAATGCTGGGAATGATCAGTGTAAATACTCCCTGTGGAAAAGCAGCTTATTTCTCAGAATGAGGTTATTGTCCTTTCAAATAGGGTAACAAAAGACAAATTTACTGAGTATACAATGCACTGAAGTACTGCGTGTTTCAAAGATACATGATGATTTCTTTAAAACTTGATGGATTTTTGCCCAAATCAAAGGATTTTGTCTCATCACCTACAGTGGGATTTCCCAGAGGGCCTGAGACAACACATCCTCAGTCTCTTGGACCTTGGCTAAAGTGATATATAATGTGTGGAAGTCTTCTCAACAGGAACAAGCAACCTTGGAAGGCCAAGACTACCACTGATCTGTTTTGGGGGAAAAAAAAAATAAAAAGACAACTGAAATGACGTTGGACATTCATTAGCAGAGCATTGTCAGAACACAATAGAAGAACAGACAAAAGCCAGCCCAGATTCTGTGGTATTTCCTAAAGGGCTCCCTCTGGCACATGGCTATTCCCTGCCAATCCTTCTGTATTGTTTTTGATAATGAATAGAAGCTGAACAGATGATTGTTGTATTGTCCACTAAGTGATTCATTTACATTAAATAGTGCTCCAAAAGTAGGCTTTGGGTGGACTTTTTTAGTCACTTCAGTTATTTATTTATACAGTTTAATTACTGTCTTTTAACTCTCCACTGTAATAATTATTTCCTGATTGCTTCAGCTAAATTACTCCTCTGAAGTCAGTGGCCCAACAAGCCCTGACACGAGAAGCAGCATCCATGCATTTTCAAAGGTGCTTAAATTTTGAATGACCACCTCTAGGGAAGTGCTTCTGATTCGGGAAAGTGCTGAGACTCTTGAGCACCTGCAGGTCCCTGGTGTGCCTGGTGCCTGGCACTGAATGAAGCAGAAACTTTGCTGCATAAACCATCACAGTTCCATGAATTTCTGTGTTAACCTCTCAACTCTTGCTACATATTCACCAAGATTCTCGATTAACCCAGGGCTTCCATTGCAATTTCAGACTTTTCTTATGAAGGTCAAAAGTTTTGATTTGGTTTGGTTTGGTTTGCAGATGTGATAGATAGGATGCGCTCAAGGGCATATTGTTGAAGGAGAACTTCAGTGTAAGAAGATATTTAGCTCCAAATCCACATCTAGGGCTGCAAGACCACTGATTTGGATGTACTAATGGGTAGGGGAGCATGACATGTACTGAAGGGGCTCTTTGATGGCTGATGAATTTGAGGAAGTCAACACCCCAGGCCTTTTCATCTCCTGTTCTCTGAAAAGCTGCATGACTTTGCCGAGTGGCTGCAGTTACATCTCAAATTCCCTGGTTTTGTAATTATTCTCTCCTCCCTATACCAGGTACAAGAGAGGGAAGCAGTGAAGCAGAGAGAGGAAGGGAACAGTCCCAACAGTGTTGAGTTGTCCATGTAATGTGGCCTCAATTTAAACCTCTCCGGGCAGAGCAAGGCAGCCTTTGCAGGCTGACATTTCCTCTGTCCCTTCTCCTTCCATTTGGGAAAAACAAACTTGCCAGGCCTGTGCCAAGATCCCAAAGAAAGAAATTTGTTTTGAAGAGTTTAGATGCCTCTACCTGCCAAAATGAGGCAAGATTGACTTTCTGCAATTAGTTTCCTACCAGCTCCTCAGCCAAATGAACACAGAGGACAAGAACATTACAGTTCCACTGTAGCCTTTGCAGCTCCTTGCCATTCTCTACTGCTCTAGCTACAGAAACTGGGCAGAAGCTGCTGTGTGACTACCTAAGCTTTAGGTTTCCGTTTGTGCCACATTTTTGTTACCCTGCTTCAGAAACTGACTTTACCTGGCCTGTGATTAAAGCAAGGACCTCCCTGAGCTTCAGCCTTCTTCTGGGTTATGTGGCATCATCATCAGTAGACACAGAAATAAAACCATCCCTCTTTCTGCATAAATCCACAAAGCACTGCCAGGGTTTTTCCCCTGCTGGCTTCCCCTTTAACCCTGCAGTGTTGCTCTCCCTGTGTTCCTGCTCTCCCAGGGGTGCTCAGTGGCAGCTGATGGAATCAAACACTGCATTAGCAGCCCCATAATAGCTGTGCTCAGTGGAACCCAGCTCCCTTCATTAATCCAGAAAGTGAGAGTTGTTTTCGTACATTTGAGAAGCTAATTATTTAAGTGCTGGGAATTAAGGCTCATCAGATGCTGGTGACTGAGTTTGGTTTTGCATCCCAGGGGATGGAAGGAGACCAAGGGAAGCTGGTTTTGCACAGGTGAGCAGTACTAGAGCTGGGAACAGATCCCTACCTACCTGGTGCACAAAAGCCCCCTCTCTTTGTACACCTCTGTTCTTCCAGACATCATCCAGTGACTCAGAGAAGTTGTGGATGCCCCATCTCTGGAAGTGTTCAAGGCCAGTTTGGACGGGGCTGGAAGAAACCTGGTCTAGTAGAAAGTGTCTCTCTCCACAGCATGGGCCTGGAACTGGATAATCTTCACTATCTTTTCCAACCCAAACCAATCTATGATCCTGTGATGCTTCCCATTCAAATAGATTTTTTAATCACCACTTATCAAATAATTCTATATATAGGGGTTTTTTTTTCCTACCAGGAAAAGGTGTGCCCCACTTGAGGTTGACCTAACCTTTATATTTTGCAATAAATCAATACTGCCTTGTCTCAGGTGGGTTTTTAGAAAGGGAAATGAACTCACACCATTTGTTCTCCTATAATCAGTTGTCCTTCAGCCTTACCTTCAACCACCATACTCAGAGAAGGGTTTAGATAGAAATGCTGCTCCTGACCTAACAAGGGACCTTCCAGTGCCTTGGTAAACAGCAGATGAACTGGGTGAAAACCCCCCTCCTCTGTGAAAAACCACAGAAGAGGCCAGATCTGCTGTTCCAAACAAAGTTTTTGCAACAGAATGACTTGCAACAGTAGATGGGTTCTTTTGACATTCTTCCCAGAAAGTGACAGAAAATCTATTGATGCTATAGCTACTAACTATAGGCTAAGGAACAGGGACTTGCTTCCTGGATGTCACTGGATGGATCCCCTCTTCATTACAAGCAGCTTGCCAAGAACAAATGTTTCATTTTTTATGGAGATAGCCAACGTCCTGTGCTGTCTTCAGACACTGAGGGAGTGAAGTGCACTGTGTGTTCACTTGAAGCCAGATGTTAAAGTATTGTCTGGATGTAATTGGCTTGACAAATAGCAGGAGTGACATTTTAGCTCCATTCAAGTCAGTGGCAAAATTCCTGTTGAGTTCAGCTGGGGCCAAGATTTCACCCTCTGACAGTGCTGATGGGAAATCTAACGAGTGATCTTCTGAAAAATAAGCACAGGCATTGTGTTTTTCTAGGACTATTTTCAATCCATGGGCCATGAATCCTTGGAGTCTTGTGCATTGCTTTGAAGAGGTCTGCAAAAGATCTCACAGACAGGAATTTTAGTGTCAGTACTTTAAATTTGCTATATGAGGGGCCATGATTCCAAGGGAGAATGTCAGGAGTTGATTACCATGTTCAAAGTCAGCTTGATCCACTGAAATCCACCTATCTGCAGTCCTTGGACTGACAATCATCTTTCTGGCAGCATCTGCTCAGCAGAACCAATCCTTTATCATGGAATGTTGTGGATTCAAGAAATCACTCTGTGTCCTATGCTAAGACTGAACCATGTAGAAAGCATGCTCTGGCACCTACCCGGTGCCATTACCAATGGACTGGAATGAAAAAAAGGCTTTTTAGACAAGCTGGTATAGCTGGGACTTTACAACCCATTTGGTTTTGTAGCAAGGTCAGTACTCCATCCCCACGATAAATGACAGGTACCAGTGTTTCCCTACAGACCTTAACTCAGATGAACTTTGTAGGGATTCAGAAGCAATCAGCTTCAGGCAGAATCACACAATGTGATATCTCCAGAGCTTTAAGCCTTGCAGCCAGACATACAACTTCATCTGCTCTGAAGCCTTTGGATTAAGCAATAGAAGCACTACTTGGATGGAAGTTTACAATGCTTGAATGACAAAAGGCTTGAGTTCAGAGGAAAAAAAAATCCATGAAGATTAAAAATAGGGTCATTTTTAAGAGGTAAAGGTGTTCTTTTTAGGCTTTAAAATATTTTTCTCTGTGTGTTTTGGTAAGCAGAGTTGTTCTGTAAGTTCTTTCCTTTTAGAATGTGGAAGAACTTGTATTTTTTAGAGTGCCTGAAAAAATGCAGGAGAGGTACTGAGGAATCTTCACGTATTCTGTATTGGTTATTAGCATGGAGAGCCCTTGTGCTTGCAGGAGCAAAGCTCCTGAACATCCCCCTTCAAGTCCACTTGTGGAGACAGGGGCTTCAGCCTCTTGAAGGTCCAAACTTAGGCCAGCTCCACGTGTAATCCAGGGTTATGGGAGGAATCCCACCCAAATCCTTGATGCTGCTCACACACCTGATCAAAGGGAAAGGTTCCTATACCTGAGAAATAAATTGGATATTTTAACACATATCATGGCAAAGCATGCCCAAGTGATGAGGTACCAGTTGATTCATGGCTATCCAGAGGAGCCTAGAAGTGCTACCTTGGAATAAAATGGATAGAAGAGGCAGTTACTCTGCTTTTCCATGTGAAGAATGCTGCTTCTCCCCAGCTGAGCTATCATGGAATGCAGATGACTCTCTGGAGGAAGACTGCTGCACATTTGCAGTGTGTTTTAGCTACTATCAACATTTATATTCCACTGGCATTTGAGGGTAAGCACTAATTAGCATAATCATCAATGCTTTAAAATTAAAAATTCTTCCAAGTGACACAGGAGGGATTGAAACTGTTTCCTTCCCCCAGAGGCAAATCCTTTCCCAAGCTATCTGCTGCACCAAAAGGTTTTATTCTAGAAACATTCTCAAGCTATGCCCAAGAGTAAATTGAACTACAGCAAACTTGTAAACTCGTGTGTGTGTGTGTGTGTGTGTGTGTGTGTGTGTGTGTGTGTGTGTGTGTGCGCAGCAAGAAGGCCCTGATTTGAACAATCACTACCTGACAAAATGTCACTATTTTCCACTCCTGTTTCGTTTTGGCTGCTACCCTGTGCTGTTGTGTCACCTTTAGTGTGTGGGCTGCATCAATCAAGAAGTGTTTGTAGAGTTGGAAGTTCTTATATTTCATAGGAAAAAATTATGGTGTCTTCACAGGACAGAAAGCAAGGGGTTTAATGACATGTGTAAAGTTTTGCCTCAAGCCCCCCAAATCAGGAGCTGGCCTCAAAAAATCTCAAAAGCCAGTGTTTTCTACACTGTTTTACAAAGTGCATTTTTACTCTGGTTCCAATTTACCACAAGAACCTCAAGATGAATTTCTGGCATAAATAAACTCCTTTTATAAGATTAAATAAATAAATAAATAAAAGAGAATAAGGTGCCAAGGAAATCTTGGGTGCACTTTTAGTTTGAAAGGTAACATCAATATTTTGGAAGTGTCCCCTAAGAGTTGATCTTCAAATTTCTACATTGTTGCCTTTGGGAAGTGACTGTGGGTCTTACCAAGCCTGGTCCAGGATGGGTGTCCTCCATTTGGGTTCTTTGTGGCTCTGAGGATGCTCTTTACATCCTCAGATGGGCCAGAAACCTCCAGGACAGGAGTAGTTACCTGTGCTAATTGTTCTGGAAATGGCCAGAGAGAGAGACAGAGAGAGAGAGATATCAGTATTTTTCCAAAGGTTCTCTCTTTGAGAGAGAAACACTAAAAATGTAGGTGTTTCTTAAAACAGTTGCATTTAAACTCACAGTTCTTATTCCTGCATAAGACACCACACCCTACAGAGAGTAAACACAGAGACTCTGCAAGACTGAGTGGCACAGAAATCTCCGTGAAAATTTCAGTCTGCAGGACACTGAACATATGTATTGTCTCTTTGGTATCCTGTTTTTTCAGCGAGATGGACTTAAATTTCATTGGCAGAAATTCTCTCTTTTATCTTTATCTCCTGTTTTGATGTGGTAACCATGGAGAAAAGCCCCAGATTAGTAACAGTAGGTTGGTGCAGAATAAGAATAACTTTCTGCTTTTATTTAGACTGTAGCAATATCAGGGGCTTTGTTTAACTGAAAATATTCAGGGAATAATTATTAGATGCTGTTAGGACACTAATCACCCATCCTGTTCCCTTCTATGCACCTTGAGCAGGCAATCCTTAACTTCCCTCTTTTCTGAGGGATGTTTAGGTGGTTTTCACAGGCTGGCTCTCTCTGACTCCAGCTTTTGAAAACTGGTTAATTCTCCGGGAAATTGAGTTAACACGGGAAGGATGTGCAGCACCAATTCCTTTCCTAGGAGGTGTAGGCTGCACTAATAGGTCTAATGATTACATCGGGTCAAAGAGAGGGTACAGCCTCCCTCCACATTCCACTCATAATCTTCAGAAACATTCAGTGCAATTTGTGTACACAGCAGGATAATCGGGCGCTCTCCTGCTTCTTGGCATCTTTTTCTCCACCTGTGGGGCAATTCCAGGTTTATCGCTGGAGCATAATCCATAGTATGCATGGAAGAAGGATTTCTGGGAGAGGTTAATAAGCAGTGTGAGCCAGGAGATGCAACAATTATAGGTGTCCCACGCAGAAGGACAGCATGTCCTGCTGCTGCCTCAGCCTGGGGGCACGAACCCAGCTCTTTTCTTAGCTCTGCCACCAAACCTAGCTATAGACAAATCATAAACTAATTTTCCTACTACCTACCTTGCTTTCTTTTTAAAACAGCAGCACTTCCGAAGGAAATGGAAAGCCCTCAGGTGACTGTCACAAATTTTTGTATTTATTTCTTGCAAGCTGTAGAAGCAGGTGAGGAAACTGGACACTGTATGAAAATCTGCAAGGTGAAAATTTCAAGGTTACAGCTCCCGAGGAATGTGATTAGCACGTACTGAAAAGTCGGATCGGAGAGATAATGTGGTGGCACTTCACCAGTTATTTCCTTGTTGCACAGTGTTTGCAGTGCTTGTCTAAGAAGCTCCTGCAAAGCCTCCGGTCTCTCTCTTCAGAAACCACGGCTTAATTCCCATCCTTTCCCTCCTGCCTCACGCCATTATGTAACCCTATAGTGTGTGTGACATACGAACTGAAAACGATGCACAGATCCCAACATTTTTCACCGTCTTCCCATTTCCTTGTATAGGAAAAAGCTGAAATAGCACCAGTTCTGCTTATACAGCGCTTTTGTTTCTTCCCTATGGAAACACCGGGACGCAGACTGGCGGTATGGAGGGACCATATATGGTCCTGGGAACCCGTCGGAGCGTGGCGCGGAGCCTCTCCCGGGAGCCCGGCGATCCCTCTCCCCTCAGGAGACCCCTCTTCCCTCAGGAAACCACTGAGGGAACAGCGAGAGCGGGACCAGCGGATGTGACAGCAGCGCAGGCTGCTCTGGGAAGGACCGCCCCTTCATGGCCACCGCCAATCCACTCTCCTCTTGCAACGCGACTGACACCCATCCCAACCAATCATCCAGCCGCTCCCACCGCATAGACCCCACCTCTTTTCTTAGTTGGTCATATAACCCGTCCATCGTCCGGGATGTCCCGCCTCTTTCCGGCGGGGGAAATGCTAGGTAGGAAGGGTGGAGGGGGAGAGAAGAAAGGGAAAGGAGCCAATGAGACACTAGAGATGGGTAGATTGGCGGGTAGACGGACCAATCGTCGCGCTCTTTCCCCCCGCCGCTCCCTCCCTCGCGGGCGGCGGGGCAGAGGGGGCGCTCCTCCCGCACCTTCCCCGTTGGTCTATCCCACTCCGGGCCGGGCGGGCTGGGTTGAGTGAGCGGCTCGGACCATTGCTCGCGGCGGGCGGGGGGGGCGCGGGCGAGGCGGAGGAGGAAGGAGCCGGCGAAGGAGGCGGGGGGGCGGTTTAAAGGGACAAGAGCCGTGCAGGCGCCGGCGGGGGAAGCCGGAGCGGCGGCGGGCGGGGACTCGCCCCTTTCCCCACACACGCCCGCTCGCAGCGCGGCCGGGGTCGCCGCCGCCAGCGCCCCCATCCCCTCCCTTCCCCTCCGCCCGCCGCTTCCACAGCGGCCTCTATGAGGTAGAAGGGAGCGGCGGCCACTCCGGGGGCGGCAGCGGCCGCTACAGCCGCCGCCTCCTCCTTCTCCTCGCCTCAGAGCGCCCCATCTTTGTGTGTGCGGGAGAAGGGCGGGAGGGAGTGCGCGCTGCCCGCCCGCCGCGCTTTGTTCGGAGCCGGGGGGCCGTGGCGGAGCCCCGGCTCTATGTGCCAGCGGCTCCCCGGCGGCGGCGGCGTGAGGGGCCGGAGCCCCTGAGGGCGGGGGGGCCCCGGCCCGTGTCGGTGCTGCGGGGCGGGGGAAGGGGCCGGCTCGCTGCCCGCCGGCCCGGCCCGTGTGCGGGCGGATTGATGTGGGGGGGTCTGACATGAGTCCGCCGGCGGCCGGGTGCTGCCATGTGACCGGCTTCAAGGTGGAGAACTGGAAGCAGAACCTGCGGGCGATTTACCAGTGCTTCGTGTGGAGCGGCTCGGCCGAGACCAGGAAGCGCAAGGTACCGGGGGCGGCTCGCATCCACCCCCCTTCCCTTCCCTCCCTTCTTCCCTCCCTCCCCGACCCACCCGCCGCCGCCTCGGGGAGGGGACGGGTCCGGTCCCCCTCTAGCCCTCCCCCCTTCCCTCCCCACGGGGCAGGTGGGCCCGAGCTCCCGCACGCGGTCCTGGGGGGAGAGAGGAGGAAGCGCTCGGTGCCTCCGGGATGGCGAGGGGGGGCACCGGGATGGAGGAGGGAACGAATCCCGCCGGGGCCTCCCTCCCTGCCACCTGCCCCGGCGGCTTTTCCGCAGCGGGGCTGTTCCGCAGCGCCGCCGCTTCCTCCTTCTCCTCCTCCTCCTCCTCCTCCTCCCGGAGGTTTCCCGGAATACCGGGGGGAGGGGAGGCCCGGGGCACCGGGCACGTCCGGCCTGTAGCGGAGCTTTGTGGAGCCCCGCGGGGCCGCGCCCGAGCCCGGGGGGCTGCGCGGAGCACAATGGCTGGGAGCGGGTCCCGGCGCCGGGGGCTGCGGCTCTCTCGGTGATATGTGTCTTCTTCCTTAAAAAAGGAGAGAGCTGCTCGTGCTGATAATCCACTTGGAGAAGGGGATTCCTTCTCTGGTGGGGCGGGGGAAAGAACTGGCTCAGCCTGGAGTACAGAGAAGGGCAGGAGGGGTTTACTCCGGGGGCTGTTGGCGCCTGGGAAAAATCCCTGTAAACCAGGCAAAAAGCAGGAAGAGTGCTTTCCCCCACCTATCTCCTGTAATAACATCCTTATACACATGCATGTTTCTGGAGGGTCTCTGTCTGCACTGTGCAACTAATTACTGTTTTTCCCTAGAATCAACTAGTTTTCACTTCAAAGTGACTTGGCAGATTTCTCTCAGTCGTCGCATTGGTGACTGAGGAGGGAAAGGCAGCAGCTACACGGAGCAAAACTTGGGGTTTGGGACAGCACGGATTGTGTTATTGCTGGAACAACCCATTGAAAACTTTATGATCCCAGTGCTTTGCATTAAGCTGCTCAGCTTATTATTTGTAATAGAACTAGAGCATGAAGGATGGACTTAAAAGGGTGAGGTGCAGAACCATTTTTCTGTGTTCAGTTCACGTTCTCAGGATAATCCAATTTCCCAAATTTTTTTACCTAAAGAGGAAAAAATGGAATCTGAGAAGAAATATATTTTAAGCGGATTTAATTACTAGATAGCCCTGCAAAGTATAGCCAGACTTATTTTAAATATCTTACAATTTCCTACAGGTCAGTATTATGTTGGTCATTATGTATATTATATGCAGGTCAAGTATACTAGTCAAAATCTGGGTTTATTTAGCCTATAGCATGCTAAAATACAGATTGGGATATCGTAGATGGTGGTTTCATCTTAAATGGAGAAAAAATTGAATATGTGCTGTGGAAGAAAAAAATGGCAAGTGAGGTATGAAGATGTGTCAGACAAATATAAAGCAAGTGCTATGTGGAAGAATGAAAATTAAATTTCATTAGCAGAATTACCTTTTTCTAAATATGGAGCATCCTGTGTAACCTGCATACCTCTTGTGTGCTGCAACAGCTTTTTCCTTCCGAAATCTAATGTAGGATGTGTTTATCATTGCTCGAGAAAGCAGCTGGAAATACAGAATATTCCATTGTAATCAATCTGTTCTCACTTCCTCTTTGCACAGCCAGGCTTATAAAGCAGAACAGGATTGTTTCAGAATTATCTGTCAGCCCAGGGAAAACACCAGTTTTCCCTATACATGCTAAAAATGCTTTTACCCCCACTTTTTTTTTTAAAGCAAGTTGCCAGTATGAAAACAGTTGTGTTTCTGAATCCACCCCGCCTGAAATACGTGGGTGTATATGATCAATACAGGGGAACAATTTGGGTAGCTAAATTTGGATTCAATTCCCTGTCTGTGTTCATAAGGATTGAAGAAAGTCTGTAAATGACAGTTATGGTACTTTATTCACCCTTTATGTATGTGCACATGAGACCTTCTTCCATGGAATTTTAATTCACTGAAATTCCCTGTCCGTATATATGCCTTACAATTTTACATGTAAAATAAGAAAAATGGTGTTTTCTGTGTGGCGTAGTTGTAGTCTAGTAACCAGAAATAAAATTACCTATTTACTCCATATAACTGGAGAACAATCCTTTGTCCTTTAATAGTTTACATACACATATATTATGTACATGTGTATGCATATTCCAGGAGCAAGCTGCGACTGCTTAAGAGCACCTATTTATTGGTGAAGATTCTTCTTAATCCTAATCATCAAAATGATGAGGCTAAATTAAAGGTTTATTAGCAAGTGATACTCTTTTTATTGCATGATCAAGGGCAGTCACATTATATGTTTATCACAGGAAACATTCTGTATATATAATTTATCTTTATGGAAGGCACTGGACAATTTAACTGTTCAGATGAAGGTAGGTTCAAAAAATGCCTTGGCTGTTGGTGAGAGCCAGATGTAAATGGTTCTGGTTCTAGAATGGTAACTACTATCCCTCCTAAGCTTGTCTAAAAATCCAGGGAGCAGTGGGAACTGCAGGGGGCAGAAAGGGTCCGTTCTCCTGCTGTACCTACACTGCTTTCTGCCTTGGCAGACCATTTTAGTGCTGTGCTATTCGGTTTTAATACACACCTTTTCTGTGAATAAGCTTTTACGAGCTCCAGCTCGTGGTTCAGTTTGCTTTACAGCCAGTGCTTCAAGCAGAATGGCTCTAAAACCTGGTTTATAGTGGGAAAGCTGTCACTTGAACGTGTATTTCAATCCCCAGTCAGAAGCAAGAGGTAATGATGTATGTGTCTTTGTAGGCATTGGGATTCTGGTGAAGATTTTCAGAGTGTGTTTGCTCCCAGAGCATTGGCTGTGCCAGGATTCGAGCTGTCATCACGGTGCATTGTTGTATCCATACAGAGGAGTGAGGCTGTGACTTGCCTCATCTCACTGCATCTTGGCCAAACTCAAGTGCAGCACTTGTACGAGCTGTTCTAGGCACAGGGCTTGCTGTGGTGTAATTGTGTTGCTGGTGGTGAAGCCCAAGCTAAGGCAAAACTGTCAGGCTCAAGAGTGGAACAGTCGAAGAGGGAGAGGGAGAAATCCAAGGACTGCCTCTTGAAATTGTAGTTACTGTGATTAAAAGTTGGAACTAGGTTTTAGGGCTCAAGTTGTGTGTAAAGTGACACAAAATTAGGGTGGAGTGTCTCATTGTTGGGAGACTTTAACTTGTAACTCTTGATTTTTAATTTGCCGTATTTAGAATCTGTTTAATAACCTGATGGCGAAGCTCGTGTTTCTGTAGGTCATGGACTTTACCTTGAATATTTTGTTATGAAAATTACCTCACACTTAATTAAGTAACACTCTATAAGAGGTCCTTAAATTTGTTACCACTACTCCCCATTCAGGAATTCCAAAGCAGACAGAGGATGCTGAAAAGGTTTGTGCCAGACCTTCGTGTCAGCTTTTTCCATTTTTTCTGTAGAGTCATACTTGAAACACTTGTCTTATTCCTTTAGAATTATAGATGAGAAAAATCTATTTTGCAATGCTGAATGTAGCTTTTGTCCCCATCAGCGAGCAATTACACATGTAGATGCATCTTTGTGTCCAGGAGCTGGTAAGTAATGGTTTCATTGCTGGAAGGGCAACTGAATTTAATCATAAAATTCCCTCTTCCTAGACTATGCAGCTTGGAGGAAAACGGTCTCATTCTGAATGGTTCTTACTATCACTACCATGAAAAGTCTCTTGATGATAAAAGTAAACTGGTCATTGTGACCACAGTCGTGATATGCACAAGGTTCTGTGTGGAATTTCAGAATGTTTGTTCAGTGCTCCAGCCAATAGATCAAAGAATAATTGCCTGTCAGGGGCTCTGCACTCTCACTGACAGCAGCTGCATTCTGGTGTATTTCTGCCTGTTTGAGAGCTTATCTTGTTTTTCCCCATTATTCTCTCTTTACATGGGTCCTACAGACCAATTGATCCTTTCAGATATGAAGAAACACTTGCTTTTATGGGTGATGACTTTCTGTCAGGTATCATTCTCCCCATGAACTTGTGACTTTGTGTGGTTCCTTGTAATGTTTTGACAGATAATCAATTCTTAAAACTTAAACCTGTAATGACTTTGGTTCATTTCCTAACTTTCAAAGTAGAAAAAGCTTAAAATAACTTAGCAGATAACTGCCGTGTCATGTTTTCAGTAGCAAGCATTGTGGTTCAGTCTAAAACAGTGTGTCATGTTCTTGCTAAAGTGACCTTGCAGTCTTCAGGGTAAGCTACTGGTGGAACTTCTCATCTTGTGCCTGTTGAGGCACGTTTGCTCCCCACGTACCTGTCCAGGAACAGGGAGATGTTGCTTAGGTGATTTGCTTTGTGCTGTAACAGACAGGCCAGGAACCTCACCAGGCTGTGCCACCTTCCCAGGCTCCGTGTTTGGATTGCTTACATTAATGAGGAAATCTTAGCTTGTTTTTCTTTAACGTTTTTAGCGTGTGCACCAAACTTCTGGATTACAAATCCTGTGGAGCATTTGAAAGAGGAGTCCAGGATTCAAGAAGCTTGTCTCTTTTTCAGCTGTGTACTCTGCTTTGGCTGCCTAAGTGGACTGTCTGATTGACTCAGGAAGGATGTTCTTCTTTGCCATGTGCTGTGGGAACTGCCTTCTCCCTGAAAGCTCATGAGAAGTGTCAAAGTCAACTGCAAGCTTCATTGTTCAGGAGGTCTCCAGTTTCATACCTGAGCAATCTTCCTTAGTTCTTAACCACTATGGATTAAAAAGGTCCTTAGCCCTGCTGAAGGTAATGTTCTCTTTCCTCTCAGTGTGAAGGCACAATCTTTTCTGTGAGAGATACCCAGGCATGAGATTTTAGCTCCATACTTAGCAGAGCCTTGTGTATGTGGGACATGCCAAATTGAGAATGCTCCAATGAGTTTGTCTCTGATGTTGAAGAGCATAATAGTAGACCTTCCTCTTTCTAGTGGTGTTAATCCTTATTTTGTATCCTGTACCGTGGTTTTTTTTTTATTTTTTAAATCACTTGTTGATTTCTGCACCAAAGGTTAGGAATTAGTCTTGCACCGTGAACTTGAAGGTGGTGAATAGCAATTTGTAAGTTGTGGGGTCTGAACCATCAGACTTCTCTTTTTTTTTTTTTTTAACACGGATGGGAGTGACAATGAATGCAGCTTTTCCCTACTTGTGTTTGTTCCCTGTTGTAGAGCAAGAAGATAGATCTGCACAAGCTGATGAAGGAAAATATAGGGATATGTTGGACAGAAAGGCTTATTTCTTTTTTTTCCTGTAGTCTTATCAGCAGTCAAAGGTTTGCTGGTAGCCAAGCTGCTTGTCAGAGTAGTTGTGGCATCTCTTTAATTTTGTCTGCTGTCAACGATTTTATTTGCTTAATGCTGAAAGCTTTTAAACTGAAATGACAGTGAGTATTGTGAAGGTGAGCAGGGTGGAATGGCTTTGTTTGATTTGCTGGACTATGTGTTGAGCTTTAGTTTAAGCCATCAAAGCTTTAAACCCCAAACAAAGGTTAGGTGATAGCCTCATTTTTGTTTCAAGCCTTAATCTGTAGCGTTAAGGTGAAACCAGAGCTGCAAATTGCTTGCAAACCTTGTACTCTCCTCCTTTCATTTGAGGATTTTCTGTTTCAGTAACCGGTGTAACAAATTTACAGGCAAATGTTACTGACTGGTAGTGGAAGTTTTCTGCTTGTGAATTCCTGACTCCCCTTCTTCTGAATTGGTGCTCTTTGAGTTGAGCAAAAAAAAAAAAAAATGTTTTCCTTTGGGATGGGCTCTGGGGATCCTTCTTAACAAATGCTATTGCAACTGTTAGTTTGATTCTCAGTGGTGGCTGATTTGTTTTAAACCAGAGAAGGATTAACTCGGTTTAAAACCTTGTGTTTCCCACATTAAACCAAGCACCCACAGTTTTTCCTGTTCATGTGCAGATCTATGGATTCTTATGAACTATACATTTTTATGAGGAAACTATGGTTTATTTTTGTCTTTTTCCTGGTAGATACAGTTTTGTTTTGTTTTAAACAGCTACACCTTTCCATTTCACTTGACTGACAGCTACTTTAAAAGGTGGGTTTGGGTTTTTTATTACTTAACATTCCCATAGCTCTCCAAGTATTTGTAATGTGTCTGTAGCCCGCAGCAGCATCCAAAGGTGAGGAGATACATACGTCCTCTTACTGTGCATCAGAGAGATGTACTCTGAAGGTGACCCATACACAATCCACTGGCCTGTTCAGAGCATTATTAAAAAAGAAATTATATTTTTCCCCACCATGCAAAGAGCCACTTTTAGGACCTTTCTAGACTTGCACAGCTGCCTAGAGCCACTGTCTCCAGTCTCTTGTTAACCTATGGACAATGGAACAAGTGAGTGAAATGCTGTAATGACATTACAGTTTATTCTGTTATCCTGGACTGTGTTGTCAGCAAGCAGTGTTGGAGCATAGGGAGAGCCATATGTTATCTGAGAGGCCTGAATTGGGAGCCTTTCCTTAGCAGAAACAGTTCTAGAAGCTGATAGATCTGTTCTGACTGGATGAAAGCTCTGTCTTGGTAGTTGTATTCTCTTACATATTGATTTGGCAGTCCTTTATGTACACTCGGCTTAATTCAAGCTAAGAACTTTGCTGCATTAGCTGCTAATAGAATCAATGTTGTAAAGAGTTACTGCTTGCAAAATTAACCTGCATTCTGTTTGGGAGCGGGACCACATAATGCAACTGGCACAGCAGCTCAGGAACCATCAGTGGTTTGCTTTAGTGCTGCAGCAGCTGCCATGGTGCTGATCTCGCTCATTTAAGAGAAAGAATCATTTTACGTGTCTCAAGACCTGTTTGAAGATCTGTAAAGTGAACTGTTACCAGACACCAGTTGACTCAAAGTAACCTGAGATTTACTTTATCAGTTGATAACTGATTAGCAGCAAGCAGTCTGTCCTGTCACATTCTTTTGTGTGTGGAATGCAGCAAATACTCTGCTTTAGATCTTCCATATCTCCACTTAAGTAGACTGTTCCTTAATGTATGGTTTTATTTCCTTTAAGTCTCCTGGTGATGTGCAACGCTAATGTAAAATCTGTATTTTTTTTTTGCCTGTCTCTGCTACTTTTGAAGTTGGTAAAGAGAACTTTTTCCCCTCCTTATTCTTTCTTTCCTGTGTTTAATGGAGCTTGAAATTAACGTAGCTCTTCTTGTCTACACCTCTTGCATAGTATCACTGGTGATGTTAGCATATCCTGCTGGGAAGTATATCCATGAAGATCTACAGTGCACTGAATTTGTCATTGAGTAAAAAAATTGGGTGTTAGACAAGGTGAAACTCGAAAGAGGAAAAAAGTAGATATTGGTAACACCAGTTGTTTTCAATTCTACTTAAAATATAGTGTCTTTTTATGTAACTATTGAGGCTAGTGCAAGTTTTCATGTCCTGACATGAATTCTGACATTAAACATGATAAATATTCTCATATTTAAAGCAATGGTGAGAGGCAGCTCACTAACTGACACTGCTTAGTAATAAGTCTGAAGACAGAACTGGAATTTGACTGGCTTTAAATGGTTTTGTCCTTGTACCATGCTGGTTTTGCTATGGTTGGCTTGAACACACAGCTGACCTCTTCTGCACATACATGTAAGATGTGAAAATACAGCTATTCATACATTCAGTTAGAATTAAGTTGTAGAGATTATAAATCTACATTTCACTCAAGAGGTCACTGGAATATCTCCTCTTTGTCATTAGTGCCTTTGCGTGGAGTTCTGTGTTGCAGCTCTTCTCTAGTATATTAAACCAAGTTTTCATCCATGTATTAATCCAAAGTTGAAAAAGTAGTATATTCAAAAATCACCTAGTTATTAGTCCCTTTATTTTTCTTAAACATATAAAAGAGCCTGCACTATTTGAATGTAGTTTGGTGATGGGCATGATGGAGTATCAAACACCCATGTGGCTCCGAGTTCCATTTGCCTCGCTTGTCACTCAGAAGTTCATGCATACAAGTAGCCCCTTTTAAATAGGGTTTGGCTTTGGATTCATCTCACTGAATTGACTGCCAGGGCTTTTATATGTATGTTTTGCTTCTGTTTTTAAAGGGCTTTTGTTTTTGCATCAAGTACAGACTTGAATTACTTCAGTGTTTATCAGCACAAGGAGAGAAAGCAACAGTTTATAAGCTTTATTTTTGCCTATCTCCCTCTTGCCAACTTCTACTTAAAAGGTATCTTTCCCTCCTTGTGTCTTTGTACAACCTGATGTTATTTCACAAAGCTTGTCTAATTACAGTTTGTGCTTCTGTCCTCTGCAATCAGCCTTGTTACTGCATTGCAAGTGAGATTTTAAGGAACCTCGTCTACAATGTACTTGGTAAATAAAGGTGAGATTTATTGCACAGCAGATGTATGAGGGCTCAGTAAGTGCAGACAGCTGAGATAGCTGACTGATTTCAGTTCCTTATTTGTGTTAGGTGAGCTTTTGTGACCCTCTGGCCTCCAGGGACAAATGCAAAATTTGACTTAAGGTTTTCTGTTTTTCTTTGCTGTGCTTCATTATTTTCGTATTACTGCCCAGTTTTACTCTTAAATGGATCTCTGTCCTATTGGCAGCTGGTGACCAGGGTGAAACTGATTCACATTGGCCTCTGTGCATAGCTGACTTCTGCCATGCTCTCAGCAAGCATCCCCTCCTGAGAGCTCATTATTGGATATGTTTATCTGCATGATGAGCACTCAGTTCTTTGGTCACTCATGACTACATTTTGTGGTTTTGGATGCGGGATGATCTCGATGTGGAGAACAGGATGAGAAATGCTGTGAAAATAGTTTCAAGAGTTCCTGCAGTTCAGTGCATAAAGAGCAAGACTCTCCTCTGTCATGATGAGGCTGTTCCCTAAGAAAATTTATCTTATACTGTCTTCAGCTTAATTTTACCGTGCTGCCCTTTGTGATGTACTTCCTTGTCACATAGGAGTTCTGCTACTTAGAACTTTTCTTGCAATGTAAGTTCCAGAGTTACCCCAATAAATTAAAGTTATTTTCTGCATCTCTTCATAATAATTACATCATTATTGAGAGGTTTGGGGAGTAGATGTTTTCTTTGTCCATCTTAGGCTGTGTACTGTAAAAATGTGACTGTAGAAAAGCAGAACTCCAGTTTTGTAGTAACCTGAAGAATTACTTTATTACAGAAATTCTTTATAAAGCAAGCAGTTTAACTCTGTAAGCGTGTTGTACCTGTACATTGAAACTGGCAGACAAGTTCTTTCATACATTGGTGAAAAGGATGTTAAGAAGAAGATGAGTTAGCAAATCTGACAGGTTTTAAAATCTTGAATTGAAATTTGGAAACTTGTTACAGATATGGGTTGCAGTGAGACACAAGTACACGATGGAATTGGTAAATGGTTTGGGTGAGAAGAATGCCACTGAGGTAAAGGACAGGTAATATTTGATTTACCACAGAAAAGCAAGAGGTGTGAAGTTTGAACTTTCCTGTGCATTATCGTGGAGACTGGTGAGTGAGGAACATGAAATCCACCTCTTCAGCTGTAGGTGAACAAGTCTTTCCTTAATAGTGTAAGGAATTACCAACTCTGGGCCGTGCACGTTCCTGCTGTCGTACCACTGCTGTGTCATGTTTGTGTGGTTGTGCCATGAACCAGAAAGAACAGATAAAGATGAAAAAAAAATTTTTTTCCTCCTCTCACTGATATTTCACTGACCTGAGTAGTGACACTGGGAGGCTGCATGTGGCAGCTTGAATAATAACTGCTGTGCTCTGGACTGTGCCAGTGACAGATCGTGTGTGAGTGTTGTCCTAATGGTGGCTTCTTCTGTAAAGAGTTTCTAATGCTGACTTCATCCAAAAGGTTCTGTGAAGGAACCCCTGTTAGCACCTCAGTGGTGTGCTGGTACCTGCTGCTCTCACAGATGAGGCACTGGCGTGTGCTGAGCCTGATACATGAAACTTGTCTTATGTCTGCAATTGTTGGGACTTACTCCTGTATGCAAATAAGTTACCCCAGTTTCCTTGTGAAAAATAAATCAATCAGGGAGTGTAGAATGCCTGTAATCTGTGATCAGCTGTTACAGCAAATCCACTTTTCATATTATGTTTAATTTAATGAAATGAATAGTGTTTTTCAAAGTAATCAAGTTATGAGCCTCTTGTGTCCCTCTTTAAATAGGCCCGTCTCTGAGTTAAAATTTCCTTCTTCTATAATCAAACTCTAGTAAGCTGATGTAACTTTTTTTTTTTAATTGGTTTAAAGCATGTGGTCATGGGGCATGTGCCTAGATCATGCTCCTGCTGCATGTAGTTGAGGATGATGGGATAATGGGACTGTAAATTATCTCTTTATGGTGCTGGTTTTCCTCTGGCCTCCTCCCTTGTGCAGTGTAGAGCAGCCCCAAGGCTGTTCCGAGCCGTGCCAGCTGGCTGGAGCCCTGGGGGCCGCTGTGCCAGATGGAGACAGTAGCACTCCAGTGAAAGCCAAACGTGCTTCCCGGGGTCGTGGAGAGGTGCAGCCTCTGCATCCCTGCCAGGGATCCCTGGGCAAGAGCTGGCCTGGGACTCAGTAACTCCTGGACTGCTGCAGCTATGGAAAGGACTGAGCTAGGGCATCTGTCAGGCTATTTTTTTGGAGTAGATTCATAATACATTATTCAGCTATTAAACATTTTCAATGTGTTAGCCTTTCCTTTTTCCTAGTTTATGCTTCTGTACTGTATCTGTTAAATGTTCAATTCTGTAATATGTACAGATGCTCAGTATTGAGACAGATTTTTTCAATTTGATTAAGTGTGGTGCTTACTGATGTGTTGTTCTGCTGGTTTTTTTTCCTGACTACTAAAAATGTTGTTATCCATAAGATACTCAGACTAGAAAAAGCTTGTTAATGCTGATTTTTTTCATTTTTTTCATTAAAATGAAACAAAATCCCAAATCTTTCATTCTACTGTCTGAAATGACAACTTCAGATATACTCAAAAATAAAAGCAGAAGTTTTAATCCCTTCATTTCCCTAGTTGAATTTATAGTTTTTACTGAAAAAAAATCTGTTTCTTAGAACACCGTTGAAATCAGTTGTTGGTGTTACTGCATTGTATTCAACCCTGTGGCTTTTTTTGTTTCCAGAACAGTCTTAGTGTAGAATAACCTCATCTGTACAAGATGTACCCCACAAAACCCATGTGTTTGAATATTCCCATCTTGTGGAAATGAAGACAATAAATGGGTGAAACTCTTTGAAGAATCCAATTCCCTGGTGGCTGCTCAAACAGATCTTTGTTTTGTAGAGGAGCTGAGATACACCAACTTCTACCCAGTGTTTCTTCACTGTCTTGATCCAGAAGGCTTTGTTCTTATTGACCTATTAATGCAGCTCACACTTCTAATCCAGCAGCCCAAAATAGCTGCCAAGTCTGGATTTTACTGTGATGGCATTTGTTGCACAGGTAGGTGGTATAACCCACCATGCAGAATTGTACCTGAAAACCCCCCTGAGCTGAGGCACATGAGACTGTTTTGGGCAGATATTTCAAGTGTCTGATTTAAATAAGGTAATAAACCCAACTTGATAGTATGTACAAAGGATTTATTGGAAGAGCAGTTTATTTTGAATCAACTCTCCCAGTCGGTCTTCAGAACTGTTTGGTAAGAGTGGGAATGGGGAAGGAAGGATTTGCCTTGTAGCTCCCTTGCCCTGATGATTGTGCTAGAGGAGTAAACTGCAAGGAGAATGGACCACAGGAAGTAGTAGTTACTGTATTCCAGCCTCAATAGTGTTTATCTCTGTTCTTGAGGAGGGAATGATCATGTTTTTGTGATCTCTTAGGGCATGACACAGGTTTGGGAGTGATCATCCAGTCTTGTATTACCAAGGCAAGTCATTTAAGGCTGAGTCTATCCTGAAGGACAAACCAGCTTGAAGTAATGAAGCAGTGGGAAGAAATGTATGGTGAGAAATAATTTAAAGGCTTTAGATGCATTTCCCTGATTTCTTTACAAAGCAGGTTTTTTCAAAGTGACCTTCAATTGCAGGAACTGTTTTACTCAGCGTGTGCTTCTCTTTGCTACACAATATTTTTGCTGCCTTTTTACTTGGAGAAGCTTCATATCACAGGGAATTGGAGGTAATTTCCTAGCAAGGTAGTAAATGACTTGTGATAGGTTCTTTACAAAATTCTCAACTCATACTGTTGTCTTAATTCTGTCTTTTGCAGGTGTGTTATATCTACTTACAGGTATCTGAAATAAAGCTTTTCAAGAAAATGGTGAAATTTTCCTTTTGTCATGCAGAAAGCTCTGTTCTACGTAAACCCTTGCTGAGTGTGATGCCTGCAAGACTATTCCTGTCACTTTTAAATACTTTTCTATCCAACTACTAATAGTGAATTAGTTTTCTTTCAAGACATAAAATCCTTTTGTCCTGCTCTTCCTCAGTGTTGAATCCTTTAACCTCACCAATTCATATGTTTCAACTCAAACTGCTTAACTTAAAGTATTTCCTTCAAGTTAACATCTTGAAACTAGAACATAAAATATGTGAAATCAACTCTTAACAGCATTAATGTACTTTTCTTTGGTTCATGGAAGCAATGTAAAGTTGCATTAGAATTGAAATTGATGATTGGTGGAATCTCCAAACTGTTTATTAAAAAAAATTTAGCAAACTAGATCAAAGAGCAGAAATCATGCTTTATAGTCCTACCAATTCTATAGGGCAAAAGAAGGTCTAAGTATGGTGAGTGTTCAAGCAGAAAGGAGATTCTGCTATGTTTTCTTCAGCTTTGTGTCCTTCACTTCTGCAGTTTTTGGTCTGAGAACTTAGGATGAGGAGCTTTGGTTCCAGGTTTCTTCTCTCTGTGCTCAGTTAGCTGGAAAAGTAGAATGGATGACCAGGAGTCTGCTTCTTAGCAGAGGTGGGTTTTGATGTAATTTCCTCTCTGACCTTCTAGGGAAGCCAAAGCTGGTTTTTGAAACTGCCTTTAACTCAGAAGTAATTGTGAGTTCTGCTGCAGAGCATGCAAGATCTGACAAACTTTGTAATGTGCTGAGTTGGACTCAGTGATCACACGAAGCCTTCAGAGCCACTTACTTCGTACCAGCTTGGTTTGATTGGATACTTGAGGGGTTTTTTGTTAAGCAGGAGGAATCTTGTGCATTGTTTCCCAGTTTTTGTTCTGTATCTGGTCTTTGGAGCACATCCTCTATGACAGACAGTACCTTGTTTTCAATGGCTACTTTTTTCTTTATTCTTTTTTCTTCCACACTATGAGTTTTCCTTCGTGTTCCTACTTCTCTGCCTGTACACTGCCTTTTTCCCTAGGAATTATCTGTTTGTTTACAGTTTAGACAAATGTCTACATTTCTGTGCTCCTAATTTCTTGACTTGAGCCCACCCTTTCGAGCCTAAGCATGGAGCAGTACTCCTGACACAGAGTCTGAGCAGACTGTTCCTCATGCCAAGGTTGTAAGTGTTAATCTTGCTGCAGACTGGGGTGATAATTCATTGCTGTCACAGCAACACATGCTGAAAGTTGCTTCTTGCCAGATTTGTTGGCTATATGCTACACTAGAGAAAATTATTTCAAGAGTCTTATTGCATAGCCAGATGCTGCAGAACTCGTGCAATCAACCTCCCTTCCCCCTCTTTTTATGGCTCTTCTGACTTCAGGGAGGAAAAACTATTATACACTGAAACACATTCCTGTGTAACGCTAGTCAAGACGTGGATGAACATCTGATTGTGGATAATTTTTCTGGTTTTTCATGTAGGGAAGTTCTGTTTTGTGTTCAAAATAAAAAGGAAGGAAAGCTTTTAATGTAGGAGGAGGGGAATTTTAAAAGGAAATTAACAGTGTCTCCCTTGCTATTTCAGTTGTGTTCTCTGCCATAGTTGGGTGCTGTGGAAATTCTATGTTTTCTTTAAGAGTTAGTGGCTCAGTTGGCTCAGTTCTGAAGAACTGTAGCTTCTGCCATCTGTATCCTTAGGATCTTCCAAAAGGAGGAGAACCTTTGTGATCTCTGGGTATCATCATATCTTGGCACTGGCCTAAAGATGATGTTTGGTTTAGTTATATCTGAGATGTAGAGCCCTGAAGAGGAAAATAAGTGGGGTTTTGATACAGGATCTGAGTCCCCCATAACATTTGCTCTTATATACGTGCTGTAGAAAAATGCAAGTTATGTAGGTTTTTTCACAAGGTATCCATTACATTTTGGGCATGGTGGTGTCTGATTACCAGGGGGGTGAGATTTACTGACTGTTTAGTCACACAGAAATAAACTTTTCCCAGTGTATTTCCAACATAAATCTCATCATATCCAGTGGCTGTGCATTGTGTCACCAATAATTTATCCTCCCTTGTATTTTAAGAGAAGGTGCCATAGAAGTTGCGTTATTATGACTGTGTTCCCATAGGACAAAATCCAGGTAAAAATGCAGTGTTGGAGAGTTTATTATTACCTACACTGTGTCACGCAGCACTCCCCTGCTTTTCATTCCTTGTGCCTCAATTCTTTGCATTTCCAGATCACAGGAAACACTGCCCTGAAAATCAGAACTAGGAAAGGCTTCTTTTAGACCTGAGCAAATCACCTCTTTGCTTGGCAGGGAGAGCTTTTCAGCAATTTAAGGTACTCTAAGAAGGCCTGAGGCCTCAGTGCTCTCAAATGCTTTTTTAATCCTGCTGTTAATCATAAAGGCCATGTATTTGTCCACAAAACACCACCCATGTTTATAACTATGGAGACAAAGCAAGAGATCAGGACTAGAAGCCTTTACTGGCTCTCATGGAATATTTTTGTTCTAATCTATGTGAGATTACTGGTGATTTGCAATTGTAATACTCTCCTGAAGAATCCCTTGGTTTTGCTTCAAGCTCTTAACTGGTTTTTCAAGTGCGGTATGCCAAGGAAGTTCTGGCTTTTGTTCAGATAAAAGACTTTATAATTCACTTTCTCCCTCATTCCCATGTTTCCCTTTATCCCACCCTATCCCAATGTTGTGGTTTGTGTTTGTATCAGCTTTTCATTTTTCCATGAACAGGGGCTTTTAGAGCCCAGATTTCCTGTTGCTGGGGTAGCCTGCACAGCTCTTGGGAGCTGAGGGCAGAAAGGTTGAGTTCCTTGTTCTGTTGCTGGCCTCCACTGCCACATCCAAATGATGGATTGAGGCTCAGTCTGTGCATTATAGGTGTTGAATTTATTCCTGGTACTGTTTCTGTGAGTGCAGGAACAGGAATTTGTTTAGAGCAAATTGACAGATGAGTTCTCTGTTCTTACCAACATTCTGATTGCACTGAATGTGGTGGTTATTTTTAATAGCAAATACAATGTCTTTCTTTTTTTTTTCTTTTTAGCAATGCCAAGCGCACACAAATGTCTGCTACTGTGTTATCTTTGGTGAGGGATTTGGAGCTTTGATGAGCTGCTGTATATCAGCTAATGTTTTCCTTAAGTGTTGGTAAGTCTGTCTGAGTTTTGAAAGCTGGGACAGGCTAGATCCATGGAAGAATGTACAAAAATGTCTCATCTACCAAAGAAGATTGGTTAGTATGATCAGGGCAATAAATAATTAAAAGTTTCTGAAAACTGTTAAGGTTTGTGTGATATGGGGAAGAAGGAAAGCAAATGATAAATACATTGCTTCCTTGTTTCCCAGTGAGACAGCTGTTTGAGATCTTCAAATCCAGCTGTTCCCTCCTCCCAAATCCAGTTGCTCAGTTGGGAGACAAGAAGTATTAAGTGGATCTCTTTGCTTGAACTGATTAATTTCAGACCTCAGTCATTTACAGCTTTGGGGCAGAGCTTGTGGAGTCCTACCTTGTGATGATGTTTCCCTGTTGGAATGCAATGTGGTAACTTGTGAGATTGCATCAGATGGATTCCCTGCTTAAGGGGAAGCTGTGGATTCCAGCAGACCATCCATGTTCATTTGGGGAGAGCACTGAAATTGAGAAGGGAAGGCAGGAGAGCCTTTGCTGCTGTCTGAACACTGGCTTACTTGGCTTCTCTGTAGTTCAGTCTTCTGCTTCATAGAAATAATTACCTTCTAATGCAATAAAAAAGCTTTCTGTTTCTGTATGGAAAGTAAGTAAATGGAAAATAATGAGAGATGGAAGCATGTACATCTCCTACAAAGTGAGGGAAGGTGAAAGAGTTGGAAGCAAAGCCTCTTTGTTTTGGGTGGGGAGATGTTGAGGGAAGAGTATTTTTAATAGGCTGGTGGTTTGGGAAATCCCTGAGCAGTGAGGAGATGGCAGGGAATTCACTGATAACTGCCTGCTTGAGTGTGGTAGAACAACCCAGAGTTCTGTTCAGGTGTCATGATCCCTCCAGACCTTAAAGAAGAAATGGGATTTCAGGCTGATTCTGTCAGGGTGCTGTTTGGTGGCACTGCTGATTCTGCCCATCCCAGCAATGTGTTCTGCACACGACTGTTAACATTAGGCCTTGGCACAGAAACTGTTGGCCAAGTTTGATTTCCCTGAAGGATGTTGTATAAAGTCAGCAGAAATTACAGCATAGACTCAGCTCAGAGGAAAGTTATGGCTCTTTTCTGTGAATGGACTTCCTTGCTTTTTTGTCCTTTTTTTTTTTCTTTCCTTTTTTTTTTCTCTAATGATGGTGTTGAAATTCAAATTTAAAGCCACATAACAAAGGAAACTTTTTCTATCAGTCTGAAGCCCAAAACCCTTTCACTTGCTGCTGTAGTAGCATGTAAGATTTCTTGATTGTACCAATACTCACTTATTCTCAGAGAGTCTTGAAGTAACATATTGGCTGATGGGAAGCCAGTTGGAATTGGGAACTCTTTTCTTCAATTGGAAAACCAAATGAGTATAGCCTGAAGTCCCTCAAAAGCACTGCTCATGGTATCTAATGTCTGTTAATCATTTCTTAGGAAAAATTATGAAAATGTTACTCAATGCACTAATTCTCTGCAGTGTTTCTAATTACTCCATTGATTTTTTTGAAGCGTAGATTTGTGTAAAGGAGCACTGGGGTATATTTGAACAAATACTGAGTAATAAAACTGTAATTGTAATTCATGTACGTTCAACAAACAAAGCATTAATTTTATTAGTTTTTCCAGCAGTCTTGTGTGTTTGAAGTGTGTGGTTGGTTCTTTCTTAAGCCTGTGGTTCATTAAACTTTCTGCACTGTTTTGTCTCATCTGTCAGGCAGTCTCATGTTGATTTGGTGTTTTATATGTAGGTAATGTGTAGGTACTTAATTTTAAAAAGTCAAAAAATGTATGCAAAGTCTGGTATAGTAGTTGCTTGTCATAAAGTTTTCCTCTTCTCCATGGTATTGTCTTAATCATAAAAGAAGAAAAATGTTCCTCAGGTTGTTCCAATCAGTCTGCATTCAGTGACTGTGTTCTGGTCCACTGAACAGTAACTGCTCTGTTATATCAGAGTTAATAATACTGTGACTTCATCTATTGTTTTACTGAAAATGCAAATAATTACTCTAAGTGGTTATAAAATTTCTTTCTTTCAATCCCACTGTCTCACGACAGGCTTCTATTAAACTTCATCTCATATCATGAGAGACCAGAATGTATGACAAGAAAATGTGCTTTTCTATTTAGAATCCTATAAGAGCATTTATTTCTTTCTTGTGATGTTGTCATTGGGTGGAGCTCAGGATTTGTTGTTTTTTTCTTTTTTCCCTATATAAATGCATTTCCAGATGTTAACCTCTGAAAGTCTCAGTTTGAAATTTGAGGTTTTAATCCTTTGTTTCAATGCACAGAATCATTGTAGTGGATTTTTTTGGAAGTTTAATTAGGGTTTTTTGGTGTGTGTGTATATATGTTAAAAACCCACACACATATAGTCACTGGTAATTTGCTTAACCTTGGGCAGGAGAAGTGGAGAATGGTAATAGGAGATGCTTCAAGGTGTGTGGTATCCAGTATAGTAGAGAATCTGTTCTTTCTCTGCCTTTTTAAGTCTCAGGTTCACTAATTTAACTATCAATTAAAGAGGTTTCAAGGTCTGCTGTGTTTTGTCAGAGCAGCAGAGCTAGACCATATGCATGATGGTTTTTTTTTCCCTTTATCCTTTTTTGTAGTTTCTTTGGATGTGTTTGGCTGTTGGTGTTTGTTGTCTTATTCTGATTGAAAGATTAATTTAGTTTGCGATAGGAGTTAAAAAGCAATTTGTTTCACCAGTGTGTGTTCCAGTTTTCATTAGTGTCTTTTCTAGCTGGGAGTCTTTAGATACATAATTTTTGCTTTCCAAAGTAGTTACTTAAATCACATGATTATTACATTTCTACAACTAAAGTTTTCTGTATTCTGCTTTGCACAAAAGTGCATGTGTGCCAAGTACCCTCACACTCTTCTGATAAAATAAGTTCTAAATTATATCTGAGTAATTCTTTTTTTGAAGCTGTCTGTAGCTTTACTGTACAGATGCCCTTTTGCTAAATGAAACATTACTTATCTTAATTATTAGTGCTAATGGATGTGCTGTGGGCTCAGTATATGCTATTGTCAGGTAGAATCTAAGTTATGTCTTTCTCTGCTTGACAAATGTGACGGAGCTGTAGTTCTGACTGTCGTGTCTGAATGAATCAGTGCCACGTGCATGAGGAGTTGCTGGCAATCACCTGGAATGCATAAGCAGACTGACTTAGCTTCTTTCAAGCATCTTTTGCAGGCACTGTTATTCCTGAAATGCCACGTGCTCCTAATTTGTCAGGTGCATGTGTTCCAGTGATGGTTTATGGTTTCTCCTTCTGCATTTTTCTCCTCTTAAAGGTCTCTCAGCTCTTACAGAATCTGTTTCTGTCCAAGGATGCAATGTGAATTACTGAATATCCATGGCATTAATAGAAATGGAAGTAAATAGATCAAAGCCCCTACAAAACCCCATGTACTTTCCCATTATACAGACAATTCTCATGTGAAGGTATTATTTTAATTGAAATGGCAGTGTGTTCCTGGTACTTGGTGTTTGCTGAATGTTAAGAGTATCTAAATTGTGTTCTGAAACCATCTTTGCAGGAAATTAAGATTCAAATTCTGTTTGCTTTCTTTGAAGTAGAATGGTAACACTTTTGAACACATTGTACATGTGTGTGTATGTGTGCATAAACTGTATTTTCATTTGAGAATGAGGATGAGCTCTTTCCAAAATGCAGAGTTTCCCAAGAGCCAATGAAAGAAAAGGGAACTGAGTAGGCTGAAATGGTTTTGATCTAAGAAGTTGTCACATTGAGTGGAGTTCTGTTTTCCCTCTTTCTTCATAGTATTCCTGACCTGTCCACTATGTGGATTTTTTTTCTCCTTGTAGTTTTCTAGTGTTGTCAGTTGACTTGTCTCTAGCAGAACTGCAGTGATGAATTTGCTGTGCAAGCACTTGTTCAGAGGGTCATGTGGAATATTAGTAGATCTGGTAAGTCTTTTTTCCATGGGAATGGTGAACTGGCAAGTCCTAATGCAGATTTTGGGTTAAACACGTAGGTATTGTTGTCCCCTCGTTTCGCTCATCACTTACCACTGCCATCACTTGATTATCAGAAATGGGATGTCAGGAAATCCTGCTCTGATTAAGTCCTTTGGCACGTTATTTTCAATTATTTCATTACTGAGGAAGAAGTGCCAGGGAATGGATTTGCAGGACTGATGAAAAGCACTTGAATTTGCCTGTAAAGTTTCTGAAAAATCTCCTCTCTCTTAGAGAATCTTTACTCTGCATCCTTAATTTCTGTGTAATTAATGAAAGAATAACTGGATTAATTTATTAACTTTGACAGGCAAATTGTCTTTTACATCCAAGTACTGTTCTAGCTCTCTGGCAGTGGACAAAATTAAATCTTTAACAGAAACCTTAATGTCCTCATAAAAAAAAAAAAAGGTGGAAAATGTTATGTATTATGTAGCATGTTACTTTTTCTTGCTTACCAGGCACAGACATAAGGGTTTGTAGAGCCCCTGGAAGGTGAGAGGGTTATGTTTGAGTACTTCACTGAGCTGGCTTTTGTAAGGGAAGGAGTTAAACCTGCTGAAGGTGAACCCATTTGTGTTTCTTCTTAAAATCAGGTCTTTGTCTCTAAGCTTTATAAGCATTTTTGGTTTGGATGTAGTTTCAAGATATTCTTTGACATCTTTAAACATTTTTTTTTTGCTGTCTTGTAACTTGAGTTCTCGTATTCTGGTTTAAAGAGCATTTTGTGAGAATGTGAGGCAATGTGCATATTTACAAGTTCTGAAGTGCTGTCAGAAAGATGCACTGTGGAATGAAGAAGTGGCATCGTGTCTGAAGTGTTCTGTCTTGATGGTTTCTGTTCTGAAGAACTCTGAACAGTTTCAGGAGCTGGAATAGTTTTAGGATTTTTTTTTTAAAGTTGAGTTCAGATTTTCAATTATTTAGGTTTAAAGCTGTGCCCCTTTTGAAAGATCACTAACAACTGCTTGGAGCTGGCTACCAGACATGGAACTCCCCAGCTGCTCTGTAAGAGGAGTCTTTTATGGGGTAGGTACAGCATTAAGGAGTTGTTTTGTTTTCTGGTTTGTTTGGGTTTTTTTGTTTTGTTTTTTTTTTTTACTTCTCACACACTCCTGAAGATACAGGATTTGATGTATTCAGTAGCATAAAGGCAGATGGATTTTTATCTCACCAAGACTGGGTAGCACTTCAACTGAAATATCTTCCATTTCCATCTTTCATATTTAATAGAAGCTTTAGAATTGCATGCTACCTAATCAATTTAGAAAGAAACTGGTTGTTACAAAGACAGGTTGTCTAACACCCACATTATGTTTTCATGCTTTACATCAAGGAAGGAAGGTTTGGTTCAGTTCCTCCACTTTTTAATTGTATTTTGTTTGACCCTTTTCTCTGCAGCCCTTCCACCCCCTTCCTTTGGGACAGCAGAGAGTAGGTGAGACAGGCTTGTCTGTAAACATGGCAAAGTCAAATGGAAAAAAGTGGAGGTGCCTTGGGTTTGGTTTATTCTATCCATCAAAGAGACAGGAAAATAGGGAGAAAGATCTGTTGTTGCTATTATGAAATAGACTTTGTCTGTAATTAACAGCCTGGGAGTTTTTCTGCTTGCTTTTCTTACCCTGGTGTTGCGAAAGCTTGCTTTCCTGCTGGGATTTCTTTTTGGAATGCAGAGGTGTGTTCTAGCTAAAAGCATGTGCTTTGCCTAATAAGCTTTCCTAGCCACTGAGCCCAGCTGGCTCCTGCAGTCTGCATTTGTTTTGTCTTAACTAATTTTCATAGCCATGCTTTAAAATGAAACTAACACTTTTTACATTAAATGACAAACCAAGCACAATGTCCATAAATGAAACCCAACACTATAATCTACTAATTTTTGCTTTCAATGGGCAGTATTATATAACCAAGCAGCCTACTAAAAAGAAAGATGTGGAAATAATACTAGTGGGATGTGAATGGGGCTAAGCTAAAGGGATCAGCCTTGGTTGGAGAGAATGTCTTATGATGATTTAAGGGTTTAGCACTTCCTCTCATAAGTACAGAAGATGAGTGAAGAGAGTGGGGCCTGGCTGGTCAGCACAAAATGTTCCTGTCACATCTTGGTATCTTTTGCTGTAGGTGATGATGAATGTCATCAACATGTAGCACTTTGCTGGAGTCTCCTGATGGTTAACTTCCAGGGTTGTTGCAGTCTTGCAGCTACCTTGAGTTGATAAAAAGTGTTCAAATGCTCTGAAATTCAGCCAAATCTTTCCAATTTGATCCAAGTTATGAATGAGCAGAAGAAATGTTAGAAGGTGAAACATGAAATGGAAAGTCTGTTTCAAAATACTCATGAATCATTGTTTACAAGTCTACGGCAGTGACATTGGAATTGTCAAAGTTTGTTTTCCGTGAATTTGTGGAAAATAATGTTTTTGTTCTGACTTTGAGCTGAATATGAATATTTTTCATATAGTGCTACTCAAATATACAAAGCTCTGGCCAATTCCTGCTTGGCTGTTGGTTTCAGTGGAGTTTTTTTTTTTTTTTTAATATGATGGAGCAGCTGCTTGGAAATGAAATAAAAAAGACCAAAATGTAGCAACAATAATAAAGCCACCACCAACAAAAAAAATCTCTGTAACTTGATTGTATATTTATTCTCACAGAAATAAGAGCAAGTTTTTTTCTCCTAATGAATTCACATAACTCAAAGCTGCTAGGAGCAGGAACTTTTCTCATTGCTGTGAGGGTGAGTGGAATCTGACCTGCACACAAATGTTCTCCTGGTCCTTGCAGGCAGCTGTGTGAGCTGGGTCAGAGTGAAAGTTCGAATCTCTTTGCTGGTTCTTTTTGCTGCTTTCTGAAGAATTGCATTGCAGTGAAGTTCTAGACTTTTTTGTTTTTTCCTTTTTTCCTTTACACAAATGTCAGTGGACGGATTTAGGGCCTGGATGTCAACTCCATTCACTTACAGGTTTGCCTCATGTTTATTAAACTGTGACTGATCAAAATCATGGTAAGTTTTTTGGAGTCAAAATCACTGAGGATGACACCTCAGAAAGAGACAGATAATTACATTTGCACTGTTGAAAAAGTGTAGACTTTTACATGTGACTTTAAAAAAAACACCTTTTTTTTTTTTCTTAGTAGCACTCCTTTTTGTAATTTACAGAAGAGACTATGCAAAATACCACGATGAATTTCTGTGTGTTCCATTTAAAAAAATCTCAATTCAGGAATCTGTCAGGTTGCCTCAACTAAGCAGTGACACTAATACATAACTAATCTATCAATGGCCTACAGGCAGCTGTGAGAAGGAAATATATGGATTTTTGCTTAATAGTCATGATTGGTACATTAAGAAAATAAACAAACAAAGTGTTGTTGAGTGTTTGGATATTGCTGGGAGAAAACATCAGAGATCTCTTCAGATGTAGTCAGCAAACTGCAGTGAGGAAAGAATCCAGAGCTGCTTCTGAGAGGTTGTCATCCTACACTCTTCCTATAACTGAAACCTTGTTAAAATACATAATAAATAACCAAGTGGTGTCTTTAACAGTCCTGATATTGGTGGGGCACATTGAATGACATTTTTGTTGCTTCTTGGTTCCATATATATGATTCCAAATTTCTCTGTGTAGGAAGCACCCCTTCCCTGAGCCTTTCTTAACCACAGGAGGTAGAATTCCCTGTGCCCTGATCTTGAGAGGCAGTCACACTTTATCAGCACCTTCTTCCTAGTTCATTCCTTTGGGAGGAGGGTAAAATGCACATATTTTGCAAAACAAGTTAATGTTCTAAATACATGACAGAGTGTAAGAACATAGTTGGTGTACACTCTATGGAAAAAGACAGAAGCTCTTTGCTAAGAATCTGTTGCCCACCTTCCTACCTGCTTTGTGATTAATGTTTATTTTATTATTGTGGGACTGCAGCAGTTTGCAAACTCTTTAAATGGACAAAGCTGTTTTTCTGAAGATGATTTCATTCATCTTACCAGTTTTACTGTGAGAAATCTAAGCTCCTTTTCTCTTGGAGAACATATTTTATGCTCATACTGCTTTAATAATGTTTTTTCTATGCTGACCTGCCTGTTGGAAGAGTTCAGAATATCCATCTGTCTAAATCTTGTCCTCTGAAGGGTGAATTGCAATTCTGACTACCTCTGTCTTATCTCCATAACTTTAGGCTTGCAAATTTGCATAAAAGTTTGCATAAAAGTGAATGAAAGACCTCTTATTTAGCTCTAGTAACATGAATTATTAATATGTTTTGTATTGAGGTGTAAAGAAACAGTAAGCTGAAGCTTACTGGATATAAAACATGTTCTGTGCAAGCACATTGAGAATTTGCTTCCATTCTCTGGCTGTTCCTCAGCAGTAACATGCAGGTAGGCTTGGAGTATTCCTGAACATAAATATTCAGATGCTGACTTCTTGAAATCATAAGTGGAACTAGACAAGCAGAATTTCTAATTTCATATATATGTCATATAGAACAACTCAAACAAGTCTTGACAAATCAGCAATGGATGTGCCCAATTCAGTCTGGCCTTGGGGTTTTTAAAATCATAGGATGACTTGAGTTGGAAGGGACCTTAAAGATCAATCAGTCACTACTAGATGTCCTCTGTCATTCTACTGCTGTTCATTTTCTACTGTTGGTCTTTTTTTGCCATATTTGTCCCACAGATAAGTCTCACCATGGAGAATCTGTGCTGTAGCATCATCCCATCCATCTTTCCTATGAGCAGAATTGCTTTGACTTTGATCTGGACTAATTAAGTGCCTGTATTTTTATGGCTATCATAGAGTAGTTAAAGAAAAGATAGCTGGAATATGTGTGCTTTTCCAAATGAGCCTGTAGGAGTTGTTAGGGCTTTGATCCTGAAGTTTCTTTTTTCTTTCTTTTCTGAAGGGATGCTATCTAGAGTATTTCCATCGAAGTACTGTGACAAACTTCCCAAGAGCATTCCTATTTTCATAGGAATAATCCCATTTCTTAGTTTTACAGCAGGCAAAATGTATTCTGTAGCCTGGGCAGGGTTTAATAAGACTCTGCATAGCATCAGGCAGGTTTGGCTGTTTAGCTTATTCCTTGAATTGCTTCCCCAGTCACGTGCCCACAGCAGAGATCAATAAGTTACCTAACAGGACATTTAAAAACATTTCCACGATTTGCTGACGTGGGGGAATGGTGAGGGAAAGGAATAGATTTTGCACTCGATCTGAGCACACACTACTGCGGTCTTGGCAAGCCCCTTGTTCTCATGTGGAATTTGCTGCTGCAGTGGTGCATTGCAGGAAATAGATAAAAATCAACACGCAGAATGTATCCATGCAATGTATATATTCAGGGAAAGAGCCTTGCATTTGAACCTTAAGAAGCATACGTGCTTTCACAAGGCAAATAGACTTCCCACTGTTAAAAGAATCTTACTGTAGAAGGACACGTGTTTTAATTGGAATAAGGTCCATTATTTAAATAGTTTAAAAACACAATAGGCTCTTATCTGCATCTTTTATAGAGTACTTGAGGAATCGTTTAGGTTTGTAAATGCTGGTGGAGGGGATGAGCACCTACCAAAGGAGAAGCAAAGAAGCAATATCAGCATAGTCATTTGAGTTCCAGAGAATTGCTTTGTTCTTGCTGAAATACAACTTTTTACTACTGTGACTGTACAGGAAGAGCAGAATTACATTTTTAGAGCATCCTCCTATTTTTTCCTCCTAGTTCATGCTGTCTTTTAAATTGCACAGCTCTTCTTCCCAGGTTTCATTTCAGCCTTGAACCTGTTGCAGAATGTGTAAAACAAAAAATGGAAAAACTTAAAACCACAGATTGAGTATCCATCTCTTCAAATGACACATCATCCAGAATAAGGAGAGCAGAAGAAAAATCAGTTTGTAGAATTAATGATACCTACTCAGTTCTTTGTTTTGCCCCCAGATATAATTATTAAATTTTATCTGAGTTATGTAGTTGCAGGTTGACTTGCAGTGTTCTCTTGATGAGAGCCCTTAAACCAAAGTCATGTTTTTGTAACTTGGACAGACTTTGGCTACAGCATGGTTCTCATTTAACAAAATGTCTTCATTTTAGAGTGAATTCAGAAATATGTATTGTATTTCTTTTGAGTATTGTCCATGCATGTAATCCCTATCAGATGAAAGGGGAAAAAGTTTCCTCAACTTGCTTTCTAGCATGTTCAATGCTTTCCTTTTTCTCTTCCACATTTTTTTTTTTTTTTTCAGTTACAGACAGAAGTAGGATTCACTGGAATCAGCAGCAAGCTGCTCACATAGTCATAATGGTATATTTTTATTTACACTCCATTTGAGAACTGTGATGTTATTTAACAGCTTAGGCCATTTCATCTTTAATTATAAATTATGATATTGTCGTCTTCAAACTTCAAGCAGATGGTCAGAGCCAAGTGTCCTGTTCAGTCTGGGAGAGCTGTGTAGACATCTCTTTGCCTTTTTTTTTTTTTTTGTTGTTGTTGTTTTGGTTTTTTTTCGGTTCTGCTGCTATCTAAACAAACCCTTAGGATAACCCAGTTTATGGAGTTACCTGTGATTTTTCTGAGCATTTACCAGACTCAAAAATTCTGTAACTAGTGCACAGTTTTGCTTGTACAAATAAAACCTTTACAAGTTCCCCTGACCTCTGTGGTCTGAAAAAAAAAAATTTGCAATATTGATGGCATGTTCTTTTAAAGACAAAATTGACATTTCTAATTGGACAATATCATAATTAAGACTAGGTTGCAGGAAGTGAGTGAACAATACTTAAGTTGATTTTTTAATTATTTAAAGCTGATGTGTCAGAGCAGTGCACTGATTCACAGTAACTGAATCATCCTATCAGCATGTGGAGGAGTGATTTATATGTCATATCTTGAAGAACTGTAGAATCAATTCCCTCTTTTTGTCTCTTCAAGTCTAAGAACATGGCTTTGAAGTTTTAATTATTTCAATTTCTGTAATGTCCCAGTCCCTGTACTGGGGGTAGCTGGTGGATTTGTGACAGACTGGTGTCAGGAACACAGCATGGGGAGTCTGGGAGTAAATACAGACTAAGGAGTGACAGAATTGTCGTAAGGCAGATTTGACCCACTTTTGTTACTCTTGAGGTGCAGAGTACTCAAGAGTAATAAATGCTCTTTAATACTGGCTCTGTCCTCCCACAGGGCAGAAAAAAAACACCACTGTTGGAATAGCCATTGGGTCTCCAGCAAGGAGAGAAGCAGTGGTTGGTTTCATGGCCTTTTGTGATTATCTGTCCTCTTTTCTTTTTGAAAAATAGGCCAAGGGAAGCACACCGGATATCACTCAACATGAGCTGCTGTGGCTGCTTTAGATCTGGAAGAGAATTGGTTGCAAGATGAATGAATAAGAATAAAAATAAAACTCTGTGTCCAGGCTATGATCTAAACATAGCAAGGGGAATAGAATAGGCAAAGATTCCCAGAGAGGATTGACTGTTCCTAAAATGTGAACATTAAGGCCTGCAACGCTGAATATGTGAAGAAATGTTTAAATTTTTCTTTAGTGTCTTGATCTGTGGCCCAGTGAAGGCATTTGCACTTGAAATCAAAAAGTTTTCAGTCTAAGGTCTCTGACTTTTCCTGGTTTGGATTTGCTTTTTCTTCTTTCCCCTGTTCTGCTGTTAAGGTAATGAACACTACAAACCTTAAATCAGTCTCTTCACTTTTGTTCATGTGGCTGTAAGGGATTAAGAATTCAAGAAAGCAGAGTTTTATTGCAGGAACTGTCACAGATTCCTAAGGCTGTGCACAAGTGTTGCTTTCACCTTTTTTCAAATGCTCTGAAGCACAACCTTGTAAGGAATAGTTTGGCAGAGGTAACACTTTTGGAGCACAAGCACTGCTCCTGGGGAACAAAGCAGGTTATGGTGGCAAACTTGGGCATGGAGAAATTCCCACGTGTATTCTCTAGGTAGTCATATGTAGAGCTGCCAAACAAACAACTGAATCTGTGCAGACTGAGAATAAAGTTGTTTCTGAAGAGGGTTTGGGCTGGAAAATGATGCATACCCACCAAAAATTTCCAGTAATGGTTATAGCATGTTAGAAAATGAAATACTTTCTTTTTTCTGATGTGTCTAAACATTGTATCAATTTTATACAAAAGACTTACATTAAAAGATGGGGAAATAAAATAGATTTGGTTTGGGAAGCTTTTATTTTCCTAATGCTACAAATTTATACCTGATCAAACATTGCAGGGATTCATAACTGGTGTTTGCTTTAAGACTGCCTTAAGAATCTGGTTCTTTGAGTTACTTGTGAACACATACAGGCTGGCAACACCTTCCTCATGATCTTTTAACCTCCCAAGCTTCCCACTGTCTCGTTAGTGTTACCTGGATCATCTTTTCCCCTGTACCTTTATGGTGGATTTATTTTGCAGACTGTGAAAGGTAGGAGGTCTTTGGCTTATAAGCTTGTAGCTAAAAAACCTCTCTGTTCTCAAAGTGCTTTGATATATTTAGTGTGAGCATAAGAGGCGAGACTTCTAAGTACCACAGTGGAAAACTTCTAAAAAGATGTTTTCCTCTTATGATATACAGTTAAATAAAAATGGTACTTGTAAAGCTATTTCTGAAATAGCTGCAAATATGGAAGGAGAGTTTGTAATAGCTCAGGTCACTGCATTCCTCTTGCTTTCCCTGCACTGTGGGCTTTGTAGGGATAGTTCATTTCCATTGCCATGGGTTGATTTGAGGAGGCAGTATTACATGAAGTTGAAACAGGTTTGTGGGGTTTTAGAACAACTGATGCTCCTGCCCTGTGTGACCTCCTTGCTTTAGGTGGAGCCTGAGCTGGCCCAGGACAACAGAGCAGGAGCTGGAGCTGTCAGACCGAGAAGTGCAAGGGCAGAACATCAGTGGGTGTCTTCATTTTCTCCACTGCTGTTCTGATGGTTGGGTGGTAAACTAGTAATAAGCTGTTCTGACAATTTGGGAAGATTTGGAGTGTCAGCACTCTAGGTTTTGACCTAGTGATGCCTGCTGCTTTATTTTTTAACTCATTTTGTATCATTACTTTTCACAGCATTGAGAAAGAGCAGTTTTAGAGGTGCACTGGTGGCTTGTCTTACAGGTGATCACAGCCAGTTCCCCTGTGTGTCATGTACTAATGTTTGCCCCCTCTTTTGCTGGGCTAAACCTCCTCTTTAGATGGTACAAAACCATTGCTGGGCTAAACCTCCTCTTTAGATGGTACAAAACCATTGCCTGTGAGTTACCCCAGCCCTGGCAGCAATACAGATCAATAGAGGGTGAAACACAGAGGGAATTGAGATGCTGTCAGAACTATCAGGAATTCTCTGTATGTGCATACACTATTTATATTGTAAATATAAATATTCTTTATATTTACATTCTTTCCTAGCATTTAAAAAAGTGATTTGTAATCTTCCAGAAGGAAAACTATCAAGGCCTCTTCTGGTTTCTCTGTGTGATTTGCTGGAATATCAGAGCAAAAATACAGGGTACAGGCAGAGGTTGAGTATGGATTGAAGGAAGACTGGTTGGGGACGTAAGATGAGGGATTGTATATGGTGGGGGGAGAGAATGGGGTGAAAGATGGAGAGTGGGGCTCTTGAGGGTGAGGATAATGCAGGGAGGGTACAGCATAAAATGAGGGAGCAGAATAATAGTAGGAGAGGGTGTGAAGGAGGGGGAAAACTGTCTTGGATAAGGCAGGGATACAGTTCCTCTGTCTTGGAGAAGTGACAGGTTGATTCTGTAGCTGAAATCCTGTGTGAGTTCCCTAAAATATCCAGACCCTAAGCAAGACCTAACTTGCTTTTTTAAAAAGTTGAATCCTGTTTTTAAAAGCTGGTGACTGTATGGATCCGACTGATTCTCATTACTCATTTGCAATGTTCTGTTTCATCTTAGACTTTAGCCTCAAGAGATGTGAGCAGGGGTGGGAGTATTACGAAACAAAGTAATTTGATTATTTGGGGTGGGGTAGAAGAGTGGCAGCTTTGTTTTAACTTAGCAAATTGTTTAAAAGCACAGACAGATGAAAAGGAGACAGCTAATCTGGTTAAGAATAGCCACTATGGTTTTTGATATTGATTTCTTTCAGCACTCTGTCTTTTAACCTTGTTTTCTTAGAACTTTTGAAAACCCATCTTGAGCTATACTGAGCAAATAGAGGATATGGATAAAATAGCTTCCTTTCAAGAGGTAATTGAACTTCTTTCAGCTGACCACTAAATTTCTTATACATTCTTCAATTTCTCATAATTTTCACTACAATAAAAACACTTTAAGATACGAATTTTCTGCCTTTTAGCCTAAAATGACCAGCTTTTACATGCTTGTTATGTCATGTGTTTACAATACATTTAATGCTAAAAGATTTATTTTTAGCTGGCTCAGTAAAATAGCTGGGTGCTGGAGTTGTTGTCATAGCAGCAATCTTAACAGATAGGCTGATCCTATTTAGCTTTTGCAGCCAACGAGCGGCCGTTAGGCAACAGTTTGACAGTTCTGCAGCATTTTTCTAAAGATGGAAATTGTGCTGGTGGTGGTTATTTTTTTTTTTTTTTTTGGCCCAACTTTAAAATATTTCTTTCTGTAGGTGTGTGGAGTTCAATTCAACATTTTCCCCTAACAACTTATGATAACTTTGAATATACAACATGTGAGATTCAGAATTTAAGTCTTAATTTATAGGAGCTTGAAAATAAATTGCATGGTGAAACATATTGCAAACTGCTTTGATTTTTTTTTTTTTTTTAAAAGCCAAAAGTATTCTGAGAGAAAAATGCCAGACTAGAGAACAAGATTGTGCATCATTTATTCAGCAGTAATTTTACGTTGTGGCAGACTGGGCAAATATTACTGAAGAATTTTATGGGTTGTTTTTGATGAAATACACTGCTTGGGTTAGATGATATCTTAGGATTTTAGTAATCCCAATTCTTACTATTTTTAGTATGAAAAGGGTCTTTCTATACTGCAAAGAATAAGTATTTTCAGATTAGGCTGTAAAATCAGACATACCTCTAAGTGTTCTTTGTAGCTCTAAGCTGTAATAGAAGTTGAGTTGCCTTCAAACATAAGTCTGAATGCAGTTCTAAAATAAAAAGTGAGTTTACTGCTAGGGATTTCTCCTGTCTGTAACTTCTTTTCAGATTGCATTGAACCTAAATGACTTTCAGTGTGTCTGAGCAAAAGACTTACTCTCAAAACTTTCTTAAGTCTCTTATTAGACAGAGTAATTTAAAAAAAAAAAAGAAGTACTTTATTTTAATGCTAAGGAATGGATTTGGGTGCTGTTGGCTTAGAGTGCTTCAAATATGATTAGGAGTCAAGAAGTATTTAATCTTCCAATGACTTTTTTTGGTCCTTAGGCTTCACTTGTTTTTAAAATGTATTGCTATCATAGACTGTCATATCAGGGGTGTGTGCTTATTAATTTCCAATGAATCAAGGCAAGTTTCCTCAGACCTGCCCATTCTGGGTAGTTTTGGGAAATAGTTCAGCCCATTGCTTTCAGCTCCTGGTTCAAAGCCAGCCTCAGAATGGCAAAGACAACTTCTTTAACTCTGGCTGGTATGGATTTGATATTATGCCACTGTTTTGAGAACTAATGTAGAAAAATCTAATGAGGGAATTTGGCAGAATCTCCCAGCAGAGAAATGAAGTACCATATACCCACACACATTTTAATGTTCAAGTTATATTGCAGCTTTTGAGTGCATTGAGGAGGTCGGTGCTGTGAAAAAAAGCAGAGTTCTTGCCATGGTCCCACCATCCAAACTCTTCACCACTTTACCTCCCTGCTGGGCAGCTGCTTTCCCTGGCTTCTGGTGCTCATATGAATTGTGAGACCTGCTCCCTGGTGGGATTTGGGAATCTCTTGGACAAATGAAAGAGACTTTTCTGTTATGTCCAGCTGGGGGACTTGTACATGAGGAGGAACAGTTTCCCTGGTGTTCTGCAGCATTCCAGAGGCACAGAGTGGAAGGGAAGGGCGGCCGTGAGAGCTGCGCCCGGTTACCTGGGCTTGGGGATGAGTTTGTCACTCACAACCTGTGTCTGTTTTGTTGTTTCAGGCAAAGTCGTGCATTTGTCACATGTGTGGTGCCCACCTGAACAGACTCCACTCTTGCCTCTACTGTGTCTTCTTTGGCTGTTTTACAAAGAAACATATTCACGAGCACGCGAAGACAAAGCGACACAATTTAGGTGAGTTCTTATCCCAGTGGTGCTCATCATCCTCTGTGTTACCCCTGTCCCTTCCAGGCCAGTAAAGTGATATTTTCTTGTAGTTACCTCATTAGGCAGAGAGATAATTTTATTGATGGTATGAATTAGTCTAGTGGCATTATTCTAAACTTGGTGCTTAAACTTCCGTTACATCCCTGTTAAGTTTATCTTCACAACTTAAAATTTCCTTAGTATCTTGGTATTTATGAATTAATGTCATATCTAAAAATGTAAGGAGGAAGAGTTTTGGGTCTTTTTTTTTTTTTCCTAAGTGTTAAAAATGGTGGGTTTGATTCCTGGAACTAGAACATTTATTTCAGTAAAGTTTTTCTTCAGGAGGTCGTGTTCATTTCTTTTCTTGCTGAGGAAAACACCTATCATTTCTATCACAAACAAAGCTAATCACGTAACAATCAGAATTATTTAAACTGCTGAAGCTTGTGGGCGGGATACCATTTAATTTTTCTCTGTTGGCTTCTTGTTTCTATTGGGGTCAGTAACCTAAGTTGTAAGAAAACAGGTTAATTCATATAGAGTACCATTCCCCCAACAGTCTCAAAAATGCTGGTTTCAAGGCCAACAAGTTCTGTTCTGTCAACTTTGGTGCAATTTCATGTTCAAAACCAAAAGCCTTTGATTTTGTTTCAAATTACCTATTGCTTATAGTTCAGAACATTTTTGAGTTATAAATCAGGATTTTGCATTATATTCTATATTAAAATTCTGTTATAAAATGGATGGATATAATTTTTCTTCAAATTAAAATACATTCTTGGTGGGGTGATGTAAGAAACAAGAAAAAAAAAAAAGGCCTTAATTTCATGGCATAAGTTTCCTCTTGACCAGTGTGGCCATCATTCCTAATTTAATTTATCCTAAGTGCTTATGGAACAAACTGTCTTTAATTTCCATGAAGACAGAGAAGCTCCAGAAGGCCAACAGTGCTGTATACTCCTGTGCTTAAGAAATGGGTGTGTAAGTTTACTATTTATGGAAAAGATGATTTAAACCAGCAGATTGTTATAGTTTCTTCCTCCATATGTGTCAAGAAAGAAAAAGATGAGGCTCAGTAGTGGTATAGTTTAAGTCTGTAAATGTCTTGAAAAATAGAATACTGAAAATAGTACTGAAAATTCCATCATGGTATGGCTGAGAGCTCTGGGACTGCTCAGCTCACAGGAAAGGCTCAGGGGCACCTCATGAATGGGTACAAATACCTGAAGGAGGGGTTAAAAAATGTGTCTTGGGCTCTATGCAGTGGTGTCCAAGAGGCAGGGAGGACAAAGTGAAATATAGGTTGTTCTGTATTTCAGAATACAGTGAAATTCAGGAGGTTCTGTCTGATGACCACACGACTGTGAGCGTGAGTGAGGACTGGAACAAATTGCCATGAGAGGTTGTGGAGGGTTTATCCCCAGATATATTCAGAATCTCTCTGGACATGGGCCTGGGCAGCCTGGATGTTCTGGATGGCCCTGTTGGAGCAGGGGCTTGACAAGATCACTTCAGAGGCTCCTGCCAATGTCAGCCATTCTTTAAAAACTGAAAATACCAAACCAACCCTGTGTGACGTCTTTTAATTGCTTTTTGCAGAGTGTGATCTCAAAGAGCTTTTAAAGTCAGTTCATTAGCTGAAATTAGTTTGGAATCTTTACCAACGCAGAAGTGCAAATTATTTGAGGTGAACTCGAAGAATTTCTGGTAAAAGGGGGTATGTGTATATCTATAAAACAACCTTTTTTACTAATACAACTTTATGGCCACATTTAAGGTTTAAAAAATACTGTGCTAAATTGAGACTGTCAGCAGTATTTACCTGTTTATCTGTGGACACTTTGTAAACACTGTAATATTTTTACCACTAAATTCACCATATTTATGGAGAACCTTTTAAAAAAGCTTTATAATTGCACACATTCTCAGCTGCTGTTTATGTATTTGGGAAGCTTAAATTCACGTTATTTTTTATGCATGGAAGAATTTGCTGTTGTATGCTCTAGTGAATTAGCTTGTTTCCTCAAAGGAAAACCAAAACTGGATGGAAGAGGGAGATTCTTAAAGATGCTCTTGCTTGAGGACTGTTGTAGTTATTATGCTGGCACTAAACAATTAAGACTGTGTCAGATAAGGTACTTCCCAAAAGGAATAGCCTTTAGATTAAAAAGGGCAAGAGTTAGTTAAGCTAAAGCATGAAATACTTCACTGAATCATCCCAAAAAGGATTCTCTGCAGCTAAATATAAATTACTTGGTGCACAAATACAAATAATGTGAAGATTGTGCGAGTGACTGCTCGATTTCTAGTTTTGGAGATTCCTTTCTCTCTTCTTTTTAATGTATGTTTTGGTGTTCAATTTTCAGCTGTATGTGAAATGAGCTTTAAAAATATTACAAAAATATTTTACTAGTTTTACTAGTGCTTTTGGTTGCTTTTCCTGCTGCAATTTTAGTTGGGAAAATAACATCTGATAGGCAAAAACAAGTTAAGTGCTTTGAAATTTCAAAACGAAGAGGAATTATTTTAAAGCACTTGGTGACTTTTTGCTGAGCCAACATCAGTCTCCATGGAGACAGGCAGGAGCTGCACACTTAATCACAGTTGTAAGAAATACCATGGATTTCAGCTCTAACAGCTGTCTGAGCATGGCAGGGATGTGTTTGCAGCTCTCTGCTGTGTCTTTCAGGAGGCTCCAGCATCACATTCAAGAGTGGTGTTAAATCCATCCCTTGCTATCTCTGCTTCCTTGAGCCATGGAAATCAGTCACTCAGAATCTGACTTTACAGTGATAGCTGTGCTCTTGAATCTGCTTCCCTGTTCAATGTATATTAATAATGCTGTACTTAATTTTATGTATTCCTTGAATTGTGGATGTGGGTGACAGGTGAGGTAAGATCCAGCTATAGGAGCTGCTTTTTTTAATCTCTGCATTGCTCACTCTCTCTCAGTCAATCTCCAGGACAGTCTGATATTCCCAGTGGGCTCTGTGTGTCTTTTGTGAGGAGCTGTGAAATGGTGAGAGCAAAGTCCTTACTGATGTATTCTGGAATTTTTCATATTGTTGATGCTGTCAGATGTTTTCTTTTCCCCTCCTGTAGGAACATGAGCTATTTTTATTTCTTTTTTATTGAAACTCTAATGTGATTCTCTATCATTATGTTTCACTTCTCCAGTTCCAATGTGTCCATTTCTGATGCCAGCCCTTTGGATTAAGACAGTTTCCTGTACTAATGAGTTAAATTCTTAGTTAATACTTCCATGACTTCTGTTTTGTACTTCTTAACCTGCTGTTCAGCACAGAGCTGATATTGTTACTTGGGAGTTAAACTCATAGCTCCAAGGCTTCTTTTCTGATTGGTGTTACTTGTCTGCCTCTTCAGTGGTTGGAGTTTCAGTCTTGGTGCTATTGCCTGTTTGTTAAGTAACTTGAAATCCTTCTGGAGCTGTTTTGATTATTCTAAATGAATGTGTGCCATCAACATACTCTGTCATCTTCCTAAATAATCCTTCCAAATCAGGTTCAGCACCTGGGGATTCTGCTGGTGGATTCTATCCTTGTAAAAATTGATGGTCTCTTCCTTATCTTTTCTACAGCTGCTCAATGAAGGAAAATACACAGTAACTTAGTCCCAGAGTAGCAGAAGCAGGAAGATGTCTGTGAACAGTAGCTCTAAAAGAGAAGAGAGGTTGGTACTATAAAGTTCATCTCAAAACCATAGCAGTGATTAATTTATCAGTTTCCTAATTGGGACTGAAAAATCCTGGGCAGACACCAAATGAAGTTTTAGTATTCTTTCTAAGTGAATATTTCCTGTTACATATTGTCATATTGTTTTGGGTTTTTTTAATATATATACACACTCCTAGCTGCAGAAAAATATCCTGCTATAGGGCTTAGGACAGACTGTTACAGATGGCCATTCTGAGTTAGTTCAGTTATGGTATCAGAGCTCTGTGTAGAACTATTAATTTAAACTCCCTGCTGAGGAGCCAACTCCTGCATGCTCATACTGTGCATAATACTCTGTGTTAGAGGTGCACTTTTACAAACTGAACAGTGTCTCTGAAACAGCACCTCTGCAGGTTTTGGGTGAAGTGTTGATCTGCTCTGATGTCTTATGCTGTAGTTAAGGAATTGAGGGAGGTGAATTAGCAGGAGTGAGGTTCAGTGGTTCAAAGATTAACCAAGAAATAGTTGGAAGACTGAACTGTTTTTCCATTTCTAGAGATACTGGCAAACAGTTCATTATGGAGTTGGTCCTGCTAGAGTGCATTCATTATTTATTAGATCACAAACTGTTTCTTGAGGAACTGTTTTCTTTAAGTATATGCTGATGTAAAATTCAGTCCAATAAATACATTCGTGGTGAGAGGAACTGGGTGGGTGAGCCTGATAATAATGCTCATAGATTAAGTTGAGGATTTTTTGGTATAATTCAAAAAGCTTCTACTTCCTGTAGAAAACAAATAACTGATTTTTTCCCATCTGATTCAGAGGAAACATGACAGAAAGCTGGTTTCTGTACTGAAGTTGGTAAAAGGGAAAAACCTGGTTACTGCTGTTAGTGCATACTTATCTGAAATTTAATATATAGAAACAGAACACTTCTGTAAAGGAGTGACAGTAAACACTGTTTAATTTTCATTTTAGTTGGAAGGTATTGACTGTAGTGTTGATTTTTTTTTTTTTTTTTTTAAACAGCAAAGATTTTCATTATACCCTATGTGAAAAGGGCAGTTAAAGTTGTTCCCAGCCCAGTTTACTGCAGTGCTGGAGTAGCAATTTGGTTTTTTGATTCACATCCAGGCTCAGATAGTGGTAGAAAAGGTCATCTGGGCATTTTACCAGCCTCTTGATTTTGAGTTCTAATGCTTTACTTGATGATGGCATGGAGAAGTTTGTTGATGAGATGAAGGTGAATGGAAAGCAGCACACAGTGTTCTGTTCTGTCAGAGATGGATTGTGTCACATTCATATGCCTTTTTTGATAACACAACTGATTTTCATAGAATAAAAAGGAAATACACTGAACCTGACTTGTCTGGGTCAGGTTAAGGATTTGACATTTTGCCCCCTTGAAAGTTATTGCTTGAGGTAGAAGTGGCAAGGATCAGTATGAGAATCATGGTGCATAAGTTGCAGGAAAAAGAGAAATTGATGATGAATGAACTGAAAGCAGAGGGTGTAGGACACAGACTTAACTAGTAGAACCAATCCTAGTTTACTGCTATTTTCTAGTAATTGAGAAGAAGGAATTTTGTCTGTCTATGAAATTCCTAATGGTCACAAAGTTGAGAGGTGTTGCTTGTACTGAGGAGGGCTGGGTAGCCCTGTGAATTAAATAACCTCAGTGACTCCAGCAAAAACAAATTATGTGAAATTTGATAGCAAAAGGTACAAAATACTGTACTTCAACATAATATCCTTGTGATACCAGCTGGAGGATCATTGATTGGAAGAAGAAAAGGAGGAACGCATTTTGGTTGTACAGGTCAATTGCAGGATATGACTTGAACTTCCAGTATTCCCAATTGCTGTTAACAATATTTGCTGCTCTGGGATGTATTGTGCAAAGTATTGCAGGGAAATCCTCATTTGCTTACATGAGGCACATTCCAGCATGGCATTCCTGGGCCTTAGCTGAAGCTTGGAGCCAGACTGGACTCATAAGGAGGCAGCAGGAAAGTTAATTGGAACAGTCTTCTGCTGGGAGCTGCTCTGGAAGGTGCAGGTTGTGATGAGCTCCTGCCAGCCAGCCCTCAAAAGCTCCTTGTAGTATCAGAAAGGACTCCTGAAAAGTTGTCTCTATGCCTGGAATATTCTTATCCCTCAGAAAGTCAATTGATTTACCTGTTTGCCAGCTCTGGATGTATCTGCTTGCCTCAGACCCAACCACAAACTTCTGTGCAGTTCTGTGTCTTGCTTCTACTGAAAACAGTATTTTTTAGATAAGTCTCCACTGTTATTCAGATGGGACTATGTAGATGTGTAGAAACAGTTTGTATCACATCATGTGCAACAGCTCAAAACTTGGTGGCTGTGATTTGGGGATTCGTTCCCCAGATTTCTGAAAAATACCCTGAAAAAAGTGAGTGTTTAACTTTTAACACTCCTTGAGGGAGTGTTTAACTCTTCAAACTTGAATAATATTTTGTGGGATCATGTAGAGGTGCTGTAGCAGGAGAATTTCATTCTTCTCAGTTTTCAAAGGTTTGCTGTGAAGAGAGAAACTGTGGAAGGTTGTAGGGTCAGAGGAGGGCAGGAAGAAGACTGACTAAAGGTAAAATATATTTTATAATGGGACAACTTAAGTACAGGAATACTGCAGCCTCCTCTGCAGCATATTGGGACATGCACACATGTAGGTACTGTGTGTGTACAGTCCATGTATTTTTGAATGAGGTCAAGGAGCTGGAATAATTATTCCACTCATTACAACTTAAAATAAAATGGTCTGACACACTGTGGTTCCTCTAAATTAACAGTTAAAAGCATATTTTCTATCTAGATTCCATAGGGATACCAGGGCATTTTTTTCATCTTATCTTTCTTGGCTTGGATTCATATGGAGTTGTAGGATGATATTTTAAACCATCACAGAGGGGCTGCCCATTTGGCTCCTGGTGTTAAGTGGTTTGCAGGATAGTATTGGGTGCTTGCCATGTTTGGATTGCAGGCAAATTGAATTTAAACATTAAAATTCTAGATTTATATGGGGCCAGTAGGCATCTTGGAGACTTCAGAGCCACAAAAACACTTCTCACCTGTTGGCTCCTGGTCTGAAAAAAGAAGAAAAAGCATCACTTAATGGAATACTATCTCAAGTATTAGGAGAAGATACTGAATGTGAGAGGGAAGGATAATGCTTGACTATGACAATCATTTTTAATGTGGATTAAAAGATTTTGGCAACAGAAGGAAGTTTGGGGTTTGTTTTTGTTTGTTTTTTCCCTGACAATAAGTGCCTGCAGTTCTCAATGGCTGGATCATCATTTAGCAGAAGTAGTCCCTTTTCCATTCTTTTCCTCACTTCTTATCAGTTCAGGAATTCTGACCTGTGGTGCAGATTCCAGGTGCCAGGAAACTGGGAGGAAGGCAATCAGATGCCTGCGTTGTGCTGATAGATCAGAGACAAGATCCAGTGGAGAACTGGCTGAAGTTTAACAAATCACTTCTTGAGAACCTGAGCCAATTACCTGGAATGGGTTTAATGATTAACACTCAAGGTGAGAAATCAGGGAGCATGAATTAGCTTGGGCTGCTGGCTTAAAATGGTCTGAAAGAATTGCCAATTTAGCCTCCTTTGTTAACAGAAGTTGAAGAAAATGCAGGTTTCTTGCATAGAGCACAGGGTGTGTTGATTTGAGGTTGATAATATGCCAAGACTGAGTCACAGAAATTCACGATGGACTTAATTTCAGTAAGGTAAAAACTGACCTGAATTCTGAGTTGCTGCTGGACATTTTTTTTCTACTTGAGTGCACCCAGTGATCCAAGGGAGATGATACCAAAACATGATTCACAAAATACCTCCCATCTGATGAATGATACTGAATATTATGGTGAAGTATCCCATTCCAACCTGAGCAAAGTCAGTGCTTTTCACCTGGATCTTTCAAAAACTGAACATCCGATGTTTTTTGCCTGGATGTGGCACACTTCCCTGTTTTTGTTGAGTTCCTATCATCTCTGGTCTCTTAACATTTTCACGAGGACATCAGTGGATATAGTTGGAAAAGTAAAGCACTTGGGGCTTAAGTAAAACACTTCACTTGGCTCCCAGATGCAGTTTGAAGACTTCTTGCTGCCAGATTTAAACTTTCACCCTAGAGCTGTTGTTTTTAAAAACTTAGTGTTCCTTGCACCAGTAGATAAAGTTGTTGTTGTTCCTGCATGATCTTCTGTGCTGCCTCCTTGTTTCTCCAGGCTGACAGTTTTATTTTTAAAGGAAAAATAGAATGTATTTTCATTCCTCTCTTAGATTGCAGCTGCTTATAATTTTATATATAAAGGGCTATGAGGAGATTAGACTTTAAAGAAAGGGAAGCTTGTCAGCACAGAAGGTGTAAGAAAGCAAAGAAAAATGTTACATTCCAAGAAATATTTTCATTCTTAAATTGCTCTGCTTGTGAACACCAAGTAGCTATTTTGAAAACCTAAACCAGGAATCTAGATTGATTCCATTTAATAAAATGACATTGTGATTATTTTAAATTGCTTTTAGTTCTTTCTTATGAAAGAAGAAGGTAGATATCTATTTACTGTATATTTTATTTTACCAGGATAATAAATTCTGTGTATGTGTATTAAACTAAAAGTGAAGTTCACTGATTTCATCCCTCTGTACCTTCCTGAGAGAAGGGTTGGAGTAGTTTTAGGAAAAGCAGATTCTGGAAGTTGGGAGTAGCAGCCTTTCCAGAGGAGCTCCCTAGAAGAGATGTTCATTGTGAGCAGTGTGGGGCATCCTGGCAGACTTGGCAGTGGGTTAATCCAAAACACCTGGGCATTGTTCCTAGGCTGGTGGTTCCCAAACTTCTTTTGAATATGAGACCTTTTTCTTAGTTTTGTGATCCAAAATATCTACACAAATAGCAGTGGTGGAATTTGCTACGTGTGCATTCTCATGCTTTACTGTCGTGTTTTTGCAGAATTTCCTGGCCAAGTGTTTCAGTTTGGGTTAGAGCTTCGTGGCACTTCAGTTTAAAACAAAAAAAAGTTCAGCCTAATAATGAGATTAAATTTGTTTCATTCCCCCCAGTCCTTTGAGGGAGAAAGTTTTGTGGGGACTTTGTCCTTTGGGTGTGGTGTAACTTCAGTCAGTGCTAAAGAATTGCTTGCTTGGGAAGAGTGAGGAGTTTCTGTCAGTACAACAATCCCTTCAGTGGTTCCGCTGTTCTTCTTCACCTCAAGACAACCTGCATGAGAAATTTTAAGTGTATTTCAAGGGAAAAAATCAAATTACATTAACTTGAAACAAGTAATTTCCAAACTTTCCTAGTTGACTCTTTTTCTGAGCAGCCATGTTCTGGCTCTGTGAGAATCTCCTGCCCTTCCTCCGTGCTGTGGCCAGCCCTGTGTGGCTGCCTTGTCACTGGTGCTTGAGGTAATTTGTCTAAAACCCCTTGCAGTCATTAAAAAGACATTGGAAGTGTTGGCAAATGTACAACTGTATTGTTCCCATAAGTGTGCTGGAGAGAGGATATTTCCTCAAGAGTCCTTAATCAGGTGCTGTACAGTTATGGCTTTAACTCTGCTGGTGTTTCTTTGAAACTTTCTGATCCTTTACAGCAGAAATTCCTTCTGCTCTGAACAAGTGGTTTGTGGAAGGTGATGTCTTGTTGGTTTAAATCTTGACATCTCTATTTCATTGCTCAGGCTTGGAAATCCAGCAAGAAAGCAAAAGTAAGGAATCCTCTGAGCACATCTGTGCCTACACATTCTGATGGTAAATTGTCACTGTTAGAGCTCACAGAGACCTATTTATTCAATATTCTGCTAGCCATGTTCTATTATTTGTGGATCTGTTGATCGGATGTTTTAAAAGTACATGCAGAACAATATTTGAGTTTGTGTTTTAAGACCAATACTTTGGATTTTCAACAGCTTTTTTATAGAAAACTGTGCAGAATTGGTAGCGCAGTAAGTAATGGAGTAAATAGTGCAGAGCTCTAACACTCTGTAAGTTGTGATATACCATCCCCCCAGCTGCATAGTGTTTTATTACTGATCTTCCACCACAGCTCAGAGTCTTGTCTCCTTTTGGGATATTCTGCTAAAGGAGTTTATTCAGTCCTCTGAGCATCAGGGTGAAATATTCTGATGTTGGGACATTGCACAAGGTAATGAAAATCTTGAGTTTGTGACTTTACATGGGGTAACACAGTCCTTGTCCTCTTTTACAAACTGAGTGTGGTCCAGACAGGCAAAACAGAAGAATGGAGCACATCAGCAAGATAAAAAAACTGTTCAAAGTAATAGGGTTTATTGAATGATAGGGGAAGTAACAAACAATTGACATAATCATTGAAAAAGGGATTTTAAAAGAGAAGGAAGAAAAAAAACCAGCTTGCAGTGGACTAAAGGAGAGAGACAGCAGGTTGTGAGGGAGTAGAGGCTGTGAAGGATGGAGGAGATGGGGTTAGAAAGGAACTTAACCAAAAAAACTCACCACAAACACTGCCCCACTAAGAGGGCAGCACAGAGACTTCACCTGTGTTTGCCTGCTGAGATCCATGGCAGAATTCCTGCTGCATGGCATGTGCTTTGGCTTACTGAGCCCTTCACAGTAATGCAGTGCTGTTCCTTTGCAGGCCACCTAATGTGGTAATGGCTTCCTGTGTTTAAAACAAGTTTCCACTGCAGTAAGACTATTCTAATAATGCTAGTTGCCTGTAAGTAAAAGGAACTGAAAAGCAAAATAAATGAAAGCTCAACACTTGAGGGAGAAGGGTGATGTGTTTCTTAGCTGTTTGCTGGTGCAGATTGTGTTTTAGTAAGATTGGTTAGTGCCCACTGATTTTTAACTTTTCTGTGATTCTGACTTTTTTCATATCTATATACTGAAAATCAGCAGTTTAATATGATGACTCTGCACTTTCTCCACTGAAAAAGTTGGAGTAAGTTTTTGTTTCTTGGCTTTCTTTTGTTTAAGGTTGTGCAAGAAAAATATTTTTAAGGTTGGTCAGTGTTCATTTGTTTGTTCTGAAAGGGTGTGTGAAATGAAAGATAGAGACAGAAGTAATCTGTGGAATAAACTACCCTGGAAAACTTTTCCCCTGGAGAAATAGCTTTGAATTTGCAGTGCTGTCTTCTGTTTTAGCCTTCATTTGGATTTTAACTAGGTGCTTTCCAATTATTTTAATGGCCTTGAAGAAAAATTGCTGAAGTCTTAGGAAAAGACAGTTCAAACTCGTATATAAACTCTTACAGGGCTGGTTCTGTGTGTGTTGTAGTCAGTCACTGTCCTGATGCCTCTGGATAACTGAGGTGTCTGAAAGGTAAATCGTGGATTACAAACAGCTTGAGGGCAGCTGATTCTTTGTTGTCCTGCACAGTTTTCTTTCTGTGCCAGAAGCAACTGAATAACTCATGCTGAAACTGGAAAAATGTCTGCAGTTTTTTTATTTTTTTTTCTTTCCCCCTTCCAGATTCTAAGGTACAGATTTTTCTTCTTTTGTGGACTGCTTGGAAGACGGAGTGCCTGACTTGGAAGCCTGCTTTAAAATGCCTTCTGGTTTATGAACTCACATCTTTTTTCCTCCTCCCCAACTTCCCTTCTGTTTTGCAGCCATAGACCTTTTGTATGGGGGTATATACTGCTTTATGTGTCAAGATTACATATACGACAAAGACATGGAACAAATTGCCAAAGAAGAACAACGAAAAGCTTGGAAAATACAAGGTTTGGTTTTCCTGCCTGAATTTCTTGTTTCTGTTTTTAATCATACCTGTCCCTCCCATTTGTTCAGTGGCAAAAAAGCCACTAAGGGGAAGAAAGAGCTCTTTAGAGAGAGTAGTGCAGGCCATGGGAGAGAGATGTTAGTTCTTGCTTTCCAGGAGTCAGACTGAATTTAACACGTGCGCCACACCTAATTGTAGCAAAAGTATTTTATTTTTAATTGCAAAAAAATATAGAAATATCTAACATTAATCCTACAAAACTTGCCTAATATCAAAAGTTAGATCTGTATTAGGTAGAAAATGTAACAGTCTGCTCCTTTAGGCTTATTTACGTGGTACAGGCAATGAATCTGTTCCCCTCACGTGAAGTGCCACCTTTGTGTGTGATTTTTTTGTTTTTAACTTTTTTTTTTTTTTAAATAGATCATGCCAGCTTACTTACACACCTGTGCTTTCATGGTACACGCACAGTATCTATGTAGAAATATTTACACACAAATATATGTACACACATTTGTTTTATTCAGTTTGCTTTCCCTAATTTTTTCTTTTTTAGCCTTCACCCCAACAGTGGTTTCTCACTACCAGTGTACAATGACAGGTAAGAGGCGTGGGCTGGCGACGCACCTCACTAACAAGCGTCCCTTTGCTGATTATCCTGCCATTTTAGACATGAATCACAGTTAAGAATGCCAGTTTTATTGTGCAAATCATTTTCCTCTTGTTTGGATATGTTCCAATGATTGAATAAATGCAGCAGACTTGATTTCATATACCCTTTCCTTGATAGAATTCCTCCAAAACAAACCTTTTCTAATTTTTTTGTTGTTTTTGTGGGTTTTGTTGTTTTTGTTTTTCTTTTTCTTTTTTTATTTGGAAAGGAAATATCATTTATTCTAAACTGAGTAGTTTGTAAGCATCAGTTTTAAAAGCTTGTCATCTTCCATTTCCAGTGTCCTCTGGGGGGTATGTTTTCTTAAAGTGGGGAAGTCTGTATTTGAAGACAGATGACTTCTGTCTAGTAATGTCTCTTCTGGAATCCATGGCATCCTGTTTCAATGTGACAGCCTTAGTCAGGGCTGATATGACTTCAAACCATTCTTAACCTCATTTCCAATTTTAAAAATAGCAGCTAACATCGTATTAACAAGAGCTTTTCTGCTGGCTCAAAAGATAGCTGCCTTCACTTGGTTCCTACTACAGATCCCAGTCTGCTTCCTGCTTGTTCCCTGTTTGAGGGAAGGGAGTCAGAGGAAAGAAGGATAGTGAGTCTTAGAACAAGGAGGTACACCTTAAAATATTTCTGCACAAAGCACTGGTTTTCAAAGCAAGAAAAATGGGAATATGTTTAAAAACCTTTCATTCAAGCTCTGCACCTATTCTGGAAACTCCTTCAATCTATGTTCAGGGCACCAAATTAATCAGCTGTAACAACATAACAGATCTTCGTTATGGTGTAGAAGAGGAAACCTCCCCCAATTATAAACCTCCCCTTAGTTATAAATTTGCAGATTTAAAAAGTAATTTCTTAGTTACGTTGTCCTTACCAATTGATACATTTGTACCTTGTGGACCGAGATGCAGCCACTGTGTCCTGCCCTGGACATCAGCTTGCTGTAGTTTGTATCCCAGGGAATTGCAGCTACAAGATAGTTGCTCTGGTCATCTTGGACCACAGAGTTGTGCAGAGGAAGTTGAAGAATCACCCAGAGGATCTGCCAGGCAGGAAGCCTCTGTACTGATTAACTGACTAATGAATGGCACATTAAATATATATACACAAATGCATATCTGTATGAATATGCACATTGCATCTTCTGTCCCTGGAGAACTAATCTGTTGTGGCCAGTGAAGACAGAAAATCAAGGAATAGACAGCAACACTAAATTACTGGAGTCTATAATGTAGACTTTTTTTTTTTCTTTAAAGTCATGGCATAGGTTCTTTTTATGTTTTTTTGTTATGAAGCCATGTGCTTCCTCAAAAATTTATCTAAGGCATGAGAAATGTACATGGGAGAAATAATGGAGAACTATGTCTGTTTTTTTCACTCTCTCTCTGTTGTTCCAATCCATGTGCTCCCTCTTGTTACCTGAAAGATCCCTTCTTGCTCCAAACTGAATGTCAAGAGGAGCACAAACCCCAGACTCAGTGTCTTGGGTTTATATTGCTACCACAGAGTTCATTTACCTCAGATCTCATTGCCAACTTAAAGAACTTCAGAAGTGAATCCAGTCTGCAGAAACTGATGGGCTTAAAAACTGAAGGGTAAATGCAGTGTATTTTCAAATTTCTCTCCACAGTGTTTGAAGGGTGTTAGTTCATACTTTATCAGAAGTTCACATAACAACATGATGCCTGGAGAAAAAAAGGCTTTAAGAAAACCCCCAAATATCATGAGATTCATTTCATACTCCTGTAGTATTAATTCCCAGTGGTGTGCTGAGTTCCCCAGTCCAGCTGTAGTTCAGGGTTATCTGATGTAACTCTGAACAAGTTGCAACTTGGCCACTGTTTTTTCCTTTGATATTGAATATTAATAACAGGGGAGGTGAGAATACACAGAGCCCTTCATTCTAATTAATGTCTGAATTTTTGGGAGGGGAAAAATTGAAATTTGCTGAAGTTTAGCAAAGTAAACAATGATTGAAAAATTGTGACTTCTGTAAACTAGAGCCTTCATTGTCTTTTCCTTCACTCATCCCTATGCCTTAAATGATGAATTTTCTGGGAAATGCCAATTTGAGCATTTCATCCAATAAAATAATTTCTTAGATAGAGATTTCACATGGTGACTTGAATCTCTGGCTATTTTATAGCAGCATTTTAAAAATTACTAATTTGCACTTTTCTAACACTATTTTCCTTTAATTTAAATGGTGACCTGTGCATGGTTTGCAAATCTTTGTTTAAGGTAGTTTATATTGGAGTTTTTGGCATGCTTGTGAGTGTTATTAAACCTCTTTCCTTCTTTGTCTTTCAGTTGTTTTTTGTTGTTGTTTTTAGTTTTTAAACATCAAACCATTCCTAAAAAATGGCTCTGCTTTTTCCAAATTTTCAAGAGTAATATAACCTCAGCACTCCTGCTAAGTTATATAGCTGGAACAGAACACGTTTTAATTTCTGTGTCTGACTGAACTTGTGTTCTCTCTAATGAAAGGCTTCTGCAACAACATTTTCTGTCTGGTTTGTTCTGTTTGTGGCATTAATTGCACATGATTTTTCTGTTTCCTTTCATTTCTTTTTAATTGAACAAATATTTGGTTCACCCAGAATCCTTAAACATAATCCAGTCTGTCATGTTTAACCTTACTTAGAGTTGCTCTTGTGACATGCTTTGGTCCCCATCCTCTACAGCATTTAAACTATATAATTATATATAGATCTATATAAATATATATGAATAGTGCTGCTGATATACGTGGAGCTATTGCATGCCTAAAGTACACATGTGTTTCAAGGTATGAATTTTGTTGTGTTTGACTTAAACCAGGATTTAAACATATCCAAGGGGCTATTATTTAAATTACTAAGAGGGTTCATCACACTTGACTGACTGTGTTTTGGCCATGTTGTAGCTGAAGTGAAGCCAAACACAGGAATTTACAGCTGCACAGTGCAATTGCTGCAACTAACACGGTGTTACCAGTGAATTTATATAAATTCCTAAGGGAACATTACAAACATGACCAGGGTTGCTGGACAGACATCCAATGCCAAACCTGTTGGAAGCCAATGTTCCATCCTCTGTGAAGTGTCCATCTGTGTATCTCCAAAGGGTCTCTGCCCTCGTGCAGTGTGTCCAAAGCATTGCAGCTGTGTTATCTCATCAGTCTCAGTCATTCCCTGCCTTTTCTGTTTTCTTGAGTGTGTAGCTTGATGCTGAACCTTGGATAAAGGAAGGGGATTCTGGTATTGTTCCTTAAGCTCCTTGCATAATCTGTTGTTGAATCAGATAAAGTGAGAGATGGGTATATTTGTGTAAATAAGAATTCTCTAGACCTTGAGAACTGAAAAATGAGACCTTCTATTACTAGAACCTGTAGGGTCAGTAGTAACTGAATTGAACATTTTGGGAGGGTAGCTTCTGACAAGCATAGCTATTTCTGAAAACGAAGATCAAAGAGCTATTAAAATTTAATGTATATTATGCAGAATGTGTAAGCCTCCAGCTATATTTTTCTACTATCCTTTTCATATGTATGATCTATAATTTATTTTCTATAGCAAAGTGTTGCTTCTGCTCCATGCATTCTGTGAAAAATAACTATTAATTGACTTTAATTCTCAGTTTTAGAATAGACTGCTTGCCATCTTATAACTCTTTATTTTTAATGCCGAAATGCCTTTGTGACTCACAATAATTGACCTTGCACAGCAATTTCTGTGCTACATAGAAAGCTGCAGCAGTATTGAGCTGGTCAGCACGTGAGTCTTCACTGTTGTGTTTTTCTTGTATCAGGTTTACACTGAACACAGCTCTGCTGATTTCAAATCTGGTCTCCATACTACTGACCTGGCTCATTTCTGCTGCACTTCCCTTTGAGCAAAAGAAATCTACTGGAAATGCAGTGTTTGTCTTCAAAGAGAATAATGACAGATTTTAGCTGATGAGAAAGGGTAGTTTAATATGTGGAGAGTTTTGGCTGCTTGGTGGAGGGAGGGTGGTGTTTAAACCTACCACTAATTTCATTTTTAGGTAACATTAGATATATCAATAAAGTGAATGTCAAAAATTAAAACTTGTCTATTCCTGCATTAATGGTACAAGGAAAGGTCATTACATTCTATGTAATGGCATATCCTAAGATATGTAGTAACTGTTTAGTATATTGAATTATTAAATTCTGCTGTTCTCTAAAGATTATCTGTCCATTAAGCTGGATCCATTTAGATTTATTTAATAACTTGTCAAGCTCATCAATGCTGTTTTTATTTGACCTCCTCTAAGCACAAAGAAACTTATTTTTGAGTAATAGCAAGTTTATTCTTGTGCTGGAATTCCTTTTTTTAGCTGAAAGGAGGGTTGTCATCCAATAATGGAGAGTTTAGTGGCCTAGATGTTCTTTATAAGTAAAGAAGTACCTTTCTTTTCTTATATTAGTTCTTCCTTATTGGAAAATTTGACAATACATTTCTGAACCATATTTTTTGAGAAAGGGTAAAAAAGCAATCAGTGTCCTAAAGCTGTGCATAAATTGAATCTAACCTAATGGACAGCATGTTGAAAGTTTTGAACGGAACAGAATTTTTAATCCTTTTACTAAAGAACTTCCTGAAACTTTGTTTTCGTCTGCTTAGGCATTGGAGAGAAGTATTCAACATGGGAGCCGACCAAGAGAGAATTAGAATTGCTACGACACAACCCCAAGCGAAGAAAAATAACCACAAACTGCACCATAGGTGAGTTCCAGAAATCCTTTCTGGAGCCAAATTGTCACTGACTTGTATGTTCAAAATTCTGTGTTGTTTTCCTGTTGTTAATTGTAGCAGAGTTCTGTAAGCTTTAGAATAACAAAATCAGTTTATTTTACACTGCCTTTTTCTTGCTGTGGAAGGATATCTGCTCTTGCACTTCAAATACTGCTGATGATTGAGCTGTGTAACAGCTACAAAACACAATCCTTTTTTTGACAATATGCTTGTAATGAGAAGTCATTGATAATATCTCAATTCAGCCTTCATCGGAGATCCCGTGCAGGGATGTGAAGGGAAATCCTGTAGTTGGTGTATCCTGAACCAAAGCAGTCTATTGGTAAATCTGGTTTAGCAGAAGCAGCCCATTCCTGCTTCATGTTTTACACTCTAAATGTGATCTCTTCAATTTCATGTGAGCTCTGAAAAGTGATTTTTCATTTCTCCAGTGGTGTCAAATAGCAGGTTTGAAATGCATCTCAAAAGGTTTAATGCTTAAGAGCTCACTGGTCTGGAGCAAAGAATTCTCTGAAATGTGTGTGTCTGCTTCTGGCTGGTCAGTATTTGGGTAAAGGTGATAAAAATTTACAGTTCTTCTAATTTTTTCCCTGCTGATTTAGGTTGGGGTAGCAGGGGCTTACAATTAGCTCCCTGATAAACTAATTAAGATTACCAGGCATTTTCCTACACTGCTAAATGCACAGTAACATTTTAATGGTGAAGGTTGGAAATAATGGTTAAAGGTTGGTGGTGTAGCCATAGACAGTGCAAGTAGGAAACCATTGGAGTTTTTTTCCACAAATTTAAAACTCTGTACTGTTTCATGGAACATGTCACGCTTTCAGCACGTTTGCATTTGTCCAAATGCACTGAACATGCTTTCTAATGTCATGTTTCTAATACAGGAAGTAATTTAATCCAAAGTATGTGTATATTTATTTGGAAAAAAATGGCCTGAGAAGCACAGAGTAAGTTGAAAATGTATATAAAATGGTAATTCTAAAGAAAGGACCTATGTTTTTGCAGTCGTGGGACAGGAAAGACAGTTGGAAAAACATCTGGACATTGGAAATTTCAAGCAGCCTAGGAAAAAATAACTAAGCAAGGATTGCTTGCATCATGTTCACATTGGGATTTGTGTTCTGAGAAACTCCAGTATATTTTGTAAAGAACATTACAAATTACTAAAGATAATAGAGCTGGGGAGGGGGAAGAAGTTTGATTAGAATTTTGAAGGTTACCATGACCTTCGTGAAGAATTGAAGCACATTTCCATGTTTCTTTTTCCAATCAGAAGGAATGCTCTGCTTGCTCTTGGAGGATTTTAAATCTTTCAGGCTGTTCAAAAAGGCCACGTCTGGTTGTGTGAAATCTCATCCGTGGCTGCCTGAGCGGGGGAGCTCGAGGAACACGGGTGCAAGGGAATGACTGATCTCTTCACTTCTGCAGGCCTGCTTTTAAGAGTTTCTCCTACAGAGCCCTGGAGCTGCCTCTGTGCTGAGATATAGAAAGGAAAGAAAAAAAAAAATCAAAGCACCCAGGAGACATAATGCAGTTTTGGGCTGCAGTTAAAAGCAGAAGACTTGCTTTCTTTCACAAAAATGCATTGGGGGTTTAGCTCAAGGAAGAAAAGACCTGCCATTGTCCTTGAGCCTTTTCTCTTCACCTAACCTTCTGCTAAATATAAATCTGCTTCAGAGTCTTTCTGCCTTCCCTCTCCTCACTTTGACTTGTCTGTTTGCAGTTTCAGATCAGTGAAGAGCCTATTTGCACACTGAAATGCTGCAGTAGCTGGACATTCTCATTCCTCTCTTTTTCTAATACTCAATTCTTTTGACATCAGGTGTTTTACCAACCCTATAGCAGATATTAGTCAATCCAGTTTATCTTCTGAGGTAGGTAAATGGCTCAGAGAATAGGCATGATGTCCAGTTTTATTGGTTCTGGAAATGAAAATGATGCTGATAACCATCTCTGATAGACACTGCACATCTGTTGAGCACTTCTGTTTACACAAGAGTCTGTTAAAACATAACCAGCTGCCTTCTATGCATAAAATGCTCTTTTCAAAGCTGCTTTAAGAGGAAGGCTAGGGGGAGGTTTGTGGCTTTCTATCCTACCCCCAGAGATCCATGGACATCACCTGGGTACGGAACGTTTCACTGCTCTGCCATGACATGGAATGCTGGTTGTGCCAACACTTAGTTTCAGCATTTGTGTAAGACAAGTGTATCAGTGTTACAACTAAAATACATGGGACAGCAGACTGAAACCTGGACAGGTGTGGCCTTGAAAGGATGTACATAACTTGTATGTGAAGGATTTGCATATGATTTTGAGCCCTGACAATAAAAGACATTAAACTTGATGTTCTTTGTATCTAAAACACACTTAGGTGGTACAGTATGTTTGCTGCAGTTGCCTGTCACATCTGTATTACATGCATGACACTCATTTAGGTGGATGTTTACTCTATGGCTGAACATTGTGGCTAGGTGAAGGGAATTTTTTTATCCAAGATTTGTAGCAATCTCACGGTGCTTTTCGAAACAGCTGGATGTGTCTGCTGCTTTTTGAGCTGTTTGAACTTTTGTACAGCTGCAGGGTCTTTTGTCTTTGATCAGCACCATGAATTAAAACTGAAGAATACTCAGACACGAGATGAATATCTTATAATGGAGACTTGAACTGGTAGTTCACTAGAGGAAATGATGTGCAAAACTCACAGCTTTTGAATTTTCTACTTGAATGACAATTTGAAACCCACTGAAGGAGGAACTTCTTGTTCACATCCTCAGAAAAATAAGGAAAAAAACTTCACAGAAATCCATAAAATTTCCTTGGTTCTCTTTAAAATGCTCTGTGTTTCCATCTCATAGATACATTTTCCAGCTAGTAAGAAGACAGTGCAGGTAACTTGACTTGAATGTCTATTTTGCCATTGAGCAAATTGCTCTTGATATGGGAACTCACAGTGGGCACTGCTGCAGGCTGTGGAAACTGTGCTGATTCCTGTCTTTTGGGATGTACAGGGTTGTTCCCAGCATATAAGCACCTTCAAAGTGACTTGGAACGCAGTGTTAACCAAGTGGAAAGGTTGAGTTGTCTTACAGGCAAAAAGCCATGATGAGAAATCCTGGCAGTGTGGATTTTATGTGGGACATTACATGTTCTGGTGTCCTGAGTTGACATTTTGATGGAGCTTCTGTATTTCAGGAGATTCGGGAGGAATGTCATGTCCACTCAGACCATAAATGAGCTCTGTGGAAGCAGTGTCAGCTCAAGACATTCTCAGACCTTGCTCCACCTCAGACACTTGCATGCTGATTTTTTTCATTGTGTTGCCACAGCTTTTTCCACAGATCAGGCTGAAGGGATGGCATATTGTGGGGCATGTAGAAATTTCCCAAGTTGTTTTATGTTGGTCTCAGCAGCAGGACTGAGTAGTGTCCTGGACTATTAAGTATTCACAGAAATGCTCCTCTTGATTTTGGGTTGGAACTGATGTTTCAAGCATCCCATAAACACAAAAACTTTTACATGGAAAAATTGGGTAAGACTTCTTAACAGCTATTAAATTAGATTCCAACATTGTAAAAGGAAAAAAAAAAAAAATAATTTTTTCAGTCTCCTCTTGTCTGTAAAGTGGCCTCCCTCTGCAAGGGAGGGAAGGGACAAAGCTCCACATTCACAAGCAAATTATTTGTTAGGGGGTTGAACTAGAAGTAATACAGTATCTTTTGGGAACTATTTTCCAAGCTCATCTTGCTCTGCTGTCATTAATACTCCCAGCAGATCCATTCTCCTGAGTATATGAAATACTAGCTTGGGATCAGCTGCTCTCTGATTAGCATATGAAGTGACTTTGTGGCTAAAGATGGGTGTTTTAACAATAGGAAGAATTAGACTCCCAATGCACATGGGTAATTAGCAGGAGCCACTCGGGATTCCCATTTGCAGTGTTGCAAAAAGGCAGAGGGGAGACAAACCTTTGCAGCACACTGAGCAAATCCTCTCACCAGGAGTGATGGGGTGGAGTGGTGGCAAAACCAAAACTGCCTGGGAGTAGCAGGTGGGTTTTGCAGCTGCAGTGCTGAGCTGCCTGATGGGCCAAAGAGCAGCATGAGTGCAATAAATACTGCAGCAGGACTCTGGTGTGAAGGTGGCAAGGGAAGAAGAACAGTGACCTGGAAAATATTTCTGGTTCTCTAGACAAGCTACCAGAAGCATTTTTGCCTCTCTTAACTTGGAAGTGTTGAAGGCTGCATTAGTACTTGGATTTTTTTTTTTGTGAATGTGCCAGTGCTCAGGTGTGCTTTTTTCTTGTTGGATGATACTTAAGGTAACTCAAGTGGAAAAGAGGAATGAAAAAATATAGTTTGGTACAGCACCACGTTTTTAGCTGTGGCTTTACATTTAAATTACTGATTTGTAAGCAGTAATACTTCAATATTTGAAGTTATGACTGCACAAAGTGCATCCTGAATAGAAATCTCTGATTGTTAAATTCTTTTAGATTGCTATGTGATGAAGGAAAGGAAAACCACCTTTAAGACTACTTAGGTGAATGTTTCCTCTTTGGCTTTATTTGTATTAACTTCATTATTAAAATGGTTTTCTTGAAAAATTGTTTCTTGAAAGGTTGAATGGGTAAAATTAAAAAAAAAATTATACTTTCATATCAATAGGGAGAGCCTTCTGTTCCTGTTTCACTTCATCTCAAGTTTAGCCTGTCTGGCCATTGGACCCAGTTGTGTAATACATTTCTTAGGTCTGAAATTGATAAAGCTGATCCTAAAACTAAATTTTAAAAGCCCTCTCCTCTCAAAGCTCCCAGGGAATTCTAAGAAAAATTAGAGAGACGTGAATATTTTAAGAATTCTAAAACACAAGTAGTGATTTACTGTCTGAGGTTTGTAGAGCTGTACTTTTTAGAAAGTCTTGCAGACTTCCGAAGCTTAGCTCTTGATGAATATAAAAGAAAAGCTTTCTTTGCTTTTGTGAGGAGGAATTCTAGATTGGATGCTTCAGTTGCCTTTTTGTGTATTGACTGTCTGGGAACTTGTCACCTGGTTTTCCAAAGCTGGTGTCAGAAAGCAATTTACATCACTGCAGTGATGTCACTGTGTGGTTTATCTGCATAGCAGTTGATTGAGTTACCTGTGATTTAATTGTTCCTGGGTAGGATTAGGAACATCAGTGAAATCCCTGCAGCATTTTCCTGCTTGGAGTGAACAAACTTTTGTTTCAGAAACTTATGTTAACAAAAATCAGTCAGCCTCTGAAGATTTCACTGACCAGCACTTCCTCAGAATGCCTTGTTGCCACCAGGCCAGCTCCAATGAAGAATGAGGGGGGTTCTGATCTTTCTACCTCAATATTTGTTAGAATTTTAGACCCCCTTTCAGGAAGATCAGGAGTTGATGCCACTCAGCGTATGAACTGTCCTGTTGATGTTTTCATTTCACATCAGCTAAAACCCCTGCAGACTGTACAAAGTTAGAACTACTTGTATTTGAAATCAGCAGATTGCAGTTGGGGTTGAGTTTTTCTGTTATCCTGTCTTGGAAAATTGGTATTCCTATTACTTGCATAGAAAATACTTGAATTTTGTAACTCTAGTTGGCTTCTTGGGGGATGGAGACAAAGGAAGATATCCTGTGTGTGTCTGCACTGATGCCTGGAGCACAATGGGAAATTCCTTAGAAGACAAGGTTCTTGATCCAGGGCTTGGATCACATTCCAAATTTCTAACTCAAACCTGATTTTCCTGCTCTGGACTTTTTAGATGTAGATCCATGGTTGTTACTGATCCAGACACATTATTTTTAGTTTGCAGACAGTGTTTCAATTTGATTTTTCTGAACTGTGCTCTGCACTTTTTTCAGGTGAAACTTCATCGTTTAAATCCAGTTGGATAAAAGCACCAAAAAAAGCCCTTCCTTTTTTTCCCTTCAGAGACACTGATTTCAAATGTAAAATGTTTGCTGACTCAATTATTTGTCTTATCTCATTCTCTAATGGTAGCTAATTTTTTTCTTGTGCTGTGTTTTCTTCACTAAATCATTATATAACTTCAGTATGCAGTCAAAATAGCAGCCTTTCAGTGAAAAATGCAGTCTGACTTTGTCATCTGAATGGATTTTTGTGGGAATCTGAATTTTCTTACCAAGGAAAGCCCAACAGCAGTACTTAGCCAGAATCTGATTATGGCCCTCTGAATGCCTTATTTAGCTGAGATACCTTATTTAGATGAGGTATTTATTGTTACAGATAAGGAAGTTGAGAATTAGCCCATGGAGCTGCAGTGGTTATGGACCAGTGCCTGTTGTTTTGTCATGGGCAGAGATGTGTCCTTAGCATGAGAAGGTTCATTTTCTTATCTTTAGTAAATCATAGAATCACAGAATGAGTTGCCTTGGAAGGGGCCTTAAAGTTCATCCAGTTCTCCCTCCTGCCATGGGCAGAGACATCTTCCACTGTCCCAGGCTGTGCCAGGCCCTGTCCTGGACACTTCCAGGGATGGGGCATCCATAGATCTCTCTAGCCAACAATCTGAAATAAGTCTTGATTTATCACTGTATTTTCACCTGATTAACTCGGTGTCAGCACAGCAAGCGTAGCATTTTCAACAAGGTCAATCATCCCCATCTCAGTTTTGTTCTTTTGTGGATTGCTTTTGGATTATATTTACTCTGACCTTTCATTCTGCTCTTTCCTGTCTGTTCCAGTGTTGGCTTTGTGTGGCCAGAAGGTAGATACAGTATATATTGAAAGCAGGAATATGCATAAACAGCATGTGGCATGGTTTGTGTGTTGTGGATTGTTGGACGAGCTCTGTGCCAGTTCATCAACAATAATTTGTGCATATTAATATATTTGGATGCATTTAATTTCATTGGCGCTTAGCCTGCTCCTTAAGTTATTAATTTGTGAAATCTGTTTGGAGGAAGGGTAAAAACTTGTAGGCAGCATATGGTGTGATATTAGGGGGAAAGGACGGCTGCGGGTGTGAATTTTATTTTGTCAGTTTGGTGGGAGTACCTCTTGTTCTATACGGGTGCCATCTGCACAGGGCTCTCTGCAAGGCTTGTGCTCTGTGCAGAGCACGAAAGAGCTCGCTGAGCTTTTAACTTGGGCTGCTTTGGGGGAGGGCAAAGAGAATATCTTCTTCTGTTCCACCTTTTGAAGTGTTTTGTGTAAAGGCTTTCTTTTGCCAGAGGAAAACACCTTGAAGGGTCTACAGCTTAACTGTCTGTTAAAGGCCAGTCTCATAAAGCTTTGGATCCATTACCCCAGCGTTTCCACAAACAATTCCTGTTCTTTGCCTGCTACTGTTACTTTTTTGCTGTTGGGTGTCTTCTGTCTCTTCTCCCTGACCTTCCAGCAATTATGAGAATAATTATTTACTTGCTCAGATTCCTAGGACTTCAATGTCTTGAAATTTACTTTATAAAGTCTGTGAGATGGGGCAGCTCCTGGTTGCTTTGAGAGCTTCTCCATGGCCTTATTCAGCTTTAAATTTGTTCATCTTTGTATATCTGAGTATACAAGGAGCAGCAGAGTTGAGAGGTCTCTGGCTTCAGTAGTAAACTAAGGAAATTTGTGCAGAACATGTACTTAAATGTGGCATTTTATATTGCTTTCTGCTTCTCAGGAATGGGTGCCTTTTTGTTTCTGAAGCTCTTGTGACATGCTTCCACATCTCCAGTGGGAGGTGTCCCTACCAGGTTGGAATTAGGAGATCCTTAAGCTCCCTTCCAACCCAAACCATTCCAAGATTCTGTGATCCTGTCTTTGTCCTCCTGCCAATTGATCTTCATATTTTACAGGGGTCAGATAATGCTTTGATATTTAGTAATAAATTTGATTATGTGGTTATTTCTAGTGACCTGTTTGAAAGATGTTTTCTTCTCCAGTGTGTACATTCCCCAATGTTCACTCAATGCTCAGAGAGAGATCCTGACAGAGATTGGATCAGGTTGAAGTACAGCAGGCAAAATTTGTTCAGTGGGTCTTGATATGCCAGGACAGGAATTCAGACAAGTTTGGTTCAAGTTCTGCTGCAGAACTTAATGTCTCTTTCAGCTTTCTTCATTTCAGCTGAGAGAATCAAACAGGGAAATGGTTGCTGTGATGATTATATGCTGTGTAGGTTTCTGGATTTGAGAACATGCTGCATTGGTTTCTTCCTGACACCTGAAAGAGAAAAACAATTTCACAATGCAGATGGTCAATAAAAATGCTGAAATACAAAATTACAGATATAAAAACTGACATTTTCCACAACCTTTAAGGGGAAAAAAAACCACCCAAACCTTTATTTGCAGGGTGCTCCAGGGTCCTCATCTTGTGAGATGATTTACCAAAAGGCTCTAAACTACTCTTGCACAATGTAGAGATCCTTTCCTTTAACTCCCTTTTTCCTCTCCCCCACATTTTTTTTAAACTTAAGCTTGCTGTGGGAGACAGTAAATTCATAGAGAGAGAAAACCAGCGATTACCCAGTGTTTTGGACAAGTTGTCTCCTTCCTCATTTTGGGAGCTGTTGTAAAGCTGTTGCTGTTTGCAGCATTATATTTATTTTGATTTGAAGCTCTAGCATTAGGGGAGCTTATCTGTAGGTTTTATTGTATGTGTATCTTCCATATTAACGTTGTTGCAGTTCTTAAACTCGGACTTACTTTGTTTACAAAGATGAGACCGGAACACTTCAGAATACAAGAGGCATCAGGGAATATTGCAGGATCTCATCATTGAAGAGATTTAAGAATAATTCAGAGAAACATTTGTCAGGAATAATACAGGTACTGTTAATTCTGAATTGAGATACAGGGACATATCAGGTGATATTAACTTCTACAGCTGTTTTCTTGTGCTTTTAGTGGAAGGTTCAATGCACTTTTCAGTGGCTTAGTCAAAACCCCTCATTTTTTTATTTTGTTTTGGAAACACCATTTCTTAATCTAAATTCAGAGGGAAGAGATACTTGCAGTCCCTTGTCTTGCTTGAAACAGCTTCTCTATTTACACAGGCCATATGAAAAATTAACCTTAAGGGGTTTGTTTGTTTGTATTGCCAGATATTTTAGGAATGCTGACTCATTTTACAAAGCTGAGGGTGTGCACACAGGAGCCAATTGCCACCAAATCACAAGGAGGAGAACCTAAAGGACATCAAGTGTTCCTGCCCTGTGTGCTTGGTCTTAATCTGGGCATGCAGCCACTGCAAACTAGTGACAGGCTGTAAGCTCACAACCCACACCATCCAAGGAGATCACTTGCCTTGTGTGAAGTGCTCTAGGCCTTGAGAAACAGGAGTAAAAACAATCCTTACTGCTCAGTACCCCTCCAGAGAATCGGGAGCAGCACGGTGCTTGCACACTACTGAACACACACAGCAACCCCAGGAAATGAACTCAACAGGGAATGTGCCCTAAGGCAAGGAATGAGAACTCTGGGCAGTGGAAAGGCTCCTGTTTTGGCATCATCAGTTTGGGAATTGGCTCAAAGATATACATGCTGGAAGTAGAGTATAGAGAATATTTTGTGTGTCTGGCGCACTGTGCATGCTCAGGAGTCATTTCTGGCTCTGGTTTCATCTGGGCAATAGTGATATAAAATTATACACTTTGTGTTGGATCATACTCTTGGTAACTTGTTTGATGTGTTTGCTCCAAAGATGTCACTTGCCCTTAGGTTCTTCCAACAATATGTGTCCGAGTAGAATGTGTGGAAAGGCCAAGCTGTTGCTCTGGGGAAGGATCTGTAGTAAAGCCATCTTTGGTAGTCATTGCTTAGAGATGTCATTTTCCTCCTAAATCTGGCAAAGGGCAGCCTTTCTTGAATTTCATCGATATTTGTTGCTGGTTATTTCTATGTCATTACTAGAAATTCTTTGTTTAGATAAGCCACAAACACGCATCTCCTATGCTGAATCCTGGGTCCACTCTTGTGTCAATGTTACAGAGTTGCTTTTAATCGAAGGTGCAGCATGATACAGGGACTCCATTGAGCTCTTCCAGAATTGATTTTAAACCTTTTTGACAGCTGCAAACGTACATTTTCCTTGACACACAGTAGCATGTGTGACACAAAGGTAATGAACCAAAGTACCAGACCCAGGCGATCTCGTTGCCTTATCCTGTGACTCTTTTTTTTTTTTGCATTACTAAATGGAGAGAGTGATATATTGAGCCACAAATGCAAAAGCCCATGCACAGAATACCTATGTAGTCTAAAAATAGCATTGAGGAGAGTTAGCAGACCTCATTCCAGCAGCAGCTGTTACCTGTTCTCCATCCTTGCCTCAGTGGCAGCAGGGCAGGTAATTTTGGTTTGCAAAGCTGTGAGGTCAAGTAGGGATCCAGGGCTGAGGGCTGTTCACTGCTCAGCCTGTGGCTTTGAGACACCTGCCTGTGCTGGGAATTTGTTACAGGAGAGGGGGTGAGGGGTGACTGTTTTGGGAGGCACTGCCAGTCCCTGCATCCCTCTCTTGTTCTGGCACTGTCTGTGTGTCCTGGCCCCTGTGAGCTGGGTGAAACTGCTCAGAGGTCAGAGGCTCATTGCTGTGTGCAGGGGGTGAGTTCGTCCTTTCTGTGACGCCACTTTTGCAGTTGGCATCAGGTGGGCTGAGCTGTTGTGTGGCAGTGCCCTCACCTCACAGCCAGAGCTGGTCTGTGTGCTTTGTCCCAGTCTGGTCTGTGTGCTTTTGAATCAGTCTGAATGGCTGAGCAGGCTTAGGATGAGAAACAGGGAAGGGCATCAAGCATCTCTCCTGAGTCAGGTGCACTGGGCTGACAGAGCTGCCTTTGGAACCACTCCAACAACTCTAGAGTCCCAAACTCCCTCATTGCAATGTTTTCTGACTGAGACAATTATTTTTAATATCTAATTAAATTTTACTTCTTGTGAGCTCAGTCTTTTTTTATTATAGTTTTGGTAGGTCACAGGAGTTAATTACAGTCCTCATTGTAGTGGCCTGTAACGTACTTGAAAATTGTCAGCCTGGCTGTTCCTCCACCAACACTATCTGGTTTTAATTAATTAACTCAACTAGTGGATTCTTCAGTTGTTTCTCCAACCTCAAATATTAATTCCATACAAATTTTTACTCATGTTCTTGATTTTGCATAATTTCTTTTTGAAATGGGTGCTCAATTCCAGACATCATGCAGCTGAGATTTACCTGTCAGCTGAGCAGAATGACCTGCAGGCCTTCTCATTTTCCTGTTAAGTTCTTGTGTTTGTAGAACTACAGCTCAAGATTAAGTTCTTGAGGCTGACTTACTGTAGCCATTGCTTTTTATTTTGTGTTTGTCCTCTTAATTTCTTCTTGTTTCCTACTTCACAATTGTTTTTATTGAACTTAATGGATTTCAGATAGTTTCTCCCCTTTAACAAGTTGCTCTTGAGTTATTGTTTTGTCTTCCAATTACATTTGCACTGTCCTGATGTGGTTTGTCCCTTCTCTAAGTGTGTTATTATGTGATGTCACTGAAGCTATTGAATAAGAATAGTGAATACAATCAGTTCCCTGTTAACTAAGAAGGGTGGGGGGCAAACTAAATGCTGGAAAAACATTATTGGTGTTTCAGTAAGTGCTGTTGTTTCCATGTGGTGTGAATGAACTAAGTCCTCTTCATAGATCTGCTAGAAAATACATTATTCTCTGCTTCTGAACTGCTGCAAATCTCACTGTGCATCTATCCTGGCAACGTAATGTAGGTGGGTTGTTGCCATTTGGTAACTTTTCATGGGTTTATGGGTATTTTTATGGAGAAGAAAAGAACAAAAACATTGACTTTTGAATGGCAATTCAAACACAACATAAAGAATAAACCTGGAAAGTCTCTTTGGAATGCTGAGGTCACTCCAGAACTGCTCAGTTGCACACAAATATGCCAGAAATTATCCAAAAAAAGACTTGAAGTTGCCCTGTGAGCCTGAATAAAGTACTTGAATACACTTTCAAGTGTTGAATTCAAGTCAAAACACACGAGGTGAGATTTTTCTTACAGACTGGGAAATATGAACAGCTGTGTTGTTTTGTTTATTTTGAACCACTTAAAATCTGGAATGTGTGAAATTAGCTCTCTTTCAGAAAAACAAAACCACCCTTAGTCAGGAAGGAGTACCTTAGGCAGAGGAAGTACATGCCCCTGGTTGAGGTGCCAGCCTGCATTCAGTGCATGGCACAAATTCCCCCTGTGGGTTTGGGTTGTTGCTCAGGTGTGTGTGAATTGCTCAATGAATTGTGTCTGGATCCATCCTTTGGGCTGACTAAGCTGGTTTTGGCTCGGGGTAGAGCTGTGGTAACAGTGAAGCAGGTCAGTAATGGGGCTGAATTCCACCATCTCTGTACAGGAGTGACACACCAAGACTCAGAACTTGGGGGTTTGATGATTCAGCCTTATAAATAGTCCTGGTCTTCTGGTGCTGCTGATACATCCAAGGAGGAATAATGACTATATTGTTTTCTCTCCCCACTTAATGATTTTGCAATGCATGTGCCACTCATGGCATATTCTTGTTCCCTCCAGTGTAGTAGCTTCTGTAGTTGGACTCCAGGGTTCTTAACTGGAAACAAACTCATGGACAGTTCCCTTTTGTACACATAAGCAAATTTTTTGCTGTTGAGCAATCTGTTACTTCAATAGCAATGGAAAAAATGCAGTGATCCAGAATCCTTTAGCTGGAAATGGGAAAGTTAAAGATGGGATTTCATTTAAAATTCAAGTATTTCTTTTTCCTGTGATGACTTTTTTCTTTTTCTTTTTTTTTTTTTTTCATTCCAGAAGGCCTTTTCTGATTTATTTGCCTTTCTGCTGTGTAGGAGTGGCTAAATTGTAGGTTTTAGTGCAGTACACAATGCAGTGCATCTAAAATAGTCCTGTAACTTGCTTTCTGTCTGTTTACAGGAGTTATTCTTCAGTCTTATGCTGACTGCTTCTGGACTCAGTGTCTTCTGTATTATCAGGGCTTTTGGATGAAGGGGCTGATTTTTATTTGATTCTTGTCAGTGACAAATGAAAATACTTACTTATAGTTAAAACAGGAAAAAGAAATCCTATTTTTATAACAGTATTATCTAAATACAATATCCTCTGTCACCTCTCAGCCTCCCAAAACTGCAGGATTCAACATGGTCTATGAATTTTGATGTGCACACACATTTATATGATATTCAAGAGACATTTTTAGATAATGCAGTGATACAGTGAAATACTCGTGTATAGAATATAATATACATGTATTGCAGATCTCGTTTTCTAAATTAAGATGTATTGCTCTAAAACTCTATTCTGACTTTTTAAAAGTCTTAGCTTAAAAATTGGGTAGAGCAGAAGAGCGAGTGAAGCTCTCCAGGTTGTGCTTGTTGGTGATGGAATAGCTCAGGGGGTGGGAGGTGAGTGCTGGTGCTGGTGCTGGTGGTACAGCTCAAGGAAGGAGATTTGTTTCCAAAGGGATTTACAGTGATTTGAACGGAGCAGGGACTGACCTGGCAGCCCTGAATAGCTGGAGAAGGGGAGTCAAGTCAGAAAAGTAAAAACAAGGGTGCATGAGAATGTTTTCACCTGTTTCAGCAGTAACCCAGCAAGGGAAGATAATTGCCTTGAGTGTTCATCTTCACTTTGATCTGTCATGTAATCCCTTGCTTGGTGTTGCTGTCAAAACTACTCTGTTGAAAGAAAGATCTAATGAACCAATGCGAATCAATGGATCACATATTTTCTTCTTCCTCTTTTCTCTCCCAAGATTGCTTTTTTTTCTTTCAGGGTAGATTGCATGTTCTGTGTTTGCTGTAGGTAGTTGAATTGTTCAATTAGTTTTTAAGATCATGTGGTTGAAGTTTCTTCATTTAATTTTGCTGTGGTAAAAGTTTCTATAGCTTTTTCTTAAACAGTTGTCAAAACAGTTTAATACCCAAATGTGTTATTGGTAAGCTTGTAAAAAATGTTCTCTAAAAACCTCTGAAGAAAAAGTTCTAATTCATTTGACTCAGTGTTCCTGCTTCTGTAGTTCCTGTGGGTTTCAGTCCCTGAGAAAGGATGCTTAGCTGAAGTGTTGGGGAATAAATTCACCAAAACTGCATGGTTGGGGTTTTTTTTGATCACTCATGTGATCATCGGTGTCACAGAATGTGATGAGTTTTCCTGTGTAGACTTGTAATTTCACATATCTGTATACTGCTGCTTTCTGAAATGAGTGTTTTTGTATTAACATTTCAAAAGGGATTAGCTTTGAAAAATAATTGCTGTCACTAACCCCATTAGCAAAACTGCTGCTCCTGGCATGCAGGTAGAATAGCAGCTCTGGGTCTGACTGAGCCAGTGTTTGTGGCAGCTCCATTCAGGTCATGTGTGATATGTTCTACACCTGAAACTTGAGAGCTGAGAGAGAATTTGGGTGTAGTTTTAGGTGCTAGGGCAGTCCTGTCTTGAAATGCTCTCAGAAAGGTGCTCTTAAATGTTGTTGCCAATTGCTGTTGGATGAACATAGGATGAAGATCCAAAATTGTCCTAGAAATCTTCATTGCTGTGCTACACTGGTTGTTTCCAAGTGTGGTGTTGAATTGTCTTTAAATATTTCAGTGAGCTCTTCCTCAGCTTGCACTGATTTATGACACTGTCTGATGGAGCTGCAGGGAAGCATCAACACCAGATGAGGGACTGGGGGTAGGGGACAAAGATTGCTCTAAGGTGTTGCAACCTGTGCTCCATGTAGAAAGGATCTCAGGCTGGCTGTGCTTTGGTGCATCTGAATGCTCTCCTGGTTGTTTCACCAAGATGCATTGTCCAGTGACTGCTTCTCTTCCTTCCAGAACCTTCATTCCACTAAATCCTAGGCTTTTGCATGGGAACATTTCTTCAGACTGGTTTGTTTACTCTTTCCAGTTCCAGCCCGAAGCCTGAGTTTGGAGGCAAACAAAACCTCCTTCATGAGGGCAAGATTGGGTTTTCTGTGGTTTCTATTTATGTGTGGTCCTCTCATTTCCCTGCTTCCCCACCTCTAATAGCTATAGAGTTGCATTTCATGGAGAAGTGGAATTTCCTTATCTTGTCTTGGATTTTTCATCTCCCCTGTGTGGGTGGACTGGCAGAACCAGTGTTCTGGATCTCAACCACTGTTGCCCAGTGTTGCAGATCTATTGCTTTGAGCATTGGAAAAACAGAACCTGTTCCTGGAAGAAGTTGGAAGAACTGAAGCTGACAAAGGTAAGCCAGCCAGAACCCAGTCTTGAGAACAAATGTACAAAGAATTTCCCAGATTGGTTTCCCTATGCTCAAGGCATTGCAGAAGTAGATTTCTTGCTTTTGCTTATGCCCTGCCTGCCCAGCTTTTGGTAGAGTCTGTATTCCATGCATGATGTTTAAAGGACATTTCCTTCTTTTATGATTGTACTAGATATATATATAGAGATATATATATATATATATGACAATTTTGTCTTAACAGCAGTGTTAATTTATTCCAATATTTAGAATTGTATCAGCAAGGTTCAGAGCTAAAACTGCTTTTCCTGTGAAGTACATTTACCACAACAGCACACAACCATGTGTAGAAAATACTAAGTGTCTCACAGGTTGCTCTTGCATATTTCAGAAGCAATTCATAAGAAACAAGAATAAAGACAATGCTATGAAGCACAGCAGAAGTTTGCAAAGTACCAGAGCTGCTTTAATAGTTGAGGTTGGAGCCTGCTGGCAATCCTTAGACTCTGACACTGTGCTCTCATTAGAGCCTGGTGGAGACCACTGTGGTGCCATAGCAGAAATGGACTGCTACATGTGAGGTTTTGGCACATTATTTTTCTGTTAATTTATGACCCACATGTTGAAATGCTTGACTGTTCCAGCAAAACCTTGCCAGGCTTTATTAAAGGGGAGGGAAGAATAGGTGTGGCAGGCACAAAGCTTTTACATTCTCAATATGTTATTGACCAGAGTGCTGTACAGGCTTTAATTTTTAGCTGGTTTTATTTCCAGCAAAACTCATTATTCCCCATAAAAGTTAAGCACAGGAGGATGTGTTGTTCTGAGTTCTGTCAGCTCTTTAGTTTACCTACATCAAATTCTGATGTTTTTCAATGTGCTGCAAATATTTATGCAGTACCTGAGCTGTAGTTCCTCATACCTGCTTCATTTCAAACACCAGTTTAAGAGACTACAGCAGCTGCAGTCATTGCTCCCACAAGGATAAGATTGATGTGTGCTCCTTCCCTTTTTCCCTTTTCAACTGAGTAAATTCTCATGTTTTGCTACAAATCACCATTTTCTGATTTTTATTGGGGTTTGGAGTATTCACATTTCAGCCTTGTCTGTTTTGCAGGTTGCTTTGTCTTGGTTCATTCAAGTGAAATCCCAGCACATGAATCACTCCATTTAGATCCGTGAAAAACTGACACCAAAGACCAAACAAGCAGAGTAAACCAAGAGCCTTCTGAGTCTGATACCTGTAACTGTCTTCTGGTGGCAACTTTGAGGAAGATTTGATTCTTGTGGTCACAGGGAAAGACAGTCCAGCCACAGGCATGTAAAAAATGGTGTTTAATAAATGATTCCAAAAAGCTGCCTTTGTGTTTGCTTTTGTGACTGCTCTATTAGGCACCAAAAAGCACTAAGGGGAATCTCTAGATTTACTACTGGTTTTCCTCCAGCTTTCTGTGCTGAACAGGCTGGCTTTGAAATCTGGTGCTAACCAGAGGGAGAAATAGGGAGAGACTCTTCCGCTTCTCAAAATACCCTGCATGTCAGGGAGCCTTCCAGCCTCCTGTGAGCACAGCCTGTGATTTAAGTAAACCCAGTCGATTTTAAATGGCAGAAAACGAGGGGAGAGGTAAGCAAGAGGTACCAAAACGTTTCTCCACTTGCACAGCACGAGCCCCCTCCTGTTGTGACATTGTTTGCAGAGACACAGACTGGGAATTGAAATAGGATTGTGGACCAAGCTGAAGCATCACACAGTATTTCAAGCTGCTCCAACAAATTAACTATTTAACACTCTGCTAATGTTGTGCACACACTTATTGCCTCCCAGCATGAAAACCAAGCAAATAATTGCAACAAGCTTCTGCCCAGTAGAAGTCACTGTACTATAATGAGAAACTTTGTCCTGTGAGTAAACAGAAGGAACAGGGAAGCTGCTGGAAGCAGGTTGATGTTGCTTGAGATAAACAGGAAAATAATGTAGGAGTGCTCTGTGTCCGTGCCTTCGGCTCCGGGTGCCGGCTCTGGTGGGTAACACAGCGACTGGACCACACCCCCTCGTGCTGCAGGATGCTAAAGAGCCCTTGGAGCACTATCTGCTGTACTGCACGGGAACTGCACCACTTCTAATTACCACAGCACTGCCAGCTGAGAGGTTTTTTTCATCCCGTGGAATGACAAGGAAATTCTTCGTTCTCTGTCCAGTAATCCTGTGTTTTCTTTCGATGTTTCTGTAGTAATCCTATTTTTATTGCAGAAGAGGACTGTGTTGATTTAAAATCAATACCAGAGTAATATCTGTCGGTGCATTTTATCTCGTTTCAAAGTAAGTTGTTGATTAAAAATAAGCATTCTTGGCCACCTGATGCTCTTCTTGTGTAGTGCTCCTGTCTGGTGGTATTGTGTTAACATTTTGGAAGAATACTCAAGGATTTGAGCATGTTTTTCTTCTCACTTAGACTTTGCAAATGACTGAAAAGCTTTCCCCACTCCTAAACTCTCTTCTGTTGTGCAACAAAAGAGCTTTCCTTTAAGCATCTTGGTTTCCAAGCACAAGGAATCGTCTCTGGGCATTACTGAACGTTTGACTTAAGGTGTGATGAATCCTCTTATGCCAAGTTGAATTTTTTGATGTATGCTGTAGATTAATGTTTAATTTTCCCGAAACGAGTGTGGAATTAATGTTGTTCAGAGTTTCTTTTTTTTAAAGTTGTTCTGTTCAGATCTTGGGTTTTATACAAAATCTAAGTCTGCATTGGATGTCACAGCCTGACTTGTCAGGGCTGTTTCCTTTGCTGCCCGTCTTAGAAAGATGATAATAACAGTACAAAAACCTTATTCTGGCTTCATGACCTGCATGGGGGGAAAGCTTTTTTAAACAATCTGAAAACTTACTCACTGATTTCTTTAAATGTATTGGTTTCTTACTGTACTGACTTACCAATTGTTGTCATTGTACTTTGGTATCAATCTTGGGGAGGGACATATTTTGGTGAAATGTGGCACAACAGCCATTGCAAAAAAATGGTATTGGTGTTGCTGAATTTTTTAGGTTTCCTTATTTCTTAGAATTTAAGAAATCCTAGTGTAGTTCAGAAAGCTTCTGCAGCTTCCTGTGACTTGAGTACACGAATGCCAGTAGCCTCCCTAAACCAGTATAAAACTGTATTTGGAGCTGTGCATGTAATATAGTAAATCCATAGCACTATTGTGAAAACTATATAAAAATGCAAATTACCACTTTTAAAACTTGATAATGCTTATGCATCCCCTCCCCCTTTCTGTCTTTATAGGTCTACGAGGGCTAATCAATCTTGGGAACACATGTTTTATGAACTGTATTGTCCAGGCACTTACCCACACTCCACTGCTGCGAGATTTCTTCCTCTCCGACAGGCACAAATGTGAAATGCAAAGCCCCAGCTCATGTCTGGTCTGTGAAATGTCTACGCTCTTTCAGGAGGTGAGTGCTGTTTGCCACAAAGCATCACCTTCTTGCAGATGCTGTTTCTTACCCCAAAAGGAATTGTGTTCTATTTGCAAATATAAAGGGAATGCAAGTCGTGTTTTCCCTCAAATTGTAGTAAAATAGAGCAGTAGAGATTGAGAGCTCACTGTAAAAAAAACCTACCTGCTGAAAAGAAAACTAATGGCTTTTAAGTCCTGTTCTGAAGTCACCCTTGTTTAGGCAAAGCTGGTATTGGAAATAATTACAGTGCTGCCTGTTCTTCTGAGACTGATCTGGGAGTCCTTAGTTTTAAAGCTCAATGTGTGCTTTAATTAAAGGTGCAAGTTGTAACTGGAAAATATGTCATGAGCTCTTTGGGTGATAATGGGAGTGAGAATAAGGCAGGAGTGTACATCCTTGTGGTTTAAGGTACTGGATTATGTAGGTCTGTATGAATATTTTAAAGATTGCAATTCAGTGCTTGTTCACTGGCAGAAACATCTTTTCTGTGTAAACCCAGTGAGGGCCAGGAAAGAGGATAAAGATAAGTGAATGTGTTGCTACAGTTTGTGTCTTCCCTGTACAAGCTGCACTTCTTTCTTTTTCCCACTCAGGAAACTTGCTTTGCAGTGTGTTTTTACTGTAGGTCTGGTCTGTGCTGTGTGAGACAGGCACAGGCTTTTCCTTAATAGCCAAAGAGCTTTATTATCTGTCTTAATTCCACATCAGTATTGCAAGGATTGTGGGTGGACATGGGCTCCTAGTTTTAAGATGTCTTTCAAAACAAAGCCAGTTCTGTGCCTTTCCCTCAGTGGTCGATCCGGCGTTCTTGGTAAGTAAAATAAAACCAACCAAAAAAGCCCAGAAAGAGATGTAGTGAATGTACTGTCGTGAAGCATTTAAAATTGCTGGAGATGTCTGTACACAGAGCAGGTTTTCTGTGGATGTGCTGTCGTGGAAGTTCATTCTGACAGGGACCAACCTAAAATAGCTTTACCTTTATCTTGTGATTTCCAATTTCATTTTACTCCTGTGCCTTTTTCACCAGAGATGATTCTTTTTGGTCACTGCAGGTGAGTTAAACATACATAGAAGAAGGTAAAGCCCCTTTAGTTGTTCCAGTATAAAGTTGTTTTCTGCTCACTTTCAAGACTACGAGGATTTGCCACATTTCATGCTGCTTATCAACCATTAGCTATATGTTACATTTCTTACTTTTTGTTCTGTTTTTCAGTTGCTCCTGAGTCTGTCAGGAAAGGAGGTAAAAACAAAAGGCAGGCAGACCAATAGGTAGCAGCTGTAGGATTATTGAAACCAGATGTGCAGTTAAGTGGGGAAATGCCACAATGCCTAGATAAAAAAATCAGTCATGGAATAGAAATACCAGTTTTTGTATCCTGTTAATACAGAAACCTATTTGCTCATTTAAGAACAAGGAACTGTTATATTCTTGGTATCCTTTCATTGAATAGTGATATAAAGTCTCATGCTGATGAACATCACCAGATTCTATTTACACATGCAATTTTTTTTTTTAAATCCCTTGGGAAAGGGAAAATAAGTGTTACATTACAGATTGAGAGGCTGCAGGAAAGATCAGGACTCTCTAGGTAATGATTTTTGTTTCCATTTTTGTATGTGGAGCCCTGTTAATGGCTCAGAATGCCTTTTGCTCTACTGTGAGCACGGAACAAAGAACAGGCTGTTATCCAAAATGGGGCTTAAATGCAGCATTTGTTGTAGTTTCAATTGTAACCAACTTTAATTTCACACACAACTTTGAGAAGCTCAGCCTTCATTTTCAAATCGAAATTCATGCCTACACTTGCATTCATTCTATTAATTAAATGTTCTGCAACATGAGGGTGTATGGATGAGGGAACAGCCATATCTGTGACACCAGACTGTGCAGACAGCAGTAGTCCCTGTCCTTATTTCACATTAAATACTGCAGCCATGTGCTGTGGGAGGACACAGAAAGTGACTCAACCTCCTTGAAGTAAAACTGGAGCTTAATCCTCCTAAGCAAAGCTGTTTGGTCTGTAACCAACTTGGTATATTTTAGCTCACAAGCAGTAAATACCTTGTTGTACTTATGGCTCTGTCAGCACCCATTGTACAGTTCTGTTCCCAGTGAGTTTTAATATCTCTGCATTCAGAATTAAAACAAAAATCTTGCATTTTTTTTGGAGCAGACTAGTTACGTTTCGTGTCCCAGCTCCATGCAGTGATTGTAATGAAGATTCTGTCACTAGCTTTGCAGAGCTGAGGTCTGAGTGAAGGAAGGCAGGCCAGGAGATCTCTGTGCTATGGTTAAGAATTCCTTTGTAATTGAATTACCAGGGAAACTTTGATTCAGGTTCTGTCTTGTTTCTACATAGCTTTCCCACCAGGATTAACTGGTGTGGTTATCCCAAAGCATTTTACCCAGGGACAAACAATCAGGGCAAGGGTTAATTTCATCTCCCCTCCACCCTTCTTTTCTGAAGGTGTGATCTTAGGCAAATGGAATGCCAGGGGATCTGGTGAGTGCCTGAGTGGGAGCTCTCCAGGAGAAAAAGCAAGACTGTTTTGAACATTAAATAAAACCTAGTATATATAAATAAGCAAGTTCTGCTCTTTTGCCTCTCAAACAGAAGTTACCCATCTCACTTTATTTCTTTTTTCTTTAAGATCATGTTGTTATATAGGTTGAGTGATTTCTCTGTGATAAATAGGAAGCTACAAAGTTCTTCCACCTTGAAGTAGGTTGGTGGTGAGTAATGACTATCAGATGGCTCTCAGCACTGAGGTGGTTTTTTTTCCTGGTAGCTTTTCTGGCAGACACACCAAGCATTGAGCTCTGTTTGTTTTAAAAATATCTCACTGCATCAATTAACATTCTCATTTGTGCTACATGAAACCTATTTTTCAATAGAATCATGGCATAAGAAAAGGAATGAAAAGGATTTGGGAGTAACAGATAGTGGTGAAGCTGGATGGAGGGAAGATAGAGCACCCAGAATCCATTCATTGAGCCTTTTGGCTGAAAGGGTTGGTGCACTCCTTTTTACCTACTGGTGTTTGTGTTGTAGTTTTGCTTCACCAATGAAAATTAATTTCAGGATGGTCCACACCCTGAGGTTTATCTAAATCTTTTTCAGAATGACCGCTCAGGAAGGTAGGATTAGAAGATCTGTGACTTGAATAGTAAGAATACCTGGGAGCAGAGCAGAATGCAGTGCATCCACTCAGAGATGGAAGGACCAAAACCTTCCTTTTTCCCATCATTGTTCATCCTCACGAGCCTATCACAGTGCACAGCGCAAGCATGGGAAGAGCTGGGAAGTGAGGACCAAGAGGGAAAAGGAGGAGATGATTTATGATTTATTTATTTTCAATATTTGAAGATGCTACTGTTGAAGTGACTCACGCATAAAATAAGTTGCAACAAAGGTACAAGAGGGAGTAAAAATGTAGTTAAGGCTCTTTATATGGACAGAAGCCTTGCATTTAGTCGTGGAAAATATAGAGTGTGTGCTGATTTAGTAAAACCATTTCCCTGAAATAAATGTGGAACATACCAAGTTCATGCAAGCAAAATGTATTTTGTGATTCTTTGAACCATTGTTCTTTTGGAAACCCCCAGAAGGTGTTCTATTGCATGTATTCCACGTGTTGCCCACTCCTTTCATCCATTGTAAATTGCCAGAAAATTTGAAGTCTTTGCTGAGAACTAATTTTCAAGAGGATTTTTTGACTTTTTAAATTGGACTTGAACCTGGTACAGGATTTCTGCCTATAAACTCGTAACTACAAAGCTCAGAGACTGTTTCATGGATACAAGTGCAGGATAAATCAAATCTATCTGTTTATTCACATAATTGAGAAACTTCTGTGCGTGTGTCTGGCAGAAGGATCAGAAGGAAGTACAGATGTGTAGTGCAATGGGGTCTGGTTTTGTTTGAAAACCTCACTGGTGTCTGTATATTTTTGGTAACAATAATGCAAATTACAATGCCTATAGTCTTCTAAATCCCCCATAGATTCTCTCTAGAATGCAAAAGCAAGTGTTTTAAGTGGAAAAACAAAATTACTTTTACTTGGGCTGTGTGTAAGAATGGAGGCTTTGAATCGTGGTTGGTTTGTTCCTTTCTCACCCCTCCCGTTTTGGTTTTTTTTTCCTGGAACAGCAATTAAGAAGTGTATTACCCAGCATTTTGAAATTGCTCAAACTAGTTCTCTCCAATATAAACAACTGATACTGTTGAATTTAAAACAAATTTAAACAAAAAAAAAGTTTAAATTATGTTTGGAATGCTTGTGCCATTGAAGTGTTTTAAAGGTAACTTGCAAATACATCATTGTTTATATTTGCACACTTCAGTGAAAAGGTTGGAATAAGATTTTACATGGACTCTTTTCCTTTTTTGTGGATTGGAACAACCCTGATAGGCTGCTCTTCCCAGCAGCAAGGAAATTACAGAGATGGGATGGATGTTTTATACATTCCAGTCAAAATATTGTTATTGAAAGTGCTCAGATTCTTTGTTTTATTTATTTGAGCAGTGAAGCTTTTCCCCCACCCCACATTCTTACCAGGCACGTTTCTAGGTTTTTTTGTGTGATAATAGTTAATAATTTGCTAAAGCTTCCTGTCAGATTCTTCTCATCCTACTGAGGCAGCAGAGAATGTAAAATCTGCTGGCAGGTATTGTGCCTGCAGTGGAGTAATTACATGGAGTGCTGGTGGTTAAAATGACCGGAGAGCTCTGGGACTAATTGTAAGGAGTGACAGAACAGGGAAGTTTTATTGCTGCAGTTCCCTGAATTATGTTGAGCAGCAGCTGCATCAGCAGATTTCAATTACCACACTCCTGCTTCAGTCCCTTGGTGTCATCCTTGTTGGCATCAGAGTTAACTATTGATCTTTGTATTTATAGGAGTATTTTGTGGTGTTTGGCTGCAGAGGTACAGCTTCTTGTTTGGGAAGAGCACAGCTTGCGAGGAAAAAATTTCTGTGGGAGGAAATACACTAAAATCATGTAGAAATCCCTACCAATATGAGGACTAGATGAAGATTGTGCTGCCTTTTGCCAACCTGTCACCTTAAAATAGTGTTTTCTTTCAGCAGGTTTGTAGCACAGTGCTTGGACTTAACATAAAATGGTCAGAGACTGTGCAGGGAGAAACTAAGGGATGGGGAAGGAAGATCACTTTCCCAATAAGGATGAGAAATATATACTGCTGGGGGTTTCAATCTTGATTTTGTTCTGTGTATTTGCCACTTACTGTCTTCTGTTTGGGAAGAGTAACTGAAAAGAAACTGCCATGGATTTGATAGGATCTTGGTAAAGCATAATTGTGGTGTTGCAGGCAGCATTTACTGGCAGATAGCTTTGCTGAAGGTGAGGGAAGGCAAAACAACTTACAAATGTTCGCTTCTTAAAAATAAAATGTTACTCTGTCAAGGGAATAAACTCTTCTGGGCCTTTTCTGAATCCTGCAGAGGCCCCACAAGCATCCCTGCTTTGCTTTTGGAAGTGGTATTGCTGTGCAGGGATAGAGGAAGGGCTGAACTTCAACCCAGGGAAACACAGACCCTTAGCATGGGTGGTTTTTTTGGCATATTTTATTTGGGGTGAGTGGGTGGGTTGTTTGGGGGTTTTGTTGTTTGTTGTTTTTTTTTTCAAGTGGGACCTGGCTGGTTTTTAATTTTATAAAGTTTCTGTGATCAGTGTCTTCCTGTCCTGTGCTGATTTCCCTCCCCGGCTGCGTCACCCCCCCAGCAGCAGCAGTGTTTCACATCAGGCTGTGCTGACTGAATAATTCATCTGTGCACTCTCTAATGTGCTTCTGGCAAAATCACCTGGGGCAGTTTTTAGCCAGTCCAGAGCCAGCTCATCAGATTCTGACTGAAACAGATGAAGGAGCAGATGCAGGAGCTGGTCCAGCACCAGATTCCCAGGCAGGGACACCCTGCTGGAGCGGTGACGGCAGCTGGCTTTGGGGATCGCTGACTGAATGGGGACCTTCAGCTCTGCAAACAGCTGGCTCAATAAAGTTGTTTTTAAATCCTTTTACGGTGAAAGGCCAATACTGGCATGAGACTGCTGCCCTGCTTGGAAATTTTTCCATAAAATTGGAGTGTGCATAGCATTTGGATGCAGAGTTGCCATGGGTCAGGGATTGGCTGACAGTCAGCATCTAATATTCTCATCTTCAGTGTTTGTTCTGATATGAGGGGGGGCGGGGGGGGGGCATTTCATTCACATAATTAGTGAATGAAATTGCTGATCCTTTTCAAATGCAGGATCTTTTCCTTTCTTTCCTTCCCAGGCTATTTTAATAAATCCAGTGGTATCTGTAAACAAATTATGAGTGATGCTTGTGTCTGTCTACCCCACTCCCTGCACTCCCACATTTTTCAGGCTAATCCATCACAAATTGATGGAATTTCAGGGGAGAAAACAGAACTGCTCAGTTCTGAGATCACTTCTCCAGTAGTCTGTGACAAAAGCTGTCTCTCTCCTTTATTATTAAGGCCATCAGAATTAAGCAGTTTAAATTGATTTGACTAATTGCTCTCATTTAACTTTTTAATAATGAAACGCTCTGAGGCTGTGCAAGTTGTTAACAGTCATGTCCTTCTGTTTGCTTTGAGCAGTTTTACTCTGGGCACCGATCTCCTCACATTCCATATAGGTTATTGCACCTGGTATGGACTCACGCACGGCATTTAGCAGGGTACGAGCAACAAGATGCACACGAGTTCCTCATTGCTGCATTAGATGTGCTACACAGACACTGCAAAGGTAAGGCTTGTCCTGAGGCTCCAATCAACAAGGATTATTGCATCAAAAGGAGGTAGAGCCATCTCTTCGTAAGCCAAGTCTAGTGCCAGTACAGATAGCGCTCTTAGCAAATTCCTTTTAAAATGTTCGGTAGACTTAAAGTATTTGTAAATAAATAAACCATTCCCACTGTCAAAAAGTACCAAGAGTTAGAAGTAGACAAGCCTGCACATTGGTTTGAATCACCATCATGATGTTCTCTTATTGGCTGTGAGTCACTGTCTTTTATTTTAAATTGCCAATTTAATTCTATTTATACTTGAAGTAGTTAGAACTCTTACTCAGTGTGTCATGGGACTGATGAAAATAACAGAGGGGAGAGGTTATGTCTTAATACTATTATTCTGCTTAAAAATTATTCTACTGTATTTCTGATACCAAATTGCTTACAGAAATGTGAATAAGAAAGAGCAATGGGTGGCTTTGGTATCTTGTTACATTAGTCTGTATAGAACAGTACGTAATTGTACAATACAATAAAAATATTCAGTGTCATGCTTTTTGATATGAAGCGTCTAAGACTTGATTTTGTAACGCCATATGAAGTGATGTATTTTCTGTTTGTTAGGTGAAGTCAAGCTGAACTGAAAATTTCCCAATCTGCCAATGTTTGCTGTAGCTTGATTCACTTACTGCAGCAGTGAAATTTTTATTCTTCCTTCAAGGGAGAAGTAGTAAGGTTGATACTAACAGAACAAACAAGAAGTTCTTGGTTGTCAAGAAGAAGATTTAAGCACTGCTCTTGGGAAAAGCACTTAGGGTTTCGTTTTTTGGCTTATCAGAGGATTATCAAAGGGAAGGCTGCTGCTGCTTCTGTGAACCATTGAGAATCTTATTTTTATCAAGGGCTTGTTCACATCCATAATTGGTGATAAAGAATGTTCTCCAAAAAACGTATTGCTAAGGACAGGAGTAGACAGAGCAGTTCCTCTGTAGTTATTAATATCTGTCATTTGACAGCCACTCACTGGATTTCAATAATCCAAATTAAACTGGTGTGGCAGTCCAGTAAGGAACAAAATCTACCCAAATATTGACTTCTCACTTCTTAATGCTGAATAAATTCAGCTGCAAACAGAAGTACTTCTTCATTCCTGTTAAATTTCTGAACCACTGATCTAACAAATCTTGAAGCTTTTTTCATCATTTTGGATATAAAATTATGCTCACATTTCTTCTACACATCCTCATTAATTAATGAAGCACTGTTTGTGTCTCAGAATTGTAAAGAGAAAAATTTGCAACAGTAGAGGTCCCTGAGCTCTTCTCAAACTGATAAAAAATCTGAAAAGACTAGAAAAAGATGTGGTTTGACTTTAAATAAAGAATCTCTCTGACATATCTTCCTTGACATTTCTGCAGCCAGGTTTTCAAATTTCTGTTTCTGAAGAAACAGGGAGGCTTTTATTAAATCATAGTAAATAATTTATACCACATAAAGGTAATTTAAAAGAAGTGGTAGAGCAGTTGTGTGGGAACCAAACAAGTTAATCTAAACCAGAATTTCAAGTATAGTCATGCAAAACCACATTTGGAATGAACTAGTTTTCAATATAATGAGAAATTTTTCCCACTTGTGTATCCGCACAGACACACTTGCATGTGAAGTGTGCAGATGTAAAAATATTATTACTAATAGTGAGAATATGTCCTACAGCTACAATAAGCAAATAATACCTCCCCTGCCAATATTAAATATTTGTTTTAATGAATGAAAAAAGCTTTTAAAGCTCCCAGTCAATAGTAATGAAATTTTACAATTAACACACAGTGAAATAAAATAAAGTAATGGGGGAGATTTTGCTCTAGTTTTTGGACATTATTCATGATCAACAAGGCTTCAGGCACCAAAGTAAATGAAATTGTTTCTTATGTATAAATACCCAGTGATGTTTGTTTGGCTGCCATTAGTCATTTATCCCTTTTCCATTCCATGTACTCAGCTGTCTAAGAAGTGTCTTAATCAAGTGAAGACAATGCTGGGAATATTTGTTGTTGATCTGTCACTGCCTTAATTAAGAAAAGTATGTGTGATGTCCATGTAAAGATAAGTTTTGTAGTCTTATAACTGCCTTGAGATGATTATGTGGGCAGGCTGGATCAGGTAATTTTGATTTGATTTGGTTGGGGTTTTAAATGCTGGTTGAATCTATACTTTTGTTTAGTGGCATCTGTGGAGTTTTGGAGGCCCAGGATACCTGTCTGATCTCCATGTGAATCCTGTCTGAGGGGTGATAGATGTGCTGGCACTGTTGGGTTGAGCTGTGGCATCTGGGCAGGGCATATTCTGAACCCTAAGTAGGTCTCCTCGGTGCTGCTTGAATAATGGAAAATATTTCTGAATAAAAGGGGTCGAGTCTGCCTTACCTGTGCATCACTTTTTCATTTCAACAGCTGGAGGCAGGTGACGTAACTGGAAAGTAGTATTTTGGTGGAAAAAGTACTGTAAATAATCTGTATTTCTGCCCAGGCTGTTAAGCACTAAGTCAACCTTTAGTCAACATGACAGATGCATCTTTATCCCCAGTGCTCTGGGATAAATTCAGGGTTCTAACTCTGCAAACTTCCACACCGGTGAGGTTCCAGCCCTGCAGACACTTTTTAGTCTCCCACCTTTATCTCAGACATCTTCAAGCTTGGAGATACTTAGACCAGCATTACTGTTCTCTTAAAAGGATCAGTACTGCAAGTCAAAAATTACTGTTCTGCCCAGTGACATCACTGACTGGGGGGGTTTCTGTAGTTATTGCAGGAGCAACAGTATTCAAGTGGCAGAGATGGGCACTGGTACACAAAGCTTCAAAAAGCAAGATAAAAAAAGAGAAGTAATCCTGTGTTTTTATCCCAAACTTTATTCAGTCTAAAAAAAGGGAGAGTAGTACTTTAAAGCTGATCATGCCTCATTTATTTGGATTTCTTGAAGCATTTTGCATTCACCTTTAACAAGGGATGCTGCAAAGTAAATCTGAAACCAGAAAAGGAATGGTGTACTGAGATTTGGGAGGAAAACACTGCCCTGCTCTGTGAATTCTGTGTGATATTCTTAGGAATTGATAGAGCTTGTGAAACATGTCATCTGTTCTGATCCATATAGATTTGTGTGTACACTGCTTTGTCAGAAATAACATGCTCTTGTTCCAGAACACCAGGGACCAAAGTAAAGCAGAAATACTAACATTAATGTATTGTTTTGATAAACACCCCTTTTAAAATCTGACAACTCTTGACTTCCCTTTTCTTATTTAAAATACAGAATGGAAGACTGAGGCAAAACTTCTGTTTTTAAATCAAGACCAAAAGCAGTCTTAAAAGGTTGTGTATAGCTGTTTTTATGGTTGATGTGTATTATTTACCTTTAGTGGTATATTAAATACCTTATTTGAACACAGATTAGCATGCTTAATTATTGCACAGACACAGTAGTAACCTGTGTGTGGTTTTTTGAGAGTTGCACTTAATTTGAGTGCAAACTCCTAAACTCAATTTTCAGCCATTCTCATAATCACATTAATGTCTACATAGATATATTTTTAAGTTTGTTTTTAGTCTCTTGCTGACCATTCTTAGAAACTGCTGATTTCCCCGGACCGGATTTAAACCCCCAAAAATATCTGAAATTAAAACCTCATTTGGGAAACAGAAATATTGAAGGGAAACCTTAACTTGAGCACAACAATCTAGCAGCTTTTAGTTCTCAGCTGCATAATATACCTCCCCTCAGCATCTGTTCCATATTGACAAGTGTGTGTAGGTGGTAATCTTACTCTTTTTTCCCTCCTCTCTAACCAAATGTCATGGGAAATAATGTTGAGTGGGTAATACCCTTCTGTTTTGCTGGGAACAAGCTTGCAGGATATTCATTTGAGACCCTCTCATGGCTGATCCTAATTGACTTGTGTAATTGAAAAGGGAGAGCTCAGTTCTCTCTGTAGGAGGAAATGACTGTCTGCTGAAGGTGTCCAGCTGGGATGGTACCTGTAGTCCAGGGATAAGCTCTCAGCATTGCTTTTTTCATTCTGCCCCCTCAAAACAAAACAGAGACAGTGTTTGAAATTGGGAGATTACAAGGATGTGATAGTTGCACATGGAGTCTTTAAAAAGGAAAAGTGGAGTTTTAACTAAAACCCAGTTAATTCTATTTTGATTTTTTTTTTCCTTAATGCTTGTGAATATAAGTGAAGCTTTTTCTGTAGGTGGAGGATGCCTTGCACAGTCTCTATCCTGTATGCCATCTTCATTAGCTTAGCATAATTGAGCCCTTTAAAAGCTCTTAAGTTCAGTAAGATTCAGCTGAAATTCCCATCAAGAAACGCCTCAGACCGGGTGTGATAACCCCCAACTTGAACCTAGCACACTTGAAATCTAATTTTAGAGCATTTTCTTCAAGAGTCTTTTTAAGGAAACAATGTGCTTTTCTTGGCAATTCAGACAAAAGTTTCTAAAGCCTAAATCCAGCAGCTGAGGGAGAGCTTTCCTGAGGCATTTGGAATCTAATTAACTCAAGTGGCCCATTGCAACTTAGTAGGTATCACCTATGACTGCTTTTCTACACTTAGTATCTGGTGGAACCTTTGCCAGATTATTATATAATACTTTTCAACATAATTCTAAAGCTTAATTGAAAAAAAAGAATGTAGTTCTGTCTGTTCCTACTACAAGAAAACCTCCAGCTAGAGCACCTCAGACATGTGAAAATGGTCTGTTGCCCTACTTTTAGAAATTTCTCGTCTCTTCAGGTGGTTTTTTGGACATTATTGAGTAGAAAATAATTGGTTTTGAGAAATAGCTGAGATTTGAGGAATATTTCTGTATTTCAATCTTAGTATTTCAGTTTCAGAAATCAAATACTTCCCAGTAAGTTAATTTCAGAAATCAAATACTTCCCAGTAAGTTAATATACTGGGAAACCCTGTCCAAACTTAGTTCTGTTGTAGCAGTTGCTGTTGAAGCAGGTGGGAAAACACATTGAGATGTATTTTAAAAAATAATTAGCTGATGCTGTGTAGTAGTTGGTGTGTGCTTCTCTGATTGCAAAGCAAGCCCAGTTGCATCTGTCTTACCCAAGGAAAACAAGCAGTGTTTTCCAAGTCTGGAAATCCAGAGAAAAGGGTATCATTCCTACTTCACCTGTGGGGAATGGAGGGAGAAGCCTTTGAAGCTGAGGAGTGTGTGGAGAAGCATTTGGTTGTTTAATACTCTGGTTACTGTGAGAAACTGAATTGGCCTCATCTCAGCACTCAAATCCTGAAAATGACACTTTACTCCTGGGACCTTTAGTGACAGTGATGCCTAAAAGATGGGAATATGTTCATTGTGCTCCTGGGGAACTCAGAGGATTGCTGTGCCTCTGGAGAAGCTGGAGGAGGACACAGCATGACCTCACTTCAGATAAGGACATCTTTCATTTGCCCACTGATGAAATCCTGCATGGAAGGTGCACACTGATGTTGAAAGGTCAGGATGGAGGCAGTGGGCTGGGGGTGAGTGGCTCTTAACAAACCCTCTCCCCTCACTCTACTCACAGAAGTTGACTGGAATAGAAGTAGAATTTGCTGAACTTTTCTCTCTCAGGGAAGTTTATTGATTTTCATGAACCATCTTGGCAACTCCTTTGTCTTAGGAGCTGGTCTTTATGTAGTGCAAAGCAAACCTCTGTAAAGGGAGATACCCTGAGCAAGGGTTTGGATAAGAGCTGCTATGGCTTAAAGCTTCACCTCTACACTTGAGTCACCTTTTGGTTATCTAAGATGTTTTTCAAGGAATTCAGCTTATTTCCTTGGTTTCTTCAGTGCACAACTTTTGCAGGGTTTTGTATTATCACTGTGAACTCGCAGTATAAGTTTGAGTTAGAAAGAGTTACTGGAGACACAGTCCAAGACAAACCACTGTTCCCTCAGGATTTTTGACTTCTGAGCCTGTGTTTGCATTCCTGCAGGTGATGATAATGGGAAGAAGGCCAACAACCCCAACCACTGTAACTGCATCATAGACCAAATCTTCACAGGTGGACTGCAGTCAGATGTTACCTGTCAAGTCTGCCAGTAAGTCACTTTTCCTGCTCTTGGGCTCTGATTTGAATCTGCATCCCATCCAGTGCAGTGCACTGAACCTTTCCTCTCTTGAATACCAATAATTACCATCGGAACTCCAGAAAGACAAGAACTGTGTAAGTGCAGCACCATGAGGCAGCAGCACAGATTTCCCCGAGAAGCTGTGGCTGCCCCATGCCTGGGAGTGTTCAGTGCCAGGCTGGATGGAGCTCTGAGCAGCCTGGTCTAGTGGAAGTTGTCCCTGCCCACAATTCTCTAATTCTGTCAGCTAAATGCAATCAGTTACCAGATAACTGTCACATATCAAGGCATACCTAAAAAGCTGCCTGGAAAGTACCATAGGCTTATGCACACAAACCTTTTACTAGTGTGGAAAAGGTTGTTGTTTTGCAAGGTCATAAGGAAAAATGCTTCCAAGATCTCTTTGAATTTCAAAATACATAATTGCAACTACATTTGAAGAAAATTCTGATGCAGAACCAGATTTTCCTTTAGTCAGGAGCCTCATGTATCATCAGGAGAGGTTTCAAAGGGGCTGATGCCTAATGTAATCTCAGGTACCAGAGAAAAAGCCTTTGCAAGAGTATGGAAAAATGTATTTATTGTTCTATTCCGTACGGAAACAAGTTGATTTCTCTTTGGAGATGTTTGGTGTTGCCATAGTGCAGAAGTCAGAGTTCTTGTTTTTTGTTCTGCATTACATTCTTGCTGTCCTGCACATGGGCTGGGCTTGTTTGAATCTGCTTTTATTCTCAGTTTCCTGGAGGGATTTGCAAAAGATTTACTTTAAGGAAAACATAGGAAATTTGGTTCTTTGCCTGGTAGAGCCACAGAATCCTTATGTGATAATGCAAAGCTTGATTTGTTATGACACAATATTAACATTGATGAAGCTTTGACAGAAGAAGTTTTCTTTTAAAAATTGACAACTTTTGCATAAATGAAACAGGGGAAAAGGTAGAATATCGAAGGCTTAATTAGATTGCAGAGTGAAAGACTCTGGTTTTATGGGAAGAGAGAACGCTAAAAAATAAACATAACAAGGAAGGTTCTCTTGAAAACGTGGATGCGGGAAGAAAAGATTTAAGTCAATAGCAGTCAAAATTTTGAGCAGCTTTTTCCACAGTCTGGCTCTTGGCTTGTCTTCAGCTGTCCTTAGAGAACTCTGATGGAGAACACAAGCTACTGCTTGGTGCAGTTATTCTTTGGCCTCTCACATCTCAGAGGCTTTAGGAGATGCTGCTGAAAGGAGCTGCAAAGCTGAATTCAGTGCATTGCTAGACAGCAAAAATATTTTAAAAGCCTTCTCTTTTTTGAGGTAGCCTTAAGCGCCATCTTCCCTGTATTGAGCACACCAGACCAGCTTCTGAACTAGTTGGATGGCACGCAGCTGTTGTCACAGATGTTAACTGGTTTATACTGGTCAGTAGTGTCCCTGTCTCAGAGCAGCTCTGCTTTGAGTCTCAGGGCTCCAATGAGTGGGAGAATGTCTTAAATACTTCTGTTTTTCATTTAATACATCACATACATTTCCCCAAACATACAGCTTTTAAATAAGCAGGGAAAAAGATCAATTGTGGGAAACCACGCTGGAGCAGCTCTATTTTCTGTCATCTCTGAGTGCCCTCTAGGGGTGATGGAGATCCCAAAGTCCTAAAAATGGAGTGCACCCCAAAGCAAGAGAGAACCTGCTGGTTTGGCTTCCTTTGGAGGTGTATGGAACCATTCTCTTCCCCACAGTGGTGTTTCCACGACGATAGACCCGTTCTGGGACATCAGTTTGGATCTGCCAGGCTCTTCCACCCCGTTCTGGCCGCTGAGTCCGGGCAGCGATGGCAGCGTCGTCAATGGGGAAAGCCACGTGTCGGGCACCACCACCCTCACAGACTGCTTGAGAAGGTATGGCCTGCCACAAACACTGCTTGGGCTTGGAGAAAGGGAATTTGGCTTCATCTTGTTCTCCAGGTGGCTCTGAACACTGGGACTAAGTGATGCTTTGTCACAGCTCTGTCCTCAAACAGCATTTTCACATGTAATTTTGTTTTTCGAGTGTAAGAGGTTTCACAGCAGCAATAAGTACTCAAAGCCTTTTGCCACATGATGTAAAAATAAAACAAATTTTGCATTGGCTACTGCCAGGCAATGTGTTTTTACATTATCAAAATCATTAATGTCTGTCTGCATGTTCTTGGTTCTGGTGGCAGAGGAGGCACATGAAAAGAGTTTACATTGTATTTAATATTTATGTAAATTCTAACACCAGGTAGGAATCAGATTTTGCTCTAAGCACAACTGAGAGTCAGCTACTGCCAGCTTAGTTGCAGGGATGCCATTAAGGATTAAAGGAATGGAGCTTTCAAAAATTAAAGGTAGTTCTGAGGCTGACACTTAGGCATCTTGGAAACAGGTACCTGGGGAGAAGGTTATAGCTTTGTGTACAGCTCACTTGGATCTTTCAGCAGATCTGAAAGTCATTCTCTTGTGGCAAATGCAGACATTTGCCTGAGGAAGAGGTTACCTGGAGCCTGGGGCAAAGCTAATCCTCCTGAGATAAAAATTCATAGTCTCTAACATCTGATTTCTAATCTGCTTGACACTGCTAAGATCAATAGTTTTCAGGAAATGAGGGAATTAGTGCAAATGAAAAATTACTGATGCAGGAAGACATCAAGAGGCAAAACCAATTGAATTCTGGTGATTTTCTTCAATATGGTGATTTTCTTCAGTATAGAGATTAGTAGAAACACAGCTTATTACAGGGAAGGAAAAACATCCAGGTTCAAAGATACTTCCACAAAGTATGGATTTTGGAAGGAAGTTGCACTGTAGTGGATGAAGAGGATGGGTCTATGTTTTTATCCAAAAGTTAGCAACAAAAAAGGTGTGTAACTTCATGTCAGCATGGCCATGTAGCTGAAGTTGACCTGAAGAAGGAAGGATTGAGCAGGAAAGTGACACAAAAATGGAAATACAAGGGCATTCCAAACAACTATCAGAGCAAGTTTATGAGCCTTTTTAGAAACTTAAGGGAAAACAGATACAAAGCAAAAATAAAAAAAGAAAAACCAGAGAATGATGGCACATAGGCCAGGTAAAGGAAATTTTGTTAATTCATCAGGAAGCTGTGATGCCATTTAGTGCTGGAGGCTGCTTTGGCCATAGTCAGAATGAGGGTGAGGGACGAACTGATACCGTGTTGCCCTCATGTTCTTCATTTGCATTAATGAAAAAAAATTAAACTATATTTCAAAATACTTAATCTCAAAAATTCTAGTTATAAGGCAGCCTCTGGGTAAATGGTTGATTTGCCCTGTGGAAATCTGAATTTGGACGAAAGGACTGAGAAAGGCAAGTCCGTGGTCCTGGCCTTTCTCTGCTGAGTTTCTGGAAAAGAGGGATTTTGCTTTAGTTTGTAGTGAGAACATTGAGGTAGTCCATTTTCTGTGATTACTTCCCTGTTCCCTAATGTTCTCTTCCTATGTCTCCTTTGAGCAGTTCTGTCTGAAATTTTTGAACGAGATTTTTCTAATTGTCAACAAAGGTTTTTTTAGAAGGGTATCTGTATTTTGAAAAGAACTTTGTGTTTACAGACCTTCCCATCTCAGAGCTTTGATCCCAGCCCTGGAGGGCTACAACGTAGAATAGTGTGTTGCAGAAGAATGTCTTCTGTATCAATGTTTTTGGGTTTGAAAACAAAAGGTTTTTCTTGGCTTTCTGTGTGAAAATGAGCTGCTTTGCTGTAGGAGATGAACTAACACTGAGCTCCTTTCTCACCCACTGATTCACTTCAGTACAAGTTAGAGCAATGATCTATGTCACATTTGGATATCTGAGCCACAGTACTTTACATTATTGTGGTTTTATTGTAGAATTTCCCAAAATTACTGAAAACCCACTGACTCTCGTGTCTTGTGCTGCCAGTGACCCACAAGCTAAAGCATTTTCAGCACGTGTCAAAAACCATCTGATTGTTTTGTGCATTCCTTTGCTTTTCAATATTTTTTTTAGGTTTACAAGGCCAGAACATCTAGGAAGCAGTGCCAAAATCAAATGTAGTGGTTGCCATAGCTACCAAGAATCTACCAAACAACTCACTATGAAGAAGTTACCCATTGTGGCCTGTTTTCATCTCAAAGTAAGTTCACAGGGGGCCAACAGAGCAGAGGATGTGATTTCCTCTCTGAGAGGATGGGCTGAATTCTTGGATGTTTCTTCTGGCTTTCACTGACTAAATTTTTATGATATAAATTAATATAAAGAACATATTTCCTTGCCCAGCTAGATTTTCTATTAAGATAGTGTTACATTACCTCTGATGTAGCTTTGCAGTATGTCTGGGGGAATTTAACCAGCTTGAATCTAGAGACAGAATGGAAGGTTGGTCTAAAACCTGAACCAGCACAGAAACCAATCTACAGTTACTGCCTTATCCTACATAGTACAAATTTTACACTTTCACTGAAAGATTGCCACTGTATTGAAGGAAAAGCATGGGAAAGTTCTGGTATCAATGGAGAAACATTATTGTATCTTCCTAACTGCAGTGAAGTTTTAAACATTTTAAACATTTCCAAAGCATATGTCATGTGTAATTATGAGAGATAATGTCACAGCTGGGGCCCTTGGATAGTTTAGTCTTATTTAATTTCTGTCTGAAATGTGTAAAGTGAGCAGCTGTCACAGCAGGTGAAGTCATTCTGTGTCAAGAGGCAAGGGGTCCTTGGAAAGTGATGCCACATCCTGGAAAAAGGTGTTACAGGTGGAAAAACTTCCCCCTCTAACTCACAGGCCCTTCCAGACTTTGGCACAGTCATGGTTGCAGGTATTCATCCCCACCAGCTTCTTCAGCTGCATCTTGACCAGTGACCATGAGGATGTGCAATGTCACATGCCAAAGATGGTATAGCCTGACAGGACTGGGCAGAAGCACAGTTCCTTTGTTTTAATTTGGTTTCCTGAAGGACATTGTTTCATTACTGAATTGAAGTTTCAGGAGCGCTTGGCTTTTGGAAGCAATTTTGGGCTTTCATTTTTATTGCTATAGAGTAGTTAACAAGACAGACCTTCATGATTCTGCTCTTTAGACAAGTCAAGGTAAACGTGCTCCACTGCTTTCCTATAATTATGTGTTAGCCCAAATTGCTGAAGACTTTTTGGACTGTGTTGTCCTCTCTGTGCAAAATGCAAATTTCATTTTGTGTGTTAATGTAAGATTAATTAATGCAAGAGAGAAACACAAAAGATAAGAATTACAGAAGTCTCAGGTTTTCACATCTGGATCTGTTGCTAGGGAATTGTTGCAGCATCACAATTGGAAAATAATTAACTTGAAGTGTAAATAGAGCAGAGTTTCTGAGAAATGGAGAGAGAAGCTGCCTTTAAATAGACATTCATTCATCTCTTTCTGGTATTTGTTCCTGTTCCCATTTAATGTTCAATGAAGGAGATGAAGAGAGGATGATGGGTATTGCAGGCCCCTTTTGGCTGAGGAACAAGGCTTTTTTTGATAGAATATTCCATTTTTTGCCTTAGTTTGAATGGGTATTCCTGTGTAGGCTTGACTCCTGTCACTTGAGATGATTGGATGGGTGGATTCAGAGTGTGAATCTGAAGGCAAACTGTTATCACCAGTTCTGTGAGCGAGGGTAGGCAGCAGCCAAGGGTTTGAACAGCCCTAGTGCAATGAACTTTGGGTAAAGGCTCTGTGTGCTCTCCCTGTTTTATGTGTTTTTTTCTTTGATGTCAGGTGGGAATAAGTTTGTATGCATAGCAAGCAAGGTGAATAATCTAATTAATACTGTATTAACATTGAGCCCATAAATGGTGGTTTATTTTCCTGTAATGTGGTAGAAATATGTTGTTATTTACATGGACATGCCCAGAGAGTTGGTAGGAAAAATCTGGGGCTGTCCTTGTATGGTGACTGCTAATGTACTTTCATGTTACTGTTTCTCATCTTAGGACACTTATAAATAAGACATAAAATTTAACCTTTCTCTAAAGAAAAAACCTCTTGCTCTTGCCTGCAGCGGTTTGAACACTCAGCCAAACTGAGGCGGAAGATCACTACGTATGTCTCGTTTCCACTGGAGCTGGACATGACACCTTTCATGGCTTCCAGGTGAGTTCCAAGTCCAAAACTCCCCACAAATTGAGCAGAGCTGGTTCCCAGTTCATACAAGTGCAGCATAAAACAAGGAGCATACTTGAAAGGGTACAGAGCAGTGTTTATGGTGGTACTTCTGCCATGAGCTTCTCTGTGGAAGGTGTAGCTTGTCTAAACCCATTCTTAGATAAACTCCTTAGTTTCATGTGCCTGAAAAGGATTTCTATTTAAACATTGTGGTTGGGTTCTTTAATTAATGTGTGTTATGTTTTTGGTTGCCTGTTAAATTTATAGACCCAGATCCATCGTGCCTTCAAATCCTTGCTTTGGCCCCATCCCCTCAGTGCCCACCCACCTGCCATCCTGTGCAGTTGGCCAGAACAGAGCCAACCTAATCCCTAACCAGTATTCATGAAGTTATAAAAATCCTTCCTCTTTATTCCTGCACATACGCAAATCTGGGGGCTTTTGTTTAGTACCTTCAACTTCTGTTTTGAGAATGCTGCAAGAAGCAAAAACACAGTCCAGATTAAAATAGAAACAGCAAGACTTCTCCCACCTCCCAGGTTTGTGGAAGACATGGCATTTATATAAATGCACCTTTATGAAAGGAATTTCATCAGCTTAATTCAAAAGTATTTGTCAGTTATTCATGCAAATATAAATTAAATCTGAATATCCTCTTTCATATCTGAAGCAGTGCAGAAAGCCCCCAACCACGGTATCTCTTAACAGAGAGACTATTTGATGCTGAAATTTTACTTAAAATTTCAAGATTTGCCTGCACTCCTCATTTCCCAGGAAAAAAACTAGATGCTTCTTTTCTAAGAGAGAAAGGAGAGCCTTGAAGGTCTGTTAAATACTATTATATTAAGAATGTATGGTTTATTCCAATATATTCTGGAGATTTTGAGATTTCCTTGTTCCTCTGTGGTGAATTCTCCCTGGATAGAAAAGGCTCTGCTGATGAAAGGTATCCAACATAATGGAATAGAGAGGGGATCATCAGCAAGCATAACTCAGTAGTCTGAATTTCACCAGCTAGGAAATCAACAGCATAATCCTATTGCTGCTGTCAAAACACAAAATGAATTTACAAGTCAGAGCCAGGATGATTGACCCATCACAAGATAAAGGATTGATGTAATTAGATAATTTCCCAGGTTTCAAATACAAATCTTTTCTTAACCTGTTTTTAAGCTTTTTGGATGAAACATTTGACGTAAACAGATGTGTATTTGAAGCCTTGACCAGGAGGAGAAATGGTGTTTGTGATGTAGCATTGTTGTGAGAGCAAATAAAGCATCTTTAGCATCCTAATCAGCCTTTTGCTGCTCGGCTGGAATAAGGACCTGGATTCAGCAAATGGGCTGTGTGACATGTCAGAGCAATTTCCTGGGTTTGGGAAGCCACTGCTTTAAGTGACTGGATTTTTGTGTGTGTGTGTGTTGCAGTAAAGAGAGCAGAATGAACGGGCAGTACCAGCAGCCGACGGATAGTCTAAACAATGATAATAAGTAAGTGGTACATTCCATGACTCCTATTGTGAAAGGTAGTTGCCTTCTAGAAAGAGATGGTGTTGCTTTATATCCTGCAGTGCCAGTGCATTACCATATCTGACAGCACAGTAAGTCTGAAATGTTGCAAAATAAAGCTTCACTCACTGCAGTTCCTGCCCTTCTATGGGGCTGTGGCAGCTGTTCCAGAGCTGAGGGTGATACACCCAGCAAATGGTCTGTGGGCAAAATTAAATTCTGTGGTCACAATGTTTATTACAATGGATGGGTGTTTCCTTGAAATACTCCTCTTCTTATTGCAATAGCAAAGGGAGTTCCAGAGGACCAAAGAAAGTTAATAGAGCACTGGCACTCAAAGTCAGTAGATGGTCCCAGTAATCCTGGGGTCTGTTGGTCAGGTATTGATTCCAGTCAGAATAAATGATGGGCTGATATGGGACTTGCTCAAGAATGTAAAGGAGGTGTAATTGAAACCAGCATCCCTTGCTTTATGGGAATAGAAGTGGTCACAAACCTTACCCCTTCAGTTAAATAAGGTTACAAGTTTCACTGCTGCTGTTGTGTATTTAAATTCAAGGCACTTGGTTTGCCACTAAAAGTTTCAGTAAGACTCTGGAATCACACAAAGATGTAAAACCAAACTAAGCAGCTTAGTGCAGCTGTCATCCAGGCAGGTACCGGGCAGGTGTTGTGTGAGGTTACAGCTTGAATCATTAGATGTGGGGTGTTCAGTAGTGTTAGAAAAGATCTGAAGGTAACACAGCTGATCACTTTTGAGGTTTGCACATGCCTTAACTTGGAGAAATCGTTAAAAATTAAGCTATTTAGGTAATGAGAGCAAAGACATCTGGATTTTTCAGGGATCTGGGTGCCAGGGAGCAGCTGGCGTGGTATCAGAAGGCTCCAGCTGGGCCTGAGGGTGCTGTCCATCCTAGCTGGATTCAAGGACTCCCCTAGAGAGGGTGGCTCTAAATCAGTGGCTCTGTAGGCAGTCAGTGAATAGGTGCCTTGTTGTGTCACTGCTGTGTCAAAAGAGTTTTGTGAATTTTGAACTGGAATAGGACAATATCAAGTGAGATTAGAGAGATTATTTTACCAGTGTGTAGCTGTGCCTGTGTCACACACAAAGTATGAGGGCAGCATTTTTTGAAAGAGTTAGTGGAAAATGCTTGAAAAAGAGCCACTAGTGTATTTAAGACTGGAAACAAAATCTTACCTTAGAACAAAGAGCCAAAGACTTCAGTCTTGCACGTTTTTAAAAAAGAAAAAGGAAATGAGAGCAGCCTGATTATCAGTATCTTTTTTGGAACATAGGTGGGCCTGCAAGTTTTCAGGCAAATGAACAGCAGTTGAGGCTGAATGTATTCAGTATTTCAAAATAAGTACAGGCTTTGCAGATGAAGAACAGTTAATCAGTTCAGCAGTTTATCATTAGAAATATCTAAGATTACCTCCTTCCCTATGCCTCAAATGTATTTTTTTCTGGTTCTCTAAGAGTAAATCAGGGAAGTAGAAGGTCAGACTGGATAATCCATGATCCTCTTCAGGAACACACCAGTACTGATCTTTTTTAGAAGCAAATTTGGTAGCCAGTATCGGTAAAGCTGTCAGTGGTCACCAGACTGGAGAGTTGCAGAAATAGCAAGACAGGAAAAGAAAAATGTTTCTTTTTTTTCCCTGGGCAAGACCACTCTCTTCCCAGCTAGTGTTAAAGCTGGTGTTTTAATGGACCAGATACTTTACCATTGCTCTATGTGTTTATGAACAAAAGTTTCTGCTTGTCTGAAATGTCTTGTTTTCCCCCTTTTGATGCACATATTCATGATGTTTGTTCTGTCCCAGGTATTCCTTGTTTGCAGTAGTTAATCACCAGGGAACCTTGGAGAGTGGGCACTATACCAGCTTCATCCGGCAGCACAAGGACCAGTGGTTCAAGTGTGATGATGCCATTATCACCAAGGCAAGCATTAAGGATGTGCTAGACAGTGAAGGGTAAGTGGTCCCCTGGGAAGGGGAAAGGAAGGCAAACTTTGACCTTTGTTAGATTTTCCTTACTTTAAAAAAACCCCTTTTTAATCATAGAGAAGGATAATTTCGTTCTTGAATATCCCCTGTAAGGTTCAGTGCTCCAGCATCAAGACTGCACAATTATATTTGTAGATAATTGCTTTATAACCCTGGATTTACTGAAGGAAAGGGAGGGGAAGGATGAAGGACATCAGGTGACTCTGCAGTGTCTGGAACTGGTGCTCATGTCCAAACTCCTGCTAATGGAAGGGGTTCTGAAAACCAAAGTGATGTGACCACCCAGGAACAGTGCAGGAGCAGTGCTTACCTCTATGACACAATCCAGTCTGTGCCTGCAGAGCCTTTGGATTACTGTGAGTGTAAAAGATTTGAGGAAAAGCCATGAAGGAAGTGCTTTGACCCAGAATAGCAAGGCTCTATGGGAGGCAGGTAGAGAACATGAGCTGTTTCTTAGCTTATGGCTTTAAATTAATCTCAGACTGGCATTATGGTTTCTGATATTTATATTACACAACTTTTGGGAGAACAGAGCAGTGTTTTTCAAAGGAAGCACCATAGTGTTCCTCATTTGAGGGAAGCACTGGGGGCTGGCGTATGTTCCAAGAAAAAAGCAATTTTAAATCTGAAGTCTTCATTTTGAATTTTCAACTGTGGACTTGGTACTGCAGAGATAAGTCTTTACCATTCTTGTTTTAATTATTTGTGACATTTTCAAAGATTGCTGCAGGCACAGTGTTCAGGTTGTAATTTTTTTTTAATAGATTTTCCTGTTTTTTCTTTTTTTAAACTTCAGTCAGGAAGTAAAACCAGAAATCTGTAATACCTGAATTTTAGTGTTAAGTAACTTGACAGGGAACTTCTGCTTTGAGGTGAGCAGAGAAATGAGTTTGTTGTAATTCAGTAACACCTGCCTGGTGCTCTGGTGGGGTTATGCCCATGGAAGAACTTGCTAGAGGCAAGGAGGAGAGGAGGTACAACACAACTATTGCTCATAAAGGCTGGTTTGAGCTTTGATACATTTTCCTGGCTCAGATAAATGCTGACACAAAACCTCTGCATCATGTGAGGGAATCCATAGGACTTGGATGGAATGGTAACAATTGGAACATCTCAGAAGTGCTCTGAGGACTCACCAGTGCCTGTGTCAGTTTAGGAACAGGGTTGTGTGGAGATCAGTCCCCCTCTTCTGTGTGACTGCTGAGGAGCTGGGCTCCCTTCTCTACCAGTGCACACCCAGTAATTAGGGACAGGAAGAATTTCATCCTTTAAAACACCAGATTTGAGTACAGATTGACACATCAGATACTTGACTGGGACATGAGTGTTCACCCATGTGGCTGCTGCACCATTTTGCTTCTGTTCCAGTAAAGGAGGCAGTTTACAGTAATCAAAGTGGTCTCTGGTAGCGTGACTCTAAAGCAACAGTTGCATTTTAAAGCACCTTTATTTTTTGTCACATTAGTATTAAATATTTGCTGCCTGTCTGGGCACCAACAGAATCCAGTCTTCCAGAGTTTTCAGATCCTGAGTAGATTTTACAAGTTTTGACTCTTTCACAGAATCATAGAATGGCCTGGCTAAGTAAAGACCTTAAATCTCATCTCACTCCAACCCCCTGTCATGGGCAGGGACACCTTTCACTATCCCAGTTTGCTCCAAGCCCTGTCCCTGACCTTGAACACTTCCAGGGATGGGGCATCCGTGGGGTTCCTCTTTGATGTACAGCTGTTCAGTTCCCTGAGTTGCTGGTAAAATTATGTCAGCTGGCTTCCTTCCTTCTCATCCCTGGTTAGTGTCCCTGGAATCACCTCAAATTTATAACAAAACCAAAATTAACAGCCCTCATGTCTTACGGTTGCATCAATGGAAACTCATCTGCTTTGGCACAGAACTGACACTGTCCCTCTGCTCTCTTCCAGATATTTGCTGTTCTATCACAAACAGTTCCTGGAGTATGAATAGCCTTACCCAGCAGCTTGTCAGATGTAAACAAGGAAGAAACAACACAAGCCTTCTGAATCGACACACAGACCTACCTGAAATGAAAAGACCCATTACAAACCAACTCGCACTGAGCTGAAACAGGACCTACTTGACACTGACTCACAGCCTGGAGAGTGAGAAATGAACAATGTCCGATGTGTGTGCAGTCCCACGAGGGCAGAAAGGGGGAAAAGAGGCTGCAGTCAGTCACTTAACAGAGGAAATATAAAATGAAAGGAATGCTCTGGGTGGGGGAAATGGGAGCAGAGGAGTCCGGGCACTGGTACATCTCCTGTGTTCCTCCAAAATGTGTGTGGGAAGGCAAAGGATTCTACCCTCATCTCCATAAAGCATCTTCTCCATTCGGTGCTTCAGCTCCAACGACCAATCATATAACAGTTAAAATTAAAAATCCAAACCCATTTTTTTATGCATATGGGTCTGAAAGCAGTAGAGTGGAGGAGGAGGGGATGAGACAACTAAAGGACTTTGCAAGTATCTTTTTATTTGTGAATTTTAGTTATTAAATAAATACAGTATGAAACTATTAGGCTCTTTTTTTTCCAACAACCATAAAAGAAATCCTGGATTGTGGAACTGAAGCTGCAGTACTCAGACAGGTTTTCAAGCATGCCTGCTTGCACAGGTAATGTTCAATGCCATCGGACTGCTCATCCAAAAGCATCAGCACAGGTTCTGTTGTTTGAGCCCTTTTTTGTTTTGTTTTCTATAAATAGCTATTTTCTTAATTTTTTTCCTTTTATTCCCTTTTTTTCACGAGAATGAAATTCATAAATGCAACCATCAGTAAAAATGAATGAATTGGTGTGTTTATACTGTAAGAGTGGTCTTGGTTCTTTTTTGGTTTTGTTTTGTTGTTTTGTTTTTTTTTAATCTTGTGAATAAGTTTGAATTTCTCTAAAGCACTTGTTTTGTTGTTGCTGGTTTTGGTTTGTTTTTTTTTTTCTTTTTTCCCTGCTGCCTTCCAAAGGTGGATGTATATATATCTGACACTTGAGAGAACCTCAGTGGTGAAAAATGTACCATCTGTTGGGAACGGTCGCTGCTGGGGCAGCTTTAAACGATGGATCTGCTGCTATTGAGCCCTTCTGCAGTGCTCTAAGTAAACAACACGTTTTCCTGGTATGTGCTAGGCTGGTATTGGTTCCTTGTATCCTCCCACATGGATTAACTCCTCACGTGCTCTTCTCCTCTTGCAGTGCCACAGCCTGTGTGTCGGTGTTCTCAGCTCGCAGCTCTGGGGCCTTTCCTCCCCCTCCATTGCTGTGGTGAGGCACCAGCAGGAGCTGCTCGTGTTGGATTTTGCTCTCAGGAGCTTGGGCTGGGGGTGGAATTGTAGCCTGGGAGAGGAAACCTTCAGAACAGAGCTGGAAGAGCAAAAATCAGTTAGTTCTCCGTTGTGGGGAGGGTGAAGTGTCAGTTTGGGCACTGTCTAAGTTGGTGTCACACCACAACTCACAGAATGGCTTGGGTTGGACTTTTAGGATCATCTTGTTCCAGCCCCTGCCACGGGCAGGGACACCTTCCACTGTCCCAGGCTGCTCCAAGCCCCATCCAGCCTGGCCTTGGACACTTCCAGGGATCCAGGGACAGCCAGAGCTTCGCTGATCTTTAACCTCTGCATGAATCCCCAGCCAGCCATTCCTCAGCTTTGCCAGTGTGGAAAGGCAGGGAGGGATCTAAGCCTCTAGTCCTGTGCTCTAGGAAGGAGGTACAGCTGTCTAACCTGCCTGAGACAGTATGATAAACAGGAAAATAAGGGAATTGAGTGTGTTTGCTTTTTTAATGAGCGCCTTACAAGAGCAGCTGAACAGAAGAACGGTGGAATTCTTTTGATTTGCACACGGACTGGAACAGTGCGAGGAGGTTTTGTACATCTGTGACAGGGCAAGGAGGAAGAAAGAACGAGTTGAAGCATCTGGAGTCAGACCCAGGAGGCTGGGTGTGGTGTGGGGGTACCCCTGTGCTACCGAGGCCATCTCCTCCCCTGCCTGTGTAACGCGGGGTAATTTAATTTCCATTTGTACTCGGTGCCGCACGGTTTAACCCGAGCGTTCCCGCGGTGGAACGCGGCCGAGCATCTGCAGGAGAGGAGCCCCTCCTTCCCCCCGAGCCCAGCATCGTGCGGGTGCCGTGCGACGCTTTCTGCTGCTCTTTAATAATGCAGCAGCCTTGCGGAGGAGCCAGGCTCTCGTCATTCCCAGCGCTGCTGCATTGGCATTCCCGCCTGGATGAGCGCTGCCACCGCGCGGCAGACACCCGGCCACGATGAGGATGAGGATGAGGATGACACCGGCGGTGCCTTCGCTTTGTGGCGCCGAGGTCTAAACCTTTGGCTGCCCTTTTAATGAATTCTGTTTTCCACAGCACACGCGGAGATGCTGCAGCCTGCTTTGTTAAGCCTTCAGGAACAAATTGTTTAGGGACGAGGCAGCCGTATAAATCACCCTTAATTTCTCCTCCCCGCCCATCTGGTGGAGAGGCTTCTGCTCTGTGCGGCTGCACCGGCGCAGATGGTTCTCGGGGGGAGCTTTCTGGTTTCAAAAGCAGAATTTCTGGGATATTAAAAGCTCTATTATTCTTTTCTTCCTCCCTCTCCCGCCTGCCACCGCACCCCCTGTTTCCCTGCCCGAACCACACCGGGTTCTATTTCCAGCAGCAGTAAATCCATGCCGGCTCTGAGAGGAGGGGACAGCTTTTTCTTCCCTTTTCCTATAAAAATGGAAGAGCAGCTGCTGGCATACGAGCAGCGCTACCCCTCACGCTGCTTTCTCTCAAACGCAGCCTTCTCTCCCCCTCCAAACCTCCAGGCAGCTGAATTCATGCACTGAATTGTACCCGGCAGAGCCGGGAGGTTTCTCCGTGGAACTCCTTCCACATCGCCTGTAGGAAAGCGCCGGCCGCGGAACACCCGAAGGGAGGGTGAAGCAAAACCTCCCTGATGTGCTGACACTCAGCAGTGACAGGCTGCATCCTCCACCAGTGACAGATCCTCATCCGGAGGAGCAGTTTGGGCTTGACTTGTCTGTTTTGAGGTACATTTTCTATCGGCACAGCTGGATCTGTTGGGAGGAGGCATTTGCAGAAATGCCTGGAAACAAAGACTGGTGCTGCGATGCAGGCTCACGGTGGGGTGTGTTCTGTTACCTGCCAGCAGTGAACACAGCTCTACAGGGGACACAAAAATAGCCAGAAAGTGGTTTTAGCTACATTTTCATGTCCCTCAGCCACTCGAGTAGAGATAAAGCTTTGCCTGATGATGGTGCCTGATGCAAAAAGCAAAAATGTGAGAATTGGTTAAACCCAGAATCCATGTGGTTTGATTCATTCTGTCTGGAATTGCTGGTGTCCTGTACATAGTGTCCCTCTAATATTGGAACTGATGTCTCCAGGTATGATACTTTGGAGCTGCTGGCCATTGGCTGTAAAATGTGATTCCAAATCCATTGATTCCTCTTGGTTCTCCATCTAAGGGTGTTTGTTATTTTCCTGCTAATTTGTTCGAGTTGCTCTGTGTTACCTTTTCTCTGCTGATAATCATAGTTACATTCCCACAAGGAGGGGAGGGTGAGGGATGCTCCCCTCTTGTGTCTGGCTTGTGATAAGTGTTTTCCCTAATTTTTGAGACACCACATGGTAACAGGAGGAGCAGCCCTGTCCCAGCCCTGGCTTTGCCTGGGTGTGAGTAGCCTCCTGAGCCAGCTGGGGCAGGAGCTGCTGGTGCCACACAGGATGAGCTCCTGCTCTCACTGGCACAGGCATGGCCCTAAAATCCTTCTCATTTGAATAATTGATACCTCTTGATCCTCCAGGGATGCCCTAATTGCAACACTGGTGGCACGTGTTCACTTAATTCTGTCCTGTTTCTAAATAAGGTTCTGAATCTCTTTGTATAAGTACCATGACCAGGGGTTTCTGGAGGTGACACGTGAAGGTCTGTAGGGTATCAGGGCTGGACTGGATCCAAGTGTCCCCAGGAGCTCCCTGCTGGAAAGGGGCAGCCTGGTGAGGCACTGGCTGCTCCTGAGAGTTTTCCTTCTCCTGAATTCCCTGTCCTTGTTGGGCAGTGCTTGGGCAGAGGGGGCACAGAGCTGGGGGCATTCCCAGCCCTGGTGCCAGGGGAGGATGTGCTGGTGCTGCCTCAAGGTGAGTGCAAAACCCTTCAGCTGGAGCTCTGATTCCAGCTCTGGAACCCCTGGCATAAACAGGATGTGGAACTGTGCAGTGAGTCCCGAGAGCTGCTCCGAGGGCTGGAGCCCCTCTGCCATGGAGCCAGGCTGGGACAGCTGGGGATGTTCACCTGGAGAAGAGAAGGCTCCACGCAGGCCTCAGAGCCTAAAGGGGCTCCAGGAGAGCTGGAGAGGGACTTGGGACAAGGGCATAGGGTAACAGGACAAGGGGGAATGGCTTCCACTGCCAGAGGGCAGGGTTAGATGGGATATTGGGAAGAAATTCTTCCCTGTGAGTGTGGGGAAGACCTGGCACAGGGTGCCCAGAGAAGCTGTGGCTGCCCCTGGATCCCTGGAAGTGTCCAAGGCCAGGTTGGACATCGGAGCTTGGAGCAACCTGGGATAGAGGGAGGTGTCCCTGCCTGTGGAGGTTGGCAGGCCCATGGACTGTGGATGCTGAGACAGTGGGAGGTGACCAGAGTGAGAGGCTCAGCCTCCCAGGTGATGCCTTTTTTAATGATAAGAAAGTATTTACATTTAAAGGAATGTATAATATAGTAGGGATAGAAATCTGTTATAACTCTGCTCATGTTTTCTCCAGCTGTCTGCTTTCCCAGCACCAATTTGTGCATATATTGAATTACATTTATTCTTTCAAGTTTAAAGCTCTAGTTTGGGGCAGTGGAAAGGATGGGCTCCTACCAGGAGTGATTCTTAACTAAACAAAAAAATTCCTACAGTTTCCTTTAGTGGAAATGAGGACTTCAAGTCACACACTGAAACTCCTATTTTTCCATGGTAGCTTTCAAAGCCAGGTTAGATAAAAATATTCTCTCAAAGCAGCTTTAACTCCAGAAGATTCCTCACTTTTACCAGCTCTTCTGAGTAACCCAGGTCAGATATACATAAATACAGTTCTGTAGAAAAATTTCAGAGTTGGATGAATTTTTGTATGGAAACCCAATTCCATTGAGGATTTTGGTGCCTGTCCCATCTCGTCATGTGCAGCATCGTGTCCTGTTCATGAGGCAAAGGCTCACCATCACCTATGGCAGTGCTGGAAACTAACACTGGAGCTTCCCACACTGCCTCCTTATATAAATGTCACCAGAAAATCCTTGGATCCAATTCCATGTTTAAGACATTTACAGCTGTGCTGGAAATTGTTCTGATACATGAAGGAATCTCCAAGCAGGGAGAGGTGAGCTCTCCATGGGGACCAGTGGGCACCACTTGAGCCTTTGCAGGGATGCTGGTGCTGGAACCAGGATGGAAAACCCCCATGAGCTGTCCCCAGTGGCACCGAGGTCAAGGTGGAGGATGAAGTCAGATGCTGCTACATGGGAAGCGATTTCTTTCACTGGGAGTACACAAGAATAATGGGAATTTAGTTCCCTGAGTGGAAGCAAACAGCTCTGTGCAACCTCCAGCCCTGTCTATCCCACAGCCTGGGCTGGGTAGAGGCTGTTCCAGTCACTGGCAATAGAGGGTGAAGCAGCTTTGATGTGGGGGCAGAGGGAGCATCCCTCCATTCTGATCCCGTGCTGGAACATCCACTGTGGTCACACCACGGGTGTCTTCTCTTGGGAAGGAGAACAGATGATTTTGAAGTGGCCGTCGTCAGGACTGGGAATGGCCCCAGCACTTCCCATGCTGCAGATCCCAGAGAAGGAGGGAGCAGCCCTTTCCCCAGGGTGGCAGGAGCTGCTGTGGCAGGATTTGGTCTCTTGTACAGCAGAGCCATGTCCAGGGAAGCAGAAGCCACAGGTTTCCACTGGCTCTGGGATTCTGATGCTGGTGAATCCATCACCAACACTGCCAGCCTCCACCAGACGATCTGCAAATAAATTCTGTGTCAGCTGAGGGGGTTTAGGAGCAGCTTTTACCTGAGAATGCCCTGAAGTGTTGCACTAGAGCCTGTGAAAAGCTGGTCCTGGAAATGGAGAGGACACCCAGTTCCAGCTTGGATTCGCTGCATCACCTAAACCACACAGAAAATCTCTCCAAACCTAGTGGCTTATCTTAAAAATGACCCTTTGATCCCTGTGTCCTTCAGCAAGGCAGACAGGAACGGCTTGAGGGACAGTCCTTGGAGTGACTCTGGGTGTCACACTGGCTCGTGGAGTCTTCCTCTGTGATTTTTGACATTCATGGCTTTGAGGTGGATGTATGTAAACATGGATGTGTGTGATGTGTATGCAGAAACAGGTAAGTAGGCAATTTTTCTTCGGAAAGGCAGGAGAGAAGAAAAGGAGTCAAAATAAAAGCACCTTTTCCATGCTGAATTGTTCCACATTATCCTTTCTCCTTTTCTCCCTAACACAAGGAATTGTGAAGCCCCTCTGGCTGCAGAACTAAAACTGGGTTTTTCAGTGACAGGTGTTTGTTCCCTCAGCGTCTGGATGGGGACTGGAGAGGTGCTGGGGTTTTGCAGGGAGTGACTGAGGTGCTGGGGTGGAGAATCGGGCACAGGGGTTCAGTCCTGCTCCTTTTCCAGGCTCACACTCGTTGTCTTGGCTTTTTCTCCCTCCCCTGTTAGGACCTGGCTCTGCTTTCAGCCCCAGCCTGTTCCCCACAAGCTCCCCACGCTCTCCCAGTGCCCCCCGTGATGCCAGCACCCACCTTTGGCAGGGTCCTCCCTGCAGTGGCAGGTCCCAGCGCTGGCCTGGCAGGACACCCCCTCTCCCTTCCTGCGCAGGTGAGTCCAGCCCAGGAGCAGGGAGCAGATGAGGGTGCAGAGGCAGAGCCCCAGCAGCAGGTACAGCACCAGCCACGGGTCCTGCTCTGTGCATCCCTTCTGCTCCAGCACGGCCGGCGGCCCCGCAGGGGTGGCTGTGGGGCAGAGACATGGGGGGATCAGACACCTCTGGGGTGACTTTCTGATGGGGAAAGAGCTGATAGCACCTGTGTCCTCCACTGGGAAAGAATTTCACAGTAGCTCTGTATCCCCCTCTGCTCGCTGGCACTGATGAGGTAGAGGAGATTCCTTCCCACACCCCATTCACACCCTCCCCCATCTTCAGGGATTGTTTCAACCCCAGTTTAGGACTTGGAGATCTACCTGTCCCCCCTCCCCGAGGGCTGGGAGCAGCTCAGCCGGGTGGCATCCACAGCTACCAATTCCACCCTGGCTGCGTGAGCTGCCCAGCCTGTAAAACAATAGCACACAATGGGGAAAAGCCACTGTAGGATGGAGAAAATGGGAAAGAGATGCCCTGGCTGCTTTTCCCCAGCCCCAGTGAAATGGCGGCCCCCAGAAGTGCAGTCCCCTGAGACAAAGGGGGGTGTTTTGGTGCCCCTTCCCCAACTCACGCTCGCAGGACAGGGCACATTCCTTGGGGTGCTGCCCGCACACCAAGCTGCACTTGATGCAGTTCTTCACAAGCTCATCGTAGTAAAATCCAGGTCTCTTGTTGCAATCCATGGACTCTGGGGAAGGAGAAGAGAAGGGAAGAAGATGATCACAGAGTCCTCAGCAGATCCCCCCACCACCCCAAGACCTGGATTCATGCGAGGATGAGCCCAGCTCACTGCTCTGGCAGGCACAGGGTGGGACCTGCTCACTTCACGAAGCATTGACAACCCCTGCAGGGCTGGTAGGGTGACAGATCCACAGGATTTAGGGTGGTGTTTGGCTGGAGAGCTGGGGAAAGGCAGCTGTGCTCACCTGGGAGCTCCTGCCTGCTGCTCTCAGAGCTGATGCTGCTGCCCTGGGGCTCACATGGCTTTTTGGGACACACCAAAACCTGCCTCAACACTGGCTTGGGATGCCAGGAATGGCATCTCCTGTCCCCAACTGGGAGATGTTCACTGAATGAACCCTGGGATGGGGTGAAGCCACCTCAGCCCATGACTCAAGGAAGGGTGCTGGCAACAGGGTTGGGTACAAAGTTCATTTGTCCCTTGTCCTCCTCCCCAGCCGTTTTCAGGACTCAGTGCCTGTCCCAGGTCGGGGGTTTATCATTATCCACATCCACTGAACCTGGTGGCTCCCAGCCCTGCCTTTGGACGGTGGGGTGGCCCCACTAGGCGACATGAGTGTTGATGCAGCCTTGTGACCCCAGAAAGGAGCAGTGCAGAGGTGCAGGCACTTGGTTCTGGCCTCACTCCCGACATGTTGCCAGCCCCAGCCCGTCCATGGGAAGCTATCACATCCCTCTGTGTTTTTGGCTCTGCAAAGCTGAGCTGGCTCAGAGCCTGCCCTGGGGTTCACCCTGGGGTCTGATCCTCCCTCCCAGCTTTGCCCCATCCCTGACTCTTCCATCCAGGCTCACCCCAGCACTCACCACACACAGCATCACACCTCCTGGTCTGGGACTGGCTGCACGCAAGGCTGCAGGGGATGCACTGGAAAACGAGGCTGTCCCAGTACTCCTGGTCAGTGCAGTTCTTCATGGCATCCTGCCCCACACCTGTCCCATCCATGGCTGCAGGACAGAGACACAGGTAGGTATGGAGTGGCCACCACGGGGCTGCTCTGCAACCACCTCATCCCTTTCTAGGGCTGGGACCTCTGGCAGGGAGATTCTGGCTGTCCCTCAGCCCTCTCTGCTCCCAGGCTTGAGCAAGAGCACACAGCCAAATCTGCTTTTTAAAATCTGTGTGTGTCCTGTGCCAGTCCCAGGGGACACACAGAGAGCCCACCCTGGCTTAGGGGTGCCTCGAGGGTCTGGGGATCCCTGCACCTGCCAGTGGGAGCTCAAACACTGGGGACTTTTCCTGTCTTTACAGGCTGTTCTGAAAATACCAGAAACAAGATCTTGTGTGTCATTCCTGCCCTTTCTCTTGGGTGTTCCGGTTTCTAGTGAAACCCAGGCTGATGTATAAGACATGTCAGAGCAGCAGAAGGAGGGAAATCTCCCCAGAAGACTTCAGGCACCAGTTTAACCAGTGCCAGCTGGAGGTGGACATGCTCTTGTCCCTATCATGGGCTGCTTGTTCCATCCTCTGCTGCCCCAGTGCTCCCCACGCCCTTGTGCACTGGATGTGATGGCAGAGGGACAGCAGCAAATCTCAGCAGCATAAAAATCTGCTCAAGACTTACATTTTGAAGAGCTATCTGGCTGATAAAAGCTCCTGTGTTGTGCCAAGTTCAGGGTCTGCAGCCAGCACAATGGAGCAGCTGCAGGAAGCTCTAACCCAGCACCAGAGTGGCACAGGTGGAAATGGAAATGTGCCCTTGGCTGCCTGAGAGGGCTCCAGGGAGCCACATCCCTACCCAGAGCTGTGCCTGGAGCCACAGCTGTTTCCTGCACAGTTGAGAGATGCTGGTGCTGACAGGGCCCAAAGGTTGAGAACTTCCCCGAAGCTGCAGCGTCAGCCTCTGCGTGCCCAAAGGCTGAGCTGCTGCTGCAGCAAAGCCAAACCTTTGATTTTTACACAGAAAATCCCCTGCACTCTGCCAGGATTTCTCCTCTCTCTCCAGGACTGGGGAGTGTGCAGAGATTGGGCACTTTGCACATCTGTCCTGGCGCTGCCCACCCGGCACCTTCCCTGCAGAGGGGCTGAGGATGGGCTGGGTCCTACCCGGGGCAGCACACGTGAAACCCTCCCATTCCCAGGGAAAAAATCCTCTCTACACTGGGATGCTGGCCCGACATTCCCAGTTGTTCAATTAACATTGCTATACAATTAAATCATGACTTTCTGTCCAGCTGACTGGAGACATCCCTCGGGCAGGGCGAGGCTCAGGCCACTGCACTCCTTGGATGCTCTTGGGAGAAATTTCATACCCAGAGAAGCCCCCCAAGGGTGGCAGGAAGCCCTTTAGGGGTTACTGCAAGCCCTGGGGATGGCAGGCAGCTGAGCCATCCTTGACCTAGGTGGGGTTTCCCATGGGATGATTGATGGGAAGCAGATCTGGAGCTGTGTTAAAGCCGAGGGGCTGCAGGCTGGAATCTCCCTCCACACGTCCAAGGAGATGCCCTTATCTAGGACAGGTCTTCTCCTCCCTGGGGAGTCCCAAGGTACATGTGGTGGACTGAGCAGCCATGGATTTTCCAGAAGAGCCAGGTGAGTCTTTCCCTCTGCCTCTCAGCCACCAGGACCTTCTGAATTCCCCCATGGACCCCTCATGCCAAGCTTTAAGCAGCCACGGACAAGGGGGAATGGCTTTAAGCTGAAGGAGGGTAGTTATAGATTTGTTATCAGGAAAAAATTCTTCCCTGTGAGGGTGGGCAGGCCCTGGCACAGGGTGCCCAGAGAAGCTGTGGCTGCCCCTGGATCCCTGGAAGTGTCCAAGGCCAGGTTGGACATTGGGGCTTGGAGCAACCAGGGATAGTGGAGGGTGTCCCTGGCCATGGCAGGGGGTTGGATGAGAATTAAGATCAAATCATTCTGTGTTTCCCTGTCCATCCCCACAGCATTGCCCACCTTCAGCAAGGTGAGAGCTCTGAGCTCCACTCCCTGCTGGCCCTGGGAGCACCACCAACCCCAAGCCCTGGCACAGACAAACCCCTCACCCCCATCCATCCCTCTGCAGCCCCTCCGTGGGGTAACTCACGTCTGACTCTCCAGCAGTCTCTACTCTCCCTCGGCTCCTGCCATGGCCCCACGAGCTGCAGCCCTGAGCCCCTGCACGCCTCAGAGGTTTATTATTAGAGAGATTTGGTTAATGCCTGGGCTGTGCGTTTCCTGGGGTTTCCCCTTGTCCCTTCCATGCAAATTGGCTGCACACTCAGCACCTTGCATTGGCTCGTGGGGTCCCTGGGCTGCTGGGGACACTGTGGGGGGACACTGTGGGGTGATGTGTCACCAGGACCAGGGACAGGTGTCCTGGGCCAGGTGGTCACATTTCAGAGGGTCTTGGTGGAGTGGGAGCTCTGCAGCACCTGATCTTGCATCACAGGACTGCAGCAGAATCCCAGAACCATAAAGGCTGGACAAGCCCTCTAAGGTCATCGAGTCCAAATATCCCCCCAGCACTGCCATGTTCACTGATGAGCCACGTCCCCAAGTGCCACACTTAAACATCTAAATCCCTCCAGGGATGGTGATTCCCTCACTGTCCTGGGCAGCCTGTGCCAGTGGGATGTTTTCTTTAAAGAAAGGTGTTTTGCTCTGAACAAGAGGCAATTGCCAGGACCAAGCATCATTCAGAGCATTCATCCTTTCCATGTCCTCAGGATGGTCAGCCACTGTCCTGGCTCCTGCTCACAACTCACAGAATGTCTCCAGAGCCCAACAAGGTGCCTTAAACACTGATTTTCTCAGGTGCATCCATATCTGGGAGGCAGGAAGGCTGTGCTATGTCCTGCATGGGCAACTTAGTGCTGGCTGAGTTGGGGCACAAAGCATTAGTAACACATTAATAGCACATTAATAACAGCTTTTTTCACAGAGGGCAAGAGCCACCTCTGCACTGCTGGCAGCCTCCAAGAGGTTCATCCCTTCTTCCTGCAGAGATGCTGGGCATGGCTTTGGCAGTGGTGCCAGGCAGAGGCACGAGGTGCTGGGAGTGTGGCAGAACAGTGACTCAGCTCAGCCTGGAGGGACCTCTCTGCAGAAGCAGCTGAAGGAGGAAGGAAGCAGCAATACCTGTTACTAAAAACATCAGTGGAGCAGCATCAAGGGTTTTCTGTTTGGTTCAAAAACTCCTATTTTGTGCTTGCCTTGTGGAGTTGGAATGGAGAGGCCAGAGGATGTTTGGCTACTGTGTTCATTGCAGGGGCATTGGAGGCTTATCCTGCTCAAGGAGAGCAGAGCCCCAAAGCAGAGGAACCCAGCATCTTGTGTTTGGATGTGGCCCATCACACCCCAGATCCTGCAGGAGGGTGGAAAGCAGCACTGGCACCATCCCATGGACCACAGGGCTTGGAACAAGGACCAGGAGAGGAGACACCACAGCCACAAGGACACAGCAATGCTGTCACATGTCCTGTATCTGGTAAAAAAGATGGGGTCATTGCTGTGCTTGAGTCTCCCACTGGGAGGGAAATCCTGATTTTGGCATTGCTGAGTTGGTTGAGTGTGGCAGAGCAGGGAGATGGCTCCGGAGAGATGGAGCCAGCCTGCTGGCTCTGGGGTTTTGCAGGGGAAACTCACCTCTGTAAATAGCACCAGAGACTTGCAGTTTCCACCCTGGTGAGTCCTCAAGAGGGAAGTGAGAAGCACTTGGGGGTGGTTTGTCCCTCCTCGCTGAGCAGGGATCAGGCAGCGTGGTTTCAGCTGTAGAATTCTGGGGCTGTGTGGACTGAAGCCCCATTTCCTCGGCCGTGTGCCCCAAACATCATCACCCTCCTCCTACAGCCTCTGAGGATGCTCTGTGGGTCTCCAACACCTCCAGACATGGTCCCCCATGAGCTCCTGTCTCACAGCCAAGGCAGTGGCTGCCACCCTGCCCTTCCTGGGGCTGTTCCTGTGGTTTGGGCAGCCACCACCATCCCCTGTTCTGGATTTCTGGGTTAAATCCTTCCTTTGCTGAGTTCACTGGTTCCCCAGAGAATCAGCCAGTAGCTGTGCATCCTCCCAGTGCAATGCATCCCTCTACATGGCTTTGCATCCATCTGCATCTCTCCTGCATCCCCCCCACATCGTTTTGCATCCTTCAGTGCCCATCTGCACCTGGCTCTGGAGGTGCCACACTCTCTTTGGGGTGACAGGGCTCAGTTTTGTCCTGACAACAAAATCTGTTTTTCTGCTGGGCTCTTGCCCCAGTGGCAGTGCTGCAAGGAGAGCTGCAGGTAACAGGCATACAGGGTGGATAATGTTTGGCTCTGAAAACATTAGGGGGTGCTTTGCCTTCCCCTTGAGTGGCTTTGCTGGGATGGTTTCCTCCCCTCAGCCCATCTGCTTTTTTAGCAGTCCAGGACTCACACACGTGCTCTCTTTAGGACCTGAAAAAAAGGGGTTTTGGGGGAAGAAGGGGAGGAGGAGCCCTTTTGGGTCGAAACTGCCAACTGTGGGGTCGGGCTGAGCACAGACAGCTCCGAGAGCTCATTTCTGTCACCCCAATTCCCCACGGAGGCACCGGGGCCAGGACGTGCCTGTCCCTGGGCATCCCCCGTCCTGCCACCGTCGCCTCGTGGCAAACCACAGAGTCACTGCAAGCCCAAACCCAGGGGGCTGCTGCTGGGTTTGCCACCTGGGTTTGGCTGCCTGGCCCTGGGGATGCCCCGGGGCTCTGCAGAGCCGTGGCCATGCCATGGTAATGCCATGGTGACCACCAGGGTGACCACCAGGGTGACCGTCAAGGTGACCATTACAGTGACCATTACGGGGGCCATTACGGTGACCATCAGGGCCACCATCAGAGTGACCATCAGGGTGACCATCACGGTGACCATCACGGTGACCATCACGGTGACCATCAGTTACCGTGCGCCGGTGGCCCTGTCTCCCCCAGCCCGGGCTGTTGCCCCCGGGGTGTCTCGGGGTGCGGCTCCTTGTCCCGCTCCTGCAGCTCGGCTGTGCGGATCTGTCCCCAGGAGATGGCACCCTTGGCCAGCCCAGCCCGGCTCTCCCGCTGGCTCCTGGGGCTCCGGCGGCATCCGCAGCCCGAGAATCCTCCAGCCCTGCCAGGTCAAGGAGAATCATTACACATGGAATGATTTGGGTTGAAGAGACCTTAAAGCTCATCCAGTTCCACCCTCTGCCATGGCCAGGGACACCTTCCACTATCCCAGGTTGCTCCAAGCCAAATCCAGCCTGGTCTTGGACATTTCCATGTGGGGATGCAGCTCCTGGCACCTCGGTTTGCAGCAGCCCCCAGAGCCTGGGGGGTTCAGGGCCCCCCACACCCCCCACACTGCTCCATTCCTCCCTTTGCTCCTCGTCCTGTCACCACCCCCAGAGCTGCAGTGGGGCAGCATCCCAAGGATGCTCAGCACCCACCGGTGTCTGGGCACTGTGGCAGCCCCTGTGCTGAGGGTCTGACCCTCACAGAGGTTGTGCCAGGGCTGTGGGTGAGCCCTGGGTGAGCCAGGCTCCAGAGGTGCCCCTGTGCATCAGCAGGGTGATGCTGCAACAGCCTCCTTGCCAAAACCCAGCACTGATCAGGGAAAGGGAAACATTTTACCAAAACCCAGGCTGTGCTCGGGGCTGGCTCCCCTAACTCAGCAGCCGGCTGGAGACCAAGGATGGCCAGATGGGAAAAGACCTGGGTTGGCTGAGGTCTGGCACAGAAATGAGGAAAAAACCCTAAAAATGCGTAGGGAAGGAGCAGGGAGAGGAGGCTTCAGTGCCAGGGTTATCTGCTGAGGTGTAAAGCGTGGGTGGCGGATAAGGGAGATGAGTCAAAGAACAATCTTTGTCCAGAACAGCTGATCTGATTACATGGAGTTTTGACCTGGTGGGAACAACTCCTTCTCCTCACTGCTGAATTCTCTCTGAAGAGGCGTTTTCCTGGCAGAACCCACATGGGAAGGGGGTTGCAGCCTGCCCAGGCGCTCTGCTGTTAATTTTTAACACTAAAACCCTGGGGAAATTCCAGAGGACTGGAGGGTGGCCAGTGGGAGTCAATTTAATATTTAAAAGGGATAAAAGGGCTGATCTGGGAATTACAGGCCAGGTGAGGCTGATCGCCGTCCCTGCACAAATTATGGGCTGGGTAATTGAGGATACTGTCAGCCAAAAATTAGAAGCTAAAAATATAATTAAGGTCGTTAGCTTGGTTTCATGGATGGCAGCTCCTGTCAAGTGAGTCGGCTTTGGTTTTTGGCATGACTCTGGGCTGGCTGATAAAGCTAATTGTGCTGCTGCATTATAATGGGTTTCTCCAAAGTATTTAATTTAGGGCCATGTGACATTTTCATTTGTAAAACTTGCATTATATGGAGTCAGCAGAGCAGACATCCGACGGCTGCGCTGGCAGCTCCGGGGTGGTGGCCAAGGGGGCGAGTGATGGAGGAGGCTGAGAGCACTGGATTTTGCACAGGGTGATGTTTTTAGCAGAGCTGCTGAGGGGAGAGGGGGTTGGCTGGGCAGGCAGCCTCACAGGGGGATCCCCTCTGCCCTGCCTGGCAGCCAAAAGGTGGGGAAACACAGGTGGGAACAAAAGATATGGATTTTCCTGCTAAATCACAGCAAGGTCTGATGGCAGCAGCAGCCACTGATAACCCAACTTGGAGTGTAATTAATCAATTTTAGGAGAAAGGTATGAACTCACAGACATTTGGCATCTCTGGACAAGAGGAAAGTTCTGCTTGGTGGGACAGGATTTGTTGTGGCTTCTGGGACATGCTCGAGCCTCTGCATGTGTGCACAGCTTGCTCTGGACCATCCTTGTGGGCTTTTCCAGCACCATGGAAGCTGCATCCTCCCTTCTGGACTGTAACAGCTGCAGCTGAATGCTGTGGATTTCCTCCAGTGGATTATTCGGGTCCTTTTATTTTTCCCCAGTGGGAAAAATGGGATTGAATGGGGCTTGGAGCAACCTATTTTAGTGGAAGGTGTCCTTGCCCATGGCAGGGGGTAGAACAAGAAGATCTTTAAGGTCTCTTGCAACTTAAACCATTCTGATTCTGTGACAACTGGGCACAGAGCAGCCCAGGGCCTTTCTCTCCATCCAGAAAGGTGATTTCCACCCCATGTGGATTTCCACCCTGTGGGTCTTACCCTTATAAGACACATGATGGCATGAGGGGCATCCAAGCCTCCTTTGGTCAGTGTTTCCCCTGTCAGATGCTCCCCTGGCAGGGCTGTGGAGGGCTCTGGATCCCAGCATCCCACACTGGGACTCCACCTGGAGCAGGGCAGGAGGAGGGGAGCCCTCTCAGGCACCTCTCGGTCCAAGCCTGGATCCACTGTGGATCCCAGGGCTTGCCACCTCCAAGCCATGGCTCCTGCCCTCTCCCCCAGGCATCCATCCGGCTGGCTCCACGGTAATGACGGCGACCTGGCGGCACACAGGCATTAAATGATTTGCCCAAGGTCCCGTGGGGAGTGATGGCCACCTGGGAGGAGCACCCAGCTGTCCCGGCCCTGCGTAAAAATGTTGCACAGAGCAGGAAAAACATGGCACAGCAGCACGGACCGTGTCCCCAAACCAGTGACATCCTGGTGAGCAGGGCCAATGGATGGTGCTGGTGGGATCTCCACATCATGACAGGAGCAGGTGCTGCTCTCCTCTCACGGGTGGGGTTTGGTGCTCCCAAACCTTTTCCTGGAGCCGGAGGATTTTGCCATTGCCCTCCCCAGGCTGAGGCCAGCACAGCCTGTGCTGGTGACTAACACCTCCTGGTTTGCACCTTGTTTACCTGGTGCTGGGGCTTCTTCTTGTAAGGCTGACTCACCACAGCACCTTCCTCCTCTGCCACTGCAGCTCCCTGACAAAAACTTTCCATTTTCCCAATGTTTTAATTGCCCTCATTGGAGAAAACTCCTCCAGAAAAAAACCGGCTCTGGGTTGAAGAGACATGGCAGCCCCAACTGGGCATTCCCACAGCGGTGGTAAGGGGTGGCTGATGGGGCAAGACATCCACTCTCATGGCATGCGTTGGGGTCCTCAATGCCATGGCTGTGCCAGGATTTGGGGAACACAGGGGATGTGACAGGCAGCGAGTTTCCAGCAGCCACCAAACGTGGCACACGGGCGGCCGGCGGCGCGCGAACGCCGGCTCCACACGGCTGAATGCAGCCCGACAGGTTTGTGGAGAAGCCTGTCCCGTTCAGCTGGATTTTTGGAGAGGCTGGAGCCAGTCCCAGCACCAGGCGCTTCCCGTGAGGTGCTGCTGGCTCCAGCAAAGCCGTGCATGGCGCCAGGTCACGGCCCCGGGCCCACGGGGCAGGCACAGCCTGCGGGTGGGACATGCAGGACCTGCTCCCTGCTCTGTGCCAACACTGTGCCCTTTTCTGGGGGAATAGTGACCCATGGAAATAGGGAAACAGCAGTCCCTTCCCTCCAGAGTTCCTCCAGTCTGTGGGGTCCATGCCCTGAGGAGGTGGATAAGGGCTGGGGACCATGAGGAGAACACATGAAGGCGTCCATGGAGCTGCAGAGGGGCTTTTGATGGAAAAAAAATTGTAGGAACTGTGGGATGCAGGGCGCGCCAGCAAGCAATGTGGCATGGAATAATCCAACATTGGGGATGGAAGAAGGGAGGAAGGAATCAGAGAAGGACAAGAGCTGGTTGGGAAAATCATCCACTCTTCTCCAGGGAAGAAGGATTTCCACAGTCATGTGCCAGGTGAACCCTGGACCCACAGCGAGGGCAGCAGGGCCTGTACATTCCAGAGGGGAAAAACCTCTCTTCCTGGGGTAGGGTCATGCTGCTTTTGCAACATTAGGATCAAAGAAAAGGTGGGAAAATCCACCCAAAACGGTGACATGTGGGAGTCTGGTGGCCACCCTGAGCCTGGGATCATCATGTGGACTCAGGGCTGGGTGAGGATGCACTGGGGTCACTGGTGCTGTGCTGCCCCATCCCAATCTGTGGCACCAGGTGTGTGCTGCGAGTGGCCCTGGCAGGAGGGAGAGAGATGATTAAAGTTGCCTTTGATGAAACAAAAATTAATAAACAAGCAGGCAATTGTGCTGGGCTTTATTTACTCAGGATGACAGCGCGGAGCCGGCGTGGCGAGGCCGCCGAGACCGGGTCCCACATCAAACAGCGGGACAGCGCCGGGCGCGAGGGGACCACGCCGTCGCCTCTTCTCTGACAGGTTTTTCCTGGTCCAAAAATCCAGGAAGATCCATGTGCCTGTTCCTCATAGCATCCCACGCTGGTGGGGAACACTGGGATGAGCAGGAGATGCTCTGTGCCGTGGTGATGTCTGACTGTGGTAGGATGTGTCAGGCATTTTGGAGGTGCCACTCGGCACCTTTGCTCTGTACCCCTGCCCCAGGGGCAGCATTCCCACCTCTCTCCTGACCCAGTGATGCTCCACAGGCACTGAGGTCCCTTCCCTGGTGCTTCTGTGCAGAACCCAGGGGCAGAGCTGGGAGGCCAAACCCATGGCCTCACACCGGGTCCTTATCAGCCGGTCAGGAATATTTACCTGCCGGTTTCCACCGGATAAAAATTCGCTGGACAAACAGGAGCTCCCAGCTGGCCCCAGGGCAGTGGCACAGCAGGGACGTGGCTGAGGTGGGATGTGCACCCCGTCCCTGCTTCATTCCTGGTCTGTCCCCAGTCCCACAGGCCACCGAGGTGCCACAGGAGTGCGAGGGACATTGTCCCCACCTAATCTGAGTGTCCGAGGGTTGGTGACCCCTGTGTGCCAGGGTTGGGGACAGGGTCGGGGTCATGAATTGTCACCCCCCAGTGTGTCCCACTGCTGGGATGGGCTGTGTGCGCTCTTTGGGGAGGTCATTGTGCTCTAGGGGGACCAAGGGTGGGGGCACCGGACAACTGCTCCTACAAGGGGCTGAGCTGAGCTGAGCTGAGCTGGGCTGAGCTGAGCTGAGCTGGTCCAGGACAAACTAAACTGAGCAAAGCCCAGCTGAGCTGAGCTGAGACAGGCTGAAGAGAGCTGAGCTGGGACGAACAGAGCCAAACCAAGATGTGCCATGCTAAGCTGAGCTGAGCTTATCTGTGCCAGGCTGAGCCAAGCCAGGTTGAACTGAGTTGGGCTGAAAAAAGCTGGGCTGAGCTGAGCAGAGCCGAGCCCAGCTGCGCCAAAATATGCCAAGTTGTGGTGGGCTGAGCGGAGCCAATCTGTGCCAGGCTGAGCCAAACCGAGCTGCGCCGATCTGATTCGAACCAAGCTGGGCTGAGGCAAACCGAGCCGGGCCGGGCCGAGCAGAGCCGATGGGGGCCGAACCGAGCCGATGGGGGCCGAACCGAGCCGATGGGGGCCGAACCGAGCCGATGGGGCCGATCCCGCCCCAGCTGTCAGCGCACCGCCTCTCCCCCGCGGCCAAGGCGGCCCCGCCGCGCCCGCCCCTTTCCTTGCTCCCCATTGGGCAGCTCGGCCTCCCGTTAGGGGCGGAGGCGCGTTCTCATTGGTGGGCGGGCACGTCAGTCCGTGCTGCTGTCCCGCCCCTTTTCCGCCTGGCTCCGCGGCGCTGGAAACTTTGCGGACGGCGCAGTCGGGAGCGGCTCCCGCAGCGCCCGCACACCCGGCCTGCCCCGCGCCGGCCCCCGGCCCCGCATCGCACCGACCTCCGCACCGCCTCTCACCGTCCCGCCCGGCCCCGCACGGCGCGGGCAGCGCCGCCCCTCCGCGCTCCGCCGCCGCTCGGCCATGCGCGCCCGCTGAGCCGCAGCAGAGGCGGCCGCCCTGCCCTCCGCTCCCTCTGCTGATATTTTTTTTTTTTTTCTCCTGCTGTATTCGCTGGGGTTCTGTGTCGGTTTTTGCGTTCCCGTGACGCCCCCCGCGGGCGCGGGGCGGCGGCGATGGGCGCGGCGGCGGGCGGGCGCTCCGCGGGGCGCTGAGCGGGCGCGCAGCGGGCGCGGGCCGCGCCATGGCCGCCAAGGACAATCCCTGCAGGAAGTTCCAGGCCAACATCTTCAACAAGAGCAAGTGCCAGAATTGCTTCAAACCCCGCGAGTCTCACCTGCTCAACGACGAGGACCTCAACCAGGTGGGATCTTACCCCAAAATCCACTGTTTTCCCCCCAGAACCCACCCCGGTGTCCCGCCCCCTGCCCGCCCCTTGGGCGCCCTAGGTCTCCGTGAGGTGTCCGCTGTCCTCGTGAGTAGCCTGGGGTCCCGCAGGTACCTTGGGAGCCCCCTGGGTAGTTTAGGGTCCCATGGGTGTCCCGATGGATAGCTCAGGATCCGCTGGATAGTATAGGGTCCCACGGATAGAACAGGGTGCCACGCGTGCCTCTTGTCCCTATGGTTGGTACCGGATCCCATGGGATCCCCAGGGGTCCCACGGGGTGCTTGCTGGATATTGTAGAGTCCTGTGGGTGCCTGCTGCTCCCACAGGTACCTTGGGATCATGTCAGGGATGCTGTGGGGATAGGGACCTACAGGTATCTCTATATTCCATGGGGTGTTGTGGAGCTTCAAGGGTGCTCCCTGGTCCCATAGGATATCTAGGAACCCCATGGGGTGTTCGCTGATCCTGCAGGTAGCCCAGGGACCCACAGGTAACCATGGGTTCTGTGGGGTGTTCAGGGACCCTACTGGTGCACTCTGATCCCATACAGTGTCCAGGAGCTCCATGGTTGCTCTCTGGTGCCATAGGGTATCCATTGATTCTAGCATGTGCCTGCTGGTCCCATGTGTAGCCTGTGGTCCCTTGGGGTGTCTGCTGACCCCATGGGCAGCACAGGGCCTCACAGGTATTTGTGAAGCCCATGGGATGTCCAAGAGTGCTTTGGGTGCTACGTGGTCCCATAGAGTGTCTAGAGATCCCATGGGATGCCTGCTGACCCCACAGATTCCCACGTGTCACACAGTGTGCCCACTGGTCCCTGAGGCCATGGCTCACCCCAGTGCCACCTCCCCTGGGGCCTCACCCCTGAGGCCATTTTGGAGCCCTGCACCAGCATTTGGGGTGATCCCGTCTCCTCTTGGGGTGCAGGGCAGCAGGTGGGGGGTGTCCTGTGAGCTCCATCAGGTGATCCAGAAAGTCCTGGGAAAAACTCGAATGAAAACAAAACGTCTCCTCCTGGACGTGCCGGACATGACCCCCCTGCTTTCCTGGGGACATGGGAAAGGGTCCCGTAGCCCCTTTGCGGAGAGGGATCAGCGCTGGGGGCTGCCTGGGCTGTGCCTTCCTCCTCTTCCTCCTCTTCCTCCTCTTCCTCCTCTTCCTCCTCTTCCTCCTCTTCCTCCTCTTCCTCCTCTTCCTCCTCTTCCTCCTCTTCCTCCTCTTCCTCCCAGGCCTCCCTCAGGCCCAAGGCCGGCGCTCCCATGGCAGGGGTTGTTTAGGGCACGGGGGGCGTTTTTGGGGTGCGAGGTCCCGTCCGTGGTGTTGGGGTGAGGGGAACAGGGCCGCCCTCTCTCCTCCCACACCTTTCTGGGCGAGGGCTGCCATCCCCGCTCCCGATCCTATTATGGCAATGAGATCAGACATATTGCGCTCGCTGGGGGGGCGGCGGAGCGGGAGGGGGGGGGGGGGTGCATCGTGAAATCTGAGGGCTAATATGGAAAAAATGTAACTGGAAAAAAATGCCGTGGTGTGTGCGGGAAAGGGGAGGGCGGCGCGGAGAGTCGCGGCCGTGCCCAGACAAAGGAGCCGTCCCGGAGGGGGCTCGGGAAGAGCCCCCCGCTCCCGACCGGCCCCTTCTCGCTGCCTAGGGATTGCGCTGCCTCCTGGTGCAAAGCTTATTTGCTCTTGTTGTGGGGCTCAGAGCATCGCACTCTGCCCGCCATAGCGTCTGCCCGCCCTGCCACGGGGGCCACCCGCCTCTCTGGGGACCCAAGGATGCGTTTCGGGCAGCCCCTCGTTGGCTTTGTTCCCGTCGGGGTGGTGGGTGGCCCTGGGGGGCTGCCCCCACGTCCGCTTCCTATGGGGTCGGGGTCAGCCCTGTGGCCGGATCCAGGCCTTTGGTGCGGGGGGCTCCGGTTGGGAAAACGGCGCAATCCTGCTCGGCTTCTCCCTTGCAGCTGGGGTGAAGTAATCCCGCTTTCCCAGATAAGATGGTGGCTGTGGTAGCGTGTGATGCACACACGCACCTCCCTCCCTGCCTGCAGCTCCCCGTGCCCAGGACCCCCCGGCCGCGACCACCCCAGCGCATCCCCGCCACCCTGCCCGCATCTCTTCCCAGTTTGTGCCCCGTTTCGCAGCCTGGCTGGATGTGGGGGTGTGCTCCCTCCGAAGCACACCCAGGAATAACGGTTCATTTAACAGCTCTGAATGTTTCTGCCTTTTAAACTCAAACATTTGAAGCTTGGGCTGGGTTGGGGGGTGGGTCTCACTCTGCAGCGTGGAGGCTCGGTGCCCAGCGTGTCCTGCTCACCCCGTGGACAGGGACAGTGTTGGTGATTACCTAGAGTCAGGCTGGAAAAGTCTTTTGGAGTCATCTGACCTTTGTACTTGGCTTGGAGAAAAGGTGAAGGTACTTCACACTTACTCACTCGTGTCTCTTTTGGATTTTTATTAGATAAAAATACCTGTGTGGATGTCAGGAGCTTCCCCCACTGCTTCCCGGGGTGCTGCAGGGCGCTGGAGCCCCTCGGGGCAGAGACCCAGACTATGTTAGCAGAGTCACAAATATTTAGCGGTAGTAGTGGATTTCCGTCGTACTCGGGAACCGGCTTAGGAATGGGGCTGGGAGGGGGGAAATCCAGCCCCAAACATCAGGATTAATGAGCTGGAGCTCTCTAATAATAATCAGACTTAGCGCTTCCAACTTCAAAGGGCTGTGCAGACGCTAAGTCCCTAATCCTGGGAGCGCTGCGTTCACGAGTTGTTTTTTGTGCGTGGCTGTGCTGCCGGATGGGGCTCAGTGTGATCTGGGACAGCTTCATGCGGTCCCACCACCTGTTGGAGACGTGACTGTCCCCTCCCATGGCTGCAGGTGGGAGGTGATGTGCCCTTTACTCCCCCCAGTCTGTGTTTGACCTTCTGGGGTGCCCACACAGCATGGGGAAAACTGGGTCAGTCAGCGCGGCTGTTCTCCCTTTCGGAAAATCTGTTGCTGTGGGTCGTGGGCTGTCAGATCCCTTGATCCTGTGTGATGGCAGGATCTAGCTGCTGGCAGACACAGTGCTGTTGGTGGCTCTGTCCTGTGCCACCCACCTGTTGTCAACTTGTCTTATGCTGCTCCTTTCCCATCCAGGGAGAAATTCCCTTTTTGCGGGAATTTCCACTTTCCTGGCAAGACATGCCTGTGCTGGCATTGCACAGTCCCCTGTAACCACCTGCAAACCTCATATGGAACTCAGCTTTTCAGAACCTGCCCTGGGAAGATGCATGGTTCCCAGGGTCCCCCTCCTGTCTCCAAGAGAAAACCAGCCTGTCCAGTGGGACCCTTTTCCCAAGCAGCCACCCAAGGCTCTCGTGGGAGAATCTCCATGGGGTCTCCACTGTCCATGCTGGCTGCTCTGGGCCTGACCATGTCTGCACACACATGTCCTTGGTCTGAGATGAAGCTCCCAACAACATGGGACAGTCTGGGAATTAACCTAAAAATTTCGCCTGGCCTGAATTGGAAGAAGAGCAGAGTGTAAAGCAGTTGCTTTTAATTTTCTGCATGCATTTGCTCTCTCGGGGCGTGGAGACTGGCACAGATAGAGGAATTTGAGGATGTCTTTCCAGCTACCAGTGTCTTTTTTTCCCCCCTTTTTTTTTCTTTTTATTAGAGATCATGGCATAGATGCCCGGAGGACCACCCAGTTAGAAAATAGAGCTCGCAGACTTCTCCCACTGCTTCTTCCTGTGACCACCCGTGCCCAGTGACAGGGGGTGGTTATTTCCATCTCTTCTCCACTGGACATTATCACTTTCCTACTGTTCTGGATGCTCAGCAACTTGGTGGCCAGCAGCCCTGAGGCTGGAGTGTATCAGTGTCGGGTCGCAGGCTTGGCTTTGCTCTGGGACATTGCATCCATGGGGCTGGGGTGCTCTGTGCTGCAGGGGTCTTGTCCTGGCTCCTTGCATTATCCAAAGGGTGACAGGGTGAGGGATCATGTCCCGGCCACACTTTTCCCTCCAGTCCTGCTCCTTTCTAGGAGGAAAACCCCCCATTTTCCTGGAAGGCAGCCCCTGCGCTTGCATTCCCCGCTCCCCGCTGGTTGTATCATGCTGCAAAAATCTGCCTCTACTTGACTGATTATTACCACTGAACAGGGGGAGATTTCTCTGCAAATGTCAAATTTGCCTCTGTCGGTGGTTGTGGAGGGCAGGGACATGGGGGGGGGGGCGGGGCACAGCCAAGGGGACTTGGAGGGCAGGGTCATGGTGGCTCTGCCCTATGGGCAGCATCCCATCCTTGGACAGTGACGTGCAGGTGGGGAGGGCAGCAGGCACTTGGAAGCTGTGTTGGATGCTGGTGTTGATTTGGGGTGCACTTGAACCTCCGCCTGGCCCAAGGGGAGGGACGTGGCGGCGCCTTTGGGTGCTGGAGAACCGTCCCCTTTGCACATTCACTCGCTGCTGGGTTTTTGCATGGCGCCGCACCTTATCTGCACTGGCACCTGACAAAGTGATAAATCCCCTCTCCAGCACTGTGGAGAGATGTTGTGGCTTCTCCCAGGCGCTGAGGAAGGCCAGTGGTGGGAAGTGGTTAGATACGCCTGCTCGCTGCCAGGCACACAGCTTCAGGGCTGCTCCAGGAGGAACTGGAATTGCAAAGTCCATTCTGTCCCACTTCATTTTGCTGCTGCTTGACAAATTCTCTGTGCGTGCTGCAGCCGGCCTCGGCCAGCTCTTGCTCCGACTGCCCCAAGGCGATGGCAGCACTCGCCCGGGACCAGGGGTGTTTGCAGTAGGAGGCCGGCTGTTTGCACGAAGGGTGAATTCAACCTTTCCCCTTCCTGTTCCTCTGGTCGGTCGGTCACTCCTACTGCCCACTGTCCTTTGGGATTTGCCGACGCCTGGGTCAGTGCTAGAGGTGTGCCAGGAGGCCTGTGCCATGCACAGTGCGCACCAGCTGGTCCACAGCAGTGGCACTTGGTGCTCCTTGTGCCCCAGGTCCAGTCTGACTAGTCTGGTTTGGCCTTGTGCTGCATGTGGAGATGTGTTGGTGGTGAAATCCTGGCCTGGGATTTGCAGCTCTGGCAGTGGCTGACTCGTGTCTGCCTTGTCCAGATGTGTTTTGGGAGAAGAGCAGGATATGCATGGAGAGAGGACTCTCTGTATCATCCAGGGTGGCTTCCAGGAGCTGCCCAGGTCTCATCCTGGAAATAGCACTGTTTGGACTGAACCCAGGAGCAGTGAGTAGCCACTTGGATGAGGAGCTGGGGGATGGGAGAGTGTTTTTGCTTCAGGAATGGTTGTGGATGCTCAGAAGCAGCACTGCAGCCTCCGCGCTGGGGTTTGGCGTCACCAGGTGACAGACAGCAGAGGGGAAATGTTGTACAGGCAGAGAAACAGGGATATAAGTAGCTTAAGTACTGAGGCTGGGCTTCATCCCAGCTTTTGGGATTGCTGCTGGAGCGTGGGTTTGCATAGCAGTGTTTGCAGAGCCTCTGGACAGCTGTGGTCACGGGTCTCTGGTGGGTCTCCATCTGCCATCCCACTGGGAGCACTCAGAATGTCAGGTGATGCCTGTCTCTCAGTTCCTGGAAGCCTTGCTGTGGGCAGAAATGCCTGCTTGGGTATCACATCCCATTCCCTCCCTGAACACCATGCCACCTTCCCCATTCTTGCCGAGTGACGGCTGCTCCGACTCATCCATCGACGATGTTCTCTTGGCTCCAAGGTGTGCAAAACTGAGAGCAGAGCAGAGCTGAAACGGCCCAGATTTCCTATTTTGAGGTTTCAACCACAGTATTTGTGGTAACTTTCTCCTTGAACTGTGTCAGAAATTTATCCCTTCCTCTGGGGAGCTCTGAATGGATCAGGAGGCAGCACACAGGCAACGATGACCTTACTGTCCACACTTTCTGGGTCTGGGTGAGAGCTGTGACCCCACTGTGCTGCCCTGGGTGTGGGGAGCAGCAGAGAGGCTCGCCGCTGTCAGAAGGGCTCCTTTGGTGAATATCATGGCTGACCCATAAAGGTGATGGAGCAAGTTCCACCATAGATTCACCCACGGCCTGGATCAGGTCAGGTACATCATTCTTTTGTGGGGCTGCTGGAAGCCCTGGCATTGCTTCCCTGGTGCACAGGGCTCCCTGCTCCCAGTGCTGGAGGCAGAGCCTAAAGCTCCAATGCAACAATCCATTTTTCTTCCCCTTCCCGCTCAGTTGCCAAGCCTGAACAAAACAAGCCCTGCCTCCACCCGAGACAGGCTGATTACGTCTGCCGGCAGCCTAAACAGATTATTCCTCCCGCCACGCGCTTGGAGCCAGGAGTCTCTCCCGGCAATGGATTCAGACTTCTCTCAGAACATGTGGGGCTGGGTGGGCACTGGCTATTGGGGGCATCCCAGCCCACCTGGGTGTCCAGCACCCCAGCAGCAATGTGGGCTGAGTCTGGACCCTAAGGGGGAATGTGGATGTCGGTACAGCTCTCCTGTTCCACCTTGCAATGAACGCCTGCTGCGCTGTGGGGCTGGCACGGTGTGGCTCTGCTGCCTCCTGCGTGCTTGGCAGATTTGTGTGGGGAGGGAAAAGCTGAAGGTACCACCAAAAACACAGGAGGTGTGAAAGCTGGTCCAACAGGCTGTTGGTCACAGCCCACCTCCAGCCCTGTGACATGGCGCTCCGTGGGCTGCCACGTTTTTGTGACCCAGCTTGCCCTCTGTGGCCCTGGGGGTGTGTAGGGGTTCCTCTATCACCCTGGGCTTTGGGAGGTGCTGAGTGGCTCTGCACGTCCTTCAAGCCCCATTCCCCATCTGCTGGGAGTTGTGTTCCCAGTGCTGGTGGAGCTGGTTGGGGTGGTTTGTCCATGCCTGGGCAGCATCAGCACAGCAGCCTGACAGCTTTGTGTAAACCCAGCTGGGGCCACTTCCTTGTCCGCTTCCTCCCACCCGCCGTGCTGCCGGCAGCGCTGGGCTGGAGGCAGCATCTTCCCCCTGGCTGCACTGTAGGCCCGTGGGCTGAGGGGATGCAAGCAGTGGCTGGAACGGTGGCCTGATAGGCAGGTGAGGTACTGCAGGTGCCCCACAGCCCAGCTCCAGTGTCGGTTCAAAGGTGGGATGCGATACCTGGACGCTCCCAGAGGCGTGACAGGAAGCGGAGTGGTGACGTGGGGGTGCTTCTGCCTGAGTCAGCCTCAGTCCCAGCAGTCCCACGGGAGGGATTGGATGGAACTGGGCACTGTGGGGCTGCAAACTGGCTGCAGCTCTCACGCCATGGTGAGGTGAGCGTCACGCCATGGTGGGGTGAACATCACCCCATCCCAGCTCCATCAGCAGACACTCTCCACTCTGCTTTCCCACGGCATTTTGTGGCTCACCCTCCAGTCAGGTGCTTTCTAGATAAAAGCAAAGCCACCCACCCAGCATCCTGTGTGGCTGCTACCTGTGGAGAAACTATCTGGAGCGGCCCTTTGGCTATCACCAGGACTGCCAGGAGGCAGACAGGGCCCTGTGTGGTTGAAGGCATCCTGGAAACCCTGGCGTTGCTTTAACACCATCCCTGAATGTGAGGTTGGACAAATCTCCTTGAAAGAGGGAGATTTTTGCTCTGAGGTCTTGGTCAGTGCTGATTGTTGCATTTTTCTCCTCTTGAGGAGCTCTCCAGAGGAAGCCAAGTCAGTGGAAAGGACATGTGATTCCAGCTCCATCCTGGTGCTCCACCACCCTCTTGGACCTGCCTCCCACATTGGGTTTATTTTAAACCTTTCCTCAGCAGGGCCATTCCAATGCAGGTGTGATGAGCTTATTTCATACACTTCGTGTGCTAATTCATATCCCTTTCATTTAGGCTTGTATCTCTCTGGGCATTTGCTTGGTTTTAGCAGGAGCTTGTTTTGGTTTGGCTTTAAAAAGCACTGCTGCGTGTTCATTTGTTGATGGGTGGAACCAGACTGCCCACGCTGCCTGGCTCTAATTCGTACCTTTCAGCTCCTTTGGTTTCAATATCTGGAATTGGATTCTTCTGCCAAAATACGTGTAGCCCACTGGTGGTTATTTATGATGTCAGTACAGAAATGGCCGTGCTCTGTGTTAAGGGTGTGTATTTCAGGTGCTCAGTGTTTATTTGCAGACAGTTTGAGCTAAAATTGGAGTGGCTGAGGGCAAAAGAATGTCTGCTGGGGAGTGTGAGCCAGGTTGAGGTAGGGCAGGACTTCATGCCTATAATACTGGGTTAAGGTTGCTTGCTGCTGGTTCTGGTGATGATGTCCCTGTTGGTTTCATGGTTTCTTTGTCCCTGGTGTGGCACTGGGACCTGCCTGCTGCCTGTCACACGGGCTGGATTCTGTTTGGCTGCAGTGCTGTGGCTTATGTCAGGGAGAGTTTTTGCTCATGGAGCTTTGCTGGGTTGAGCAGTTGCTCTTGGTCAGGAGCTGTGCTGGGGCACAGACGGGAAAACTGGGGGGATGGAAAAACTGGGGGATGGAGGAGGGCTGAGCCCTGCCCACAGCTCAGCTGTCCAGAGCATCACCAGGGTGCTGCTGTGGTGTAGTGGTGCCAAGCGTTCAGATATCACTGTCACCCTCTTGTTCCTGCATGGTGGAAGCCACTCCTAAGATCTTCTCAAGCCCCAGTTGCTCAGCACTCGCCCTAAATTCTCTCACGGGAATTTGGGGACCCCGTTTCCTGTCACAGTTGAAGGGTCTCTGAGGGGTCATCATTAGTCACTTGCAATTCTGCTTTTGCCCTGTAAAAAACAAGAGAAATCTGGGACGTTTGGCTCTTCCCAGGCCACGTGGGTGGCCGTGGCCACATCCCAGCATGGCAGGGAGCACCGGGATCCCCCGCTCTGGAGTCCTCCCATCGCGTGGGCACGGATGCGTCACGGGCGGCTTTGGGTGGGGGCACGGAGCGGGGTGTGCCGGGGGAGTGGCAGAGCCTGGCTCACCTGTGGGGTGCTGGCAGCGTGGGCGGCTCGGAGACTGGCACGGAGCTGGGCACGGAGCAGTGCTGAGCAGCTGGAGGTGCCATGGGAGCCATGGGCGAGCAGGGCACCGGTGTCCAGGTGAGCTGGGCAGGGGTGGTAGGGGGCTCCGGACCCTTTGCCAAACCCAGGGAGGGTTGTGGTGCACACAGGTGCCTTTCTGCACCCCCAGTGTGGTCGTGGGAACAGGTATGGGGTGCCTTGGACCCTCCTAACTCCCCCAGATTGGATCCAAAATCCCAGCGTTTCATTTTCATTGGTTTAAGTCTCATTTAAAGGGGGAAGGAAGGAAGGAAGGTCTTCTCAAATCGTGTTTTCCCAGCTGCTGGGAGAGCAACACCTCGAGCTGGTATGTCATATTGTGAAGGGGATAAGAGATTTTGTTATTTCTTTTCACTTTATAAACAGCAAAAGGTCTCCTCCGGCGTGTTTCCAGTTTGCTTACTCAGTGCTTCATGCATTTGACAGTTTCTGGTGTATAGGCAGTTTATTCTATTGTTTGCAGGGATTTTTCCAGAGGGAATTTTTTTTTTAACATTACAAAACCACAGAAGCTGGCAGGAAGAATCTAGGGGAGGTACTGGATTGGAAACAGTTTTAAACTTTAAGGAACAGAAAAGAATGAAAGCAGCAAGATTGAGTGAATCAGTTAGAGAAGAGCTGGGAGTGTGTGTCCTTGTGACTTTTTGGCTGGGCCAGGGTGGACGTGCTTGGATGTTCCATGGTGGAAAGCAGTGTTCCCAGAGCCAGGGTCTCCTGGAGCTGGATCTTCCTTGGGTTTCCTCCCTCCTGGTCTGTCTTGGTATCTGTGGAGCCGCCTTGCTGGTGTGGCAATGCCTTGCCACTCTTGCAGCAGGATTTGGCCCCAGCCCTTGCCAGGTGTTGGCTCATCGTTCACAGCTTGACAAGGCAGCAGGAGCGGTGCCTGCAGGACTTTGCGTGGGAGGACATGCTCTGTGCCCATCCCCATCCCACTGCTTGCCGTGGGTCAGCTTCACCCTGGCCACTTCTGCACCCAAGCCACCGCTGGAAAGAGCCTGGATATTTTTTTTCCATACAGCAGTGCTGCAAGGTTCTTTCCGAGTATTCTTTCCCTTTCTCTTCCCGGCTGGCTCAGTGAGCTGTTTTCCCTCTTCCTGGCTCTGACCTTCATGTGTGCTCAGCTGTGGGCCGCTGGATGCTGCTGGTGGGGGGAGAGAGCTGGCAGGGGCTGCCCCTGCAGGGAAGCAGGAGTTGGATGTGCACAGCACGGGAAGCGGCTGGGAGCTGGAGAACTGCCAGCACTGGGTAGTTTTTCCTCTCTTAATTAACGAACGGAAAACATGGAGCTCTCCTTTGGAGTGTGTTTTTGCTTTGGAGTAGAGGCACGCTGCCGATGGCGTCGGGAAGAGCCGGCAGTGGGGATGGGCTCTGTTGCTCGGCTGTACCCTGGAGGTTGGTGCTCCGGGCACGGTGCCATGCAGGAGCAGCTGTGTTTGGAATTTGTGGCTGGGATTTTGCCTCCTCCCGAGTCCTCGTCTCAGTGCCGTTGGCACACAGTGTGTGTCACACCACAGGTTGCCATCAGACACCACGTTCCCTGCACTGGGAAGGCTGAGTTTGCCTGCATGCAGGAGGCTGAGCTCACACAGCTGCCTTCGTGCTGGGGCTGCTGCAGTTTCCCGTGGTCCCTGACCATTGATTCCCTGTGGTGCTGATCCATGTTGAGCCATTTTCCGCTGTGTGTGAGTGTTTCTCTGCTGTTTTTTTGCAGGCCAAACCCATTTATGGTGGCTGGCTGCTGCTGGCCCCGGAAGGAACGGACTTTGACAACCCCGTCCATCGCTCCCGGGTAAGTGAAGCTGAGACATCCCCTCCCCATGACGTTGGTGGGGGTGGCAGGAGGAGCAGCAAGGGCTGTTCCTGCCCATGGAAGTGGCTGTGACCCTGGGAGTGCCGAAGGCACTTTGATGCACCCATCCCCTCGTGCAAACCAGGAAGCTGGGAGATGTTTCCGGCAGCAAGGCTGGAATACCTTCTCTGGGGTGCAAGGTCTCCCGTGCTGGGCAGCAGCCTGGGGCACTGCAGCTGCAGGTCAGGCTCAGTCTGTGCAATTGTATTGCTTGTTGCTTTTGCTTTTTGATGTTTTGATGCTGCTCTGATTTTCCTGACTTGCGTCATGCTGCTAGGAAGGCAGTGTGGTGTGGGCTGCATGACTCTGAGCTGTGCTGTGACCATCAGAAGGGCTCCCTGTTTTCCTTTGGGGCTTGGAAACAGCTACTTTATTTTCTGCAGCTCATCATAAATGTGCCCAGAGCTCTAGAGGGAGGCTGCATCACATCCCCTAGTGTGGATATGCCAGTGTCAGGCAGGTCCTGCAGCAAGGAAGGGACTGAGTGGTGGTTCCCATTTGCTATAACCCTAAAGAACCCTAAAGCCAAATGCTGGCAGCAGGGACCTGCAGACAGAGCAGGACACACTCAGGTCCTTCCCAAAGGGTTTTTCTCATACCTGACAGAAACAGCAACATCCTGTGGGGTCAGAGCATCGCCCACTTTCCTGTCCTGGGAGGTATGAGTCTCAGAAGGATGTGGCCAGGCTGATCTCCTTTCACTGCTGGCTTGTGACGAGGACTTCCAGCCTGTCCCCAAGCTTGTCTTGCAGGGAGCTTGCTGCTGAGGCTGCCAGTATGGGGCTGTCTTGTGTGTGGGAGGGATGGCAATGGTCCGTGAACCTTCTGTCATGCAGCCAGAATGCTCTTGGAGCTGTTTGTAATAAAAAAAATCACTCCCGAATGAGCAAGAATCGAGTTTTCAGTTCAGCCTGGGGTATATGGGTCATTACTTGGAGTCACATCTTGTCATAGGCTGGCTGGCCTGTCATAAAGGGGATATGGGACATGGGTCTCCCCAAAACCCAGGCTGCCTGTTAACCTGGGGCTTGTGGAGGTCCACAAGGTCCTCCACAGTTCTGCTTGTCCCTGAGTACCCTGGACTTTGCCCAAAGGGCTGAGAAAAATGAGATAAGAATTGCTGTACTGGGGCTATGAATCCAGGACTTTTTTTATTTCAGCCTGCTCAACCAGTTTTTGCTCTTGGCTGAAAACGACCTGGCACATATGAAAAAAAAAAAAAAGGCAGTTTTCCAGCCAGATCAGTTCTCCAATCTGATTTGCTGTGGAGCTGCAGAGGCAGCAGTGCCAGTGTGGTGCCAGAATTGCCTGGGCAGTGGCATGCCAGAAGTGCAGCCACCATCCAAATTGAGTTTGTGCTTCTAGGGGATGTCTGATATGACACCCTGTCACCCTCCAGCACTAGATGCTGGAATATATGATGCAGGATGAAATTGAGGGCTCAGAGCATTTAGTTTGGGGATCCTTCTGGTGTCCCCAGTATTCATGGCATGAACCTGAGTCAGGAGGGGTTCATTTTGGATATTAGGAAAAGGTTCTTCCTCCAGAGTGTGGTGAGGCACTGAACAGGCTCCCCAGGGAACGGTCAAGGTTCCAAGGCTGCCAGAGCTCAAGGCAGTCAGCACTGGGCAATGTGGGCTGGTGCACACATACCTTTGGCAGAATCCTGCCAGCTGATCTGCAGCTCCAGTGCTCCCAGTGAGGTCGAGGGACTGGTGGGCACTGTCATGACCCACCTTGATGTCTTCTCTTGCAGAAATGGCAGCGTCGGTTCTTCATCCTCTACGAGCACGGGCTGCTGCGCTATGCCCTCGACGAGATGGTGAGTGCTGCCTGGCTGTGTCCAGGCTCTGGGGATCAGCTGGGTTGTCTGCTGTCCTTGGAGTGCTCTGCCAAGCCAGAGGAGAGTTGTGCTCGCTGGGTTTGACTCTGTGCCAGGCTGGGTTTGTGTGGGAGCTCAGTGGACGCTCTGCAGAGGATGGTGAGTGTTTCAGAGGCGTGTGAGTCCCGCCTGGCATGGGATTCATCAGCTGCTGACAGATCCCACACTGGCAGGAAGTGCTGGAGGGGGTCTCCAAGGTAGTTCCTCCTCCTTTTTGCCCAGTTTCCCAGTGCCAGCTGGGTTTTGGTTGTGGTGAATCACCTTGGCAGTGTCCGAGAAGGAGGCCCTGCCTAGTGATGCCCATGGAAAGTAGGTCAGCTGGAACAACTTCCAGTGCCTGCCTGCCCTGGAGCTGCAGCTTGTCACCAGCACTGTTCCCATCAGTAAAAGGGGATCAAAGGAAAGGAAACCCATCCTCTGGGAGCTGCAGAGTGAGGCTGAAGAGCCCAGTAGGTCAATCCCAGGAGCACCCAGGACTGCTGATCTGTCCTGCTGGCTGCAGCAAGCCCACAGGAGGGTTCCCAAGGCTGAGCAGGCCAGCACAGTGACACCCATGTGCTGGGTTCTGCCTGGGCAGGAGGTTCAGGAAGCCAGCTGGAGAGAGCACACGTGTGGGACGGGGACACATGGGGACCTGTGTCTGTGGCAGGGATGCTCCCTGCGAGGTCAGTGTACCTTGGTCCTCCTCCAGTGCCACCTGGGAGGGCACCGTGGAATGAAGAGACACACGAGTGTGGCTCAGATTTCATGCTATGTTTGTTTGTATTTTTACTTGGGGTTGGTCCAAGTTCCCTAAATAATTTAAATGTCTTGGGTAGGAGCAGTGGAGTCTTTAATACATTTTCAGTGTCAGCAACCTGACTCTGCACTGGGCTGGTGTTTCCTGTCCTACACTGACAGAAGGGTGCTTTGTGTCTGGGTGGAGTAGGGAGATTCCCCAGTCTGAGGTAGAGGTGCAGGAATGCTGGGCAACACAATCTGGAATATTTTTTTGCTGTTTCGCATCCTGACGAGGTTGGACTGCGCCAGGTTCTGCTGCATCTGGGCAGAAGCAGACAGGCAGTGCTCCAGCCCTGTGCCACAGGGGCCATTGTCAAAGAGCACCCAGAGGACAGCAGGAGCATCCTGCAGCTCTACAGGCACCTGTTGGGCTTTTTCCCCTTGAGAAGGGAAAAATGGAAGAATACAGAGAAAAAGGGAAGGTACATGTGCAGCATGGGATGGTGTCCCAGCCAGTGTGACACCACTGTACTGGCTCCTGGACTTGCTGCCCCATGGCCACTTGTGCTGTGATGATCGCAGGACAGTCTGGCCATGTCATATTCATAGAGGAAGCTGTCATGGATCCTTCCTCCTCACTGGGATTTGACACATGGTATGAAAATACCCTCCTGACCTTTCCACCCCTCCAGCTGCGCCTGCTCCTTGCCCTTTCCCCAACTCCCTGGCCTGCTGAGGAGTAACAGGGCTGGGACCTCATCCAGGGGGTGCCAGCAGAGACACTGTTTTTTTCCATGAGGGATACACTGTGCAGTCCACTCAGGGATGATCTCCCCTCAGTGTGCCCCACTGAGCTGGGTGGGGGTCCCGTGGGAGCCTTGGTGTGGAGCAGCCTCTGGAACATGTGGGAGCTGGCTGGAGACCTCCCAGGCAGTCACAGGCTGGGATAGAATGGCTCTGCTTGAACCTTTCAGACATAAATTTTGTGGGTTTGGAAATTTTTGCTCTTATTAAAAGCGGAATTGGAGGGAAGGGGCGAGCTTGGGAGGGGAGTCCTGGGCTGGTAATGCTGATGGCGACATTCCTGTGCCTGGCCAGGGAGGTTCTGCTCCTGGCACCCAGCGGGTTGGAGAGCAGTGGTATGGGAGTCTTTTGCTGTGGGATGGGTAAAATTTGGTGTTGGATTGGAGCATTTTGGGCATGGAAGGTGGCACAAGCAGGCACCAGCTGCCTTACTGGCATCCAGCTCTCTCCTGAGACCTGCTCAGGTATATCCCAGAGCTGATCCTGAGTCTGTGCTCCTGCTTGGCCACCTTCTTTCTGTGTGTCCATCGTTCTGTCTGTCCTTGCTCTGCCATCGTTCCAGTCTGAAAACGAAATGAGTTCTTCATGATGGCTGAAATAGGGAGAATTTGCAGAGGTTATGAGCCTTCATCCCCTCGGACCAGGCTGAGCTGCCAAACTCTGTCCCTGGGGTCTCCCTCTTTCAGGCTGGGTGCAGTTGGTGGCACCCAGAACCAGCCAGGCCCCTGGGAATGCCCAGCAGATCCTACTCCCTTTCCCTCTGCCAGCAGCCATTCCCAGCTCTGCCAAGCCTGCTCAGGAGTACAGAAATTCCTGCCTCCCACCTGTGGGTGGATGTGGAGGTTGTGTGATCACTTGGGGATGCCTTCCCATGCTGAACATCTGGGATTGCACCCCGATGGTGGCTTGCTCCTGCTGTTTGATAAACCTTTGTGCTCGGACTGATGATGACAGGGGCTGATGATTCTCTGCAGCAGCTGGAGGATGACAAAGCCACTCTTACTGAGAGAAAGCAGGAAAGAAGTTGGGGCAGGCTTGGGATTGAGCTGCTGTGTTGTGAGTGTCCAAGGACAAGTTGCAGTTCTGGTAAAATGCCCTGTGGTGTCCAGTGAAACCACTGCTGTGGGAGAGCAGCCCAGCACTGCGGTGCTGGGGCAGTCCAGGACATTTTGTTTGGGATATGGGAGCTGCCACAAGAATAGTGCCAGGCTCAGGGGCCAGAGCCAGCAAGTGGCAAGTGCAGAGCTTTTGCCTCCTTTTGTTTTGATTGCTGCGATCTATAATTAGCGGCCGAGGTCTCTATAAATAGAGCCTGTCTGCGTGGGAATGGAAAGGCAGGAGGGGTTTGTGGGGATGGGGAACGCTGCCATGTCCCTCCCAGGGCCTGCAGGTGGGCCCATAGCCTCAAGCCCTGATTGAGGATGGATCCAGCCCCACGGCTGGGGCAGGTCAGAGGAGTGGGTCTGGATCTCCAGGCCAGCTTCTTTATGAGTCACTGCATGTCCAAGGCCAGGCCTTGCCTCTGTGCCTTGGTTTATCCCTGTGCCACTTCTTTTGAGCTGGGATTTATACTAGATTGGCATTTTGCATCCTTCCTGGGGGTATTCTTGTGTCACATCAGGCTTCCTTTTGGTAGCTGAGACTATTAATTTAGAGGTTTTTTGCTTTGTGCATATGCTGGTTTGAAACAAGGCAAAATTCAGGCTTGTCTGGAAGCATCTCTAACTCACTGGTGCTGTGAATGAGAGGCAAGATGAGGGCATCTTCTGGATTGGCTCTTTCAGCTTCTCTGCAGGGATTCAGGAGGAGCACCCCTGGGCATGACATACCCATTTTGCAACAAACTGACCTCAGTCTGTGTCCAGCACTTCCCAGCTTGATGAAATGTGTGAGCCCTATCTCTTCTCTGCTTCTCCCTTGCTGGAGTCAAATTGATCTGTGAACTGGGAAGGGATCTAGGAGGATGCTTGAACCAGTAGTCAGCTACCTCAATACCAGAGTTTGCTGGGGTTGGATGGTTGTGTCCTCCATGGTGGTGTTGCAGACCCTTCCTGAGCTCAGAGCTGGGTGGTCCTGCTGCTAAATCAGGAACTCTGATGGATCATAATGTCATTAACCTCAGTACAATGGAGCCGACATCTCTGTTCCAGCCTGTGATGGCAGGGAGGGAGGTCCAGAGGGAGCTGGGAGCTGATGGGCCTGGGGTGGGATGAAGAGCGAGGCCAGCCTGGCATCTGGGAATGGTTAAGGGAGCAGTGGGACCCCTGGGCTGGGTGTATAAATAGGAGAAGAGAGGCCAGCTCAGAGGTGGGAGGTCTGGCACTATACAACAGAGCTGTGGGGTCACATCTGGAGACCTGCTCAGCCCCAGGCCCCACTCCTGGCCACAGAAACCTAAGGAACTGGTAAAAGGGTAAAAAAGGAGAATGGTGTAAGCATTGGTGTCAGCTGGATGGGGATCAGAGGAAGGGATGCATGCTCAGTGATGCTGTGATCCACAGACCTGTTGTAATTATTGTTTCCTAATTCATCCCCCTCCAAAAACCTCTTTATTTGGAGAAAAGAGGCATTTTAAAATGTCACTGTCAGCAGAGCTGTGCTACGTTAATTTGCATTGTAGTTACCTCCTTTGTCATCTGTATTGTTTTAAGAAGCTAAGAACCCGTGTGTGTGTTTTTTTTCCCTCCTTTTTAGATCAAAGCAGTTTACTTCAGTTCTGGCACAGAGTCGAAATTCATTGGCAGGGATTAAAAACGAACCTTAAACATCCTGGCCTCTCTGTCCTTAGTTTTTTCCACACGTTTTGCCATTTAAATGTTTCCAAGCTCTCCCTGCGCCCTCCTCCGTGGGAGCACCAGGCTTTACAAACCCCATTCCCCTCATCCCCAGTGGTCTCCCCCATGGACACAATTTTGCCAGTGCCTCTGTTTGCCAGATCAGGACTTTCAGTTTCTGTTTAGCATAAAAAGCTTTTGGCTTGAATCAAAGCGTGTTTGAAATTTAAAGTAAGCAGAGACAGGAAGGCTGGGAGGGACTGTGTGAGGCTCAGGCGGTGACAGGGACCCCCATCCCAGTTTTTTTCCAAGACTGGATGTAGTCAAGTCAGGGTGGACAGTGTTCTCTGAGGAGGTTTTATGTGGGATGTTTGGTGCACATCTCGTAGATGATGCTGTAGCAATAAGGAAATGATGGGAAAATTGGGAAGCAGAGATCCTTTCAGGGAAGCTGCGTGGGAAAGGGCTACCTGAAATCAGGGTGCTAGGGAGAGGGGACAAAGTACATGCTTGTGACTGCTCTAGAGGAGATGTAGGGGCAGCACAAGTCCTGGTGAATTTTGACAGACCTCAGATCTTTGATGAATTTGTTTAGTTTTCAGTACTGATTTGGGGGGAAAAAGACCCCATAAACCTACAGGGAGCCCTGGGAACTCATTTCCTGGGACATTGCTGAAGCTAAGACCAGGCAGCCTTGAAGGGGGTGTGAGGAAGATACACAGATCTTCATTTGTGGTTTTATATTAATATCTGTCTTGATGCTGATGCAAGTGTCATTACTGGGGTTGGGCGTGGGGATCCCATAATGGTGACTTTGGGGTGTTCATGTCTTCCCATTTCTCTCTGCTCCAAGTGCCTGGCCCCAGTTGCTGTGGGAGGTGGATCCTGCTGTCAGGACACTCTAGTAATGATTCCCTACATTTGCTGAACCCTCTTCTGTTCTATGTCTTTTAGTTTGGCTTAGTGTCTTTGGGAAGGTAAAACTGCTGAGCTGCAGGAGAATTTGGGAGGGGGCTGAGGGAACAGGAATGTCTCCTCTAGTGATGGCTCCATCTGACAATGGTCAGGGACCATCATTGGGACCCCAAAAGTGCCTGGTTTTATTGTGAGCTTTGGAGAGCACTGTTGCCCACATCCAAGCCCCCCCAAGAAGGACATTTTGTGGCTGCAGGACCCTCTCAGGAGAGGCCCTGGTGTGAAACAGTCCGTGGTGGGAGGTGTGGGAGTTAACAGGCAGAAAGAGGATGAAAGTGGAGTTGAAAGTTTGATGCAGTCAGCGACCTCCTAGCACAAGCTGCTTTGATGACCTGGCCCAGGTGCTTCCTTCCTGGAAACAACACAACCCCTATTGTCTTCTGCAGGGCGAGCCACAAAGCTGGAATTGCTCTTAAGCTGAGCAGCAAGGACAGGTTCAAGTGGCTCCATCCTTCTGCTTTTTCCCCACTCCTTGTCCCTCGGGACCTAGCAAAGATGTTTCTGTAGAAGACGTGTGCCCGAGCAGCAAGGGAAGTGAGCTGGAGTTTAAATTGCATTTATCTTGTTAGTGGGGGGGCAGAGTGAAACAGGCACTCATAGCAGCTGGAGTTCCTTTGTGGCTCCTGGACCTGTGGCTTCCAGCCTGGCTGCGGGCTCTTGGCAAAGGGAAAATTGTATCTACTGTAAAAGGTTAATGTGGAAATCAAGCTCTGGTGGCATTTAGGAGGGAAGATGTCTGGGCTGGCAGTGAAATGACACAGCTAAGGCTGAGCAGTTACCTTCACATGGGCCCCGTGGTCCCCCCAGGCAGCGGAGGAAGGGGCAGCTGATGCCAGCTCTTTCCAAGCCAGGGAATCGCTGGGCTCCTGAGTATCCCCCAGTCCCTGGGTGGCCGTGCCAGTCCCACACATGAACTATCGAACCACCCAAGGAAACAACAAAACCACCATTTTTTCGTCCTGCTGTTGCTTGGTGCTGGGGAGAGGATGTGAGACGAGGTGCCTGCAGAACAACCCGGAGCCCACCAGCTTGCAGCCATGTGGTGGGGATGGGGTCAGGTTTAATTCTTTCCAGTCCTGTTGTTGGCCACCGGATCAGGTGAGGGACCACCAGTGGGCTGTGGGCTACAGGTGGGGTGATGCTGGGTACTAGCATCCCTTTTCTCGCTCCTAGAAGGAGGAGCATCCCAGCAGCTGACACATCCCTGTTCCCTGAGGGTCATGAAGTATCCTGGCACTGACTGGTGGGATTCAGTGCTACGAACCCCTCAGTGACAGCTCAGAGAGGAGGACGAGAACGTGAATGGAACAAGGCAGCAAAGCTGCTCCAAAAATCAAAGCGCATTCCCCCTTTTTTTTTCCCCGGCAGAGATCCTGCATTCATTGATTGTTGACATGACATATGTGGGTTGGAGAAAGGCAGCGGCAGCTTCTGGCAGGGGAGGAAGGGGCTGGGGGGGGCCGGAGGGGCTCTGCAAGCCGAGATGCTGATTACCAGGGGCAGCAAATAGCTTGCAGCTGCCTCCGCTCAACACGCTCTTTGTGGCGCTTGCAGCCACTCTTTGGACACAGCTATTTTTAATTTCCCCAAGCGCGCACAAAGCAAGGGGGTGGGCGATGCCGCCGGCGTTCCCCCCTTTCTGCCCCCCGCTCCCACCCCTTTCCCAGCCAGCCCTGCGCTTCCCAGCTTCCTCCCACCCTCCGGGGAATGTGGGGGGCTGCACTCCTTCTTTTTCTTTTTTTTTTTAGCTTTTTTTTATCATTATTATTTTTTTGGGGAGCTTTGGCCTTGGCTTCCCCCCCACCCTGCGCCAGTGTGTGCGGGGAGCTGGGAAAATGCAGAAATAAATAAATACGCAATTAGGCAGGCGTCCAGCCATGCAAGGGGGTGTGCTGCAAAAAAGAGACTCCAGCCAAATTTTGGAATGCTTGAGAAAGCGGCTGGAGCCGTGGCAGAGCGCGGGGTTGTGGGCTTCCCATCGATGGAGAGGGGGCAGCTGCGACCCCCGAGGAGGAAGAGAAAGAGGAGGAGGAAGGGTGGCAGTTCCCACACTTGCTCCTGGGGGGCTTTCTTCCCACTGAGCCCACGACAAGGGTTTGAATTTGAGCACAGGGTCTCAGCGTGCTCTTGCCTCAGCTCAGGAGCAATTTTTCCACCCAAAGCTGAGGTGTGCCCTCTGTTCAAGCAGCAACACGGTTCGGGGTTAATAAATTACTTATTTTCAGTCCTTGTTTCTCTCTTAGGTAAGCATTGGTGAATATGATATTTCTGCTTTATCCCAGGCATGAATTATTCATCAGGTTTGGAGGCTGTAAAAAGGACGTCAGGTTAAAACTTGTGTGGAGACATGCTGAGGTCTTCAGTGAGGTTTTGTAAACAGCTTTTCTCAGGGTTACCAAGCACAGGGTTTTGCAGTAGTCTTCCCCCTTTTCTCTCTGCTATTTTGAGGCATTTCTGGTGAAAAATGAGAATTTCCAGGCAGGTTTGATTATTGGTCTTGCTCATTTACTTACCATGGGCAAAAAAAAAATACTGTTTTGCCTTTATGCTGGACCAGTAACAGCATGTGAATATGCTCTTGGTAATATGTATTTTGTAAGATCTTTTTATTTTGCTCTGTTTCTTCAAAGCTACAGAGGAGGTTTTTCCATCCAGTCACTGAAGTCTGACTGCAAGTAGGTAACGAGATAAAACAGCCAGACAGGCTTGCTGAAAGTTGAAATTACTGTAGGTAAATCACGTGTGCAACAGCTTCGCTTACCCTTCACCTCCTTCCTGCAAGATCTGATCCAGGAGCTGGTTTGTGGGTGTGTTAACAGCCTCGTGCTCTGCCACAGGCAGCATGGCTCCTCTCGTGCTGCCACAGGAGAGCAGGTCCAGGGGCAGAGGTGCTGCATGTGGGGCTTGGGGTGTTCCAGGTGCTGGGGAGAGCTGGGAAGGTCCCACCTTCCATGGAGGTTTTTTTCCCCCACATTTTCCTGGCCCCATCTCTGCTGCCATGGCACCCCTTGCCATGGGGCTGCAGGGAAGAAATCCTTCCCTGTGAGGGTGAGGAGGCCCTGGCACAGGATGCCCAGAGATGCTGTGTCTGTTTCCTGGAAGTGTCCAAGGTCAGGTTGGACAGGGTTTGGAGAAACCTGGGGTATTGGAAGGTGTCTCTGCCCATGGCAGGGGCTTGGAACTGTATGGGCTTTAAGGTCCCTTCCCACCCAAACCATTTTGGAATTCTGTGGGATGATCCTGGGGGTCTTGGCTCTTACACACTCCAAGCCTTGGGTGCTGCGGCTCTAGGTGCTGTAGCTGTGACTCTCCATGATTTTATGGCCAAACAGAGCCCTGGGAACCTGCAGTGAGGCCATGGACTGCTCTCCCTCTGTGACCCATGGCTGTTTCCAGTCTCCTCCCAGTTCCCTATGCTGTGGGTCCTTGGGCAGAGGAGACAGAGGGAACAGGCGCACAGCGTGGGTTTAGAAGTGTCCCAGCAGCATCCTGAGCTCATACGGGATTTCCACCTGTTGTGATGGTGTGACTGGAGAGAAAAGGTGGGGTTTTGGAGCACACCCAGCCTTGGCCCTCTCCTCCACATTTCATCAGCCCTGCTGTGATCACATCGATAAAGTCACAGGGATCGCCAGGGCGCTGGGGAGCTACTGGGATATAATTAGGGTTTTGGTTCACTTTCCTGGCTGCTTTCCTGTTAGGGGAGGGACAGCAGGGATTATGGATGGAGCAGATGTGTGGAAGGAGGGGATGTTCAGCTTGCATGGGTGGTTAATGCCATGTACAGGCCAATGCTGGGGGGATGAAATCTGTCATCCCAGGCATGGGGGATGGAGAAACCTCTTGTGCTCATCATCCTCACATGCACTAGCCCCAGATTGCTCCTCTCTGCTGGGATTGCACAGCTGCTCCCAAAGGAGGGGGTGGGAGCAGCACACAACTGAACTCTCTCTTCTCCCTGTACTCCTCTGCAGGGGCCAGATGTGAGCAGCAGGTTCAGAGAGAAAATACTGCTACCCTGGGACAGTTCTAGCAGCCTCATGTGTTAGTTGAGAATTTTTCCTGGGCATTTAAAGCACTTTTTACCCCAGGTGCCACTTGCCTGTGATCCTGGTGGTGCCTGTCTGGCCACGATGGCTCTTTGCTGTCAGTGACTCCACCACATCATGCCAGTGGCAGCAAAGCCCAGCTCAAGCTGCTGCTGGGTGGTCTCCTTGCCCCACAACAGTCGTGTGTGCCTGTTGGGAACTTTTCTCCTTGAAACGGCACAAAATGTGAGCTTTCTGGGCAATTTGGTGGGATGGCCAATGGTCAAAGTTTGGAAGACCCTCTCCAGCCATCACCTCATCTTTTGGGAAGATCTGCAGGCTCCGAGCTGGTCTGGAGGCTGCTGGAAGCAATGCAGAGTGGGTGTGGGGTTTTCTGTAGGGGTGTGGGGTGCAGGATGTGGCTGCTGCTTGGTTAGCCAAGCTCTTTGGTTTGGGTTGGCCCTCACACCTCTAGCTGCAGACCCCAAGGGCCCTGGGAGCCCAGCATGCTGGTATTCCCAGCCTGGCAGGAAGCTCTGCAAAGCTCATAAGAGCGGCGCTGGGGAATAATGAGATTTCCAGACTAATTTGGCCGGATTCAAGAACTTCCACTGAAGCATCTGCACCCGTGGGAGTTGCCTGAGCCTCCGGTGGATCTGGTGCTGCTGATCCCCAGGGTTGTCCTCTCCTCCTTTGCAGGTGTTGAGCACTGGCACAAGACCCTGTATTTGCAGTCCTGGGGAGTGAAGGTGGTGGGATACCCCACCATGGTGGCTGCAGGGCCTGAAATTATCCAGAGCTCCAGACGATGGCTGTTGGAGGTGGCTCTTCATGGCTATGATGCTGCTGATGGCTCATTCAGTCCCTGTGTCTTTGCACTGATTCCTCTGCTTGGTTGTATTTGCGGGAGAGGTGGGATGGCTGGGTATGAGGAGACCTGTCCCTCCTTCCCCTCTAGGCTGGATGGGAGATGGATTTACTTAGTGGAAAGGATTTGATTGATCTAATTTACTGCTTTCCTTGGATGACAATTACTTTGGTCATGTTCCCTCACCCCCATGAAGCAGAAATCCAGGTCCAGCTGTGGTGGATCAGGGCTGGCCAACATGGGTAGAGGTCATCCTGCCTTGATCCAAGCTTTCCTCCTCCTGAGCTGTGTCCAAAACTGGCATCACTGTGTGTATGAGCATCTTTGTGTGTGGGTGACCTTGGGGAGGTGTGGTTGCTGGTGTTTGTTGAAGCCCCTTGCTGCTGTGGAGGGCCACGAGCACGAAGGTGGTGCTGAGCTCCTGCACATGTGTGCCTGGCACACGGTGCAGGGACCACCTGGGACTCGTCTCCTACACCGAGGGGGTGGAGGATAAAGTTGACAAGGCCAATTTGGAACAGTGCAGTTTAAGATTCAAGTATCAAGATGCAAATGAAGCCCTTTTTTCCTTCCCACCCCCAAATGACTGCGATTCCCTCTCCAGGGAACTCCTGTCATGATCCCTGCACCAAGCTCTGGTCTGTCCATGGTCTTGCCAGGTTTTTGCCATCGGGCTGATTACCATGACAACTTTCTGGAAGGCTGCAGATATTTGCTTCCCCTTTGGCTGTTGTGCCTGTGCATCCGGGAGCAGGGAAGATGCCATGCTGGCAGCTGTGAGCAGATGGGGTTGGATCTGTTATGATGTATTCCTCCCACCCCCCTTCTTAGACGGGAGGAGGACATTTTGCTTTTTAAATGCATTTAAATCCTATAGAGCAAGAGGAAAGAATAACTATTGGGTTTTCAGGGCTGCATGGTGGTGCCTTTGGCACTGCAGGACTGGCCAATGCCTGTGCATTTCTGGGCTTCTGCTTTGGTGCCCAGAGAGTTGGGATAGGATTTGAGTGGATGCTCTGGGCTCCTTGTACAACGTTTTGCTTTTGCTTTGGTCCGCAAACAGCCAGGACGGCAGCTCAGAGCAGCCTCTGGATACCCCATCCTGTTGGGACCTTGCTGTCCTTCCCATCATGGTGCCAGTGTTTTCTGCATCTCTCTCCCTCTTCCTCACCAGCGGCATTGGAAGTGGAATGTGCGTATCTGTGGATGCAAGCTTTGCTGAAAGGCTCCTGGATTTGTTGGTGCTGCTGAGGACCTAGAGGGTCAGACACCAGCGCTGAGGGAGGCTGAACTCACTTGGTGACCATCACTGGGTTTGCTGACCCTCCCTGCCCAGGATGGGTGGTTATGCCAGGACTAGATACGGCTGTTCCCACCACGCACAGACCCCACAGAGGCCGTTCAGCAGGAAAGAGGTTAACAGGAAGGAGGCAGGCTAGGCTCTGGCTGCCAACTCCGACCCTGCTTTGGAGTGGGGAGCAGCTGGGAGCTGCAAGAGCAGTGCGAAAATAGCCTTATAAGGCCAAGACAAGCCAGCTCCAGCCTCCGCACAGCCCCGGCCGGGCTCACGCCGCTCCAGCACCCGCTCACCGGATGGGTGCTCGTGGGGACAGGGCTACCAATGGGATGTGTAGTCCCAAACTTGGTACCTGGGCACCCCTGGGATGGGTGTTGCCCATGGCTGGCCAAGGTGGCACTGGGTGGGAGAGAAGCCTGAGGGTGCAGCCAGCCAGTTTGCAGGCAGCTCCCGGCCCCACTCAGTGTTTAGACTCGCTGTCTGTGCACATAAACACCGACTCCGCTTAAAAGTGGCCCCTGGCTGAACTCTCCTGCCCAGCCCCTGCACTTCACCCCCTTCTCAAACTTCTCCCCCGGGAAGAAAATTCCATCACACTGGCAAAAGGGGAGCCGATGTTGTTTCATGTCCTGGTGGAGGCTCAGGAGGGCTCTTCAGGGCTGGTATGCAGGGACAGGTGTGTGTGACACTTGCTTATCCATCCCATCTCCTTGGGGTGGGTGACCTGGAGCTGTGGGGAGTTCCTTCAGCAAAACAAATCTCAGGAGCTGGCTGTCAGCACCTGTGATGAACGAGCCAGGGTCAACAGTGGGGAAATCTGTGGTGGTGCTGGGGGAAGTGGCATTTGTGGCATTTATCCATCTGGGGGATGTTCTGCATTGCTGGCTGCACACCAGGGCAAGTGTCCTATCCCTTCTTGTGCTGGCACGGGTTTGTTGCCAGTACAGAGGCACATTGGCAGGTGCCAAGGCCATATCTGCAGAGCACTGCTCATGCCTGCATCTGAGAAAGGGGATGATGGTGTTTGGCGGGCTGATAAATCCAGGCAGTGGTGGCATCTGGGGGCATCTTCCCCTGTTTCTTGCAAGGGGCACAAGGTGTGAGTACTGAAGTGCATGGGACATGTGTTGCTTGATACCTCCCTGTGGATGTGGCACCTGAGGACTTGGTTTAATGGTGGTGGGTTGATGGTTGGACTGGATGATCCTAAAGGTCTTTTCCAGCCTTTCTGATTCTGTGATTCCCCTGCCAGTGGTAAAGACCTGTTTTTCCATTGCCTGGTGCATGGCCAGAGGTTTCTCAGTGGCTTTCACAGAGCAGTAGATGCTGATATAGGAGGTTTGCAGGTGAGAAAGGTGTGCCCAGGTGGCCAAGAAAAGACACCTGCCCCTTGCTTGGGAAAGCAGAGCTGCCATGGAAATGTGGGAGCACAACCATCTGCTGCCCTTCAATGGGTGACTGCTCCAGTCCATCCTTTTGCAGACCCCACAGAGGTTTTTCTCAAGAGCCTTTGTCTAATTTAATAAATCCAGGATGCTCAGCCTGCCAGCAGATCTATAAGTGTAATAAAATCTGCCCAGCGCAGCGCTCCAGCCCCGTTGTGGCCCTATTGATAGCCTCATGCCTGGTGGCAGGAAGCCCAAAAGGCTCATTAGAGCCCTGCTGCTGTGCCAGTCGTGCTTGCCTGATGCCTGGGCAGCTCAGGGCAGGCTGAGCCAGCCCTGTGTGTGTGCACAGAGCATCCCCAGTTGGGATTTGGGAGCTGCATCCCCAGCTGGGTTTTAGGAGGTTATGCCTTGCATGGCTGAAAAGGGCTGATTCTACGTCTGAAAAGGGATCCTCTGCAACTACATCAACTACCTGAAAGGTGGTAGTCTAGTGTGGGTCAGTCTCATCTCACAGCTAACAAGTGATAGGACAAGCGGAAACAGTCTCAAGTTGTTCCAGAGGAGTTTTAGGTTGGATATTAGGAAAAATTTCTTTTAAGAAAGAGTGGTCAAACATAGGAGCAGGCTGCCCAGGGAAGTGGTGGAGTCACCATCCCTGGAAGTGTTCAAAAATGTTGTAGGTGTGGTGCTTAGGGACATGGTTTAGTGGGGGACCTGGCAGTGCCCTGGGTTAATGATTGAAGGTGTTCCTGTGATTCTATAATTTCACAAGGAGTTGGTGCTTTCTCGATGGTCTCCTGGTAGGAATGGTGAATGTGGCTCTGGTTTAGGCTCCCAGTGCCATGCTGGTTCTGGGAGCTGCATGTCCAAACTCTGTCTGTACCCTTGCCCATGCCATGGTTATCTCCATGTGCCCATGATGATGGGACAGCGAGGTCTTGCTCCTTATGTTCATAATCTGGCCTGGAGCACTGTGATCAGCTGAGCCTGGGCAGTGGGATGGTTGAAGCTTTCATCAGGTACAGGAGCTGCCTTTGCAGAGCACAGAGCACTCGAGAGTGCTTCAAATGAGCAGCACTCAGCAGCCACCCTCATGAATATTTTAGCTGGAAGAATTAACATTTGTCAAGACACATTTATGGAGGCAGTGTGGATGTCTTCCCCAGGCGCCACAGGCTTGCTGCTGCTCCAGGGCAGTGCTGGGAGCCAGGGCAGAGCAGCCAGATCCTGAGCCTAGAGTGGGACAGCAGAGCTGTGATCTCCCCTGGGACAGCCAGGTCCTGGTGCCAAGGCAACCAGCCCGCCATGCGAGATAGACAAATGGTCGTGGTTTGTTTTTTGGTTTTTTTTCTCCTCTCTCTTCCCCTCCTGGTTCTTGGCAGAAAGTAAAATGTCCCTTTTGTTTGGTTTCCTCCTCCCCCTGCCCTATTGCCTTTCTTTAAAGGTTGTGTTCCAGATTTCATCAACCCACGTTGTGTAATAGCCCTGGACAACGGGTTGGGCATTGGTCATGTCCCATGGAGGCCATGGCAGAGCCCCTCTTCAGGAGCTCGACCATGGGGTTATCTGCTCCAAAACATCCTGTGTACAGCTCCTGAACAAATCTCCCTTGTATTTTGTATCAAGCTGCCATTATTCCCATGTGTTAGAAATGACTGGGAATGTCCTTGGAAAAAAAAAAAATCAGAATTTTTTGAACCTAAATAATAATGTTTTTCTACCTCAAATAATCCTGTTTTTCTACCTCAACCCTGCAGTGCCTTATGGATATGAGGGACTTTGCAGATAAACCCTTCTGATTTACAGCACCAACTCCTGTACCTGGGAGTTCATCTCCTGTGAAGCATCCAGCACTGTGCCAGAGGATGCAGTAATGCCCTGCTTGGGATTTCTTCCTTCAAGCTTCTTAGAGGTCCCCATTCTTTCCTTCCTTTCCACTGCCCAAGGAAGGGGCTGCTGCAGTTGCTGAGCTCTGCATCCTAGGAGGATCCATCCAAAGATCCCTGTATCTCATCCAGAGGCTGCTGATGTTGTTGATGTGGAGAGCCTGGCATGACTCACTCCCTGGGCACCCGGGGAGGGAGAGGAGGAGGAGGAGGAGTAGAGCACTCTATAGGCTTTGTGTGTTATGGAGAGGGACGCGGTGAGCACGTGTGTGTGTCAGTAGGGATCTGTCATTCCAGAGGGAAACAGCAATGCAATTGTTCCTCGTCTCCAGTTGTTCCTTGTCTCTGGTTCCTCCGCTGGTACTGGCAGCCTGGAGAGCTGGAGCTGCTTGTGTGATGCAAGTGCTCCTTGTCCTGTACTGATGAGGGACAGGGACTGCTCCAGTGACTGGGCTGGAGGCATCTGGTGGCCTCAAGGAGAGCTGGTGATGGTGGCCATAATGGTGTCCTCTGCTTCCACAGAGGTACACCCTGCTGTGCTTCCACTCCTACCCCTAGTTAAATGGCACACCCAGCCATCAGATCCACTTCTGGGGTAGCTGTGGGCTCCTTCCCATTGGCAGCAGCATGGGAGAGGGCAAAGGCAGGGCTGGTGCCTGGGGATGGGGCTGTCCCTCAGCTGGGGACTGGCAGCCGCCAGCAGCTGAGCCTGAGCATCCACTCCTGCCTCACCCAGACACGAAGCCACCCTGGGGTCTGATGCTGGGTTCAGCCTTGTATCAAAGCATCTGCTCTTCCAAGGGCTGGTTGAAATCCCAGCCCTGTTGTTTTGGTGTCTCTGCCATGCAACACATCTCTGCTTCTGCATTAATTTATTCCCTTCCAACTGCTGGACTGACAGAGTCCTCACCTAGCCAGGGACCAGCTTTGCTCATCCTTCTCCGAGGTTCCCCAGCCTTGAGAAACCCTCCAGCCCAGAAGGTGCTCAGAGGTGAAGAAGGGATCCAAGCCATCTCCTTTTCCTTGGTGGAGTTTGTGAGCTCACACACGCGTTTCCACCAGGCACTATTTGCATTTTGCTTCACTTCAAAATGGCTGTGCTGCCTCCCAGGATGGAAACAAATGGTGTAAAGGAATTTACATCCCAAGTGAGCAAGGCTGCTGGTCTGTCAGGTTTCCTGTGCTGCTGAGGGGTGTGGGGGTACAGGGGAGCTGCTGTGGGATGGAGGGTTCATCCCTGGGGCAGGTGGAAGAGGGTCATTCCCGGCTTTGTTCCCACCTCTTTTCTGGTGTCCTGGCTTGGAGGTGCAGTGGTGGATGGACACCCATGTGTCAGGCTGTGCAAGATGGCAGCATTCACCCTTCACAAGGAGGGCTGAGTGGCAAAACCACTTTGCAGGGCCAGCCCAGCAGTGGAGGGGCCCCAAACCGGCTCCTCTGCTCCCGGCACACTTCGGTCAGGGCTGGGTGTGGGCAGCAGGAGCAGCCGCCCTGAACTGCCATGGGCTTGGAGGGTGTTGGTTCTTCCTCTCCTCCCGTGTCAGCTCCCTGCCAAATCCCTCTGGGACCTTACAGGGAGTCAAGGCCCAGGATTCCCCTGTGGGAATGGGGCTTCCTCCCTGCTCCTCACCACCCTGTCCTTGTTGAATTCCCTGGTGCAAAAGTGCTCTGGGAGTGGAGGGAGGTTGGACCTGGCCCTTACAGTCCTGGAGGCCTTGGCTGTGCCGGAGGCCAGCAAGACAAAAACTGTTCTAAGACTCCACTTGGAACAGGAGAAAGTTTTTCCGTTGGGTTTTTATAGCTCCCGGAAAGCGGGGTTTTATTTTTGTTGTCTACGACAAAAAAATCCTCTTAGGAGCTGACTACCCGTGGTGGTGCGGGGTGGGGGGCTGGGCATGCGCCGTGCTTGGGGTCTGGGCTGGGCTTTCTTTCCCTCCCTCCATCCTGGGGGGGGTCTCTGGATGCCGATTTCCACAAGGAAAAGAGGAGGGTTTGGTGTCCCTGATGTACAACAGGTCCTGTTCATGTACCCGGTGCTGCAGCACCTGTGATGGCTCCTTGCCACCCTGTCATAGGATGCTCCCACCCAGGGACAAAGCAGCAGGGAAAGCCTTTTTCCTGGGCAAAGGGGCTATTTCCCACCACCCACAGATGGCTAAACTGGAGGCTCTGGGAGACTGATTTGAATTTTCTGGGTTTGTAGGCTGGAGCTGTTGAGTTCTCCCCTGTCACCATTTCTTTGCATGGCACAGGCTGCTTTTGGAGGGGTTTTGCTGGCAGGGGAGCTGGTTTCCATGGTAAAAACCTTAACAGCATCTGCCAGAAATCTGTCTCCTTGTTGGCCCGGCCATCTGGAGGGCACAAGGAGGCTTTGGCAGGGCGAGGAGGTGTCCACAGGCTGCCTTAGGTCCTCCTTTGGTGCTGTTGGCAGCTCAGAGGGATCTCCCCCTCAGTCATTTATGTCCCAGGTGCAGGTTTGCCCTGGGATGCTGAAAGGACCCCAGTGTCACCAATCCTGTTGGGGACAGGCAGGCTGAGGACATGGAAGCCATGGAATTGCTCAGGGAGGAGGGCTGCAGGCACTGGGGATGGGTGGATATGCTGTAATCGGATGAGCCAGCGCTGCTCCAGATGGACCTGTCAGCTCTTGTCAGTGCTGACACCCCTCTGGGTGTCCCTCAATGTCCCCTTGGGCCACAGGGGCCACCACCTGTCCCACTTCACCAGGTCTCCTTGGAGCTACGGGGCTGAGAGGTGACACTGTTCAGGAAACCCTCCAAGCAAGGTCCCTTCCATGCTGCAGTCCCTCCCTGGCAAATTCTGTGGGGTTTTTTTGTTTCTAATGGGAAAAACCTGTCACTTATGTCTGTCTGTTTATATGAGCCATCCAGTGCTGATGGCAGTGGGACCTTGCTGCTTTGCCATCCCTGTCCCCAGGTGCCACCCCACCAGCCCGGATGGTTTGCAGCTGCAGACCCAAAGCTGGCCACTCAGTGCCTTCCTTGGTGCCACAGCAGGGCAGCCATCCTTCCCTGGATATTTGGCGTAGGGGAAGCACCTTACTGGCAGCAGTGGACCAGACTGGTCTGGCAGGAGTTGTACCTGTTGGTCTGTGTCCCCAGATGTGTGGCACAGAGCTTTGCTGTGTGGGCAAAGCATCTTGGTGTGTAGGATCCTGGTGTCCTCCAGGAGAGGTTTTAGGGCTCAGCTCTGCACTCCTCTGCTCTTCTCTCCTTAAAGTTGCTCCTTCCTCCTTTCCCTTGCAGCCGACCACCCTCCCACAGGGCACCATCAACATGAACCAGTGCACAGATGTGGTGGATGGGGAGAGCCGGACAGGGCAGAAGTTCTCCTTGTGCATCCTGACCCCGGAGAAGGAGCATTTCATCCGGGCCGAGAACAAGGAGATCATCAGTGGGTGAGTGCAGATCTGGGGCTGAGCCACTCCCAGCTCTTCCATTAGCCAGGAGGAAGAGGAAGGTGGATAGGACCTTGATCAAGGCTGGGTGCTATTATGGCTGTGCATACCCAGGTTGATCCTGGGTGCTGGGGTTCATGATGGGTGCTGTGGTGACCCCACAGTGCTTTTAGGGATCCCATCAGGCACCCAGCCTGCTGGCACAGGTCCTGTCCCCACACCAGTGGCATAATTCATAATTCAGGGGCTGGCGTGTCCGACCCTGAGTGCCATGCACCCTCTGGTCCTCATCCATCCCTGGGCAGATGTGGAATCCTGGGCTGGATGCTCCCCACCTCCCTGGTCCCAGTGGAGCATCTCACCTCCAAGGAAGATTAAAATACCACAGGAATGCAGTGGCTCAGTGACACCAAAGATTTGACTGCTAAAACGAGCAAATCAGGGTAAATTTCCCAATTCCAGGTGTTGGGTGGTGACCTAGAAACATCCTCTTCCATCACTCACATGCCAGCTGGGGTTCAAGCTGGTGCAGGTGAAGGTGCAGAGTCCTGGGAGAGCCAAGCTGCCAGCACACTGTGATAAAGCGTGGCTGTGCTGCTGTTCACCTGAGAGCCTTTCCCACATGGAGTGCCTGGAGCTCAGTGCCTCCCTCCCAAAATCTGATGACATTTGTAACTCCAGCTGGAAATTGAAGGGATGAACACTTGCTCTTTCCCACTGTTCCCATCTTCTGCCTCCCCCAGCCCTGGCAGCAGCAGAGTCAGCACTTTCTGCTGAGGTTTTTATTTCCAAGCTTTATCTTCAGTTGTGACTCCCCTTGTTATGTAAACTATTGTTTGAAATAGACCTTTTTCTACTAAGAGCTTGGGATTTTGACCAGATGGGTGTTTTCATACATTGAAATTTCCCTGCCCTACTGAGACGAGTGAGCACAGTTGAACTTTGGGCTGGCAAACTGTCCCCCAGCCCCATTCACAGTGACGTGGAGCTGAGATGCAGAGCCATGGGGGAATAAGGGCACAGGGGAGCGAGCTCCTCTTCTCCCTGGCAGGAGCAATGACCATGTCCCAAACCATGGCCAGCCCCAGTGGCCTGCTCTCTCCACCCTCTCCCCACGCTCTGGTTCCCAGCTCAGCCTTTGTTGCTGCTCCTGCCTGCCGTGGGAGGGAGAGGCATTGTGGAGTGAGGTGGGGCTGATTTATTGCTCATCAACCCAGCGATGGGTTTTGAAGCAGTGCATTTGCTCCTCACTGCAGGCATTAATCATCCCTGAGCAGTCCCACTCTGGGGCTGAGCCAGGCTGGTTTCTTTTGCAGTTGCAGCACGACAGGAAGATTTCCCTGGCTGGGGGAGAATTTGTTTTACGTTCATTCTGTGCTTCTGGCGTTTATTGCTTAACCAAACACCACTTGATGTGGTCATCTCTGAACACTTTACAGCAGCAGCATGCAAAGCAGGGGAGAAGGAAAGGGGAGCAGGGCAATTTGAAGCACGAATGTTTCTTAGTGGTCCAGGGATCCCTGCGGAGTTCTCAGAGACGCGGGGGCAGGTTGTCAGGCCACGGTGGGAGGACACAGGACTCCTCAATGCCGAGTTCAAGCTGCTCTTCCTTGGACAAAAGAGCTTTGTCTGCACTGTGCGGGTGTTGGCATGGCTCAAGGGGACGGTCCTGCTGGAGGCTCTGTCCCTCTCTGCAGTCTTTCAGGATCCTTGAATCCCTGCCCCATGTCAGTCTTGGCTGTGGCCTCACTTTTGCAGAGAGCAGGGTTTGAGCCAAAGCACCCTGGGATCATCCATATTTTCCTGCCTTATTTTTCCCCCAGGAGCTGGTTTGGATGGTTTCTGGGTATGGTTCACCAAGCTGACCCTGACCAGGTCAACATCACTCCTGTCCCTGTGGCACAGACCTCACCTTCTGCTTCTCTGCCTGCAGGTGGCTGGAGATGCTGATCGTCTATCCCAGGACAAACAAGCAAAATCAGAAGAAGAAGAGGAAGGTAGAGCCCCCAACTCCCCAGGTAACCCAGGGGGACACACACACACACATACACACTGTCACCCAGTCCCTTGCCTCTCTGTCAGGGCCACAGCCTTGCTCTGGTCCTGGGGTAGATCCCCCCAAGCCATTGGGAGCACCAGCCCTCTGGTGCTGCCTGTGTGGAGGGTGAGAGCTGGGGCAAACCAGGGCAGCAGATCAGTGCGAATTAATTCCTGGTCATCACTTCAGGGTCACACACTCCTGCTTTCCTGGCTGCTTTGGGGCCACGTTTTACCCCACTGTGTGCTGTTTTGTGGTGCTATCCCTGCAGACAATCCTGGGAGTGGCCACAGAGCCACATGGTCCTCATGGGGAACCAGGGAGAGGTGCTGCTCATGGGCCATTTCATCAGAAACAGGATGAAATTCCATCGGGCTCCAGCTACTCCCTTTGAGATGACCCCAGAGATAATGGGAATGAAAGGAAAATACTAAAGGCCAGGGCCAGGCTGGGAGCTCCGGGGGCTGGAGCTGGGCTCTCCAGGGACCCAGCAGTGGCTTCGTGCTCACTTTGACTATAAATGGTAAAAAGTGGGGCCAGCCGTGACTCACTCATTCCTGCCTGGCTCTCACGTGGCCAGAATGGGGGACAATCCCACAGATGGGGAACATGACCCCAAGGCCACCCTCGTCCCTCACTGGGGCTGAGAACAGCCGTGTCCCTGAGGCTGCCTGACCTCTGGGCACACGTCCCACTGCCACAGGGGACTGCCTGGGAGGGTTCCTTCAGCCGTGCTGGGGTCCTAAACCAGCATCAGGGCTCCCCTGAGCCTTGGTTAGGGCTCCCCTGAGCCTTGGTTTTCAGGTCCTCTTTGATGAAGTTCCAGGGATGGCCCTGGTGCAAACTGGGCCGTGGATGGGTTTTGTACAGTGTTTGTTTGAATAAATTTTCATCACTCCACTGGATAAAGATGTTCTGGGTAATGGGAAAAAAGTTAGTGGGAGATGATCCTTTTTTTTTGCACACTAAGCTGTAAGCCACCCCTGGGCCAACTCTTGCCAAGGTCTGGGGTCCTCACAGCCTGAGCAACCCCTCAAGTGCTGGCTCTGGTGATGCTCCAGGGAAGATGTCTCCTCCCTTCATGTTATGAGTTGTCAATCCTCAATTCCCAAGAAGAGGACTGTTGCATCTGGGGCACCCCAGGGAGTGGATGCAGCAGGGCAGGGATGCTCACCCTGCTTGGGGTGCTCCACTAAACCCAGGCTGGGTTCAGGGGGGGAACGGGGTGGAGACGAGAAGAGGCGCAGAGCCAGAAAAACATCATTCTGGGTTACATTTCATCACCATGGCAACTTCTTGGAAACCGTACAGGATCTGAGCTCCTGAGCACCAAATAAGGGAAGCAGCTGTGGGAAGGATGCTGGCTCCCCATGGGCAGATGGGCTTCCCAGGTGCTTGGGGATGGGGACCAGGGACCCTTGTGGCACACTGCCCTCTTTTCTTGGGACAGACCACCCTGTCTTGCTTGCTACCCTTCTTCCAGTCTCTCCATCCTGTGGCTTCCAGCCCCATGGTGCTGGGAAAAAGACTCAAATTCGCTTTACAAAACCAACCTCCATGTGGGAACGGCTGCTGTATGGATGCTGTGCTGTGTCAGGCACTGAGGAACAACCTGCAAAGGCAGAAGCAGCATCTTTCCTCTGTCTCCCAGATCCTGCTGATGCGGGTGGCTGGTCCAGGGAATGGAAAAGGATGTTGAGGAGAAAATCAGCACCAAATTCTCCTCTGTGAAATGGGCTCTCCTGAAGTTGGCTGCTGTTCAGCTTGGTCTCCGTGTGCTGGTGCTAAAACCTTGTACTCTTCCTAAAGATGGCCACACACTAATCAGGCAGTAGATCATGTCTTAGAGCTGCTTTGGGGAAGGTGGACACCTTTGTGATATTAAAAAACAATTGGATATTCCTGCTTTTTCTCACTCTCACATAGTTTTTGCTTGCCTGTGGGAGAGCTAAGGTTGGTTACAGCTGGATGCTCTTGCAGCATCAAGGTAATTTTCAACTCCCCCCCATCATTTTGCATCATCCCTCTGCAAAATCACCAGGGTGGGAGCAATGCAGGGAATACCACTCCTGCTACAGATTTTTGGACAGGGAGTGTTAGATGTTTTCACTTTGCTTTGCAAGCAGGTTGCAGTTTTAGGGGGAAAAATGCAGGTTTCTCCTGCAGCTTTTGCCGTGCTCCAGCAGAGAGGTACAGGCAGCAGGAGAGGCTGGAATGCCTGTGCCTGCCTGATGCCCATGGGAACTCAAGGCAGGGTTTGGGGCTGAAATGTGGGATTTGAGGCTCTGCCCTGGGTTTGCACAGGGGTGTGGCAGACTCAGCTAAGCAGATCGTGCCCAGACACACCTTATGCAACCAGAGGCCGGTTTTGCCGATTTTGGTGCGTTCTGCCTTTTGGAGTTGTTCATACCCCTGAGCAGCAGAGAGTTAATGTCTCTGCTCCCTCACAGACTTCTTTTTGGCCCACATCTCTGCCTAATTAAATACATATCTACAAATAATTACATGGGGGTGTGTGTAAGAGATATATCAAGATATATATCCTGAGCTGGTGATTAGCTTTGGTCTTGGATCAATGAAGGAGGATGTAGAGGACCTTGGAGATTGGCCCGATCCTCTTCTTGAGCAGGGTCCCCTTGAGCAGGATGCCTGTGAACTCTGGATCGTTTACCTCCAACACTGCATTCCTTTAGTGTGAAATTGCCCAAGGGAATTTTTTTTTTTTAAATAGAGGTCATTTGCTGCTTGTCATGGCTGTGTGTCGAGCCAGGACCCACTCCCTGGGAGTTCCCTGGTGGCTCCAGCACAGCCCTGCAAATGCCAGTGGAGGTTCAGGGCTAAAACCCACCTATAATGTGGGAGGAGGGGTTAGAGAAGATGCTCTTTGCAGCCCTTGTTCCCAGCTTTCAGTTACCAGTTCATGCAATCCTTTATTCCCCTTGCTCCATGGAAAGGGAGCAAGCAGCTGGAAAACTTCCCACAGTCCAAAGGGGAGTTAATTGTCATTGATTTATTGGTGGCTTTAAGAAAAATAATCTGTGAATGCAGAAGCTTAATATGACAACAGCAAAACATCTGCGAATGAGCAAAGCCAAGGAAGGAGTTGGGAAAGCTGCTGCTTCTTTTGGGTCACATTCTGAACCTGGGCTGGCTGGGCTGTGGCCACCAAAGGGGCATCATCCATCATCTGATGGACTCCAGAGCTCCTTGTTAGCAGAGGAGTACTGAAGGTGATGGGGAATGTTTTAAAAGGGTGTGAAGCACTGACACATGTCACTGTCCCATCCGTGTCCTGCTGGGATGTGTCCAAGCTATGTGGAATTCACACCTTGGGGCCAAGGCCTTGGGGACCCTGAGTGTGGAATTGGGGCAAACTCTCTAACTTCCTGTGTCTCCTGTTTTTTTAAGGAGCCTGGTCCTGCTAAGATGGCTGTGACCAGCAGCAACATTCCCAGCGCTGAGAAGGTCCCTGCCACCAAGTCCACGCTGTGGCAGGAAGAAATGAGGGGCAAAGACCAAGCAGATGGGGGCAGTGGCATTGGTCCAGCCCAGAGCCCCATTCAAGGCCAGGCTGGGGCTGCCAGCTCCATGAAGGATCCCATACTGGACAGCAAGGAAGGTGAGAGATGGGGATGCCAGCACTGATGTAACATTGTGGTGGTCGTGCCACTGTTTTCCCTGGAACAATGGGGACTGGGGACAGGTTACAGTGCTGGGGACATTTTCTTATCCTCCCACTCAAATGGGGAATGTTTTCTGCAGTGAGGTGTCCATTGCCTTGTTCCCATGGAGCTGTGTTTGCTTCCAGGCTGGGAAGGACAGGGATGGGAATGGATATAGAACTGTGACTGCAGCTGCCCATTTCTTGGTTTGAAAGTTCAGATCTTTCACCTGTACAAACCTGTCCCAAGGGTTGGATCAGCATCCCCAGTTCCTGCAGACTGTCCCACCATCTCCTTGGGCATGAGGGCTGGTCCGGGTGGAAAAGCCAAGGGTGCAGGAGGTAGCACCGCATGGGGCTGGTGCTCTCACAGCTTTGCTGTCACAGCTGCCCCTATCCTGGGTGGAATCAGGGTGTTTCTTTCTTAAAAGCAGAACTTGGACTTGAAACCAAGCAGGGTGACCTCTCTGTCCCTTAGAGGAGAGCTCCATGAACGGAGACCGGATAGACTGCGGGCGGAAGACGCGTGTTGAGAGCGGGTACTTCTCCTTAGAGAAGACCAAACAAGACTCGAAGCTGGAAGAGCAGCAACTGCCACCCCCACCAAGTCCACCCAGCCCCAGCACCCCGAACAACAGGTACAGTTATCCCAAATCGCCCTCACAGGAGCATGCCCAGCCCTTTCCTTCCCCAGGTATCCGATCAGGCGACCGAATGATTCACAGCTTCTCTCTGAACTCCTTGGACTCGAAGAGCAGTTGTCCCATGCACAAGGACTCCAACAACAAAGATGTAGGAAGGGGAGCTGAAAAATCGGGGCGTCCCCTTTCTTTTAAAGCCAGCCGGCAGTACACCACCCTGGCCGACGTTCCCAAGGCCATTAGGATCAGTAATCGTGAGGCCTTCCAGGTGGAGAGGAAGCGGCTAGAGCGGAGAACCCGGGCTCGTAGCCCTGGGAGAGAAGAAGTTGCCCGGCTCTTTGGGAATGAAAGAAGGTAAGGGATGAGGGACTCATCTCCTTGCATGCTTCCAGCAGCAGTGAGGTTGGAATTCGCTGGGTGGAGCCTCTTTGTTTTTCAGGGCTCCTGGATTTAAGGGTGCCCATCCACGCTGACCACACGGTGGGATGTCTTTAATAGTGGTACTGGGCAGGTGTCACCCTGCCTGGCCTCTCGGGGGAATGTAGAATGATTTGGGTTGGAAGGAACCTTAAAGTTCATCCAGTTCCATCCTCTGCCATGGGCAGGGACACCTTCCACTATCCCAGGTTGCTCCAAGCCCCGTCCAACCTGGCCTTTGACACTTCCAGGGATGAGGCAGCCACAGCTTCACTGGGCAATCTCTCCCAGTGTCTCACCACCCTCACAGGGAAGAATCTCTTCCTACTGTTTAACCCTACCCTGGTGTTGGGTGGTGTTGGATGCCCACATTGCCATCAAGCCCACCCTGCCATCCCCTCCCAACACGGCACACGCTGGCAGCCAGCACCATTAATTGGGTTAGCTCTCCTAATGGCGTTAGTGCCAGGTGCCTTACGCAACTGCCTAATGAGCTGAGAGAGGTTTCAAAATGTCACGGCATTAATCTGGGAGAGGAGGGAGAGGTGGGTACAGTGCCAAGGCAGGGCTCAGCAGGCTGCAAAACAGCTTAGTGTGGAGGAGGACGGGGAGGGCGTCGGCAGCGTGCGTTGGGTGCCCTCCGGGCGAGGCCAAGGACGAGCTCCACTCGCCCTGGGAGAGGCACATTTGTGCAGTGAGGGCAGTGGAGCAAACTGGGAGCCAGGCCCCGGGTGAGAGGGCCGCCTGCCAGTCTGATTTTCCTGCCGTGGTTCTCCTCCGGGCATGTTCTTTCTCGCACAGTTCCAGTAGGAGCTTCTCCTCTGTTTCTTCCCAGCCCCTAAAGGATTGTTTTCCAGACTGGCTTCCGAGAGCTGGGAGCAGGTCTGGGATGTGCAGCACAGCCTTGTGCTGGTGCCATCAGTCAGCAGGAGGATCCCAAACCTGGCCCAGAGTGTGTGCAGGGAGTGCTGGACTGGGAATAAATGAGGAAGGCTTGGGTTTGGCTTTTTCTGCCTTGGGAATTGGCTTTTCCCCAGGATGGAGGAGGAGGAATCCACCTTGGCCATCCTGGCTGGGGACGGGGCTGAGAAAAGGCTGGTCACTCTGGTTTCAGGCTGAGCTGGTGCTGCCTGTTGGTGACATTGTGTGCCTGCTGTGTTTGCATGCACAGGATGCCCTGGCCAGTGCCTGTCCCCAGTGTGATAGAACAGTGCATTCCTCCAGTGCCAACAGTCCCTTGGCCTTGGGCATCCTGCAGCACTGGGATCATTCTGCACAGAGTTGGGGAGCAGAATTAAAACAGATAACAGGGCCTGGTAGAGGGCATTGCTGCCAGAGTCTGTCCTTTTTTAATGTCAGCCCCACTCATTACCTGCTGGTGGGTGCCTTTTCCCAGGGAAAGTCTAGTTTCCCTAGCCTGGCTTGGGCTGTTAACAGTTTTGTTTGCTTTGTCAGTATTGGCAGAAATTCCCCTGTATCAACCCAGGGATTTTATCAGAGCAGAATGGGTGCAGGGAGAGGAGCAGGAGTTGCAACAGGCACAGGGGTCTTGCTGCCCACAGAGCTGAACCTGGTCCAGCTTTTGGGAGGGGGGTGATGGCAGAGAGAAGGGGGAGGGTTCCCTACCCGCCAGAGGGTTTGGCCATGGATCACAGCCCACAGTGCTGGAGGAGTGTGCCATGAGCAGGGATGGCTCAGTGGGTGTTCAGGGATGGGCACGTTTGTGTTCTCCTCTGGTAACCTGGGAATTGGCCAGCGCAGGTGGTGTGGATGGAGAGGCTCTGTGTCCTGGAGCTGGGACAGCCATGTTGGAGCTCAGTGGACTCAACAGGTCACAGAGACACTGTTCAGTGTTGCACCAGAAAATTAACATCCCCCAGCACCCTGCTCAGCTTGGCTTGGCTGCTTTTTAAACTTAAGTTCACTAAGTCACCATGTCACTCTCGTTTTTCTCCTCCGAGCTCTGATAAAAGAGAGTTTGAGGTTGGGCAGATACAACAGTAACTCATTTCCATGCTGTGGGGTTGGCTTTTCCCCCGTGGTTTAATACCATTTGTAATAATCCTTCTCAATAACCCACTAACATGTCTGGGACCACTTGTCCCATGCCAAGCCCACAGGCACCAGCCAGGCATCATGCAGATCTGCCCTTCAGTGCAGCCAAATGAACTTACTCAGGTTCTGTTGATATTTTCAGCTCTTCCTCCCATTTTTTTTTTGTGTAAATCAGTGCAGGTGTCAGAGCTGTGAATAGAAAAGAATAATTTTAGGTACCCAGGGTGGCATCCTGAGTGCCACACCTGTAGGCACTTTGTCGAGTCTTCTCATCCTGTTTCCTTATCGCAGGAAATATTACTTGGTTTAAGTCCAGGAATTTCTTGTGTTGACCATTTATACCTGATGCTGCCTCCACACCCCATGCAGATGTCTGAGCTTGCAGCCATTCAGAACGAGGAATCAAAAAACAGGAGATAATCTCCACAATTTTGGCGGAGCAGCAGAGTTCGAGTTCCCTCTGCTGGCACGTGGCAGGACGGGGCTGTGGCACCCACCAGGCTATCACACTGGGCTGGGGGAAAGAGATTGAGGCCAGAGAGGTCGAGCCATCTCCAGTCTCCCCTCTCAGACCCATCCCTAGGGCAGAAGGAAACCCCAGGGAAACCCCATGGATGAATCTCGAGGTGTTGCACACAAAAATCACGGCTGAAAAGAACTGCAGGAATGTCCTTAAACATCAATCCCCGTGTCCCAGAGGGACTCTGCAGCTGCAGGGATAAATCCCTGCACATCTCAGGATTTCTGTTTCACAAACCTGGCTTTTTGTGGACAGTTCCAGGAGTGCAGCCTGTAAAACCACAGCTTTCCCAGTTGACCCCATGTTCTTCTTGCACTGTCAAGAGTTCACAGTGGTGTCAGCCAGATCTGCTGTAGGAGTATGGTCAAGGGCTGAGGTGTATTTCTAGCATCAATTAATAGCAGAATTGCCTGACATTGCTTAAAAGACTTTTCTTGCTCAAATTCCTTCTCCATAGTTTCTTGAGGTGTAAAGCTTTGCTCTGAATTCTGCTTTTCCCCATACAGAGGAGTGCCTGCTCTCCCAAATACAGGGTTTTTTCCTTGTAAAACTATTCTTATCGTTCTTGTGGACCTCTTGGGAAATTCCTCTTCCTTTTTCTGACACTCACTATCTTTCTTGATGCTAAATAATGAATGAATCCAATAAAAACAAAGCCCTTTCTTCCAATCAAAGAAAATCACTTTAATGACAGCTCATGCTGATCTTTGGAGCTTTCCTTCTCACTGCACACTCCCTCCACTAACAGCTGAGATCTGCAGCCTGGGTTTAGTGGCCTGGAAAAGATTAACAGCCTGCATGGCCAAGGAATTCCTTGGGATGAGCTTTTGTAGTCAAAAAGCACTAAATGGCACCCCAGCTTTTAAAAAGCTTTTTCATACCTGTCCCAGCCTTGCTTTGTCCATACAGAGCTGCTGCGCAGAGGGAGCAGCTCTATCCAAGTGGGGAGGGGAGGAGAGCCCTTCCTTCCCTGTCCCTCCAAGATCTCTGGAAGTAACCTCTCTTAAATGTTGTTCTAATGGGAAAAAAAAAAAAAAAGTCTTTCCTGTAATCCGGATGATATTAACCCTTGGGGCTGTGATTTGGTTGCAGTGATTTATTTTTCTCCTCCCTTTTTTGATGATGAATGACTGGAATGATTTTGATTTTGTTTTGTATGTAGATGCAGATATATAATTTCCTCTTCTGTTCATTCATTTTCCAGCCTTGTTTTCTTCCAGGTCTTGTTGCTCTCCACCTTCTCCTGCTGTGTTGCTGTGTGACGTGTCCACCTTTACTTCGCCTGCTTCGCTACCATCTCATCTCAATCTCAAGCCGTAGAACAACCTGGTGGTGCAGCCCCTTTCATGAGAAATCAACCTGCTTTTGATTTTGTTTTTATAGTTTTTTTTTTGGTTGGGTTTATGTTCTCTTTTTTTTTTTTTTTCCTCTTGATTTGTTTTTCTTCAGACCTTCACCTAATAGGGCGCGGACAATGTTAATTCATGGACCTTTTCCTCCCTCCTGAACTGAGACTCAGAGAAGGCTGGGCCAGTACAAAAAGGGTTAAAAATATGTGGCTCCATAACAATTCCCAGTCTGTCAGTGAAACAGAACATGGATTTATGTTCCACAGCCTATGTCAGGCATCTCATGAGCAGAACATCCCAGGGAAATCGGGAGCTCTGCACAAGCTGGGGATCTGCCCACTCCCAGTTTGCAAACTGGGAGGCAGCAGGGGCTGAACAGATGTCCCCTGAAAGCATCAAAGATATTTAAATTTACAAAGCAATGTCTTCCCCACCAATTTTGTCTCTTCCTCTTTGGTTGTGTCCTGGCAGCCTGGCTCTGAGCAGCAGTGGGGGGCCCCAGTCCCCCCAGGGGATGGGATGTGCTCAGACTGGTTGTCTCATTTATAGAATTTGGTGCAAATATTGGTTGAAAAATGAACATCTCATGATTTTTGAACCCTTAACCTACTGTTCTTCTTTGTGGGAAGTGTTAAAAATATTTTTATTTTGGATAACCTGTTCTCCCTCATGTGGTTGCCATTGTGATTTTCATGCACATCAGAGACTCGCACAGAGCAAGCAGCCCCAAGTTTAGATGTGGTACATGTGGGTCCAAATTTTGTGTCAAGAAACCACCTGGACAGAGCTTTTTGGGGAGGTTTGAAACGGAACTTCAAGCCTCATATCTCAGAGTACAGCTGGCAGTTGCTGGTGGTGGGTTTTTGCTTTATATTTCCAGTTTGTGATTGAAGACCTGAGGCTGATACTTGTCTGAACCCCTGAGAATGCAGACTTAGACATGAGAAGGTTCTTTGGAAATTCCTCTCCTGTAGGTCAGCAAGCAGCTCCTCATGCTGAAACAGTACTTCTAATTCCACCTGTTTGCTCGTCCTTAAGAGAATCCCATTTGGGTTTGATCCAGGGCTGGCTCCTCCACAGTTCTTCATAGTTCTCCATCCTCAGAGACACAAGTGCCACTGTACAATGGGCCACCAAGGCAGTGTCTGAGAGCCCAGCTTGTGCTCCCTGATGTCCAGACTGTATTTTCTGCCCAGTTAAGAGGAGGGAAAGGCCCCAGGTTCTTCAGGGAGTGCCCTGCTGTGGTACAGGGTGCTCCTCATCTTATGTCCTTCCAGCTGGTGCACCCTGAGCCAGAAGTGTGGTCTGGGGGCACCTATGGACACCCCTTGTTCCATGCAATCCTGTGGCTGTTCCCTGTGTGAGGCTGAGTTTTCAGAGGGTTCCTGTTGCAGTGAACAGACTGGGGGACCCAGAGCCACCCATTACCTCTGCACCCCAGCTTGGTCTCATGTGTCTGTGCTCTGGGGTCTAGGGAACAATTGAGAGCCCCAGTGCTAGAGGGTAAGAGGCAAAGCTTAAGCCAAAGCTGCTCCATAATCCCTAAGGGGGATTCCTAAGGGGCTGTAAAATTCACAAATAAAAACTTATTGCTGGTTTTGTGAGAAATTTCTAGTTAGTGAAGAAGATGCTAGGTGCAGAGCTGAATAATTTGAGATTTTTCCCCACTTTGTGGGTAAAACGATGTCAGATCAGGGATTTTACCCTGGATTTGACCACGCTGGAGCTCACAGCAAAACAGGGACCAAAAGCCAGGTGTGCATGAACTCTGGGTCAAGAAATTTCTGCGACCTTAAATTTGTGGGGTTGTACAGCTCCACGCAGTTGCTGCTCTTGTGTTTAAACCATCTCTGGTTTCCCTTTTGTCTTTGTTTTCCAGGAGATCCCAGGTGATTGAGAAATTTGAGGCACTAGATATTGAGAATGCAGAGCACATGGAAACAAATGCCTCGGGAGGTGCTGCCCTTTCCAGCGAGACGCGGCAGGGCAGGAGCGAGAAGAGAGTTTTCCCACGGAAACGGGTAAGATGCTCAGCCAAATTCTCCTGGAAGATGAAACCTGGAATTCTGCAGCCCAGGATAGAGGGTTCAGCTACAGGGTTTGTCCTTGGGTGTGGATTTGGAGTCACACGCAGTTCCTGCAGGAGTTGAACCTTGGTGTGTGCTCGGTCTGTGCAAATTTTCCTGCTCTGCTCCCTTGGCCCAGGTGTAGGTCAGAGTGGGAAATCAGGCTGTCTCTTCTTTCTCCATAATAACACAGGGAAACTTCAGATCCAGCATGGCAGGACACATCAGGATAGGGTGAAGGAACAAAAAAAGCCAGGTTTGAGAGCCCCAGATATGCTTGGATATAATGGGAACAAATTAATGCCTGAAAGGACAAAAAAATGTATTGCCAAGGAAATGACACTTGTTCTGAGCCTGAGATGTCCCTTAAATAAAGCAGATTTTTATGCCATGAGCCAAGAGAGCAGGACTCTGTCCTAGTTTCTGCACTGATCTGGGCTAATGCTGTTCACACAGGACTTCACTTGTGAAGGAGCAGCCGTGGGCTCCATCCTGGACGTGTCTGCGTCACCTCTGTCCCCACACCGCCGGGCAAAGTCACTGGACAGAAGGTCCACGGAGTCCTCTATGACGGTGAGCCACCAGGGCCATGTCCCCTACCTTGGAGGAGGACATGAGAGGCCCTTCCCAGAAGGTCTCACAAAAACTGGACTGTTGCTGCTTTCCTCACAGCCAGCACATAGGATATGGGATACACTCAGACTTGGAGCAGGTTCAGGGACCTGAATCTGGTGTGAAGAACCACACTTCTTGCTTGTTGCAGAAATCAAAACTCAGAGTCTTGTGAGGAGCACTTAAAGTGCTGCAGCAGCTTAGGAAGCAGACTCTGTTCTGGTTATTTTCCCCTGGAATACCCCATTTCCTCGATGCTTTGTGTGATGTGTCAAACACTCATGCTGTAGGTCACCCTGGAAGTGTTTGGGTCACCTCAGCTGGCCAGAGCCCTTCTTTGCCCCATGGTGTCCCCCAGCAGAGGCTGCAGCAGGGCATTTCCAGCTCACAGAGGGTCAGTCCTGTTTCTGGACAGAGCAGCTGCTGTGTCATGACTGTGGTATTTTCATAGGATCACAGAATCCCAGAATGGTTTGGGATGGAAGGGACCTTAAAGATCATCCTGTTCCAATTCCCCTGCCAGGGGCAGGGACACAGACCAGGCTAAGCAGACACATGTCCTAGTTTTCTAATGCCATTTCCTTGATGTTTATGCAGTTGGAAGAGGGTGTGAGTGGGATGAAGGCTGCAAGGAAGGGCTGAATCTTCCCTCCTGAGCTTTCCTCCCTTTGCATATTTCAAATGCTCACCAGACCTGGAGGCAAACAGTACAGAATAAACACAAAGTGCTCTTCTCTCCCTCACCGCCCTTCTGTAGGAGCAAAATAAATACACTTGCTAGTCTCTCAAATAGATTACAGAGCTACTGTAAATACAAGTTGCATTTTTTTGTGGATGGATGGCTTCAATTCAAGGACTTACCAGAAAAATTCAGTAGCTTGGTGTTTCTGGAGCTTGTTCTGTAGACCTGTACAGCCACAAGAGTGATTTTAAAATTCTTGGTGGGAATAAAAAGTGCAAGAAGTGCATGTGAAGTGGCAGTGCACCTTATCTAGTGAAGGGAAGAAAGTCATGCAGGTTTAGATGAGATACTGGGAGTATATTCTTCCCTGTGAGGGTGGTGGAGCACTGGCACAGGTTGCCCAGGGAAGCTGTGGCTGCCCCGTCTCTGGAAGTGTTCAAGGCCAGGTTGGGTGGGGTTTGGAGAAGCCTGGGATAGTGGAAGGTGTCCTTGCCATGGCAGGGTGTGATCATGAACAGGATGATTTTACTGTTCTTCCAACCCAAAACATTCTATAATTTAATGCTTTACTTTCCCATGTGTTTTTGTGGAGCAGAACTGGGTTCACACCACCACTGGATCACTCAAATGTGGAATGTGCTGCCCCACGAGTTTGATTGAATAAACTCCCAGACCCGGTTTCTATTGCTGCCCTTGCTGTAACCCATTTCAGATGCTGCAGCTGGCTTTCACACACTGCTGTCCTTTTCCCTTCCTCCTCCACTCTGCAGCACGTGGAGCAGCTGGAGGAGCTCAGCCTCGGGGGAGTGAAAGCATTTCCACCACATCCTTCCCTGCACACAGGCAGGGCTAGGAGGACGGGTTGGCAGCCATTATCCCAAGCTGTCCTCCTTGCTTTTTTCAGGAATTCAACACCCCCCTGCACCCACATTGAAGGAAAAAGCAGGTGTCACTTGGGTGGTGCAGGGCTCAGATTCCCTGTATTTCCAGCCTTGGGAACTCAGCCTGTTTTAAGCCCTGCAGCCTTGCATCAGTAGCACATAGTTTTTCTTCCATAATATCTATCTTCTTCCATAATAGAGAGTAAAACTGCCTGAAGTCTTGCTAATTCCTTGTTTATCCTTTTTGTGTAATGCTGGTGTAGCAGTAGGAAATTGCAGGAGAAATGGTAGGAAGGGAACAGCCTGAATAAACTGCAGAGGTGTGCAGAGGTCTCAGTTCCTCCTAGGAGCAAACATTTAACCACCATGCAGTGTAATGGTTCAGTTTGGACTAGATGACCTTTAAAGGGTCCTTCCAACCCAAACTAGTCTGTGATTCTATGAATTTAACTGTTGTTCGTCTCTTTTATTGCTCTTCTGGGTTTTATCAACTTGCTGCTGTTGCCTTCTGAGCGCAGATGCTTCTTCCCTCTCCTGATCCTTCTATCCTTTCTTCCAGCCTGACCTGCTGAACTTCAAGAAAGGCTGGTTGACAAAGCAGTATGAGGATGGGCAGGTGAGTGAGGAGAAAGCTCTGCCCTTCGTGTCAGTGTTTGATGCTGTGGTCAGTCCTGGTTTCTGGCAGCTCACTCTAACATCCTGGCTGTGCATGGAGCAGCTCTCAGTGCTGATGGAGCCCCAGTGTATGGAGCAGATCAGTATTGGACTTCTCTTGAAGTGGGAATTGCTGGTGCTTTGTCCTGGGGAGGTTCCAAAGGTGGATATCATATCAAGCCAGGGCAGCTTGGATGGCAGCGCTGGTTTCATGTTCCTGTTCCCTATTTATTAGTCTCATCTCCCTTGTGACCCAGCAACCTCTTTGGTGTCAGTAATGAGGCTCAGGTAAAATTTCCTGAGTGCCAGGGAAGTGGCAATAAATAAATAAATGGCTCTGAGGGAAGCAGCTGGTGTCACTTTCTTGCTGCCAGTTCCCAAAGGGTTGCAGGATATTCTGCTCTATTGGAGCCTTAGGAGTGGGCACTGGTGCTGAGGCAGTGTGGATGGCCTTGGCTGTTGCAAACCACCCCTTCCCTGGATTCCCTTCCCTCCTACTCAGCTGTCAAGGGAAAATGAGGGCAATTTTCTTGTGGCTGTGGGTGGCCCAGGCTCTCCTGTGGGTACCCCTGGGTCCAGGGACACATCCATAGACAGCCAAAGGGGAATTGGCAGCTGGAGCTAGTGCTTTGTTGACTGAAAGCTACCTTGGGTGAGCCTGTGCTGGAAGCGTTCAGGAGGCAGATTTGTATAGAGCAAGGGCTAAGAATAGATTCCCAGCTCAATTTCTAGGTACTGCTGATAAAACATGAGTGTTTTACTACTTTTTTTTTTTTTTTTTTGTGCTGAAAAGGCTTTAAGTGCAGTCCCTAAAAGCCTCTTCTTGCAGTGGAGCTAATGGGGAGGCTGTGACTGCGCTGTGGCTCTCGCGGTGTCACTGTCACATGCAGGGTCTGGTACTCTGCAGGGTGGCAGCAAACCATCACTGTCCCTTGCACTGCTGCCTGTTTGGGTCTCCCCTTTCCCATGGAGGGGCCTTGATGAAGCTACGTGTGGAGTTGGGAAGGGCAGGCAATGAGCTGTGTCCTTGGTGGGGGGACTCTGCCAGTCGACCTGTGACGAGCAGCTATGACTATGCTGGTGGGGAAGGAGCAGGATTGCGACTGCTCCATCTTTGTTGTTTCCTAGTGGAAGAAGCATTGGTTTGTGCTGACTGACCAGAGCCTGAGATACTACCGGGATTCAGTGGCAGAGGAGGTAAGTGCCTTCTGTCAGTGTTCAACAGGGCAGCTCCTGGTGCTCCCAAACAGAAGCTGGGCAGGTCACTGCCTCCCTCAGTGCCCCCATTCCCAGATGCTGAAATCCTGGAGCCCCTTCAGGGCTTTGTGCTTTTCAGGGACCTGCTGTGCCTCCCTGTGAGCCCACCAGGCTTTGGGGCTGCAAAGCTTTGTGGCTTATTTTCCCTCTTCCCTCTGCAGGCAGCTGACCTGGATGGAGAAATCGATTTATCCACGTGCTACGATGTCACTGAATACCCAGTTCAGCGGAACTACGGCTTCCAGATCCACGTAAGGACAACATGGGGAGGAGGAAGAGTCCTGCTGCAGGACATCTGATGGGGATGTTTGTCCTTGAAAAAGGGAACATCTCCCCAAACACACCAGAAAGGTCACTCAGCATCCCCCTGCAGTGCTCCAGAGAGTTGTGCCCTTGGGGTTGAGAGCCAGTTTTTTGGCTGTCAGGAAGGGGAGGTTTTGTCACAGCCTTAGTGTCTCACCTATGGCAGAATCAGCCTGGTTGCTGAGAAATTCTAATGCCCACAGGGAGTGTGCTGTGGGATGGAGGGACTGGGTTTGACCTCTGTGTGGCTAGGAAGCAGTGCCCCAGCACCAGGGGCTTGGGGATGGGTGCAGGGTGGTCTTGGGGAGTTGCGAAGCTGCTGGTGGGTGCAATCACCTGCTCTGAGCTGTTCTTTCTCTCTCTGTAGACAAAGGAAGGGGAGTTCACCCTCTCTGCCATGACATCGGGTATCCGCCGCAACTGGATCCAGACCATCATGAAACATGTTCGCCCCACCACTGCTCCTGATGTAACAAGGTAAGGGGGAGTGCAGCAGCCCCTGCAGCTGTGTGGTTTGCTGTGCAGGAGTAACTTGTCCCTCATCCCTTTTCTTTTCCTCTTTCTGAGCCTGTCTGTTCCTGGAAGCTGCAGCTCTTTCTCACATCTCTCTGAGCTTAATTTGGATACACTTTGTGGGAACGCTGATATGCCGAGTTCTTCTTACACGTGCAGATTTCAAAGAGGGTTGAAAATGTGGTTTTAATTTGTGCATAGGAATATGAAATACTGTTTCTGTATCAAGGCTCCTCTGGATTCCCACCAGGTATTGTGAAACCAATTGGATTCAGTTGTGCTGGGTTCACCCTTTCCTCTGGCTACTGTTCAGCACGAGCTACCCAGCCCTTCTATGGGTCACAACAGCAGCAGCCCAGGGTTCAGTTTAGAAACTGTTTGGCTCTGATCTATTTTAAACTCCAGCCAGGAATTCATCTTCCCTCCTCTTCTGATCTTCCAGAAAGCTGCTGCAGCTCGTCCCCCTTAAGCTGTAGTAACGCTGGTGTCTCCTCCTGCGTCGGTGCCAGAGGAAGGGGACCTCGTGCATCACAGAGTACCTTCTGTGGGAACTTCTGGCTGTGTGTGCAGGGTGTTTGGCCTCCTCACAGCTGTCTGTGCTGGCCACACAGCTGGCCACACTAGTACAGGCCACCTCTTACAGGCCACCTCTTACAGGCTGCGTGGACATGGCTGCAACACTGTCTCCTGTCCTTACTGTAGCTGCAGCCAGCAGGTTTTTGCCAGGTTTGTCCCTGTGTTGATGGAATGGCTCTTCTCACCCAGTGCTGTTGACCTGGAGATGCTCCAGCCTCTCCTTCCCCATCCTGCTTAGCCCTTAGCCACTGTTTTCCCAGCCCTGCTCAAGCTCTGGTGGATCTCACAGGGGTCTTGGGGAAGCCGCCTCTCTCCTCACTCCTGTGTATGTTTGATTTCCATGCAATCCAGGAAAAACTTCTCTTTGAAACTATCCGTGCTGAAGCCCAGGTTGGAAAACTGTGTTCTCTCCTGTATTAACGTTCTGTGGTTTGTATATCTCGTGATTCACTGCATGCTCCTCCTTTTCTGCACCTCGGATGGGAAGTCCTGCAGTTTCCATTTATTTTTCTTTCTTTTCTTTCCCCCTTCCTTTTTTCTTTTTTTTTTTTTCTTCCTTTAAATAAAAGCCAGAGAGAAGGGAAGAAGCAACCTGGTCTTGACCCTTGATTACCCCACACTGGTATCTTCCGATGTGACTAGATACGAAGATGAAGACCAAGGAAATTTGAGGGGACCTCTCTGCCTTTAAAGAGCCAGATGTATTTATGGTTGCTCACAGGTTACTGAAGCACAATAGCCCTGTGCTCACTGTCTGCACCTGCTCTGAGCCCACACAAAGTGGTTTCACTCGGCTTTTCCTCTGAGAGGGTCCAGGCGCAGGTCCTGGTTGAGCAGTAACTTGTTACACTGCGCAAACAGACTGAAGCAATCCTGAGCTGGGAGAAGGGAATGATGTGTGTGCTTCTGTTGTTTCCCACCCTGCTGGTGTCAGACGGGGTAGAGGCTGGTGTGGGTTGGTCACATTGCTGAGGAGACCTGTGCTGTGTGTGCAGCAGGGCTGTGTTCACTGGTGCCTGCCTGGCAGCCCTTGGCAGCAGTGTGGGGTATCTCAGCCCATCCCACCTGGCTTTGGGATGTCATTGCATTCCACACTCAGGAGGCAGTGGGTGAAGGGGTCTGCTGGAAGGCTGAAGGACAAACTGCCCATGGCTTAGCATGGAGGAGTGCCAGGTGCTGGCGCAGTGTGGCCAGGGGCAGGCGGGGTGTTGTGCTGGGTGTGCTGGGAGGGCAGTGGTGGTCACCCACCTCTGGGATGGCCCCAACCCACACACTCCTGCAGCCCTTGGCCATGTCTCATTAACCTGCTGCCATGGCTCCACCTAGCCAAACACTCCTTGTCTTGGTTTCTTGGGCCTAATGATGGTTTACATTGCTGCATGTGTCAGCACCCAGCGTGGAGCAGATGCTGCACTGCTCCCTGCCCTCAACAGTGCCCTGCAATCTGCAGAGACACTAATTACAGTCCGTTAATGATGATGGGGCAAATAGAAAATACCTCTATGAACAAAAGTGGCTGCTTGAGACCTGGATCCATGGTGAGCTCACAGCCCTTGTGAGGCTGGGTTCCCCAGTGCTCCCCAGTTCCTGCCACCTTTGTGTGCTTCTTGCCACAGCGTGCTCAGCTTGCACTGCTCCCACACCCACCCCTATTAAAAAAAACCTTTTTATTTTGACCTATAAACACCATTGGGAGGCAAAGACCACTCCCTTCCTGTGTGATATGAATTAATTTCATTAATATGGTGGAGGAGATGTGAAATGGTTGAGCACAATTAGTAGCCATGGGGCACTTGGAGGAGATGAAATGAGAAACTTAGGGTCAACCTTCTGAGTGTTTTCACTTCGTTCCCAGCGGCCGTCCCTCTGCTCCCTGACCCACATCCCATGCCCTTTGGAAAGCAGCAGAGGAGAAATGAACTCCTGAGAGATGACATCTCTAGAAATGCCAAGATTCTTCCACGTGGGATTTAGGACAGCAAAATTTCTGTATCCCAACGCCATATGGCAGGCCACGGGACCCCCATTTCTTTCCTAACACTCTTCTCCATTTTAAGACTGAATCTCACCCCTGCTTTACTTAAAAATGCAGCTGTAATCACTAACTGACTCCAGATTGAGAGCCTGGCTTTGGAGTCGTGCAGTATCATGGGTGAGGAGCAGTGACATTTCATCATCATGCCTTCTGGGTTTATTTTATTAGCTGCAAGTGACAGCACTGAAGAAGGAGTTATCTCTGAGCTGGTTTTAGCCTGTAACTACCAGAGTCTCTCAAAACCCAGCTCTACTGAGCTGTGGTTTGCTGCTGGATGACAGTGCATCGGAAGATACTAGCCCATCCAGAGCCATCTCTTCTGCCCCATCCTTTGTTTTGGGCGTGTGCACATCCATGAGGTTCTTGGCTGGGGGTTGCGGTGTGTTTCTGAGGTGGGAGAAGCCGAAATGCTGCTGTTGCTGCTGCTGCTGCTGTTCCAAATCACGGCAGTCCCCATGCATGTGGTCCCATGGGTCAGAGCTTGTAGTGAAGGGCACAGTGAGCTGTTTTTCAGCTTTTGCAGAAAGCTTGTTGAGCCCCTGCTGGAGGCTGGGGATGTTGTGGTTGTATTGGAAGCTGGGAGAGCCAGGAGTCAGCCTGAGCAGCAGGACTGTGCCTTGGGAGGAAGCTGTTGGAGCTTTGAGTAGCAGAAAGAGTTCAGCAAGTGCCCACTACTCCCTTGGGACAGGCTTCCTCCACAGACTTAGCATACTGCTGTTTTCTGGTTTAATTTTGATCTGCATGTTACAGGGCTGGCATGTCTGTATTTAATAAGCTAATACTGCATTATGGATTATCTGTAGGTTAGAAATGGTATTGCCTTCCCATATTAACTTCCCCTGCCTGATGAGTATGTCTCCCCCCTCAACCCACCATTCCTAACTCAGCACTAAAAATCATTCCTTGCTTGAGAAGTTGGCATTTTCAGTGATTTCCGTGATGTGTTGAGTAACGCGCTCTCCTTGCTGCACTCACCCCTGCCTGTGCCAGGGTGGCTGTCCAGTGCCAGAGGGGCTGCCCAGTGCCAGGGGGCTGCCCGTGCTGCCTGTGGGGCTGGGTGCCCTGGGGAAGTCTGTGCCTTCGGGGAAGATAGTGGCATGGAGAAGTTATAGACCCATTAATACTTTACCAAGCTGAAGGGGAACCTTACCCTAGTTTCCCAAGACTCTTGGAACTGCTCTGTGCTACTCCACCCCACAGCTCTGAAGCTAGCCTGGCTTTGATGGGATTGGTGGCATCTTTCCCACAAGCACATGACTATGCCAGTTGGGGTGTGCATGGAGACCCACAGCTGGGGAGCTGGAGGAGCTGTTGGAACCTCTGTCAGCACAGTTTGGGGTTGCTGCCTCAGCCATGGGTTTGCTGCTTGGTCATGGTCACTGGCCCCAGTGTGGCTGCCAAGGAGAAGCAGGGTTGGGATCAGCTGCTCTCCTGGTGCCAGGGTGTCCCAGGAGCAGCTGGGGCCGCTTGCACCAAGGCTTTGCACACCAGCACAACCAGGGGAAGGGCAGCAACAGCTCCTGCACATGAGGGGAGACGGAGGGGCAGGGGGCACCCACGTGGCATTGGCTTGGGCTTCCAGCAGCCCTTTTCCACCCGGCTCTCGGAGGCATGCATGGGAGCGCCTGGCTGTCTCCAGCACCCACTGATACTTTCCTTCACCCTCTCTCTGTCCTCGTAGCTCATTGCCGGAAGAGAAAAGCAAAACAAGCTCTTCCTTCGAGACCGGTCCAAAGCCGAGCGAGAAGCCGGATGCGGAACAAGCTGAACTGGACATGGAGCAGAAGCGGAGCCGAGCCCGCGAACGCCGACGAGAAGGACGGTCCAAGACCTTTGACTGGGCTGAATTTCGCCCCATCCAGCAGGCCCTGGTGCAGGAACGTGCGAACGCTGCAGACTCCTCCAGTAGCGGCTCAGCCGCCTTCCCCAGGGACACCGGAGCCGCCGACGCTGACCCGGGAGAGCTGGAGCGGGAGCGAGCCCGGCGGCGGGAGGAGCGGCGCAAGCGCTTCGAGATGATCGATGCCGTGGATGGGGCAGGGTCAGAAGAGGCACTGAGGATGGAGGTGGACAGGATCCTGCCCGTCCCAGCAGACATCAAACCACAGAATGTCCACGTGGAGATCGAGCAGCGCTGGCACCAGGTGGAGACCACCCCACTGCGGGAGGAGAAGCAGATCCCCATCACACCCCTGCACCTCGCCAACGCCGAGGACCGGGAAGAGGGGCTGGCGAAGCAGCACCTGACCACGCTGCTGGAGAAGGAGGTAAAGGGGTGTGTAGGGTGCAGGCTGCCTGTCAGAATGGCCTTCAGGCCACTGGGGTGATGGTAGGGAGCCTGAGATAGGCTTAAAAATAGCTGTAAATATTCCTCCTTCATAATAGCAACTAGCGGAGATGCTGTAGGTTCCTTGGGGAGCTGGCAGGACACGGATCTGCATCTATTCTTGTTCAGCCTTGCCAGCAGCTTTCAAGTTCCCCACAACTGCAGAAAGGGTTGTTCTTACAGCCTGGTACTTCCTTACCCCTCCCAGCCAGTCCCAGCCTGATTTGTGATGGTTGTAGCCAGCCTGTCTCTGACAAAATGGGTACAATCAAGGCGTATTAGCCAGACTACAAATTCAAACTCCTAATACTCTGTGCCTCTGCAGCTATAGAGATTTGTGTCTGCAGCTATAAACTGCCTTGAGTTGCAGCACACACCACAAAAGTTGCTTTTTGTGGAGCCTCCATCAAATAGTCTTAAGATTTTTGGAAAAGAATGGAGGAGACTCAGTTTACTTGGAAGAGTTCCATGGCTGGGATTAAAAAGGTTGTTGAGTTGGGATTAAGGTGTATTAGTGGGAATGAAAGAGGTAACCTTTTCTTATGGAGTAACCAGGAATATCACAGAGCAGAACTGGGCTGGGATTTGCCAGGGTTGTGCCTGGCACGAACTGGTGCCATTCATCCTTTGCCGCAGTGAGCTTTACGAATTACACTATTGCATAAATAAGTTCTTTCAGAGGGGAGGGATTTTCCTGGCAAAATGAAATCCAGGTCTCAGAGCAGAGCAGAGCAGCGCTGCCTTCAAAAGCTCTGTTAATTCTGCTCTATGTCCCCTCCGAGCCACTTGTTCCTTATGGCTGATCCCCTGCCCACTCCCTGGACACTGTCTCTGTTCGTGTCCCTCCAGCTGGAGCAGAAGCAGAAGGAGGCCCTGGAGCTCCTGGAGCAGAACCGGCACCTGCAGGATCAGCTGAAAGTGGCTCTGGGCCGAGAGCAGAGCGCCCGGGAGGGCTACGTGTTGCAGGTAGGAGAGCAGGGAGGAGAGGGAGATCCATCTTCCCTGTGCCCAAGGTATCCCCAGTGGGCTTCTGTCTCTGGTGTTTGTGGGGACATCCTGGGTGACCACCGCTGAGCTCTGAGAGATTTGATCTTCTTGCAAACATGGCTAGTTATGTAGCATTACCAGAGTCATCTGCTTATGGAAACCTCTGATCTGGGATGGAATAGAACGTAACATTACCTGTTAGCTGTCCCAAGGGAAAACAAAACTGAGCCAAACAGATGGGACCTCAGCAAAGTACACCTCTGATCCATCCCATACTGTGTTTTGCCTTTGTAGCAGCTGTTTCCCCCTTTCTGTGCCCCAGATACTCCCCTCAGGTAGTGGGGTGAACACAAGGCTTTCCAAGCATCCTGTAGCCCACCAGTTGCTCCTGACTGGGGATTTTGAGTACCCGTTTTACAGGCAAACACAGAACACTCAGATATATCTCCTGGGCACATTCCCTCCAGCCAGATTGGGATTTGCACTGGGATGACCTTGGATGATCTTGGATCACTTTGGTGGTTTCTGCTGGAATCTACAAGATTCCTCAGCAAAGCCTAGAAATGAGTTTTGGAGGATCCAGCAAAAGAGGCAGGATGGTCTTTGGGGAAACCTTCCCTCCCCTTGTCTAAACAAAGCAGGTTTTTCCCAGCCATTCCTCTGTGAACATCCATGTCTGGAGGAAATCGTGGCACCTGCAGGGAATCTTCTGGCTGCTCTCAGGAGTCCATAGTCCTGTTCTGTTCAGGGGCAGCATTTTGACCTGCTCAAATCTACTTGACCAGACTGGCTGTGGATCATAGTGGCCATGCATGGCCACACACTGCGGTCCCATGGCAGCAAACCCAGTGTCGATGCCAAACCTTGCATCCTTATTTCTCACAGGAAAATATTCCCTGAGGAAGTTGCACAGGCAGTGGAGCCAGCCCAGGGAGGGGGACGTCTTGCCGTCCTTGCCCATGATCTCCCAGGAGGAGTAATTAATTCATTTCTGGAGTCTCTGAGCTGACAGTGCCTGCTTGGAGGAGTTCCATTTTCACTTGGCAGAGCTGGAAGAGCAGAGAGTCTGACCTCCCTTTGCCTGGAGCCTGGAAAAATCAGGAATGGGGTTAAAAGCTGGATGCTGAATCCATCATCAAATTGAAGTTGGCCACAGTGCCTCAATATGAGGAGGGGTGGCAAGAGGGGAAGCCTGCAGAGAGGCTGAGATGCAGTGAGAAGTGACCCAAACTTGGACCTGGAAGTTGGAGAGGGGTTTTGGAAAGGTTGGAGGCTTTTGCCTACTCCAGTCTAATTGTTCTGGGGATTTCCCTTGTGTTTCCTGGGAGCCAGAGGGATTAAAGTCCTATTGTAGAAGGGAGTAACCCCACCAAACCCTGTTCGGGTGGAGGGAGTGGAGCCACTGGGGGAATTCTGCAGCCCCAGACTGCAGACAAACATCACAGGATTTTCTTGGACAAACCCTCTGACTTTCATGTGCCCCCCCTGACCCCCCCATCATGCCTGATTTTGAGGAGGTTCCTTCGTTGTCTATGAGGAGGGCTGATGGAGAAGCCTGACTGCTGCCAAACCCATCCCTCCTGAGCTGCCTAGGAGGCAGCAACCCCTCCTTGGCAGCCTGACCAGCCCTGCACAGACCCCATGAGCTGCCTGTTCTGTGAGGCAGTGCTGAGCCACCCCTCCCATGCATGTGCCATGCACCGAAGCCTCTCTGGCCTCGTGTAACTCCTCTCTTGCTCTGAGCTTCCTCGGGATGGGGCACCCTAACCTTGATCCCTACTGGGAGAAACACCAGGAGCTCGTGCTCCTTTCAGATGGGCTGGAGACATCCCTAGCTCCAGCTGCTGTGGGTGGGAGGGGGCACGCACTAACCTGTCCCGGGCGGATGTTCTTGCATGTTTTTGGTGTAAAGCATGAAATTTAACTTAACATAACTGAGTGTCACATCTGTGGGCTTTCCTTAATCAGCAACCAGAGTACAGCAAGGCAGGCCAAATTCCTAGGCTTAACGCTGTGCTTCTCTCGCCTCTTCTTGTCTGTGTATTTTTTTTTAAGATACATAATTTCTGTCGCCTTTTGCATGACGCTTTCTGTGAGTTTTCTCTTTGCATGCTCCATTGCTTTGGTTTGAATCTCACAAAGGTTGGTTTCTTTCATTTTTACATTCTCATCACACCTTTTCCTTCCCTCCATTTGTTGGGCTTTTTATTTTGTCTTTTGTTGGTTTATTTTATTTTGCAGGTAGAGAAATTAGATCCTCCCTAGCCCTAAGCTTTAGCATAACAGCATCTCTCTAATGCAATGAGCAGCCACTCAGTCCTGTTTGGCAGGCACAGAAATGACATCGCCACCACAATAGCTGGCCCATCGCCCTGTGTTTGGGTGGGATGTGATGTCATTTGCTGTCACCTCACTTACTGTTGTTGCTTTTGGTCGGTGGACTGTATTACCTGAACTGTGCACTTTTTGTTTCACAACCAAAAAAACAAACTCACTAAAAGAAAAGCAGTTCCTTTCTCCTCCCACCTTGTTTCATCTCCTCCTCCTCGTCATCCTTGGCATTTTTCTTTTGTCTGTCTGTCTCCATTTTACTACTGGTGTTTCTTTTTCATTGTTTTTTTGATTCTGTTTGAGTTTGGGTTTATTTTTTTTTTCCATTTAGCCTGTTACTGTACAGCTGTTTTGATGTCGTGGTCAGTGTTTTCTGTTACTGGAAAGCAGTTGTCGCTCATTTAAAAAAAAAAAAAAAAGTTGGTTAAACAAACCAAATTGTGCCAAGAACAAATCATCCCAATTGGAGCTGTGGGTAGCAGCCAAGTCGCTGCGAGGAGCTTTTCCATGGCCTGCCTGGCCAGAGGTGTGACACTCAGAAGGGAGAGCCAAGAGTGTTACTAATCTAGTATTTAATCAATTTTTTTAAGACCGAGGTGGCCGCCTCGCCATCAGGTGCCTGGCAGAGGCTCCACAAAGTCAACCAAGACCTCCAAAGCGAGCTGGAAGCCCAATGCCAGCGTCAAGAGGTGATCAATCAGCAGATTCAGTCGCTGAAGCGCAGCTACGCCGAGGCCAAGGACGTGATCCGGCACCACGAGGCCGAGATTCAGAGCCTGCAGGCGAGGCTCAGTAACGCGGCGGCCGAGCTCGCCATCAAGGAGCAGACCCTGGCCAAGCTCAAGAGCGACCTGAGGAGCGAGAAGGAGAAAGCCAAAGAGCAGCTGGAGGAGTGGCAGCACGGCGAGGCCACGCTCAGCTCCCAGCTGAAGGCCAGCGAGCAGAAGCTGAAGAGCGCGGAGGCTCTGCTGCTGGAGAAGACCCAGGAGCTGCGGGACCTGGAGATGCAGCAGGCTCTGCAGAGGGACCACCAGAAGGAAGTGCAGCGGCTCCAGGACAGGATTGCAGACCTCAGCGGGCAGCTGAATGCCAGCGAGCAGGCACGGGTCCTCATGGAGGAGAAGCTGCAGAAGAACTATGAGGCTTTGCTGGAGAGCTGCGAGAGGGAGAAGCAGGTTTTGATACAGAGCCTGAAGGAGGTGGAGGACAAGGCAAACGAGTACGAGAACCAGCTGCAGAACAGCGAGCAGCAAATGGAGATTCTGCAGAAGGAGAAGTTAAGCGCCAAGTTCGAAGGGAGCGAGCTCGTCCACCAGCTGGAGGAGCAGCTGGCCATGAAGGAGGCCAGCATCCAAAAACTTGCCGAGCACATCAAGGAGCTTGAAAGAGAAAGGGATCAGATCAAGTGCCGGTTCCACGAGCTCATGAATCAGGTGGCCGAGTCGGATAACGAAGTTGCAAAGCTACAAGCGAAGTTGAAAATGGAAGAGACCAACTACCACAATCTGGAGCAGTCGTTCGAGGAGGTGTCAGATCAGTTCCGGGGGGTGCAGGAGGTGCTGAAAGAGAAAGAAGAGGAGCTGAGACATGTTAAGGAAATGCACTTGAGAATTGTGGAGAAGAAAGATCAAGATCTCAGTGAGGCTTTGGTTAAAATGGTTGCTTTGGATAGCAGTTTAGAGGAGACTAAAGTAAAGCTAAAGGCCAAGGAGGAGGCTTTAAAGAAATTAGGTAGTGTGGGCAGAGGTCCATGTGCTGAGGAGGCAGAAGACCTTGGCCCTAGTCTTGAGGCTGACGAAGGTCATCCACCCCAACTAGGGCAGGCTCTGCAAACTCAGGATGTCCTCCCACCTCTGACTTACGCACTGAAGGAGGAGGAGGATGAGGTTCTTGAGACCAGTCAGAGGCAAGTGGAGGAGTTTGGCTCCCCATCTAAAGTTGTAGAGCTCCAGGACCAAGAGTTGGTTCAGAAAGCCTTAGCAAAGCCTGATGTAGGAATCATGGGGGCCAAGAGGCAAAGGATCCGTTTTTCAAGCATCCAGTGTCAAAAATACATCCATCCAGATGGATCAGAGAAAAACTGGACAAGCAGTACCTCTTCAGACACAAGCCAGGACAGATCTCTGTCTGAAGAAAGCATGTCTTCAGAGCCAGCTCTGGGTTACCCCTCATCGGGGACGAGCGATTCCGAGACTTATCTCTCCATCATCCATTCCCTGGAAACCAAACTGTATATTACAGAGGAAAAGCTCAAAGATGTGACAATGAAGCTTGAAAGCCAGCATGGCCATAACCAGGAGACGCTCATCGCCCTCCACCATCAGTGGGCCAGCACAGAGTCCCAGCTGCGGGAACAGCTTCAGACCAGCCTGTCCCAAGTCAATGCTTTGATCTCACAGCTGGAGAGCGAGAGGCAGGAAAAGCTGAAGCTCATAGAAAGTCATGTCAGCGAGCTGGGAGGTTTCCAGATGAAAAACGATCAAGCGCTGACTTGCTTAGAGAAGTGCAGGGAGCAGCTAAGATCCTTGCCCAAATCAGACAAGGAAAAAGAGGGTGATTTGTTCCTTGTTACTCTGTCCAGCATGGAAACAACTTTATCAAATGCAATCCAGTCCTTGAGAGGGGCGCCAGTCCCATCAGAGTATCAGCAGAGTGAAAGCCTCACCACAGAGAGCCCTGCTCCAGAAGGAGGGGATCTGGGGGAAGAGGAGCACATCTCCGAGGAGCAGCAAGCAGATGTGTTTGACACTGGTCAGCTGAGGTGGCTTTCTGAGAGGGTGGCATTTGAAGCCTCTCTCATCAACCAAATAGCAGAGTCTTTGAAAAATGCTAGCTCTGAGATAGCCCAGCTCCTGAGAGAGATCCAGGGAACAGCCGGGGTGGTTTTGTTGGAGCCAGTAAGTGTTTCTCATACAGCCAGTGATTTGGCCAGTGTCCTGTCTAAAAAGCTGCTGCTGGAAGGGGAGTTTTGGAGCCAGGTGGAGGAGCTGAGAGCGCATTTGAGCACTAGAGAAGGAGAAGCTGAGGGTAACACAGAAACAAGTTTGGGCTTTTCCCCATGTTTTCTGAGTGCTGTAGCAGATGCTACATTGATCAAGGCAGAACTTGGGTTTGTTGCAGAGAAAATGAGAGAATCTTTTCATCAGAGATTAAAAACAATTGAAGAAGAGCTCCATAATACCAAAACAGCTCTCCAGCAGCACAAATGCATGTTGGAGGAGATCATCAAAGCGTACAGGACTCCTGAGTTTGACAGTGTTATGCACCAGATTTCTGAAGCACTTGAAATACAAAAAGAAGCTTCGGAAAGAACCCAGATCTCTTGGGATGGGAGCTGTCTCCAAATGGTGTCATGCCAGGAATTAGCCAAGGTGGAGGAGACTGGCAGTGCACCAGACCGTAGTAGTGAAGCTCTTGTTTCCATTCAGGAAGATCTTGCCCAGCAACTAAAGGACAAATCCAATGTTCTGAAGGAGATATCTGTTGCCTTACTCTCTCTGCCTCCTGAGGAGGCCATGAGAGACTGTCAGAAGCTCCTGAAGATATCCCAGACTCTTTCCTACCATTCGTGCATGGTAGACCTGGAGCGGTATTCGTCTTTGTTAGTCCACGATGCCATTGTTCAGGCTCAGGTTTGTTACACAGCTTGCAAAGTCCGTCTGGAGCACGAGAGGGAGATGAAGTCCTACAAGGAGTCCTTGCAGAGCATGGATGCGCTGTGCCAGGAGCGTGTGAAGACGGTGTCTCTCCTGCGGGACGAGTACGAGGAGCTGCTCAGGAAGCAGCAGGGGGAGTACAGCGAGGTGATTGCCGTGCTGGAGAGGGAGAATGCTGACCTCAAGGCAAAGGTGTCCCAGCTGGACAACCAGCGGAGACTCTTGGAGGAGGAAGGGCATGAACGCAGCAAGAGCTTGAGTGAGCTGCAGGGGCGGTACGAGGAGGAGATCCGAAATGTGATCGAACAGCTCAACAGGACAGAGGATGCCCTGAAGGCAGAGAGGATGGAGGGGCTCAGCCAGCTGGATGCCATTGTCCGTGACAAGCAGAACATGGAGCAGTATCACCTGGAGCAGATGCAAACGCTGGAGGAAAAGTTCCAGGCCAAGATCAAGGAGCTGCAGGCCATCCATGGCGAGGAGCTGCAGGCACTGCAGGAGCACTACAGCCAGAACCTGCAGCGCCTGCAAGACACCCTCGACGAGTACCAGAGGCAGCACCCTGAGGTGTCCCCCACGGTGGCCCCAGGTGCTGGGGACACCTGGGTGGCCGGTGAGGCGGGTGGCACCGGGCAGGACCCTGGCAGTGACCCAGACTCCATGCACGGCCTGAGGGAACGCATCCAGGAGCTGGAGGCCCAGATGAACGTCATGAGGGATGAATTGGAGAACAAACATCTGGAGGGAAATGCTTCCACTTTGAGGGAAAAATACCAGAAAGACTTTGAAAATCTAAAGGTCTTGATATGTTTAACACTTTCTGCTTTCTGCTGCTGAGCAGCGGGAGGGTGCGTGCAGTCCCGGGGTTCGCTTTCCAAACCAAGGGGCATCCCCTAAAAGGTCCAGCGTGCTGAAACAAGCCCCAAAGTATTAGCCAGGCTTCTGTAGAGTATGGTGTTGCCTTTCTCTCCATGCTGGGGTATTCTAAATGCATTGCTGAGGGCTTGGGAGGGTGGATTTAAGTAGAGTTTTGATAACATCACACTCCTTCAACACAAAGACCTCAGTGTTCTGCCTTGTATCCAACACATAAATTTTGTTGGTGACTTCCCTTTAAAAGCATTCCTCAGTTCTGTCTTTCCCAATCTGATCAAATCTCCAGTCTGTCTCTGCTGCCTTCAGAAATGCAAGATGAAACGGAAACTTGGTGCTCTCAAAATGTATGTTCCTAGGGAAAGTAGCTGCAAACAGATGCCAAATTCTGTGGCAAAGCAGTGCTCCTCTGCAGGATGCTGTGAGGACCACGCTGGTGTTGGACACAATAATTTGTTACGCAACAAAGAGTGCACAGTTATGGAGGTGAGGTGCAGAGAAACCCACTGACAATGAAATGCCACCATTCAAATTACCCCACCAGTCAGACTGGCTGTATAACTGGTTTGAAATCATCCAGCATCTAAAAAAAAATGGGTTTGGTGGTTAGTTTTTCCTGGGAGAGCACTCCCAGTTTGGAAGTGAGTTTAGGGTTGTAGAGGACTCTGGCAGTACCAAGGGAGGCTGCCAGGCTGAACAGAAAGCCTAAAGGGCAGCGATGCAGAGACTGTGGCAGTGAGGTTTTCACAGACCAGTTGCTTTTAAGAATCGGCAAAAATGTGGCAGAGCTTGCTTCCAGACACAAGATCCATTTGAGACACATTTGAGTTGGGGGTGAAGTATGGCTCAGCCCCAGACAAAAGCTGGTTTTATCCTGGGGAGAGCAATAGTTTTGCTGAATCCCATTGGAATTAAGCAGTGATGGTCAGAAAGCCAACCAAGCAATTGGAAACCTGCTTAACTAGAGGCTTAAATATATGTTCCATTCTTCTCTTAAGAGCCTGATGTAGGAATGTGACATCAGTAGCACAAGAGTAAGTCTTCAACCTGGAGAAGAGAAGGTTCCAGGAAGCCCTTGGAGCCCTTTCCAGTGCCTAGAGGGGCTCCAGGAGAGCTGGAGAGGGACTTTTGACAAAAGCATGAAGTAACAGGACGAGGGGGATGTCCTTTAGATGAAAGAGGGTAGATTTAAGTTTAATATTGGGAAGGAATTCTTCTCTTTCAGGGTGGTGAGGCCCTGCCACAGGTGGCCCTGAGAAGCTGTGGCTGCCTCATCCCTGAAAGTGTCCAAGGCCAGGTTCAAGGCTTGGAGCAACCTGGAATAGTGGAAGGTGCCCCTGCCTGTGACAGGGTGTGGAACAGGATGGACTTTAAGGACCCTTCCAACCCAAATCATTCTGTGATTCTATGAGATACCGATTTGTATATGTGGATTTATGGCAATGCATTTACAATACATGAAATAGTGAATCTACAGGCAGACCTATGGCAGAGTATGCACCTTCTTCTTCCAAAATTAGAGGTGTTTCAGGAGTTGGACTTGATGATCCTTGTGGATCTCTTCCAACTGAGCTTATTATATGATTCTGGGTGTAATGAAGAATCCTGCAGGGCTGCTCTGTGCCACAGCCAAGTCCAAGCAGGTTCTGGCACAGAGTTAGGAGTTTAAAAAAATGAACAAACAAACAAACAAACAAACAAGGCTGGGAAAGTGAAGAATGCCTTGGGATTAAAAATTAAATGGGAGGGGAAAAAACCACCAAAGCTGAAAATTGGGAATGATTATTAGGCATGGGTAACTGAGCATTAGCCAAGATAATGATACTGAGGGGTATCAGTGATGGTCAGTGGTGTTGGACTGTCCTAAGCACTTTTACCACTGGTGGAGTGAATTTGTCTCCCTAAAATTTCCCATGGGGTCCCAGTGGTCACTAAGTGACAGTTGTCACTTTCCACAGAAAACACTGGTGTTAATCAAGGGAAGCTCAGTTGAAATCAGGAAATAAAGCCAACCTGTGTTGTTAAGGGGAAAAGCCCTTTACAGTGCTTGGCATCAGGTTTGTCCCAAGCTGCCTGATGGGGCTTAGCACCTTGTCCCCACCGTGTGCCCCTTCTTCCCTCGTGGCTTGGGCCTGCCTGTGGCTTTGCTGGTCCTGTCCCTGTCCCACAGCTGTGTGTCCATCCAGAATCCCAATATGCTTGGGCTGGCAGCTGAGCTGGGAACAGGCTGCAAAAAACAGTCTGCTGCAAAGGCAGAAGTCTGGGCTGTGCCAGGGGCAGAAGGACCAGGCAGGAATTTAGGACCTCACCCCTGGTGAATCCCAGCTCCCCAAACTGCTCCTCCTGTGTCCTGGCCTGAGTTCTTTCCTAGTAATTAAATTAGCAAGAAATTTTCCCTGCAGCATTTGTAGCAATACTCGGTTGAGAATTAAGACCCTGTTGCTGTCACATCATCTTCCTTCCACCCGGAGATTGAAAAAAACAGGCATTGCAAAGAGCAGCAGGGGCACAGAAGGGTTTTTTGGTTGCTTTTTTGACCTATATTTGCATTCCCCAACTGGGTCTGCCCCTGTGCATCCCTTTCCCTGGAGCTGTCAGGGGTCGAGTGACTGCAGGACAAGCCCTGACCTTTGCGAGGTCCATCCTGCTCCATGGCTGGGGAAGCAGAAGATCCCTGCTGGACCTGGGGAGCTGAGCTGCCCACTGGCATATGGCTCCTGGTGGGCTCCCCACTGCCATGGCACCAGCCCTGTGCTCCTGGGCCAACCCTTTCCCCTCATCCTTTTGTAGGCAACATGTGAGAGGGGCTTTGCAGCCATGGAGGAGACGCACCAGAAGAAGATCGAGGACCTGCAGCGGCAGCACCAGCGGGAGCTGGAGAAGCTGCGGGAGGAGAAGGATCGCCTGCTGGCAGAGGAAACAGCTGCCACCATCTCAGGTACCAGAGGGTCCCCCGTGGTGGGGCAGCTCTGTGGTGATGGGGACACAGGGGTGGTGTTGGCTGCATTGAAGAGCAGAGCAGGGATGGGGTGAGGGCTAGGTGGGCTGCACAGGGAGATGGGAACGGGCTTGTGGGAAAGATGTTTTAGATGGAAATCCGTCTCCTGATCATCCAGGTTTGGTGCCCATCTCCTGGTCCTTCTCCAGGCTTGGTACCCTTGTCTTTGGCTGTTACACAGTCTGATCTGTTTTCCATTCCAACTCTGAAAGGCATTAGTCATTCCTGTGGTTAAATTATTATGAATTCCACACTGAATTCATTATTCAGTGCCCCAGGGAATGTTAAAACACTGGAGTTCAGGGGCTCTGCATTAAGGAGTCCCACCGTCCAGGAAACAATGTGTGAAGTGGGCAATCATTTGTACGCCATTAAAAAAAAACAGCATTTGCAGCTGGGGCACAGACTGAAGGGGCCATGAAGCAGTGGGAGATTTTCAGGGGTGACTTTGGTTTTGTTCCTTTAAAAAATGAACAGAAACTCAAAAACCCATGGAGGGTGCTGGGTGCTAACAGTGTGCTGCTTCACAGCCATTGAAGCCATGAAGAACGCGCACCGGGAGGAGCTGGAACGGGAGCTGGAGAAGTCCCAGCGCTCCCAGATCAGCAGCGTCAACGCTGACATTGAGGCCCTCCAAAGGCAGTACCTGTAAGACCATCACTGTCCTCTGCTGCCATCTTGCAGGGAGATCACGTGTGGGAGACCCTTCTCACCCATTTGATTCTGGCAATGAGTTTGGGGTTATTTCTTCCCTTGGTCCTGACCCAGCTGCATCCATCAGAGCCTCTTGGTTGCCCATAATCTTTCAGGCACTAGGTCAATGTCCCCACATTACCCAAAATGGCTGCTTTATGGTCCCCAGAAGTAGAAGATGAGCAGCCAGTGCTGCTTTTCATGCAGGTGCAGCAGCAGGGTCGTTTAAAAGGTGAGGAGGAAGCTCTGAACTTTCCATGGCAAGGCTGTCCTCCTGTGGGAACTGAGCAGGACTGCCTGTCAACTTTGTCAGCCATGATACATCTGTGTAAGTTGGGAAGGTGTGCAAATACACCTGGTCCTGGGTGCCCAGAGCAAACTTAGAATCCTGGAATGGTTTGGGTTGGAAGGGCCCTTAAAGCTCATCTCATTCCAGCCCCTTGCCATGAGCAGAGACACCTTCCACTATCCCAGGTTGCTGCAAGCCCCATCCAGCCTGGCCTTAGACACTTCCAGAGATGGACAGCCACAGCTTCTCTGGGGACCCTATGCCGGGGCTTCCCCACCCTCACAGGGAAGAATGTTTCATAGGTAGATTTTGATAGACCTCAGCTCAGTTTTTGGGAACCTGAGAAAGTTCTGCCACTTAACCTCTGGGAGAATGACCTCCTGTCCCCTTTGGTGCCCAAGCATGGCTCTGCCAGGAGAGGGGGTGCTTAGCTCCCTGTTGGTTTGTCCTGGGATGCTGAAGGAAGAATGGGCATGGAGATGTGTGTTTGTGTGGAGAGGGCACTACCCCCCTGTGTGTTCCTCAGGGAGGAGCTGCAGTCGGTGCAGCGGGAGCTGGAGGTGCTTTCAGAGCAGTATTCCCAGAAGTGTTTGGAGAACGCCCACCTGGCGCAGGCGCTGGAGGCTGAGAGGCAGGCCCTCCGCCAGTGCCAGCGGGAGAACCAGGAGCTCAACGCCCACAACCAGGTAAGGAACCCTGCCCTGGTGACAACGAGCTCCCTGCTGAGCCATGGCCATGCTCCCCCTTCCCACAACAGCTCTGCTCTTCTTCCCAGGAGCTGAATAACCGCCTGGCTGCGGAGATCACGCGACTGCGGACCCTGCTGACCGGGGAGGGCGGGGGAGAGGCTGCTGGGTCGCCTCTCACGCAGGGCAAGGATGCCTATGAGCTGGAGGTGAGTTCTGTAGACTGGCCCGTGGGTGGGCATGAGTGCTGTGTACCCCAGGAGCGTGTCACAGCCTGGGAGTGTGTCACAGCCGGGAGGTGTCACAGCCACCCATCGCCCAGTCAGCTCTTGTGGCTGGTCAGTGCTGTTATCATGGGCTGCATGAGGCCAGGAGATTCTGGGGTCCTGATCTTCTCACCACGTCAAGCCAGACGCTCGCTCTTCCTTCTGCAGCCCCTGTCCCTGGGATCCAATCCATGCAAAGCAGTGAGGGACAGAAATTGGGGTGTGCAGGGAGCACATCAGCACTGGAAGCTTGGGCAGGTTCCCAAGAGAACCGGGAGGAGTTTTCTTGTGACAAGCAGAAAACAGAGGCTTTGTGGTGCTGGCATGGGGCTGAGTCTCCAGACCTTGGCTTGATTGCCACTGGGTACGGTAGGTGTCACACTGTGTCTGCTCAGGTGCAAAGATGCTGATTTTTGTTCCCACAGGTCCTGCTGCGGGTCAAAGAATCTGAAATCCAGTATCTGAAGCAGGAGATCAGCTCCCTCAAAGATGAGCTGCAGACAGCACTGAGGGTAATGCCAGGGGTGGTTCTGCAAATCCTCTTACTGTGCTCTGCTTCTGAGTGTCTGTGCTTAGATTTCAGCCCATTTACAACCAGATTTGAAACCATATTTAATTTTTCCCCTGAATGTAATTCAATACCCATTTTGATGTCATCAGTAAAGCACTCCATGTATCAATTTAAGACTTACCCCACAAAGGAGACAGTGTGGGAAAACATCCCTTTCAGCATGATTTCCCCATTTACTGTCACATCAGATCAGATTTAAATGGCACAAACAATCAGTGTTAAAAGATCTGCCCAGCCTCGCAGCGGTGGAACTGGTTTGCTCTGAACAAGCCACGGCCGTTTCTGGGAATTCTGCTTGAATTCTGTGTCTTGGCTAAAAAGAAAAGCCACAAACAAGCCTGTAGCTGAGGGGCTGCACTCACGGGCAGCACTGTGTGCTGGCCCTTGGCTCTCAGCTCTCCATTCCCACAGTCCTGGATCCCTGTTGGAAGCAGATCCCAGGGCATGTGTTGCCCTGGCCAATTCTCTCTCCCTCTGCCAGTTCTTCTTCCTCTGGCGTTTGCCAAGCTCCTCTTTGGTGCATCCACAAACCCCTCAGCTCCAGCTGTCTGTCTGGCTCCATTGGATTGTTCTTGTTCCCTTGCCAGGATAAGAAATACGCCAGTGACAAGTACAAAGACATCTACACGGAGCTGAGCATCGTGAAGGCCAAGGCAGACTGTGATATCAGCAGGTTGAAAGAGCAGCTGAAAGCAGCCACAGAAGCTCAGGGAGAGAAATCCCCTGTGAACACCACTGTATCGGGATATGGTCAGTCCTCCCCCAGCAGCTCTAAGCAGTCCTGGGTGTCCCGAACTAACACTGGCATCCTGGACTACAAAACCTCGTGCAGTAATGGGTCTGAGTGTAGGACTTGGCCTTCCAACCCAAAGCTGATGGGTTTTGAAAGCCTTCTGGTATTTTGCATCAGGAAAACTTGGTGATGCAGGGATGCCCAAAAGCCCCCTCTGCCCTTGGGGCAGCGCTGAGTCAGGCTCATCGGGGCACTTTCCTGGGCTGGGAGGGTAGAGCCCCAGCCCTGTCCTTGCAGGAAGGCAGTGGGCACCAGGCTAATCCCACTTCTTTTGCTTCTTCCCAGATATTATGAAATCAAAAAGCAACCCTGATTTCTTGAAGAAAGACAGATCCAGTGTTAGCCGGCAACTAAGGAATATCAGGTCAAAGGTGAGCTCAGATGTCCTGCCCAGTTGGGATGGGAATGAGGAATGCCCAGCATTTCTCTTAGCTGGGGGTCCCAAATGGGAAAAAAATGGGCAGGGGAACAAAATTAAGAATTTCCCAGCCACTAGTGCTAGCCTGGATGGTTTTTTAATGCGAAAGGACTGACTGTGCAGCCAGGCAGGGCCCACTCACCCTCTCCAGACCCTGCTGACATGGAGGCATGAAACTTCTTCCTGGTTGGAAAAAAGGCTGAAATTTGCTTTGTTGTTTGGTTTTTCACAGGAGGACTATCCCAGTATCTGCTTCCTCTTTTCAGTTGAAATATAGGTGGAAATGTGCACATCATTAGTTTTAGTGTTCGTCACTGCAAGATTTTTTTGTCTTTATCAGCAATGCCTGAGTCCTGGGCATATTTAACACACTCTTTGCTTGTGTGTTAACATGGTGCAGATGGCCCTGTGCTTCTGTGGTCCTTCTGTGCTTGCTCTTGATCCCAAAGCCCAGTGATGCCGTGCCAAGCTCTCCTTGGCAGCCAGTTACATCATGTGGGACCGCAGGGATAAGGAAGGGCAAATAATGCTGATCAGGAGTCAGCATTAAACATAGGGCAGCTGGGAGGAAGCTCTGCATGAGCAAACCTGCTGTGCCTCTCACCTGGTGTCTCGTGCTGATGTTTGAAGTGGTTGGGCCCTTGCAGGGCAAGAGAAATACTTTGAGCTTGATGCCCATGTGGGGAAACACTTAAGAGCTCTGTGAGCAGCAGCTCCTCAGCTCAGGGCATCTGCACTGTACCCACTGAACAGAGAGAGACTTCTGCACGTTTTGGGGCAGCCCAGACCTGCTGAGCCACTCTGATGTTGGGTTTCCCTTCACCACTTCAGATCACCTTGTGTGGTTCCCATGGGTGTTGCTTGGTGGGGAAGGAGAGGAAGCAGGGTCTGTGCCAAGGCATTGCTGCGGGACGGGGGGCTGGGGCTGCGCCAGCACAAATTCCTTTGGGATTTATGAGCTTCTTTTGTTTTTGTTTTTTGTTTTATTTTGCTTTTTCCTTCAACAGTCCGTTATTGAGCAGGTCTCATGGGATAACTGAAATGAACCCGAGTCCAGGTTCCCTGCCACGTAGGTAAACACACCGGCACCCGCCCAGCGCCACAGCCACCACGGGAGCAGCCCAACCTTTGCATGCACTGCTCACACCTCCCTGCCAAACCAGAGCCCTCCTCCTCTTAATAACTGACTCACTGGTTTATTCACTGCTAATTCTTTTCCTGGGCGAAGGGGAAGGGGAGGGGAGAAGTCAGTGTACCCAAGATCTGTGTGAAATGCAGTCTCTCTGCCTCTTCCCTGAGGAATATGGCTTTTTGTCTTCCTGCTCTTCCCACCCTCACCAACACAGCTCATTATCACAGAGAGGATTTGGACATGGTGGGGCACGTTTTCCTGTTTACTGTGTTGGGAGCGTGGGACACTGAGTGTGCATGCCTGAATAACTCTGCATGCCTCAGACTAAACTCCAGCACTGTCCAGGTCTAATAGGAAAACACTTGTTTTGCTGTTAGCCAGGTGCAGGAATAGTCAGGGATACCTTTAAGTGTACTTCCCATAACAGCCCAGAGCATGGAAAATGCTCAGCTGCAGAGGGAATGTCCTGGACTACCCTAATTTCTTTTACCCACAGTTGCTGCTTTTTCAGGTCGATCCATGCCTGAGCAAGTCTTCCTTGCTCAGTAACCTCCTCCTGTTCTCCATCCCTGAGCCTCCAAGGCTTCCAAGCTCATCCAGCCAAAGGAGGGAGCTGATAAGAAATGAGGCTGACTCTAATGAGCCAGATATCTCCATTAATGGGAGAAATAGTGAATTCCCTGGCCCATGGCAAAGATTGAGATGGGAGCACCTGCAGAGGCAGGTTAGAAGGGGGGAGCTCCCAGCACAGAGGGTGGAGAGCCCAGGAAGTCTGTTGGAAGATCCCTTTATCACAGATACCATCCTACATTAGTCTCACTTCATCGAGCTCTCCTCATCAGCAACTGAAAGGGTTGTGGGACTGCCCAGGGGCTGAATTTTCTGGAATTTGTGCCATCAGGCAGAACAGTCTGGTGATTCCTGGTATCGCTTTCCCATCCACTGAGAAATCAGATGCAAGAACTGGAATGCACAAGTTGCTCCCATTTAAAGAGGCCCAAAGTAAACTTCCTTTAGGAAGTGTGTGCTCAGAGACTCATCCCAGGAGACTCTGCTGCCCACTGGAAAGAGAGCACGCAGCGTTTGGAAATCCAATCCAATTTAGTGCTTTTATTTCCATGCTTCCTTATGTGTTTGTGGGCCTGTGGGAGGAAAAACATTTCCAGAAATACAGTAACCATGGGAATCTGCACAGCCTTGGGGCAAGTTTATCATGGAGTCCTGCCTTGATAAATACATGGGAAGGAAAACTCAGCCCAGAAGTCCAACCTGCTGCTGTGATAGAACAGTCCTCTGGCACCACAGCCAAGAAAAGGAAGGGAGAAGGGGAGGTGGCTGCCTGATAGTAGGATCATGGAATCACAGAGTGGTTTGGGTTGGAAGGCATCTCAAAGATCATCCAGTTCCAACCCCCTGCCATGGCAGGGACACCTTCCACTATCCCAGGCTGCTCCAAGCCCCAATGTCCAACCTGGCCTTGGACACTTCCAGGGATCCAGGGGCAGCCACAGCTGCTCTGGGCACCCTGTGCCAGGGCCTTCCTTCTCACAGGGAAGAATTTCTTCCCGATATCCCATCTAACCCTGCCCTCTGGCACTGAGAAACCATTCCCCCTTGTCCTGTCACTCCAGGCTTTCATCCAGAGTCCCTCTCCAGGTCTCCTGGAGCCCCTATAGGCTCTGGAAGGGACCCTAAGGTCACCCTGAGCCTTCTCCAGGCTGAACAATCCCAATTCCCTCAGACTTTCCTCCTTGGAGCTAATTTCCATCCCTCCAGTCTGTGCCTTTGAAGGTGCCAAGTCTTGGTCTGTAAAGCAAATAATGTTCCAGCTGCAGTGTGAATTCCTTGCAAGTTCCAAGGACTGGGCTGGCAGGCAGAGCTGTGGGGTGGGGACAGGCAGAGTGGCACAGAGGGGAAGAGCCCTGGCTGTGGGGCTTTTTTTAGTGACAGGAGGTGTCTGTGTCTCTTCATCTACAGGGACAACTCGCCACCTAAAATGTTTTGCTGTCCTCAATCTCTCGTGCCACAGGTTTGGGGCTGTAGGAAGGAGGGTGCTGGCATTAGGCTGGTGTATCCCCTCAGGATGGCTTCAATTTAAAGCTGTCCTACAGGAGTCAGGCAATTTGTTTCTGGGTTTCTGCCCTTCTTAGTGCTGTGCTCCTGAGTCCCCATGTGTAGGTGATAGATTTTACAATTCCAAATGCCAGGGGGCTGCTGGCCAACTGAGAGTTGTGCCTTGAAATCTGGATGCTGCATCTGAATTGGATCAGCCATCAGAGCCTGCCAGACCTGAGTAGCATTTAGGAGTCTTCTGTCAAACTCTGGGCTGTCGAGGCATCTTTGCTTTGGGAGACTCCCACGGTGGGGTGAGAGAAGGGGTGGGATGGTCGCTGGCAGCACACAGCAGTTTCCAGGCTGTCTTTAGCAAATCCTGCACACAGTGGAGCCAGGACTGTCCCTACGGGTGCTGCAGTGGTGTGGGAGGCAGGGAAGGACCAGCCTGCAGGTCCTGCTCAGCATCCTGAGACTTCAGCATAGCAGATCCCAGCTGGCCTGTCTGGAACGGCCCCCACTGGAATTGCCCCATCCAGCAGTGCCCTGTGAGCTCTGGGGGTCATTCCCAAGTCAGCTAATCCTGCTTGCAGCATGACATGCCTGTCATTCGCTTCTGGTTCGTCGCCTGGTTCGTTTGCAATCTCACCCTGTCTCAAGGCACCACCCACCAGTAACCGCCCTCCATAACCGTGTGTTCTCTCTCAGCATGTCCCACTAATCCTCCCTCTGCCGAGGAGCCCATTCCTCACTGCCACGTCTCCTCTGCCCGAGCATCGCTCCCTCCCCGTGCCCCAACGCTCTCTGTCTTTTGTCTCTCCCAGAGTCTGAAGGAAGGCCTGACTGTGCAAGAACGCCTGAAGCTTTTTGAATCCAGGGACTTGAAGAAAGACTAGTTCTCCCCGCTCCGCTTGACCACGCGCACCTCCCAGCTTGAGGCAGCACAGCACCAGCACCGTTTGTCTCTCGTTCCTTACGATGTCCTTGCTGTCGTTTGTCCTGACGCCCCGACGGGACCCTCACCTCCCCAGCTCCTTTCCCTGCTTGTGAGATACTCCAGAGACTCTGAGAGGGAGAGGAAGGGATTGGAGCGGGGGTTTTCTCCCCCTCTCTTCGGCGCTTTGTAGGAGAATCCTTTCTTTACTGTAAACCATTACACTAAGTGTCAGTATTAAGGCTCAGTAGCCTGTTAATAAGCTATAGCTCTGTCGGGAAGAGCAAGCAGGGCCTGGGTGGTGTCAGCCAGACCAAGCTCTTACTGCTGTCTAGAGACCCCGTGCTCAGAGCACACCAGGAGCCTGATCTAACCATTGATCTCGACTGCATTACTTGCACCTACAAGGGGGGAAAGCCGGGGGAAGCTGTCGGGGAGCGCGAGTCCGTGCCGGCGTCCGCAGCCTGGAGGTACAACACTGACATCTCGCTGGAGAAGGATGCAAGAAGTGATTCTCCTGCCCCGTGACTGTGCCGTATCCTGAATGTAGGTGCCACCGAAGCCTGGCAAGCTTTGGTGGCTGCCCAGGTGGTTTTGGATGGGGAGCTGCAGCTACTGAAGTGCACCATCGAGTCGGCCCCATCGGCGCGTCCTCGCTCCCGTGTCGCTGGTGGTCGGAGTTGGTGTTCCAGGGGCCAAGCTGTAAGATCACTTTCTTGCCTCTGTTAGATCAAGCCCAGCACTCTCTCTTCTTTCTTTCTTTCTTTTTTTTTTCTTTTTTTTTTTTTTTTTTTTTTTTTGCTGTTATACCTTTCCTCTCATTGAATCCTGTGTATCCCAGGGTCTGTGCGCATGTGAAACTCCCTTTTCCTAGTCAAAGGAAAGTAGAGTAGAAAGTAGAGCCAATATTGACCGAAAATGCACAGTGCTCAATGCATATAATGCTCCTTTTTTACCAGCTTCTTCAATTCAACTCTTGTCAGCAGGGCAGCTCCTATTTTAATTCTTTAATCTTTTCCTGAAATAAAAATCTCAAAACCCGTATGTGCTTCAGACCTTCTCAGTCCTAATAGCTTTTGTATTTAAAATATACAGTTTAGCACCGTGAGGCAGATAAATGCATACAAACCAAGGGATGAGGAGTTCGTAGAACTAGATGGTCACAGCCAGCTGAGCAGAGGCTTCCTGGAAGAAGCCTGTGCTGCTTTGCAGGTGTGGGGCTTCATCCCAGAATAAATCTTAAGATGCCACCTGGAAGGATCCCAGGTCCTGCCTCTCTGGTCACCAGAGCTGAAGGAGACTCCAGCACATTGGCTTCCCAGCCTGGTTAGGTGCTGAGTGACCACTTCAGGCTGGGATGTGGAAGATATCCTGGCCTTCACCCAGAGCAGAGCTTCCCCTTGTCCTTCAGGCACTCAGCCAATGTTGAGGCCAGCAGCTCCTGGTGCTTCCCTGCTGTTTTTGGCTCTGGTGGTTGGTACAAGAAGAGCTCTCAGAGCACCCTGGGGCTGGTGAAGCCACCTCCAGTCCTACCAGGCTGGACCACAGCAGCTACCAGTGTTACCTTCATCCTCTTGGGAGCAGAATCTCTTTTCCAGCCACTAGACCCTCAGCAGGACATGGTGTCACGGTGGTAATCAGGCTCTTGTCCAGCTTGTGTGGCCTTGCCATGGTCAGGTGTCCAGCTTGGCACCTCACAGCAGGACTTGGCAGCTGGTCCTGCCCAGAGGAGCCCTGCTTGCACCTTGCAGGGGCAGAGTACCTGTTCCTGCTGGGATGCTCTGTGTGCCTGGTTGTGCATGGAGGTCCTGGAGATGGGAGCAGGGGAGGAAAGATGCTCAGCCTGTTGGATACGAAGCCTTTCCCTCATCAGCAGCACATGCCCTCAGATGTGTGGATGTGCAGCCACAATCCGAGTTCACCACAGCACTTCCATGATCTGGGCACTGGAGAACCTGGGAACCTTCCTGCCATGACCCACCTGGATCACCTCACCTCTCCATCCCTGGCTGTTCCAAGTCCATGGTGAGCTCTGATCTCCTGGAGGCAATGGGATGCAGCATGGATTTGGGATAACCTTGTCATTGCTCTTCCCTTGCAAGATATCACTGGCTCTAGGAGAACACTCTCCTCCTCCTCATGTTCTCTTTCAACTTAGGATGAAACTGTCCTTTTTAGCCAACCAAGCAGAAAGTTCTGGTCTCCTTCTTGCCATGTGGATCCTGACCTTTCTCAGATTCCCCAGCAAATCCTGCTCATGTGCTCTTAGCTTGTAGGAGCAGTTTTCCTTGGGGGCGTTGGGCTCTTCTGGAAAAATAAATGGGGAATCTTGGTCTGCTGTACAGACAGGGCTGAGCAGTGGCCTTGACATCACCAGGATCATCTGCACCCTCCAGGGCAGTGATTGGGAAGGATGTTTGGAGTGTGTTTAGCGTGGGAGCTGTGAATTCTGGGGGGTCACTGAGAGAAAGAGGAGGAAGGAAGGTGTCTTATGCAGCCAAATGTTCTGAACCCCTGATAAGGCTCAGTCTGAACGTGTCTCCAAAACAAGGGACAGCACTTTACCTGTCTTGACAGTAAAGAAAAAGAACCTGCAGCACCAAGAAACAGCCCCTGAAACTGAAATATTCCTGCAGAGCCCAGTACGTGAAAATAAAGGGAGAAGTCCTTTTACTCAAAGCAATGATCCTCAGTTAATGCTCCTGTTTTTTCCTGCTCCAGGCTTCATCCACCTTTTGGGATTAATCAGTGGTTATTTAAATTAGAAAGTGTGTGGGCAAGCTGCTGCACTCTGCATCACTTCAGACTACTGATAACACTAAAAAGGGAGGTTTAGGAAAAGTCAAGTGCAGCCAAGGCACAGGTGTCTCCTTGTCGGCTCCAAGTAATCTTATTATTCCTGAGTAAAATTTTCCTCCCATTTGCACCATCTCCCCTGAGCCAGACTGAATCCTTTAAATGTCACATTTTCTTTGCCCGTGTATTAAATGAAGAAACAAACTGTGTTCGTTTGCTTCAAAAATAGAATTGCTTAGAATTGGTGCTAACTTACAAACCAAAAAATTCCCTTTTTTTTGGTACCAGAGAACTGGGCTGTAGTAAAAGTGCTCACATTGCAAAATATGTCACTTTTGTACCTACTCTATTTGATGGCACTACCACAAGAAAGACGTTTGGATATTTGTCCTGGTTTGGATACTCAGTTTGTTGTGGACACTCAAGCACACGCACACTCGCTGTGGTTTGCCTTTGCTCTGTAATTTTTTCCATTTTTTTAGGTAAGAAAAAGCTTTCTTATTCTTCTCTTTTTTAAAAACAAAAGTAATTTAATACCTGTGTTGTATTCCAAGCATGCAGTGTAAATATTTCTTCCTGAGCAGTTTGCAGAGGGTTCTCTTTTATGACTGGGTTGTGGGTTTGATTTTTAAGTCTTGTGGCACAGAGGCCCCAGTGTGGGTTGGGAGAGGAGAAGTGTAAAGTGTTCAACCTACCCCATCTGCCCTGATAAACTGCTTTTTTGGGGAGGTTGAGGACTGTTAGAAATACATTTTCAAACCTTTTCTGCTGATCTGTGCCTTTAGCTTTGAAGGTACACGTCCAAAGATTGTGTGCAGTCTGTTTGACCACTGTAACCTACTTTGCTATAAATTTGGGGTATTTTTTTCCAGTCAGAGGACTCAATAATCTTATGTTTGATAGTGGCATCAATGACGTGCATGTGCAAACTGTGCTCTGTTGTTACAGAGAGCAGCAACAACTCCCTGCCAAGCCCCAGCTCTCCTGGCACAGTGAGCCCCCACATTTGGGAAGCACCAGGAACACATTTGGGATGATCTTGGGCTTCCCAAGGGAGCCACAGCCTCCCCTGCACAGACACCCACCCCACAGCAGCTGTAACTCACTGTGTAACTTCAAATGCAATGTAACTACAAGAGGAAGATCCCAGGCACTGCTGCAGACACAGGGAGCACCAGGCTGGGAACAACCACCTCAGTGTGAGGCTGCTGGGGAAGCAGAAGGTGTGGGATTTACTAGAGAAACCTGACAAGTTGGTACCAGCTCAACTAACCCAGCTGGCCCTGAACTCATAAATAATGGGTGCAATTAGCATTATTTTCTTCATGCTTTCTTTACCCTGTGTGCAGGACAAGAATGCTCACTGTTCTCACCTAGAGAAAGCAAAGCATGTAAAACACTTGAGACTGTGGTAAGTAGGAAGCAGGAATGCTCCGGCTTGGCCTGTGTCCATCTTCCTGGAGTTCTGGATAACTTGAGAGTTTAAAGAATCATTTGGCAGGATAGTTTGGGGAGAGGGAAGGAAGCTCTGTGAGGCTGTGGGTGGTGTGTGATGTGGCAGTTCAGGTGTTAATGGTCAGTCTTCCTCCAGTGCCCTTGGAGCAGCTGGGCCTTGGCTTCTCTGGGCAGTTTCACCCAACTGACCAGTGATGGGGACTCGTTCTGGGCCACATCTGGGCACTGTGCTCTGTCTGCCACGTGTGCCTGGGAACAGCCCAGGGGGACTGTGAGCACTGAGGGTGAAGGATTCATTTCCCAGAGTCGTTTCTGTGATGATGTGAGAGCATCCAGTCCTCAGCTCCAGCTGTGTCATGGCCGAGCAGCATCAGAGCAGGGACCCGGGCAGTGCTGGGATGCTGCAGCCTCACGGCTCTCACACATCATTTTTTTCCCCCTGCAAAGGGGCTAGGGTGTGGAGGCTGGCTGTTTCTCCATGTCTGTGAGTCCCTGTCTCCTTCCCTTCTCCCTTCCACTCCCAGTTTATTCCAGTGCTTTTTTAAGATCCACCGTTCCTGATTAGCTGCTCACTGTAATAGAAATGTCACTTTTTCTCACTGTATTTATTCCTTACAAACCTTGTGTGACATGCTAGGCTCCCCTGGATGTAGCTGATCATTTCTACTTTGTAAATATAATTACCTAACTTTACATTAACTATATGGTAATAAACTATTTTTGCACCACCCTTTGCATGCTGTGTGTGACAGGTTTATTTCTAAAAAGAAGGAAGAACAGGGCAGAGGTCAGAGCATGAACAGGGAGATGTTTGTTTCTACAGTTGCACTTCACAAAGGAAATGCAACAGGCAGCATTTTGACAGCAATAATATATTTTAAGTAGTTTAAATACAGTGCTGCTGAATGGGATTTACTGGAGAATGACCTTCAGGTAACATAATTTTCTTTCCCCCATGCAAACTTTCTCAGAACAGAACAAATCTAAAATCTGGGTATGTCCATGTATCGTAAGTAACTTAATAAGGATCTACAGGATTTGGAATGCAAAAGTCAGATGAGGATGTTGATGTTTTCTTTGAAAATAGTTTATTTAACAGTGTCAATCACAGCACTACTGGTAACAAAACTGGTAAGGGAATATCAAAGCCTCTTTTCATTTTGAGAGATATTAAGGCACTTTCTATTCAGTATAAAACAATTCTTACATAGACGCTATATAAGAGTTTGTAATTCTTGGGTTTACATCATCTTTGTTCCACACTGAGCTGCAGGGACAGAGGTGTCCTCTCCCTCCCCTTGCTGTCCCCAGGCTGGTGCTGCCAGGCGAGGGCACAGACCACGACACAGTGTCCCAACACCTGAAGGAACCAGATGAACTTAAAGTGGGTGACCCAATTCCAGCCATGTCTGCTCTCCAGATAAACACTGATCCCAAAGAACCATTTCTCTCACTTCCCTCCAGATTTCCCTACACTTCCTTGCTGGAAGAGAAGCTGTCATTACCATCTGTGCTCATGCTTTTACACCAGAGCTCTGCTAACCTTTAACCAAAAGAAACATCAACACAATCAAAACTTAAAAATTTTTGCTGTTTCCCACGAATTTCCTTTTACCAACTTCCAACAATTAATGCCAACAAGAAATGTAACTGAAGCACTTAATCTCCAGAAACTCTTAACTCCGCTGCAGCCCTCTTATCTCTCCTTTAGTTATCGGTGTAGAGGAGCCCTTGCAAATGGTTGCAATTCCATTTGGAATTGGCTACAACTCCGTTCCATATCCCGAGTTGGAAATCGTTCCTTTTACCACTGAAACACATGCTCAGCCCTGTATGAACACACCTGGTGGGCACCAGGGCACAGCAGCGAGCCTGGACAAAGTCTTAATGCCTCTGAATGCAAATCTGTCACTGTCACCCTCACAACAGAACAGTTGTGTCATTCCCCCTAGCACGGGAATGACCCACAGTAAAGGATCTGGGGCACTTTAGGGCAGAGAACACTTCTCTGGAGACGTTTACCGATGTCACACCCAGACGGACAAAACAAGGATGTCTGCGGGTGTAACCACGCTCCACTAGCCCTGAGAGGCAGCTCAATCATTTACTGCCTTTCGGAAGAAAAACTGTAATTGGCAGGATTGTACTCTTCCCAAATCCTTTCAAACTCATCCTGAAAAGCCTTCACATACTCGGCGTCCTCCACGACCAGCACGTTCTCCCGGTTGCTCTGGATGGCCTGGGTGGTCCAGTTGAGGGAGCCTGTGATGAGCATCCTCCGGTCCACGATGGCGAACTTGTGGTGCATGTACCCGCTGTGCTGATCGTGGCGCACCTGGATCCCTGCAGAGAGACACAGACAGCGCTCAGGGCCGCCCCAGGACGAGCCGGAGCCGCTCAGGGCGCTCCGGGCTCCGCCGGCAGCGCCGCTCACCCGCGTGGCGCAGGCGGCCGATCTGCGAACCGTGCAGCCCCATGTACTGCGCGTCCGTCACCAGGCGGACGCGGACCCCGCGGCGGTGCAGGAGCTGCACGGCACGGGCGAGCTGCGGGCAGGAGAAGGAGAAGAGGCAGAGATCGAGCGAGCGGCGGGCGGAGAGGAGGCGGCGCACCAGGCGGCTCAGGGCGGTGTCGCCGCTCGGCAGCGGGCACGGGCAGGGCCGGGCGGGCGCTCCGGGCTCGGCAGCCTCGGCCAGGAGCGCCTCGATGCAGCAGGGCCGCGAGGGGAAGAACAGCACCTCCCGCACGGGCCGGGCTCGCCGCCAGGCCGCCACCGCCAGCGCCACCGCGGTCGCCGCCGCCGCCGCCGCCGCCCCCGCCGCCCTCATGGCCCCCATGGCCCGGCCCGGCCCGGCCCGGCCCGCGCAGCCGCGGCAGAAGAGGGAGCGGCCCGTGGGGAGGAGCGGCCGCCACGCGGGGCTGGGACGGGCTCCGAAATCCCGGCACCGACCCGGCCCCGGGCTCCGAACGCTTTCCCGAACACCGACCCGGCCCCCGGTACCGAAACTCTGACAGCGAGGCCTTCACCACGCACCGAGCCCTAGCAGTCGATGCTGCAATCACGAAACATCCTTTAATCACGGAATGGTTTGGGTGGGGTCCCACAGATCATCCAGTTCCAACCCCCTGCCACAGGCAGGAACACTTTGCGCTATGCAAGTCCCGTCCGACCTGGCCTTGGACACTTCCAGGGATCCAGGGGCAGCCACAGCTGCTCTGGGCACCTTGTGCCAGGGCCTCACCACCCTCCCAGGGAACAATTCCTGCCCAATATCCCATCCAACCCTGCCCTCTGGCAGTGGGAAGCCATTCCCTCTTGTCCTGTCACTCCAGGCTTTCATCCAGAGTCCCTCTCCAGATCTCCTGGAGCCCCGTTAGGCGGTGGAAGGGGCTCTGAGGTTTCCCTGGAGCCTTCTCCAGGTGAACACCCCCAGCTCCCCCAGCCTGGCTCCAGAGCAGAGGCTTTAACCCTTGGAGCATCTTTGTGGCCTCCTCTGGACTTGCTCCAGCAGCTCCAGATCCTTGTGATGTTGAGGGCCCCAGAGCTGGAGGCAGGTGAAGTCTCATGAGGGCAGAATAGAGAGGGAACATCACCTGCTGGACCCTGCCTGGCTGAGGGGAGAGGGGTGGCAGAACTGGTGCAACAAGGCTTTGTCTGTACCTGCAGCCAGCAGTGACCCAGCACTGGGTCCATGACACAGCAGCTGCAGCACTCACTGCTCCCACCTTACTCCCAGCTACACGCTGCTCAGCCAGGCAGAAATCACACTGGAATAAAGAATTATCCTGCCTCAATCAGTTTGTCTCCAAGGCGTATCGTTTGGAGGGAAGGAGGGTGGTGAAAGATGTCTGCAGACATGATTTTTTTGTTAATTAAGTTGTGCACATTCCAGCTCTCGCTGACGGCAAAGGGAGCACCTGCAGCCTCACCTGCGAGCTGCAGGAACCTGCCCAGGCAATCATTTGGTAATCCCACGTATAGATGTGTTCTGGCAGGCAAGCACAGCTGGGGTGGAGGTTCACTGACTTGGCAGCTCTCCCCCTTCTTTCCTGTGGGCATTTTATAAGTGTTAAGTTAGTGATTTCCTTGCCCTGGCTCAAAGCTGAGTCTGTTTGTCCATGACAGCCTTGTTTCAGGTCAGGATGGAGAGGGATCAGCATCGGGAGAAGCAGCAGCCTCGGGCTCAACCTTGTGACCAACCCTTTGCTGTTTTGGAAGGAACCACTAGGTTAGGTTTTGATGCTGGATTGCTTGGGAGAGCTGTATTTAAAAAAAAAACAACAAATCCAGTTCAGCAATCAAGAAGGTGTCAATGCCAAATGATGTCTTGCCTGCTGTGTTACACAGCTCTGGACTGGACCAGAATAGTTTTAAAATAAAGATTACTAGCTCAGTCAACAAGAAACTAATACAAAGATAAGAGGGAAAGACTGTATTAAATTCTCTACATTAGATCTAGGCATAGGATGCAGGAATTTTGTGGATTTGTGCTGCTTTCCCCCACCACAACACACACACACTGAAAATAACCAAAAAACCAGGCTTTGTTCATTTTACAAAAATAGCTCTTATGAGATTTAATGCCTGTCTCCATTTTACAGATGTTCCAGACAAAAATGAACCTCCGTATTTTATATATAAGAACAGAACTTGTGACAAGCTGGAACATCCTCTCTGAGCTTGAGTGAGTATAGAAAGTCACCTGGGTAAAACCTGCCTTTAGCTTGTTCAAAATGTCTGTGGTAATGTCAAGTGTTCCCAATAATGATCCAGAAAACCAAAAAAAACCCCAAAAAACCAACCAAAAAAAACGCACCAAAAAAACCAACAAAGGACACAAACCCCAGACTTCACAACAGAAACAGTGATTCCTTACAGTACAGATAAGGAATATCTAGCTAGGTAATTAAAAAATGCACCAATGTTTTCATGAACTATTAAGCAAAAATGGCTACTATATAGTTATATAAGGGAGCACCTACAGGTTGAATCTCTTCTGCTTAACTTAAGGAAGCTAAAAAAGACAGAAGAGAACCTTATCCTGGTGAGGTTATCTTCATTACCTGGAAGTTCTGCAACCACAGGCAAAACAAGGCGAGTATTTTCCTCTCTGAGAGGCAAGCAGGCTGCATTTTTAGACTTATTTTATAATTCACCCTCCCAGACAAGATTTCCAAAGCAAATGCTAAAACCGTCTCAAGTTAAGATATAAATAAATAAAGAGGAGTGACAGGACTCCCATGGGATGTCCTGACTTATGCTACAGCAGAAAATAGTCTCTTAAATCTGAGCACGAAGTGGTTTGAAATAATTTACATGTGATCCATACCCTGTGACGTGCCTCTTATTTTTGGTTCTTGTTCTCTCAGGCATTTAGGAGATTTATGTGGGATTTCAGTGAGATTAACCATATGCCCTCCCAGGAGTTCTGGATGTTGTCACAGGCCTGCCAAAGAACCTAAAGGTGAGGCCTGCTGCCACACCATGGTGCTTAATGAGGACAGGATGGGATTTTAATTAATTTAGCTGATTCTTTGAGCATTGCTGTGTTTTAGTCTTGAGTGTGCACGTCTAGATTGAGAGCTGAGATCCAGGAGAGACAGCAGCACTGTGGATTAGCACTTATTAGTCCAGTCTCACAGCAAGTAGAAAAGACTCAAGTCACTCTTCAAGTTGGTCTGAGGACCAGGAGAATAGTGATGAAGCCTCACTATCCACCTAAAAGCACATGCTGCAGGCTCAGCAGAGGTAACCAGGGTTCCCTGCCCTTCTCTGAAGGAAGCAGGGGAGGTTGGGCACCCTTTAATTCCGGGACTCTGAGGACGTCGGGCTGCGAACTGTTGACATCAGGTGGGATTTGTACGTCTTGCTCAGGCCGGTCATCCAGAACTTGAGAAGTTTGACATTGTCCTCCTCTGCAGCTCCCAGAATGCTCAGCAGTTTTTGGGTATCCTCCTTGGGTCTGCTGTCCACTTTAGTGAATTTAAAGAGGACTTTCACTTTACTGCAGGAACAAGAGATTCCTGTCATTATCAAATGGACTCACATGCCATCAAACAGGGAACGAGGAGGAACTAGAGCTACTCTTGGCACCTACTGCAACTGAATGTTAATAAAAACTTCAACCAGTGTTTTATTGAACTGTTCTCATGCTTGATGAAGGAGGGTGATTAGTTAGGGAGATGACTCATTTTCAGTAATAATGGGCATATTTCTAGTTTGGTTTTTCATTCTAGCAGAAAGTAGAACAATTAATTGTGACAACTGGGAGACACATCCAGTGCCCATCTGCCTTCAGGTAAATTCACAGAGTCATGATGTTCCATGAATTATTTTGCATGACTGACTGGTCTTCCTTTACAGCTACCTGCACCTCTGAAATGCAGGGCCTGAAGGCAGAACCTGGGCATGTATTTGGGTTTTACCTGAGCTGGGGTATGGCCACACTGACAGGCAGAGAGGGATTTGCATATTTAATCCTCCTAACCAAGGTGAGGCAGACAGTTTTTGTCATGCAAGTAACCTACAGATGTATGAACTGAAGCATAAAGGTTAAGAACTGCTGAGAGCCAAAAAGAGAGATGGGACTAGAGTAGAAAATCCTTAACTCCTGACTGAATTTGTTCCTGTAAATCCAACTACTGCTCAACTGCAGCAGAATTCACCTGACTGAAGTGTGTCCTGCACTCTGCTGTTACTGCTCCAGGAGCAGCACCAAAGCTGCTCCTCTGAAAGCAAGGTGGCTGTACTTACTTCATCCACTCCTCCTTCAGGCAAACAAGGCACTGATCCACAACATCCACAGAGAGGTTCTGGTTGGTCAGGGCAGCCTCAATCTTGTTCAAGATTGTTGGGCCAACTGCAGGAGCAGAAAAAGGGGGAAAAGGGTGAGGAAGAGGACACACAAGCTAAAGGTTACTGCTTACACCTTTGCTACTAATAATTGTTGAATATATCCCCCAGTGGGCTGCTGGGATCTCATTTCCATGGAAGAGGAGCTAAAGACCATCCTATTAGAAAAACATCTGATCCAAGAAGCAACATGGAATTTAGTGAAGGACCCTGGGACATGCGAACAGGTTCAGGGGCCTTTGTTTTTTCTTCTTCAGACCCACTTTTAAATTCTATTTAGCTTTTGTTATCAAAAGATCATTAAAAACACAGGGTTATGAAAAAATCTTCATGCTTCTTTGTGCAATGTACAAACATACATATAAAAATATAAACCCTCAACTTATACTTGATTTAGTGCTCCTCTTGTTAAGGGCAGTTCCACGATACTTGGTGAAAAAATAAACCAGCAACCAACCCCAGGCATTCCTGGACCACTTTTTGGAAGTCCTTAGGAGACATTTTTCCTAGCAGCCAATGGCCTAGTAAGTTTGATGCTGTGGTGGAGAAAAGACCTTGCAGTGACTATTTTTGTCCAGAAATTTCTGGACATGCCACTGACTGGATGGAAAATAAACTGGTGTATTTATACATGTGGGATCAACAACAGGAAGAGCAGTATGGAGAGAGCAAGTCTCTGCTTTGCATCTCTGTCTTCAGGGACAGAGAGGAAGGATGAGCCATCTGCCATGTCTTTTGAGACACTCAGTGAGGCCAATTTATCTAAATTAAGACTTCCCAGAAAATGCAAGATTGATGGACCCGACTCAAATCACCTCTAGGTGCAAGAGTTCAACTACTGGAAGGAAGTAGATAAAATTAAATTTAAAAGTCTGGGTATTTCTCTGTCAGTGATATTTGGCTACCAAGTGGAACATTGAAAATTAGTGATGTCATGGTCCTTACAAGTTAGTCTTACTCAAAATAAGCACACAAGTATTCCAGAATTGAAAGTGTTCACTGTGGGTTACAGAATTTCCCTACAATTTTTCTTATACCTATGTTACAGAATCCATTTCTCACTTATGAAAATTAATAGGCAAAATGCTGATCTGATAGAGAAAATCTTTTATAACTGAACCATCTGTGGTGAGCCTCACCCCAAACAGCTAAATCCCAGCTGAATATTGACCTGGCTTCTACTCAAACCTCCTTAAGGGCCAGTTCATGAAAACCAGTTAAAGATCAAGATGCTCTTTTAATCTCAGTGACAGAGGTTCTTTCTGCTTTCAAATCACCCACCTCTGTCTGCTGCAACGGGGCTCCCACTGGTGACAACAAACTCGTACTTGTTGAGGGACTGCTCATCATCAAACAGGGTTGGGTAGAGGCTGGAACGGGTGGCAGCACGGACTTCCACGAGGACTGCAAACTCTGGAGCAACAAGAACCCAAAAGAGCATGAGCTGTGCTAGCCCAGATTCCAAAACACAGCTACAGACCCTGCTATGGTCAGTGGCTAGAGAAGGTGTCACATCTTTCAGTCGCTGACCAGGCAAAGAGACAAGGAAAACAAAATGAAGTGGTTTGGGCTTTATTTCATGCAGCCAATACTTACTCTAAAATTATCCTAAAAAAAACCCAACCAAAATCTAGTGTCTTTTAACATGTTATGACAAGGAGGGGAGAGGATTCTGCAGCAGGTTCTTACCAGATGACAGGATGTGGGGTGGGATTTGGACGTGTGGGCTCAGGCCCAGGAAGTTGCACCGATAGGCTTCCTCATACTGGTCACTGTAGGGGATGATCCGCACGCACCCGATGGGCAGCATCGTCTGCAGGGGAAGGAAACCAGGCCAGACAAACCCTGGAATTAAACAAGTCAGTACAATTCTCTCCCTGACTTCCAAGACCTGGAGGACTGCTTAAGCAGATGCTCCTGATTTGGGGGATTAAAGTAATCTACTCAGCTTGAGAACCCCTGCAACCGCTGAGGACAAGCAAGAGATCCAAAGGTTGAGGAGATTTTGTTTTGTGCATGTTTTGAGGGCTTTTTTAGTTGTTGTTTTTTCAAAACCACATAATTTAGAACACACTCGTCACAAGATCACATGTCAAGGGCAGATCATTATAAAGGCTGGAGTAGTAGAGAAATACATGTAAAAATATGCAGCTAAGAAATAAAGGGAAAGGTTTCTTACCCGTAGGACATCAAAGGCAGACTGGACAAGGTCCATATCCTGAGCTTTCCAGATGACCTGGTTCCCCATCAGGACATGCCAAGCCAGCATTCGGAATGCTGATGCCCCAAGAACCTGGAAAAAAGCCCCCAAACCATTCTTTACTGGTTATCAAAATAAGTAAAATGTCTAGTTTGCCCTGTTAAAAGCATGAGTGACAGGCAGGAAAATGGCTAGACCTGAACAGCGGGAATGGACATGGAAATTTAGCACATGGACCTTGGGCACATGAACCTTCACCCTCAGCCAGGTCACTGAGAGCACAGGAGAAAAGCAAGATCCAAACAAAATAACTGACCCTATTTGCAAATTATTTTTCCCTCTGAAACACGATTACTTGGCTTTGAAGATGCTGCACAAACTCTGTATTAAATTGCTGTCACTGCTCTTGGGAAGAAGAGAAGTGCAGAATCAGAGAAATCATCTGACCCCACCCCACATGACTGATGATCACCAGAGGCCCTTGTGAGGAAGGGAGTGCACCCAGAGATTCAATTCACATCATGTTCCTGGCTGGGCAGGCACTGTGCTGAACACAGCACCAGGGAACGTGCAGATTGCAGGAAATAAATGTATCTTTAAAAAAAACCAAAAAAAATTATCAGGAGGGAAGTGCTTGTGAACTCTGCAGCCTTCCTTACCTGTCTCATGTGCCTGAGAGAGCGAAAGACAGACAACCTTCTGTGAGCTACGTTCCAGCTGTTGCAATCTGGCATCAGAGATGTTTCAGGGGAGCCTTTGGACAGCTCCTGCCCTTCCACAACATCTGGCTGGGAAGAAGGCTTCTCTTCTTCCTCAGAACCATCCCAGCCTTCCGACTCTTCTTTCAGATCTAGCAAAAAAAAAAAAACCAACAAAAAAAAACAAAACAGGCAGGTTGGTCATAAAAATTGTTGCTCTCTAGGAATGGAAACTGGAAAGTGCTCACATGCTGCAGCCATGTGATTTTGGGTGTATGTGGGAAGAGAGAGCTCAGAACACAGTAACTGAAAGTACTGGCAGTAGCACAGACACACCTAAGTGTTAATTCAGATAAAAAATAACTACTGAATGGTCAAGAAGGAATTTTCATCTATAGAACAGAGAGTTGCATTTTTTGATCAGCTATGTTCTCTATTCTTGTCTGAAAGGTTATGGACAAAGCTTTGTGGATTCTAGTTTACATGGTTAATAAGATAATTCAACACAGGAAAAAAAAAAACCCAACAAACTACGATCCTTTACTTTTAGAAAGTTTGTAGAAAAAGAAGCAAGAAATCCATATGTTGTGACTACAAATCCTTCTGGCTGTAGAGATTCACTGGGAGGGCCAGCCCAGCCAGAGAGAACAATGATCTTGATGATGCAACACTGCTACTCAAGTGACACCACGTGCAGAGAGCCTTTGAGGTGCCTGGATTCCACATTCTTGTCAGATCCATCTCCAGAATGGAGAGTGCATCAGCTGCTGCAGAGACTACCAGGGAGGTGAAGCTGATGAACAATGTCTGTGTTTAAGATGCAGATCAAAAGACTATGTGTTTCATCATCTGAAGAATTCTCAGAGGGTCTTCGCAGCTCTGGAAACCTCTGTCTCACCTGCAAGTTTTTCCATCTGAACAAGGGTGTCTTCTGTGGGTGCTCCCTCCAGAAGCTTCTCTGTAAGCCTGCTACCACAAGCCTTCAGAAGCCTGGAGGCATTGAAAGGAGGAGAGGCAGAGTCATGCATCTTGCCAGGTGCAAAAATCCAGTAAGAAACTCGATATCATTATGTCAAACAAAACATCCAACCACTAACCACTTTGTGCTACCTTCCAGCACATCCCTGTGCTTTCCTCAGTGTGGGACTATCAGCCCATCTTACAATCCCTGCCACGCAGTCACCCAGATCCCAGCATTCTGCAATTTCTTTGTGCAGCATGCCTATCCCCCATTCAAATCACATGCCAGTGTTGCAACCCTCCCTGTGGCATCTTTCCAGGGAAGTTTAATGAGCCAGTCAGGCACTGGAGCAACTGGACTCTCTCAGAGCCCCATGGGTGCACCTCCCATGCTGCTGAGCCCAGCACAGGGGCACCACCATGGTCTGTCACGTGTGAATTCAAGGTGCAACACGCTGGAGGCAGGTGCATATTTTTATTCCTTTCTTCTACACTGCAAAGACCTTCCATCTGCATAACCATGGCTTCAATTAGCTGCCACATTAGTTTTACTTCACAGCAAAAAGACAATTTTTTTGTCCTAAAGACATCAGTGTTGGCTTCTTCCAATTCAGACGCTACTTAGCAAATTCTAAGTATGACCTCAAAAAAATAAAAACAAAACAAAACAAAAAAAAAAACCCCCGAACACTCAAATCACATTCCCAGTCTTTCAGGATACAGCAGTATCCTGCTGAGGAAGGAGCTGCTAACAGCAGTGGCATTACCAAGCAAAGGAGGTGTGCAGGCAGGCCCAGAGGTTCTCGTCGTTGGTCAGGGACGTCAGGGAGCGCGCGGCGTTGCCGTTGCGCTGGTGCAGGAAGGGGGTGAAGGCCGTGTTCATGCGCTGGGCACGCTGAGGGCACCCAAACTGCTCTGCTTCAAACACCTGCACACACAGCAAGGGCAGTGTCAGACTGAAAGAGATCCAGTGTTTGCACAGAGCTCAGGTGAAAAACCACAATAAAAACACCAAGCGAAAAGGGTGCGTCACACCTGCCCATCCAATCATGGCAAAACAGAGAGAAGGGACATCTTCTGAGACGGACTAAAATTATCACTAAGTAACTCTTGTGCTCCAAAATCATTGTCCTTCCCAGATTCACTTACTTATATTTGTAACAAAGCTGTTGTCTACGAGGCCTGTGAAAAGCACTGAGTGTTTCAAATGACAAAAACATCATGTTCCTTCCCTCATACATCCCCAGACACAGAATCATGGAATGGTTTTTACTTGGAAAGATCAACTTGTTCCAACACCCTGCCACAAGCACCTGCCACATTCCATGAGACCAGGATGCTCCAAGCCCTGTCCAATCTGGCTGTGAACACTTGCAAGGATGGGGATACACCATCCTCCTGGGCCTTGTGTCAATCTTAATGACCACCCTGCCATGAGCTGAACCAGCTTTTGGACTCAGCTGCCAATCAGGGATCACAACTGAGACACTGACATTGAGTCACAGGGACTCTGTGCACTGACCTACCTTCAGTGCTTTGCCCTGGAGCTCATCAATGATGCCTCTGATCTTTCCCAACAAGAAAGGCCAGGAGTTGATGAGGTAAATCCGGTCCATCATGATGGTGATGATGCTGTACCAGCGCTGGAAACCTCGGGCCAGGCTGTCTTTGATAAAGAAGGTGTGGCTGAACACAAAACCATGCTGTTCATCTCCAAAAAAAATAGGGCCTTCACGTCCTGGGCAGACCTGAAGGGAAGGGACACACACCAAAGTCATTAAACACATCACAGAGTATCCAACTAAACAGCTTTCTGCACTTTAACACCCACTTAGGGAATAAATGAAGCCTTTTTATGCTTCTATCCCAAAAGTGTGGTCAAACAGCCCTTCAAAGGTATCCTACAAACACTCCAAACCCTTCAATTTAACTGTCTTTTAAGAATTCAGCTCCATTCAACTACAATACTGAGAATTCAGAAGGAATTTTGCTGACCCTAACACAGAAATGCTCATTAATCTGTAAGGTTTTTCCTTCATGTCTGTTACAGGATGAATATTAATGGTTTATAAAGGGCACTCAAGCCCACATTCAGAGGTTTTTTACAAAAAACAGGTTATCTTACAATGACAAATAATAAGCACAAGGAACAAAACTACGAAGGGGTTATTTTCAGCCTCACAAGGTGACAGGAAGTAACCCCTGAGGTCACCAAAGATCAAGCTTAAAAAATACCACCAATCCTGGAATAAACAGACTTCTGTGCCTGTCTTTCCACCTGGTTCCCTCCATGTTTCAGTCTGCACAGAGCAGCCAGGATCAGCAGTGGAATATCTTGGATTGGAGGTGATCCAGGAGCTATAAATAGCATTTCCCTGTGCTCCAAGGCAGGTACCTCACAGCTGAGGCTGCGGACGCAGGCCTGGCGCACGATGCTGAACAGCTGGGGGTGGTTTGGGTGCTGGTGGCTGACGTACTTGATGGAGGTTTCTTTGTCGTGGCTGACGTACCCTGGGTGTCCTCCTGCAAGAGAGCGGCAGCCCTGAAGGCAGAAGAGTAAAATCCAGCCATAAATGAGTGTGCAGTTATCTCAGCTTTCCAAAGAGCTCTGACTGTCCCCTCCAAAACACTATACAATGTTACTTACACACACAGACAGGAACACAAAGACAAGGAAGGTGAGTCAGGGTCAGGATTTGAAAATCAGCTCCTCACACAAAACTCTGATATCCTTCTCCTACTCTTATGCTCATTTTCCACTATTTAATTTCACTGTGAACTTGGTGTTGGCTCTACAGCTGGCAAAGTTCAGTTACAGCAGCTGTGAAACCAACTGGCCAAACAAAACTGACCACAACTGAAGGGAAAATAAATAATAAACATGTCAGAGGAAGTACTGATAGAAGACAAGTATGAGAATCACAGAATGGTTTGGGCTGGAAGGGACCTTAAAGATCACCTCATTCCATCCCCTGCCATGGGCAGGGACACCTTACACTATCCCAGGTGACTCCAAGCCCTGTCCAACCTGGCCTTGGACGCTTCCAGAGAACCAGGGGCAGCCACAGCTTCTCTGGGCACCCTGTGACACCCTGACAGGGAACAATTTCTTTAGTATATCTAACCTGAATTTCCCCTCTTTCCATTTCAACACACTACTCCTTGTCCTATCACTGCAGCTCCTGATGAAGAGTCCCTCTCTGGATTCCCTGCTGGTCCCTTCAGACACTGGAAGGTTGCTGTGAGGTCTCCACACAAACTTCTGCTCTCCAGGATGAACAGCCCTGAGCGACTGAGAATATACATTTTTCCTATTGCTTAAATTGTTTTTGCTTTTATTTTTTGTTTTTTAACCAATGCTGCTCCTAATCTAACAAAGTAAATGCTCTTCGAGGATAAGGAAAGTGTTTCCCAGCCAGAAGAGAATCGCAGATAACAGAGCTTAAAGAGACCTCAAGGTCCTGTCAACAACAGCTCCTTCATTCTCTTGTCATGGATCATTAGAATTAGAGTTAGGACTAGCTTGCAGTTGATGAGGACAAGTGCGTTTCACGTTTTTATTTGTCTCTAAACAATTAAATTTGCACCACCGAACCCCAGAGCCCTTTAGGCAAGTCAAGGACACCGACGCCCACAGAGAGATTTTCGAGATTTTCACACTTGCCTCACACATGTCTGACTTCTTTGGCCCTGGGCTGCTGGAGTCGGCGCTGGCCCCTTCAGCCGGGCTGTGCGAGCGGATCCGACTGCTCATCTGAATCCCACATTCCTCCTCTTCTGCCTGCTCATTCTGCCCGGAGATGTCCCCGCTGCTGGCACCCTGAGGGAGTGGCGAGTGCAGGACCTCGGTGCAGAACAGGGTGCGAGGGCCGTGGAGCTCACAGAAATGGCACAGGGCAACGATGGCGTTCATAGTGAGGGCTCAGCACAGCTGCCAGGCCTCCTGCAGCCAGGGACAGAGCACATGGTCAGCACAGGGGTACCACAGGATCTCTCAGGCCTCACCGGTGCCAGTCCTGCTCTGCATCCCACCGGGAGCAGCTGGCCTTAAGCTCAGCCTGAGCATGAGACCTCAAATACCATAGAGTCCAACCTGTGAATGATCCCCACTTCATCACCCAAACCAGAGCACTGAGTGCCATGTCCAGTCTTTCCTTTAACACCTTCAGGGATGGTGACTCCAGCACCTCCCTGGGCATCCCATGGATCCAAGACCAACCTTCTGTTTGCTGATGGGATGGGCTCGAGCAACCCAATCTGCCGTGCCCAGATCCCAGACACTGAGCCAGGGGTGAATGGGGCTGAACCAATCCCTCATGCCCAGATACCTCCAGGCTTACAGGGACAGATTCAGGTAATCCCAGAATGGTTTGGCTTGGAAGGGACCTTGAAAATCATCCAGTACAACCTCCTGCCATGGGCAGGGACACTTTCCACAATCCCAGGTTGCTCCAAGCCCCATCCAACATGGGGCTGAACAATTCCAGGGATCCAGGGGCAGCCACAGCTTCTCTAGGCACCCTGTGCCATGGCCTCACCACCGTCACCGGGCAAATTTCTTCCCAATATCCCATCTAACCCCGCTGTCAGCTTGAAGCCCTCTCCCCATCTCCTGTCACTCCAGAACCCGTAAGCAGCCTTGTCCCATCTTTCCTGTAAGTTCCATTTAGGTACTGGAAGACCACAATTAGGTCACCTCGAAGCCTTCTTCTGTCTAGGCTGAACAATCCCAATTCGTCCAGCCTTTCCTCAAAGGAGAGGTGTTCCTCCCCTCTGATCAACTTGGTGCCCTCCTCTGGATCAAGGCTGAGGTCGCTGGGCCCGGAGCCTCAGGCCGGAACGGTCCAGCCCTGATGAGCGTCCACGGACCCGAACGCCTCAGGCCCTGCCGGACCCAGGCCAGCCTGTCCCGCCGGGCCCGGCGTCCGGTTCCCCGTGCCCTGTCCGCCCCGGCCCGGCCCCGGTTCCCCGTGCCCGGAGCCCCCGCTCACCGCGGCTCCCCCGGCCCGTCCCGTGTCCGCGGGCGCCTGACACCGACTGACCCACCGCCCGTACCATCCCCACCGCCAGCTGAGGGGGGGACAGGGGCAGACAGCCCCCCGCTCGCGAGCCCGCCGCCGCCGCGGAGAAGCGAGAAGACAGAGAACAAGGCAGCAGAGAGAGAGAGAGAGAAAGAGAGAGAAGCCCGTTCGTACCGCGGGACTGGGCTGCCCGTCCCGCCGCTCTCCCGGGGAGGCGGCACCCCCCCCCCCACCCCCCGCCTGCCGCAGTGGCTCGGGCCAGGGCCGCCCTGTCCACAGGGGCAGGGCGAAGCCATTACCTCAAGGGAGGGGGGCCATGAGGAGGTCTGGAAGGCGCCTCCTCCCCTCCCGCGCTACATCTGCCCAGCTCTTACAGCGCAGAGAGGGAGCAGTGGTGCCCGATCACCGGGGACACGAGAAGAGACGAGCGGCAGCCTGCGAGCTGCGGTGCCACACCGGGAGCGGGCCGCGCTCCCCCCGCGGGCTGGTACGGGCCGCGCGGCGGGTCACGTGACCCGTGGGCTCTGGGAGGGGACCGGGGGTGGCCGCGGGCGGAGCCCCCGAAGGAGCCGGGACCGGGACCGGCACCGGGACCGGGACCGGGGCTTCACCATCGGCTGCCTCAGAGCCGATCTCCGCGACTTTCCCTCGCCTCAGGGCGGTGCCGTGGTTTCCGCAGGCTCCGCGCGACTTCTCCATTAGAGTCTCAGCACCCACCGTCCGTTTTACTTCCTTAAAATGCGTAGAATGTAAGATTATGGCAGATGAAGGTTTCGAAGTATTGTCGTTTCCTGATTTATAAAGCAGCTCAGGTACACACGTACAGCCCGGGAAGGGCAGGGGAGCAAGTGCCCAAGTTAAACCTGTTCAGGCTCTTCATTTCCATTAAACTAATAGTGTTTCTCTTCAAGGTATCAAGTTTAGGTATTAAAGGATTATTTACCTCTAGGAATCTATGACTAAAAAAGCTAAACCAAATTCCATGTGAACTATTAGGTTTCAAAATAATACAGAACCAGATTCCTCCTTTGAATTGCCCCTTACAGAGTTTTAAATACTTGAATCAGAACAAAAGTAGTAAATTTAAAAAAAAAAAAAGATAACAGCATAGATTATTTAACTGAGTAAAACTTGTACTTTAATCCCAAAACAGAGCAGCTATTGCTGATACCACTACAAGACACACCTCTGGATTCAAGCAGCCACATGTGGACTAATAATTATGTCTCTGATTTAAGCAATAGCTAGATGGTCAGCAAGATGGATTATTACAGAAATACAGAGCTCAGACACGAATCCCAGAATGGTTTGGGTTGAAAGGAGCTTATGGATCATCCCATTCCAACCCCCTGCCTTGGGCAGGGACACCTTCACTGGACCAGGTAGCTCAGAATAAAAGTGTCCCATCCAAAATCCCAAAGCCCATCTCCGACAACGACCTGCAGCAGCACTTCTCAAGAAAGACACTAAAGAAAGATTAATAATTAAAATTATTTCTACTCTGAGAGCTCTGAGAAGCCATCAGCAGAGTTTGAACACTTCTGGAGCAGAGGGCACTGCCACACAGAGCAGGCAACCAGCAGCCTCCCCTGTCAGCCAAATCACTTCCTGAAAAGCAACCAGAACAAGAGATCCACCCCCCAAAAAACTAAGGAAACCCCAAATACAAAAGACCTACAATCTCATTTAAGACATTAGTACAATACTACATTTAAACATCTCAGGACTAACCTCCTGGGCCAGCGTGGCCACACAGAGAACATTTCCTAGGTTATACAGATTGCCTCTGAGACAACACAAACACGGGGCCGTGGCTGTGCTGTGGGACACACAGGGAAATTGTGGAGAAGGAGGCAGCTGGAGTAACTCCAGGGAGCGATGGCTCAGCAGAGGTCACGCGCTGGGGCTCCTCAGTGGCACAAAAACAGGAGTGGGAGTTGTACAGGAACAGCTTCCAACCATTCCTTCTCAGAAACATTTCAAAATCTCACAGTGACTTGCCTAGAGACCCCTCCTGTGGCTATGAACTGCAGCTGCACGTCTAATGCTGCCTTCAGAAGTGCATTTTGTGTCTTTGCCAATTAAAATGCATCAAAATCAGAGTCAGATATCAAAGCATGCACTCAGTATTCCCTGGACACATCTTGTGACTGTGTCCGATGTGAAGAAACAGCCACGGGACCTCTGAGGGTCCAAACTGGGAGCAGCACAGCACGCAGTGTTCCTAAATTTGAGCAAAAGTCCTTCCCTGTAGTAATACAAATTAAAACCAGAAAGCCCAAGTGTTCCAAAGCCTCTCAGCTGACCACAGCCCAGGCAATTAGTTCCAAGACTTGGAGGGAGCTGCTTCATTAAAAATCAGACTTAATTTCAGCGCTATCTCAACACATGCAGATGCCAGACCGTGTGTTTATCAAACTAGGACTTAAAAGCTCTTCCCTGGAGCACTTCTGGTGAATGTTTTATCTACTGATTCTACAGGTGAGACCTGACTTTGAATTTCTAACAGAATTCAGACATTAACAGCACAACTATCCCTGCCAGAAAAGGAACCTCAGCAGTTCTCTAACTTTAAAAGCATTTGCCCTGTTAAAAATCAGATACATCATGGAATATACCACTTGAAACTATTACACAGGTATTTTTTGCCATCCTTTTGATGTGAGCATGGATTTGTTTTATCTACTTTAGGAAAGAAAAAAAGAAGAGAAAAATCTAGAGTTATTCACCAGCTGCATAATTAGTTTGCTTCTAGTTCCACAGCTGGAAAACCATCTTGCAGCTCTCAGCAGGTAAATTCATGCTCACTAACAGGGACTAGTAGTGTAAAAATGGACATTCCTGGTCTTTTTTCCAACTCCACGACAGCATCCTGAATACATTTTCCCCTGGCAAGGGAGCCACTGGCAAGGAGAGTTGAGCCAGGCACATTTCTGGAGGGGTGGGGTTTGGGGTCAGTTGTTTGCAGTCCCTTCTGTGAGTGCCACATGTGGTAATGACAACCACCCCGTTTTGGGCTCGAGCCACAGCATCACTAATTACTCATTTAACACTCCCATGGGACCAGAGGGGAAAACTGTGTGTGCTCAGCATTAAAATCACTGCAGGATTAATTAGGATAAAAACCTTCAAAATCATAGATCTGCATTACAAGACTGGTAAAGCAAGTTATGAAAAACCCAAAGATTTTGCTTAAAGATCAGATATAAAAGTTGTCCCAATGGAATTCTCTCTGGCAGGAAGTGATGAGCTGCTGCTCAAACTATGGACCTCTACTGTGTTCAATATTAAACTGCTATTTTATACTTTTAAAAACATCCTTCACCACCAACCACAAAACCTGGAACACCTCTTTTCACCAGAAAGCTGCACCCTCCTGTCACAGAGGCTCTGCTAGACTTGGGACACTGGTTTTAAGTGAGAACCCCAACACTTCTGTATCAGCACTGGAAGGACTGTGGCATATTTTCAACCACAGGTGACCTCAATACATACAAACTTCACACAGCAAGAGCCAGGAATGCTCAGCTCCCACCTGGAAACAAGCTGGCAGGGTAGCAGGAGCAAGCAGCTCCTGGTCAGGTGTTTCAGTAGGAAGCAGGGGCTGCTGAGCTTCTCTTTTTCTGATTTCAAGACAGGTTTATTTCTGCCTGAGAGGAAGGTGTTTAAACAGTGAGAATCTTGAGATACACGAGAATGACAGAAAATTAAACAGCCCGTTGATTTAAGGGGTGAAGCACTTTAAAGAATCCAGTAACAAAGTTTGAAGTTTAAAATAGTAAATTAAAAACCAGGTACCATTCCAACACGTTATATCTGAATAAAATCTGCATTTTGAGAGCTGTATAGAATTCTATTTATGTTCCATGCAGAAATACTGGTTTCCACCCAAGAAACTATCAGTCTGTTGAATACCTTCATGCCAGTTGCACAGGAACAAACATTTAAATTTCTTTCACTGTAAACAACTTCCTATCTAGAATCCTCCAGAACACCAACATTTTCCAAATACCCTTTTGTTTAGGTCTAATAAGTTTCATCTAAGAGCAAATAATATTAGCAGATATTTTGTACCAGAAATTTAAAATCATAAACAGCTGTCATGTATGTTTTCCATATACGATTCCTACTTTGCAGCAAACTTCCTTACAAGGACAAGTTCATACCCTCATCCTTTTGGGAAGAACAGTTATTTCCTCATTTAACAGACAGCACCAGCTACACTGGGCATATGCAAATTCTCTACATTATGATTTGCTTGAATTCCACCCCTCTGCCTCCACCACACATACGATAAATCTGCACTTTGAGCCAACTTTAAATACAGAGTAATGAACCAATAATTATCTTGCAAGTGAACCAACACTAGTTTGTATTCTTCCCTGAATAACACTTTTGTTTTTGCAGAAGAGAAGGACTGCTACAGAAACACGGCAACATTCAAACCCTTTAAAACAAAAGGTAGATTATTTAATGCATTAACAATGTTAATCTGAAGATAAATAAATCCACAACAGACTTTCAAGTTTCTTTTGAGATTTCCTTTTTCTTTGCAGAGAATATTTCCGATATTATACAGTACTGAGAGGGTGTTCTTTTATTTTCTTAATGTCCAGGTGAAAAGCAAAGCTCAGTTCTCTCTGCTCTCTTCGTGGAACTCCTCAATGCCCTGTTCCAGGCGTGATTCTTTCATAAGCTTTTACTTGAAAGCGGAGTGGTGAGCAACATTAATTTCAAGAATAACTGGATGGTTTGGTCCCTGAGTCATCTTCTTGAGAGCCCATACTCTGAAAGGGAGAGAGTTAGTTCTGTTCAGAAACAGGTTTGCAGGCTTGAGAAAGACAGTTCTTTGAAGTCAACAGGCAGGAAAATAAAATGCCTATGAAATAACATGCACTTAATTTTCTGGTTGAAAATCACTTCAGGATTAATTAGGAAAAAGCACCTTCAAAAATAATGAATTATCTGATGTGTCGTGATGTTTATGCATATATTATTAATAATGTGTAATAACAACACTGTAAATACTGACATTCAGTACAACACCCTCACTGCACAGAATGGATCTCCTACATACTCTTACAAAACATTAAATCCATTACCTTCTGCACAAACTGAGGGTTCACAGTGATCTCTTGATCCATGGCTTTCAGTCGTTCATCAAGCTCTATACATTTCAGCATCTTAAAAACATGTATGAAATTGATTACTTTGTCCAGTTTGTACCTGATCTTCAAGACATTTCACAGCTGTGCCATGCAGAATAACTTTTGCCACCACTAAAGTTCCACATCAAAATGTTCCCATCCCTCACCTCCCAAAAAGAAGTGTCAGACCATTATTTATTCCCTTCATTTGATCCATGTATTCCTAACAGCCCTTTTTAAGGACATTGACAGACAGTCCCATGAGGCTCTACCACCTTAACCTACAGGCAGGTTATTAAGAGCCAATGGAAGCGATCCTTGAAGTTTACAACTCTAAAAGCAATCTTTCTAATTTATTCAAGGATCTTCCCATCACCAACAGCAAGCAGTCAGTCTCCTGAAACAGCTCAAGCTGTGCAGGACAAAACAGGGAAAACATTGACAGAGAGTGTTAATCTAAAACCCATGAAAATGCTGTGAAATAGTCAAATAGTGATTTACAGTCCTCACTCTCTATAACTAAGTTACTACACTGATTACTACACTATAGTTACTACAATAACTAAATTAATCTCTCCAATTACAGATTAAGACTCCTCGGTAAGAATTCCAAAAGCAGTAAAAGATTTACCTCCTGATCAATGTTATGAAGCATAGCTGGGTTGTTATATTTTTCAGGATTATCATGAAAACAGACCATACCATCTTTCTGATTAATACTTGCAAAGATTTCACCATCTTCTATCTGAAATGACAGAGGGTTTAATAGAAGTTATCACCAAGAACAGAATTTCAGGTAACTACAACACACAGACTCTCTGTGGAATTGTCTTTAACTTGGTTGCTTTCATTTTCCACAGGTTCCCAAACCCATGATTCCTGCATTATCTTACATGGAGAATAACTTTTTACATTTTTTGAGAACAGTCTGCACACCACAGTATCTCCTCCACCCTGAAAAAGAACTGATCAGGATGTGTACTGACAACCCAAGTACTAATTTTGGGATAGTTTAACCAAGTCAGAGGTCTTACCATGTGGAGGACGTATTTTTCTGCTTCTTGGGGCCCCGACAGCTGCACTCGACTTGCCATGTCTTGTAATGACAATGTTAAAAACGTCTGAAATTTAGAAAGTTTTTAAGTGTTAAATCAACTGCATGTAAATTATTTTCCTGTTGATGCTTCATGGCCTATGTGACCTGGCTGTGGTAATCTGATGGGAAGGAACAAGTGGAACACACAATTATTAAAGGGCTCATGAGAGTGATTCAGTTCTTCCTTCAGACATTAATTTGTTACACTGAGCACGTATGGAGTCATTACTCATTCCTGCAATTTCATTTTGCACCACAGTCCTGACCATGTCCAACCTCCTTCTCTCACCTTTTTACACAAAAAAGGTGACTCTCCACCTCCTAAATTTCCTCCAAGAGATGCATATATACAGCTCCTCATGGGATTTTTTTTCTACTGCAACAAATATAATTTGTGCTTACAAGAAAAACAAAAACAAACAAAAAAACCCCAACACTTTCCCAATCACCTTTCAGGATTAATCAGATCTCTCAGCTAAAGGAGAAAATCACTTCAGTGCTTCTGTTTTTCCTTTTATTTATCCAAAATCTGTCCTATTCACTCAATCTTTTCTAATGAAGTGAACTGTAAAGTTCAGTTTTCCAATTTCTTGAAAAGGGGTGAAGGTCACTGGGTTGCAGCATTCCCACCTTTTTGATTATCTATGAAAACCTCATGGGCAAACCCCCCGGACAGACAGATTGAATTAGCTTTTAAATAATACATAAGCAGGCCAACTGATTTGTTTTCCTATTCAGGGCATTCTAGTCTCCTTTGTTTCAGACACGAATCTCAGTTTTAGTAATTTCTCTGTCACATTACTATGTTATCATTTAGCTCTAAATTGAATATATTTCAGAAATACACTCCTAAGAGGAAAACTGCTCAGAGTTTGTCTTACCTTGGTTAGCCTCTGAATATTCTTTTTGTAGAGAGAAGATAAGCATTGCTTAACCAGCCCCATATTGTTATCTCTTGTGAAAGTTTCACTGTGTTTGTTCACCAGATTTCGAAGCTCCGAGGGTTTATTGGTTGAATAAACTTGTGCTAATTCATGGTAAGCATTGCTAAGAGGCTGCAATTAAAAAAAAAGGAGAACCCTTCTTAAAGAACACAGTGTTCATCCAGCCTCACAAAACCTATTCAGTGCTCCAACATTAGAGACCATGCAGGCATTGAAGTAAATTTAAGTAGCTTGGGTATTTCTCATAAAAAAAGACAGGGTGCCCATAATGGCTTTATGACAAGGACAGACCCTTATACACTAAATCTGCAGTGCAACATTTAATAAACATCATTTCAGGACCTCTGTGTGACAGTTTTACTTACAGCAGTGTGAACAAACTCTCTCAACTGAGTTTGACAGCTGAGGTTGAGGTAAGCATTGCCAGTAACTGCCCATCCCTTGTATTTGTTCTGCCCTCTAAGACATTCATCCTTGACCACATCGGGTCACAGCATTGACAGCAGAGACTAAGCACGTGAAACCGGTTCACCTAAACTACTTTAAAATGTTCTCAGCTTGTTTATTAGTCTCTGGAGTTAGAAGAATTTTGGAACTCTCTAGAATTTTGGTCAGTAATGAACAAACTCGGTGTTGAACAAGAACTAACTTTTAGAAGTGTGTTACTTAGGATTAGAACTCTCTCAGCAGCAGTTTTGTCTCCCATCTTACACCTCCTAATCTGAATGCTTCCAGACTACAAACTCACAGTTTTTTCAGAGACCTTTATTCTTAAAAAAGCTGGGGTTTGGGAATAAACTGTTTAGCATTTTGCGAGTCAATCAGATGAAGTTACAGGTCAAATCTTTTCCTAATGACAATGCAGCATGAAAGCCAATTGAAATCTGAGCATTTTTTAAATTCTGACATAAAAAGCTATAAAGGAATGTGCAGTATCAGTGAAAGGAATATTGACTAGTTTTCCCAAATCTTAAAAACCTGTATCATTGACATTATATAATCATAGAATAGTTTGGGTTGGAAGGGATCTTCAAGCTCATCTCACTCCAAACCCCTGCCATGGACAGGGGCTCCTTCCACTGTTAAACATTTAGAAATCCAGATTTGTTCATCTATTATTTAGATGCATTTGCAATACTTACCTTAATGAATCTACCAACTATCTGAGAAGTGTATTTTGGTAGCTGCTGAACTTTACCAAGCAGTATCAAAGAAACTAGGATATACTTTTTATATGATTCCAACATAATATGACTGACTGCCATGGCTGGAGTAGTTATTGCCTAATCAAGAGAGAAAGAAATAGAACAGAAATTTAGTCTGCTTACTGCTAGATCCTGGTAGCCGCATGAACAAAAAACTCAATTTCAAGCTGCATGTAGAAAGGATACAGTGACATATGAAATTCTCCTTTGAGTGCTGAAGTTTAACTAACTTCTGTCAAAATCAATTACCCAGACATATGCCAAAAAAAGAAAATTTTATACAAGCTACTCAAAACATACCACGTTACAGCGGTGTCTGTCTTAAAAGAGACTTGCTCAGACAGAATCAAAACTTCCTTCCTTGGAATATATCTAAAGCTGTACGAGAAATCACCTGTAGCTACTTGTGAACTTGGATTTACACAGACCCTCAAAGAGGTTTTATAAAGTTATTACATTATCAGAGGTGTGCATTATAGGGAAAAAGGATTTTAGTTCACTATGATACTGGAACTACTCAAAAGCTGACCTTCATTCACAAAAAAAAGGAAAAATGCTGCACCAATTTGTTTTGCACATTTCATACAATTTCCCTCATACATAACATCTTCCCAATTTTACTGTTTTCATTTCCTCCCCAGATAAAGCAAAACCAGCAAATATTATAACAGCATTGAAGAAGCATAATTCCTTCCTCTCATAAAAGCAGCAAAGGCCTTAGCAAAACCACTGGACTGTTTTTTTAAGACACATAACCGTGTGTCAGCCCGTGACCTGTTTCTGTGCTGCAGTTTCAAGCAGGCAGCTGAAAAATATTTATAGTGAGATAAATTTAACATCACCCTTTGAGCTGCACAGCTTTACAGTGCAATGAGGCTGTGAGAGACCTTCTGAAAGGAAAACACCTCCAAAGACAGTTTTGCTTGTGGCAGTTCAAAGGTGCTGTGTTTTCTCAGCACTGTCACACATCTACTTCTGCCTTTTCATACATCACACTTCAGACTTACAATTTCATTTCAAGTTACCTGTTCATAAAAGTAGAGTGCTCTTTCAAAGTTCTTTAGCCCAGTGTATATCATCCCACCATAGTAGTAGTAACATAAAAAGTGCTTCGCATCATATGCCCCATTCTCTTTACAAATATCCATCATGTCCACATCTAGATACGGGAGGGCAGGTTTAAAGCATTTTGCTAACAAACAGAGCTACAAGAAAATAAATCAAGTTTTCATAAATTAGCCATTTCCATTTGAATTTCCATGAGAAGGAATTCAAACCAAATTAATTAGTACTATTGCATAAATATCACTCTCCCACGAGTTAAAAAAAAAAAGGAATTTCTGTAGTGGAGTAACACAGGTTGAAAATCTTTGAAACAGATTATGAAGTGTTATGAAATTATCTGACTCCTAAAGAAATTAAAACTCTGACAAATCTGTTTGAAACTCCAGGACTGTCAGACTACTGTGCTGGCAGCACTAAATATTGCTCTGAACATTCCTGTCCAACCCTAAATCCCAGGAGCCAAGAATGAGACAGAAACACAAATCCAGGCCAAAGACACTGAGACAAATGTTTCATGTGTCAGACTTGAGCAGACAGTAGTTGGATGTTACAGACACCACCCAAGAGAAGTTCAGTGTGACTTTCAGCCCACAGAGAAGGGATGTCAAAGGACTTTCTGAAGTCATTAACAAAATCAAAGATCTGAGGACAAGCACTGAACATTTAAAATTAGTAATTAATCTGTGTATCAGATTTGGATTTTATTTCAGTGTGTCATATTATTTACTACTGGGGAAAAAAACAAACCAAAATCCAGTAGAAAATCCATTCTTACACTGCTGTATGTGAACATGCATTTCCCTGAAGGTTTATAGGTATTTTATATATTCTGATCCCCTTACCTGGCAGAGATCTGCGTGTATTGAGGTCAGCTGGTTTGTGTTCATCTGCATCTTGTCTATGGCTTGTCTGAGAATGCTAATTCCTCGCAGGGGCTGTCAGAAATTACATCTCTTTCAGATAATTTCTCATAGATGGCAGCACATTGGATCTTATGTTGACACTTACAAATGAAAAATAACACTAATTGACAGGTTCCATTAAGTAATAGTTAACTTGAGGTTCCCTTTTTGTAGGATATCGCAGTCCCTTGGTAAATAAAATTAACCTTGGCTATACAACTTCTCCTGATGGTCATCAATTCTGCTCCACAAAGCCAATCTCACCAGGAACACAGTAATCTGTGTGAGTAAGAAAACCTTTCTTGCCTCCATCTCAACTCTCAACAAATACTGAAGACAAGAAGAGTCACTTCACTCCGCTTAGAAGCAGAGATCAAATCTGGTCTGTCTCAGGCTAGACTTCAGCAGTGGCCTGAAAAAGTCAGGATTTTAGCAACAAAATCACTGGTCAAGTACTTCTTAAAGTTTCCTGCACATTCTAAGGCATTTCTTTAAGAGCATTATGTAAGACCAGTGAAAATAACACTGAAACTAAAATCACTGACTCACCAGTGCTAATAACCCTTGCAGCTCTCTCCTCTACTCATGTATTGTCTGAAGAACATTCTTGGTACCACAGACCTACTACTTTGGGTGGGAGAACATGTTCTCAGGCGACTTTTCTCCCCCAAAAATTATCCTCCTTAGGTTTTCCTTAGAGAAGTCTCAGAGTTTTGAGTTTGGTTCATTACCTTTCAGTAAACTTAACAACTAAAGAGCTGCACAGAAACACTTGATGTGAAATTAGTGGCAAATCCTTATGGAGTAAGGGGCTGGTAACACCCCTTTAAACCTTGGGTAGGGAGTAACTTATTTGTACTTGCTCACCTGTTTTCTTTCCACAAGGGCATTTGTTAACTGGTGGCACAGGCCAGCAACTAAACGCAGTAAAAAAAAAAAAAAAAAAAAAAAGACCTCAGTGAAAAATCAGTATTATCAAACTATCCAAAAATCTATCAAGTCTGAAATTAGTCTTAACTTACAAGTGTCTGTTGCATATCTAATGTGTTCTCCATTGCAAGTGCTGATAAAAAGCTGCACCTGTGAGAATAACGTTTCGAAGTCAGGGATGCTGGGCATAGAAAACTTCACAAACCTGAAACAAAGAAACAAAAGGTTTAGCATTAATTGCTTGGAGGTTCATTAAAAAGATTCATTTTCATTGCTAAGTCTCTGCATGTAGGTGCTTGCACACAAATCCAAAGTGCCTATGAGACATGGCATAAGATTTCCCCAGTACCTGCACAACAACATTTGAAAACGCCTTTCAATGCACAACATAATTCTCAATTTAGTGCAAACTACAATGGCAAGGATAATTTTCAGTATTATCAGTATTTTGTTTCAAAAGAGTAGTAGAACAAGTACTAGAATTCTGATCTTTCCCTTAAAAGAGAATATTATATATAAAATAATAATATGAATATAAATCATAATATAAAATAGCAGTCAAACCTGCAGATGGTTCACTTGGAGTCAGATACAGTCAATTCAACACTAAATATCTTTACCTTAGTTCAGCACCCCCAAGGCAACTGAAGGTTTATCTTTAACTCCAGACAGCAGCAAGAGCCTCAGTGCTGTCTAAAGACAAACACCCATGATAAAAGCCTGTTTTCTACTGGAATAAAACATCTTGCTCTGTGCTTACAGTTCGGTGTATAAATGCCCCGAAAATAAAGTTTTAAAAGCTCATTCTGTATCTTTTTGCTGAACACATATGGAAAAACACTCACCATGGAATCCCAGAACGGTTTGGGTTGGAAGACACCTTAAAGCCCACCCAGTTCCAACTCCTGCCATGGGCAGAGACACCTTCCACTATCCCAGGTTGTTCCAAGTCCCACCCAACCTGGCCGTGGATACATCCAGGGATGGGGCAGCCATAGATTCTCTGGGCAACTTGTGCCAGAACAAAACACTTTGCTTGGCTGACAGTTCAGCTCATTGCCTGAAGTTTTAATATTTAATTAAAAGCAAGCAACACTTACAAGACAGCAAGAACACCTAGTGAGTGTTCCTGTACATCCAGGGCACCGAGCACTGTATCCAAATGGGAAAGATTTTTTGCTAGCAGCTCTCCACTTTTATTGATCAGTTCACAGAGCTGGGTCATTTGCCCTGAAAAATAAAAAACCATTGTTTTCAAAGCCTAATTAGAGAACATTCACACATTCCCACACTTCATTATAACCTCCTTCCCCATGTAACCTCAGGAAATAATAGTATCATCCCAAGTTGTAATTTTCTTTAATAAAACAGGCATTAATTTTCTATCCACCACATGTTTGGGTTTTTTTATAAAACAAACACCACAGCTCGATCTTTGCTGGTCCTCAAGCTCTACCCAACTTTCAGGTCTGCTCATAAGCACTTTTTTGAAGTAGGCATTAAAGTACCTACAACAAAAGTATTTAAAAACCCATCCTTGAATTTACTTTGTACAATTAAAACTACAGTGTTATTCCATATGCTGTGAGCTATGAACACAGAACAAAAAGTGACTACTTTGAATGAGGAAGGTCGGTAAACCCCAAAACCCTTACAAAAAAAGCAGATCCACTCCCATGAGATGCTTCCAAACTCTTCCTCCCCCCACAATTAACTGAATGAATTAAAAAAACTGTCTTTCTGAAGCAGAGTATTGTTTCAATGTTCAATTCTTGCTGATTAGAGAGAAAAAAAACAGAGGTTCTCTCATCTTTAACAAAAGTCTCCATAAAACAAGGAATAGTGCCTCCATTCAGAGAGATTTACACTACCCTCAGGTCTCTGGCCTTTTCCTTTGAGAAAAGAAAAGCTGGGAAGTTCCAGCAATGATATGTTAGTTTTGAAGCGACAGAGGGATCAAAATCTTGAAATGGGGGACCAGAACCCAGAAATTTGCCTCCAAAACCATTCTCCTCCACATGGAATTTTAAAAAAAGGCATAAGCATGGGAAGGAATGGGGCTTGTAAAACCCTCTGCTTTGATAATGGTGCTCAGGCAGTGCCAAACCCTCATTCTGGTGCCCTCCCAATTCCAGAAAACCACCCCTTCTATGGTTCTATCACTTAGCATTCCCCTAAAAACACAAAACAAAACAATACAAAAAACAAATCCCAAACAGACTTTGGGCAACCTGGTCTAGTGGAAGGTGCCCCTGTCCATGCCAAGGGTGGGAAAAAGATGACCTTTAAGGCTTCTTCCAACCCAAACCATTCTGGGATTCTGTGATCAATCCCTCTACCCACACACACACATTGAACAACTTACAGTATAAGCAGCAATTCCCACACCAGGCCCAACTAAATGTCCCTTTCTGTCATTTCCCAGACAGCCAAATGACAGTCAGAAACCATAAGTACACACGTTGCTCCTGAATGTTCTCACATCCACTTGCCAGTCTGGCTCTGGATTTACTTTCACAGAATCCCAGAATGGTTTGGGTTGGAAGAACCAACCCAAACTCATTCCAAACCTCAGCCATGGACAGGGACACCTCCCACTATCCCAGGCTGCTCCAAGCCCTGTCCAGCCTCACCTTGGACACTTCCAGGGATCCAGGGGCAGCCACAGCTTCTCAGGGAATTCTGTGCCAGGGCTTCCCCACCCTCATAGGGGAGAATTCTTTCCTAATATCCAATCTAACCCTACTCTCTTGTTATTATGAAGGCATTCCCCTCTTCCTGTCCTTCCAGGTCCTTATAAACAGTCTCTCCTCATCTTTCCTGTAGCTCCCTCCAGAGACTAGAAGGCCACCCCAGAGCCTTCTCTTTTCCAGACTGAACAATCCAGATTCCCACAGCCTTTTCTCATAGCTCCATCCCTCCAAGGATCTTGGTGGCCTCACCTGGACTTGCTCCAACAGGTCCATGTCCTTACTGTGCTGGGTATTTTCTCACAGTCACAGGGATTTTTCTCCCTGGCTCATCCCTAATGGGAGAACTTCCATAAAGCCAACCAGTCTCCCCTTGAGCCTCCTGCATCCCCAAAACTCTGTGATGGAAAGTTCTCCAGCTGAACTCCAGGAGAACAAAGATCCATCCTCCATCTAGCTTGTACCCACATCTTGCAGGTATAAATTGTCTCTAAAGTAAAAATACTTTGTATTTATTAAGTGAAACCAGAGTAAGAGAGAGCTGGAGCTCAACCCAAGAACTTCCAGAGATCAAACCTGGGGCCGGGGTGGGAAACATTAATTTTTTATCAGTTTTGGGAGGAAACATCCCAGGCAGAGACCAGTCAGAACACATTTCACAGACCATCAACACAGAGGGAAAGTTCAAGAACCAGGAAACGCTGCACCCACACACAGTAAAATTAGGAGTTTGGCAGTAATATTGAGGAATTTTAAGTGTGATTATTAAAACTCTTTGTGGCCACGTGGCTGAAGTCTCAGATCTTTCACACAGTTCCGTGGTGGGGCGGGACTCTGTCCATGCTCTGCTTGGAAATGTAGAGCACCGACACTTGGACAATTCAGAAATAAATTTTAAACCACACTTATCACAACATGCCCGTCCACTGAGGAGGTGACAGGCTGGGCCACAGACCCCCAGTTAAAACCCTAGCGATGCTCGCTCCTCCCCCTATTTTAAAGGCTCCGATTTTGGCAGGATCACTGCTGCGGGCTCCGCTACCGAAACCAACCCCTGGGAGAACCGCGGAGCTCCGTGAGAGCACCGCCGGCCCCTCGTGCCTTGTCACACCGCCGGGATCCCTTCGGGGCTGCTCCGAATTAACCCCGGCACGGGCTCCGCAGTCCCCGAGGCGCAGCACCCCGGACCCGCGCCTGAGGGAGCGCCGTACGAGCGGGCAGGCCGCGGCCCGCCGCCCCGTAACGCGCGCGGTCTGACGAGCTTCTTCGGTCTTCACCGTCCTCCCTCGGCCCCGCGGGCCCGCCCCGTGCCCCCGCTCCCCCCGGCCAGCCCCGTCCCCCTCACCCTGGGCCGAGAGCTGCCGGACGCTGTTGACGAACTGCTCCAGGGCCGACGCCATCTTGGCGGCTCGCGCCGCGGCCGCGCGCGCTGAGGGGCGGGGCGGGAGGAGCGGCGCGCGCCGGGAGCCGCCGCCCGCCGCCCGCCAATGAGCGGCCGCCGCGGGAGTCGCGCGACGCCGGCCGCCCGCGCGCCACTTCCGCCGCCTCTCGCGAGAAGCGCGGTCTCTATGGCAACCGCCGGGCCCGCGTCAGGCGCGCGGGAGGGGCCGTGACTCAGCAGCGCTGGAGGGGGGCGGTGGTGACGTCATGGCGCATCACCACGCCGCGACATGAGGCCTTCCGCCACATGGGAACCCCGCGACATGCGGCCCTCGTTTCACCGGCGACCCACGCGACACGAGGCCCATGTGATAAGGGCCACCCGTGACACCGGGCCCTCCCCGACACGGGTGGCCGGTCCCACGAGTGGTTGCACTGCACCAGCAGAGGATTAATCCCTTTTGTCCCCTCTGACGGGGACTCAATGTGGTGGTTGTCGTCTGATTGTAGGGAGGGTTTGCTCTGGTATCAGGGAATAGCATTTTAATCCCTCAGGTTAATGCATGGATCTGTATTTTCCATCTCTCGGGAGCTGAAGCAGCGTGTCCCAGAGCTGTTGCAGGCAGGGAATTGTGTCGGTCGTTCAGTATCCATGCAGAAGGTGGAAGCCTGAGTGGAGATCAGAGAATCATAAAATATCCAGAGCTGGAAGGGACCCACAGGGATCATCCAGTCCATCTCTGGGCTCTGGACAGGACAAGCCCACAATCCCACCCTAGGCCTGAGAGCGTTATCCAAATGCTGTTTGAACTCTGTCAGGCTTGCTGCCCCGACCACTGCCTTGGGGAGCCATCAATTTGCATATATTCCCTCCCTGCATAATCAGGAACATCCCGCTGTGTTGAAATCCCATTCCTTGCAGGAAGCAAAACGCCTGCGGTGCAAGTGAAAGCACAACACAGACCTGAACTTCACACATTCCCCTCCCAGCCTCAGCTGAGATCACCATCGTGTCCAGCCAGTTCTTCCTTCCCCCCCTTCCTCCTTCGGTGACCTTCCCCAGGTCACCAGATCCCAACAGCAAATTTGCCCTCCATGAAACAAGGACAAGACATTCCACTTGAAAACATTCTGGACTTGGAAAATTAAATATTTTGGAACTTTATTATTGCTGTCAAGCAAAATCTTTCATTTCCCCAGTTCCGTGGTTGCCTAATCCTGTCAGTACCACTTGAAGAACTCCCTCTTTTTCATCAGTTTCATTCCCCAAAGTGTTTTTTTTTAACAGATCTTTGGTACCTTTGGTCAAAACACCGAGCCCTTCTTGGTGCAGCGGGTGCTTCTTTGGGGTCCGGGAATTGGCATTTAAGGTTTCCTATCACGCGTGGAGACAGAGATGTCACAAGGCGCAAGAACTGTCAGAAACGACTGCATTTTACGCAGAAAAATCACCATCATACGTGTGCCTCTAAATGTACCCATCACCTCTGCAGGCAAGGACGGGCAGTGGGGGGACGACTGGGTATCCCAAGAGAGGGAAACTGAGGCAAGGAAGGAGGGAGGGGAAGGGCAGCGGGGTTTGAGCAGCCTTAAGGCGGGCGGGCGGCGCGGAGCCGCTGCGCTGTCGCAGGGCGCTTGTGCCGCTTTAAGGCGGTGCCGGCGCTCCGGGCTCGGCAGGCACCGGGAAGAGGAACTGGGCTTTGCACTGCCGGGTCGGGGCGAGCTCCGCACCGGGCACCAGCCCCGCTGTCCCCGCTCACCTCCCGCCGCCGCCGCTCCGCGCTCGCTGCCAGGGAGGGATGGGGCAGGGAGGGGGAGGAAGCGCTGGGGGCCAGGACGGGTCTTTGCATTCCCCCAGCGACCCCCCGGCATCCCCTCTGCTCCCCCTTGCATCCCCCCGCCGCTGCTTCCTCCTGCTGCAAAGGGATGCGATTGACAGGGCTGCCCTCTGGTTTGGCGCGTGCTTAAAATAGAGGCTCCCCCCTTTGCTTGGAGAGCCCCCCAGCCCCTGCTCTGAACCCCCTATCCCCTGCCGCAAGCCCCCCGTCTGCTTCCTCGAGGCCTTATCGTCTGCTCGAAGCCCCATCCCCTTCCTCAAGCTCACCAACCCTTTCCTCAATCCCTTCTCCCTTTCCTCAAGTCCCCTTCCCCTTCTCCAAGTCCCCATCCTCTGTCCCAAGCCCCCACCCCCTTCCCTGAGCGCCCTACTCCAAGCCCCCAATCCCCTTGTTCAAATCCCCCATCCCTTTCTTTGAGCCCCCATTCCCTGCCCCAAACCCCCATCCCCTGCCCTGAACCTTCTTCCCTGAGCCTCCTATTCCCTCTCCTGAGACCCCTTCCCCAAATCCCCCATCCCCTGCCCCGAGCCCCTTCCTCCAAAATGATTTTGCTGAGCTGCTTCCTGCACCTGCGTCCCCAGCGCTGCGGCCCCTTGGCCGGGCTGGGCAGGGGGCTCGGCCCCGCAGCGGGGTCCCGCAGGGCTCTGCGGGTGCTGGTGGACATGGACGGGGTGCTGGCTGACTTCGAGGGAGGATTCCTCAAGAAATTCAGGGCCAGGTACCCCGACAAGCCCTACATTGCCCTGGAGGACCGGAGGGGCTTCTGGGTTTCGGAGCAGTACGGGCGCCTGGGACCCGAGCTGAGTGTGAGTTGTGCTTCCCCCGGCTCCGTGCGTGGGCTTGTTGTGGCCAGAGCTTGGCCCTCAGGGACTCTCTGACCTCCAGGTCATGGGGGCAGCGCTGGGGAGGGCCGTGGGGGCCACCAAAAAGCTCCCATGAAAACAGAGGGCTTCCAGCAGTGCGCTTTTTCCCAGAAATTATTTTTTTTTTTTGGTGCAAATCTGAGTCTTTCTTAGATGCCTAGGATGGGTTGGGTTGATAAGAACCTTAAAGACTGTCTTGTTCCAACCCCCTGCCATGGGCAGGGACATCTTCCACTAGGCAAGGCTGATCAGATGGGCCTAGTGGGCTTTTTCTCTGCATGCCTGGACAGAGACAGATGCAAGAAGAGGGGATATTTCAGAACATCTGTCTTGAAATACCCCAGATTATGTAGCTGGGTTTTTCTTGCTCTGATTTGGCCATGTGGATTGGTACCATTCCTAGATGGATTATTTAGTTCCTCAAGAGCAATGTGAGGGGTGGGATGCAGCAGAGCAGTTCAGAACAAACCATGCAACTGATGCTTCATTTGAGGGCTTAAGATCAAAACAACCCAAGCCCTCCCATGCCAGAAATTATTATATTCAGTTTAATATTTAAAGCTTAAAAGCAGTTCTCTCTGCATTGTAGTTTATCATTCAGCAACAGGCTGACTGGTGCAGAGAGCTGGTTTCTGCCTCTACAAGTTTCCCATCCCAGTGGATGTCTGTGGTCTCATCCATGGATTGTAGTTCCCCTGGCTTAAATGTGTTATGGTAAATAAAAATGTTCCTGTTGTTAGGAGTGTGATGGCTACAGGGAAAGGAGTGGGAATAAGGTCCAGGGCTCTCCCATGGGCAAAGTCCTAAACAACTTGATGAGCTGAAGGAATAAAGTGTCCTTTCTGGCTAGGAATGGTGAAAGGGAAGTGCAGGACATAATTTGTGGAGTAAAGCAGCTGCTCAAAGTTTGCCAGGCATAACACATGATAACAATTTTTTTTTTTCTTGATCGTAACTACTTTGGATGTGTTAAATGAAGTGAGCTCATCTTGTGTCTGATGTGGTCACATAAAACCACCAAAATCTTTGGGCTGATCAAGTAGCAAAACTTGCAGAGTCTGACCTCAGGGTAGTCCTGGTTTTCCCCGTGGTTTCAGGGCAGGGCTGAAGTGAGTAGGAGCTGCTCTATGGCTACAGACAAATGGGCCATTCCAGTCTCTGACCAGAGAGCACCACTGACCTGCTTCAGGGACCAGAATATAGGAGCCACAGACTCCAACAAGCTGCAGGTCCCAGCTCTGAAAGGGAGAAAGTTCAGCAATGCACCAAGTGTACAAACCTGGAAGAATGGAGAGCCCTGGACAGGCAGGGAAATTCCTTATGGGGATTAAGTGTCTGTGTCCTGGCACATGGAATTTTTTTTGGCTTGGGGAGTGGAGTGGGTGTTTTCCTCAAGATGAGCTTAGTTTTTCCCTCCTCAAGCTTGATTGCAAAATGCTTTTTGACAAAATTGGAAGTGGGATAGCTGCGGAAGTGCTGCTGTAAGAAAAACACTTCAGTGCAGTTTGAAGTGCTCTGCTGCATCAGGCTGCATTTCTCAAGTGTCTCTTGTGCAACTGCAGACAATATCTTAAAAATAAAACACCATTACTGCCCAGTCTGAGGCAGATCAAGTGGAATTTGAATGTTTGCATGGCCCCATGGCAAACTTTTAGGCTGGTTGTTCTTGCCATGGAGCCTGGAGGCATTTCTGCATCTGCAGCTCCTCAGCTGCATCACAACACTGGGGCTGGGCTGCTTCTGCTTCTTCCCAGCTCTCCTCCCCAAGGACATGGTGTTTCAGCAAAATAATTGCATTCCTTGGCACCTGACAAGCTGTTAACCTGTTTGAGGCAGTGCAAGGGCTACTGTTCTTTAGAGCTGTGCTAGATCCATCTCAGGCAACCCCTGGACTCTGTCCTCACTCCAAGGTTTTGCTCTCTGTAGTCTCCTCTCTGTTCTCCTTGTGCCATACCAGTGTGCCCAGGCTGCTGTCCTGGACGTTGTGTTTTAAATCCTTGCCTAGAGATGCTCTATTTGCCTGCTAGACCTTGTCCAGGCTTCCCTGAGGAAGAGCATCTGCATTCATCCTGACATGTGGCTCATCCTGTAATGTACTTTCTCCTGGGAGAGCAGCCTGGCTGCTATTTTAAGTGATCTCATGGAGACAAATAGGCCAGAGAGCATCTGTGCCTGAACAGCATCATGGTAGAGCAGGGCCACCAGGCCACGTCAGCTGGGTGCACTGGATCTGTCCCTCTGGATGGGTTTGGTTTGGATCTGGATAATCTCTGCTGTTTGGCCTTACAGGAACATGCAGCTCTCTCTGTGTCTGGGGCTGCAGAGGTAAAACCAAGCCTACTCCAGAGCATCTCCAATCTGAATTGTATGGGGTGGGTGCAGGTGGGAGCAGAGGCGCCCACAGAGGCAAGGGGGGTGAGCAGAAGGGACTGGAGCTGGTGCTCCCACTGTTCTCCCTGTCCCATCCTCTGTCCTAGAAAAGGGTGAGGAGTACACACATGCAGGAAAAATTGCAAGAAGTGCAATAACTGCTTGCTTTCCCCTCACAGGAGAAAGCCATCAGCATCTGGGAATCCAAGAACTTCTTCATAGAGCTGGATCCTCTCCCTGGGGCTGTGGAAGCTGTGAAGCAAATGGCAAATTTGGCAGAGTGAGTATGAACCTGCCCATGGCATGTGGGGATGGACAGAGGAGCAGCTGTGTCTTCACATCCACCTCTTGGCAGAAGTGCTGATACAACAACAGCATTAAAAATAAATATCTCCCAGCCATCAGGGAAGGGAGAAAGAGCTTTAACTCCTGGAGCAGTCACCTAGAACATCAGCCATGTGCAGCCTCTTCCCTTCAGCTCTGCTCCCAGCAAAGGTTGTGAAACAGGGGACACGACTGTGCTGTGGGTTTCTGAGAGCAGGGGGATTAATGTCTTAAATCTGTTTGATCTGTGTGTGGTGGGGAGTTGGCTTTGGGCTGCTGCCTGCTCTGGCCCAGAATGACACTCTGCCCCTGTTTTTCTCCTCGTGGCAGCACTGATGTGTTCATCTGCACGAGCCCGATCAAGAAGTACCGGTACTGCCCTTATGAGAAGGTGAGCAGGCCCAAATCTCAGCTCCCCCTCCCACCCACACTGCCCAGTGAAAGGTGTCTGACCCCTGCATGCCTCTGGCTGTAAAATTTACCTGATCCACCCATTTGCATGCACTGAGACTCTTGGTCTTAGTCTTTCATCATGACATCAAAAGCTGCTTGGCTTTCAAAGAACTTTTACTCCAGCAGCATCCAAATCCATCCTACTAATGGACTTAAAAAGAGAGATATCCTCCCAGTCTGGGGGCCAGGGCTGCTTCCACTCCACCAAGCACCCCTTGCCCCATCCATCAGCCTTCCCTGAGCTCACCAGCCATCCCTTGCCTTCCAGTATGCCTGGGTGGAGAAGCACTTTGGCCCCGAATTTCTTGAGCAGATTGTTTTGACACGAGATAAGACGGTGGTTTCTGCTGATCTGCTTATAGACGACAGACCTGATATAACAGGTAAGAGGTGAGGGGTGAAGGAGTGACTGCAGGCAGTCAGGGATGGGTGTTGGTAGTTCTGTGCTGTTTGGGTTTTGTAACTTTGGGGTCTTCATGTTGGAGTAAAATCTACTTCAGTGTTTCACAGAGTTGTCGAGACCACTGACCTTCCTTCCTTTGCAGGGGCAGAGCAGAACCCCACCTGGGAGCACGTGCTCTTCACTGCCTGCCACAACAAACACCTGCAGCTGAAGCCCCCCAGCCGTCGGCTGCACTCCTGGTCTGATGACTGGAAAGCCATTCTGGACAGCAAACGCCTCCCACCCAGCCAGGCCACCTAAACACCAGCCCCCACGGCCACCTGGGGCTGCAGCACCTGCCTGTGTCTGTGTGAGTCCTGCTGAAGGCCAGAACCACAGATGGACAGACAGACAGACACTGTCCCTGCTGCAGAGAGGAAGAAGGTGAGCTGAAGAACCACAGTCACCTGGACTTGCAAAATAGATCCCAGTCCAGCCCTGCCACAAGGGAGCAACAGCAGGACTATGCCTGTGGACCTGACAGCCTGGCTGGGGGGCATTTCCCACTGGTTCCTGGGGTCTCTGTGCTGCATCTGCAACCCCCACAGTGTTTCTGATGGACAACGTTGACCTCAGTGTGTCACTGCCCTTGCCTGGTGCACTGTGTGGCACAGACCAGCTCTCCATCCTCCCCTCCACATTATGGTCAGGGATCATTGTGTGTGGTTTAGTCCTTGCATGGTTTCATCCCAAGGAGCTGCCTCAGGAGGTCTTTCGCACTGGCAGTGCCTGGATCTGTGGAGAGGGGTGGCTGGAAAGGCAGGAAGAGCAGGAAGGTGCTGTCTAGGCTCCCTGCACTGGGATTGTGTTGGAGGACTGTCATAAGCACATCCATGGATGCTGTTTGCAGTTCTCACATACTGCAAGGGAGGACGCTGGGGGATGTTGTTGTTAAAGGCTGTGGAGCTGTGCCGGTTTCGGCCAGGGTAGAGTTAATTTTCTGCATAGAAAATATAGCCCCATACAAGTCACTGTGAAGAAAATTAACTCTACCCTGGCCAAAACCAGCACGGGAACCCATGAGAGGTTCCCACGAGCTGTATCACAGGGTAGTTTTTTTCTGCAGCTCCACTACAGTCCCACCCCTGGATGTCAGGAGACAGAGCATGCTGCCAGCCCCATTCCCCTGCTTCTGTGACCCTGCAGAGAGGTGTTCAGTGCCTGGCTGGTGCAAAGGGGTCACAGCACACGCAGCTGTACCAGCCACCTCTGCCAGGGTACAGTGCAGGGGCTGCTGAGCTCTGGGTGCATCCAGCGCTGCTGGGAAGCTGCAGGTGGCCACCAAAAGGGGAGGATTTAGATTCAGGGGCAGCTCCAAGAGGGATGTTTTTGGCATAACTGTGCCCACAGCCTCTTTCTCCCTTGTTTGTCTCATTTTTGCTTTGCCAAGCTCACACCAGTCTGGCCTTGAACTTCAACCACTTGTCTGGCATGAGAAAGCTGCTGCTGCTGCTGCTGCTGCTCCTCCCAGCCTCAGAGAGACATCCCAGCTGCTGGGAGAGCCTGGCATCCCCTCCCTGCCTGTGGCACTGCCACAGGGCAGCCACAGCCCAGCTGTCCTGAATGGGAGCTGGTGCTGGCCCACCCCAGGCAAAGACCCAGGTGTAAGCTGGGTGTGTCACTGCTGACACCACAGAGGCCATCAGTCCCCATTGCTCTGTGTCCCCACACTGTCCAGAATCCCACTGCCCTCCTGGCCCAAGGACTTGCTGGCTGGAAGTAAAACTCCCCACCTGAGCACATAACTCCACAGGCAGAGGTGGTAGCCAGGGCTTGGCCAGAGTTTGTCACCCTGCACTCCATGCTCACATCTTTGGTTTTCCTCTCTCCTCTCCTGTTGGCCCCCATCAGCAAAAGTACATGAACTTAAAGCTACATAACCAACAAATAATGTAATTCAGCAATGGCAGCCAGACCCCTCATGTATCCGGGACCTGGAGGGGTTCTGGAGTTGGTGCTTTGGAACCTGTGCCTTCCCTGGGTGCTGCAGGGCCAGGAATGGGGCCTGTGTCCACTTGGGGCTTGCCCTGTTTCTTGGGATGGGGGGAGTTTACAAAGTGGGCATGGTTGGCCCAAGGTAGTGGGACTTACATACCACAAGCATCTTTTTTTTCTTTCTTTTTTTTTTTCATTTTTCTTTCCTGTTTAAACTACTGTGTGCTTCTCTGTATGGTGGGTTTGGTTTGGAGGGGTCTATTTGGGATGTGCAACTGCCTGAGGTGCAGCTTCCTGGCCAAGAGCTGCCTTGGCTGGTGGGTTTGCAGGCTGGGAACTAGGACAGTGTGGGAGAACCGTGGGCAGCTGCTGCAGCTGCTGAACATCAGGACCCCCTTGGCTCCACCAGACCTCCACGGGCTGTTGGCCCCTCTGTGCAGCTAGGGTGACTTCATGGGGTCCAAGGTGGTTTTTATTTCCTATGGTACCATGTAAATATGAGCTGCCTGAGCTCCCCAGAGCCTTCTCCATGCTCACTGAGCCAAAACAAGCTGGCACATCGCTCCAGCAACTGCCCAAAACCTGTCATCTTCTCCCAAGGCTGGGGCAGACCCGAGGGATGTGGCTGTCTGGGGCCAGCAGGACTTTTCCCCATGGTGAGATGTGATGCCAGAGAGACCATGTGGGTTCACACCAAATATACTTGAAAGCAGAGCTGGAGTTTCTCATGCCTGAGGCTCCAACTCCATGCACAGAGATCCCGAGCTGGTAGCTGGACTGTTTGCTGCCACACTCAGGACTGGGAGGTGACTCCATCGCCTGTTCATTGTTCAAGCCTGTGTCCAGCTGAGATACACAGAGTTTTTATTTTTGAATGTACATCTATAAACCTAAGGCAAATGAGAAGCACTGCAATAAACACTGAGTTGTTTGACATCCAGCTGCCTAGAAATGGAGTTGGGGGTTTGCAGTTTCCCAGCCATGGCTGTGTGTGAGGATAAAGGGGTTTCACCTCTAGGTTTGGAAATGTTCTCTTGTCCAGAAAACCTGCAACCAGCCCTGCTGCCCTCGCAGTGCTGTTATCCTGTTAGACACAGTCCCTGTGGGCAGAAATAAAGCCAAGGGGTGGTTTTGGGTAGAGTTCATCTTCCTAAGGATCTTTCATAATAAATAAAGCTGTGAAGTGTGTGTCCTGTTGGGCCACCGAGCAGAAGCTATGAAGGGGGTTGGAAGTGTCATGGGCTGGCTCTCTCTGGGATTTTATGCCTTATCCATCACTGCTGGCTGCTCCACATCCACACACCCAGGGTGTGTGATATCCATGGACTCCTCTGCCCACTGTGGGGCTATGTCATGAGAATCCCTGTGCACGACCAGAACCTGCATGCTGTCAGCAACGCCATAGCTCAATTGGACACATGGGACCAGGGCCAGGGAGAGAGGACTGTGGGACTATCCCAGGAGGGCTGGGAAATCAGAATCACAGAACAGAACCTGATTGTGTGCTCCTTGTACTGGTGTGGCTCCAGGATGTGACACAAGGTGTTACCAGGTTCACATTTGTGAGCTGGAGGTGTCCTGCTGGAGCTGGGATACCAAGGGACTCCTGGCAAGCATGGGGACAAGGTGATCCAGATGCCAGCTCAAACAGCACCACCTTAACTGGGTATTCACCTCCCCAGGATGGTGCTGTGGGTCCCATAAAGCTGTTCCAGGGCTGGTTTAGCAACAAGCACCTCTCTGCACTTCCAGCTGCTTTTTGGGGCTTCCTGGCAGCAAGTGTTGGGCCACAGCTCCTCCTGCATCCTCACTACCATTGCCCTGCACTGGAGGTCCCAGCTCCCCAGAGGAGACACCATCCTTCCCTGTCCCAGGTTTGGGGGCAGAGGGTTTGACATCAGCTCTACCCTGAGCTGGAGCTGCTGGATGGTGGCACTGGGACCAGGCTCACATTTCCAGTAAGAGATGGGGGAAGTTGGAGGGACTGAATCCTGATGCAGCATGATGAATTCCTGGTCTGCAGCTGTGTCTGTTCTTCCATGCTCTCCTATGTGGCTTTTTTCCATTTGAAAAGCCTCAGGCTGCAGATATTACATATCTTCCAGGTGATAAGCAGTTTCCAAAGCAGGCAGAGGTGGAGGGGAAGGGTAAGGAGATGGTAGTGCCCTGGCCCTGAGCACAGGGCAGTGCTCAAGGCCGGTGCTGGTGGGAAACTTTGCACCCTTCCTTTCCATGTCCAGGAGCTACTGGACAAATGTGCAAACACCCACCCCCCTCAGGGGATTCCCACCTGAAAGCATCCCACTCCTCTCCAGTCCAAGCTGTACCAAGGTAGCAGGCTCTGGCAGGGCAGGAGCAAGTGATGCTCGCCCCTGGATCCTCGGAAGCAGTCTCCACGAGGGTGCTCATTAGCTCGTTCTCATGTTGGCCACTGCCCAAACAACTGAGAGCGGTGTGAAATCCCAGCGGAGGGGAGAGCCTGGAATGCAGGGGCCAGCCGGGGCCAGCCCTGACGCAAGGGCAGCGGGTGGTGTGGGACAAAGCCAGGGCAGGGGACACGGGGAGGGAGGGAGGATGAGTCACCCAAATACGCAGGAGGGGAAGGAGCAGAGGAAGCGATGGAGCAGCTGGAGGCAGCTGGATGGGGCTTTGCTCCTGCCACCGTGCCCAGTTTTGGCAGAGGAGCAGGATGGTGCCCCAGGGTCACTGCTGGGGCCAGGCTTTGGTGCCAGCGCAGTGCGGGCAGGACATCCATGCGGATGGAAGAGGAATATCCACTAGAGGGGACTGTGTGATCGCGTGTGGGAGCGCGCTGCTGCCAGCCTGAGCTCAGCACGATGCACCAGTCCTCCTTCCATCCCTCAGCCCTCCCGGTTATCCCAGCGCAGGCTCCAATGCCCTCAGCATCCTTCCCGCTGGGCACTGCAGCCCGGAGGCACAGATTACCTGGACCTGGTGATGTACCAGGGGTATGCACAGATTACCTGGACCTGGTGATGTACCAGGGGGTACGCACAGATTACCTGGACCTGGTGATGTACCAGGGGTATGCACAGATTACCAGGACCAGGTGATGTACCAGGGGTATGCACAGATTACCAGGACCTGGTGATGTACCAGGGGGTATCGAGGGGCAGCCACAGCTGCAACCACCAGGAAATTCAGAAAAACATGGAATGGTTTGGGCTGGAAAGGATCTTTAAAACAAACTCATTGCAACCCACTGCCATGGGCAGAGGCACCTTCAGCTGTTACAGGTTTCTCCAAGTGCCATCCAACCTGGCCTTGGACACTTCCAGGGATGGGGAAATGTGCTGGGGTGGCCTCCACCAGTTGCTGAGCCTCCTCCCAGCCACTTTCTCTCTCTCCAGCTGGATGGGGCAGAGAATAAATGGGAAGGGCAAAAACATGAACGACTTGTGGGTTAGAAGATGAACTTGGCACCTATAGAGTCCATAAAGAAAATATCCCTGGAAAAATCACAGGCTGAAGTCCTCTGACAGCCCAGGGCATCCCTCTTCCCCCTGGGACCCCACAGCTCTCCCAGGGCTGAGATTGCTCATCCTGCCCCTGTAAACCTGAAATCCCCCAAGGAGCTGGAACATGACTTTGCCTTTTCCTTTTGCTCACTCTGAAGCCAGAGCCCATTTTGCGGAGCAGAGTGGGAGCAGATCTGCCAGTGGAGAGGACAGGGGAACTGGGGTGGTTCTTGATGGGTTTTGCTCTCTCTTCCATTCTACCCCAGCACCATGATACTATTTCACTCCTGGTTGGATTAATGGGATTTGCTTCTCAACTTGCACAGGGACTTGAGTAATGCACTCCCCAGAGAGAAATCAACTTCCCCTGCCCCAGCAGTGCTGGGGAGGCCAGACCAGAACTCACATGATAGGCTGCACTGGCTTTCTCCTGTCCTTCAAGGCTCCACACACATTAAGCCCATCCTCCTGGCAAAAATCTTGCAAAATGTTTATTTGTGACTATGCTAACAAACATGCTTGGGGAACATGTTGTATTCAGACGTGAGCATGCCACCTTCTCCCTGCCTCCCTGGGGCCAGGAGTATGGGCAGTGAGGGGCCAGGGCTCAGAGCTGCCAAAATCCAGCTGACGCTGCGCTCGGAGCACCGCCGGGACCAGCAACCCCGAGCACGAGGCCACCTCCCTGCTCTCCTCCACCAACCACCAAACCTGCCAGCAACATCCCACCAGTGCCTTTTTCCTGGAGGTTCCCAGCTCATGGCTTTTTCCTGGAGAGCCCCAGCTCACGGATGCAGCTGGGGGAAGGGTCTGACCACGACCTTGTAGAGCCCTGGTGTCCTGCAGCCAGAGGGACATGGACACAAGGGCTCCAGGGATCCTGTCCAGCTCTGTAAACACCCGTCACAGGGGAGGGCACTGGTGTCAGGCCACACCATGGGCAGAGACCAGTGGAGCTCAGCTTGCTCACCCCACAACCACCCTGAGCTCACCCCTATCCCTCACCTGTCCAGTCCTCCTCAGCTGTGGGTGCCAGCAATGATCCTGGGATGGAGAAGGTGCCCTGGAGAAACGGTGCTGCTCCACTCCCAGAACAGACTCACTCTGAACATATACTATTTTAAACTCTAACTTGCCAGATTTGGTGTGAACTTGCCTTGGCTGTGTCTGGGTCCAGTCACCCATGCCCCTGAATCTGCATTCAGCATCTCCAGGTAACCAGGGCTTGAGCTGGGTCTGTTTTCCTGAGATCCAGGGGAGGGAACAGCAGTTACTGAAGGGCTGTAGTTCAGGTACTGGATGAGAGCACTTGAGGGTCTATGGAGCTGTAATCAAGCCTGTGAACCCCTGTGTGTCCATGGCATTTTTCCTTTGTGCCATTCCAGTGGGAGACTTAGCTGGGCAGCATCTGTGCTGCCTTCACATCTGTCTGGTAAGTCACCCAGCAGCTCCTGGGGATGGCTTCAAAACACCAGAGGGCTCAGGGAAACTCCCAAAAATGCTGGGAGATGCTCTGGCAGCAGCTGTGGAGGCTGGGAGTTGGCTTCTGTTTGGTAAAAGTGAGGCAAGAGGGCCTTGTGAGTGCCACGGGACATGTGAGGATGAGGAGCAGCTCCTGCTGCATGGGCTGAGCTCTCTCCAGGAGAAGGGATGGGAAAGGCAGGGACTTGGTGCTGCAAAGCACCCGAACACTGCACTGGTGCCACCCAGGCAAGATTCAATGTTGTCACCGGGCTTGGAACTGGATGGTCTTTAAGGCTCCAACCCAGACCATTTCATGATATCGCTGCTGAGGGCACCATCCAGGGTGGCAGCCAGTCCCAGCTCTCAGCCAGCTCCCCATCTCGGTGGGACTGGGATCCCTGGTGTCAGTGTTACCCCTTCTGTGCCCACCTGCACAAGGCTTTTGGCCAGGCACCGGCTGGGAACCCCCTGGCTCAATGCCCCACCCCTGCTCCCTTCCCCTGCCAGTCACACCCATGCCAGGTAATGACTCCACGAGCCCTAAGGAACAATCTCTGAAGCTTTCCAGGTGTTACCAGCCCTCCTCTTACAGGCATCTCCTTTGCTCTCAGTCCCAGACCCTCCGGCTCTCACAGTCCCTGGAAAAGCAAACTCATGCCTTGGGTGCCTGTTTTATAATAGATTTTCCTTTTCCAGTCTAGCAGAGCAGTCTCACAGCTGTGCTTCCTGCTCATTCATCTTGTGCACATCCTTTTTTATGATGGAAAGTGCTCCTGGGTGGCTCCTGGGGACAGGCACAGGTGCTAGCCACCCTCAGAGCACAGGGGATATTTTGGGACTGATTCCCTGAACTAGGCCCAGTTTATGCTCTGCAGGGAAACATGTCTGACTATCAACATCACTGGCATTTCCTCACTCCAAAATTGATCTCTGGGTGACCCATGACCATTCAGATTACGGAAATGGAGGCACAGAATATGTTCTATATGTTGTACAGTGGGATTGGGACTGCCCACACCTAAGGAAAATAGAGACCTGAGTGTCCCACCCTTCCTGGCAATGGGCAGAGCCCAGCTTTGTAATGGAAATTCATAAAAAAACCCCACAAAGAGTCCACAAAAAAAGGGCAAAGTTTCGTTTCTGCTCCTCCTGGTGTGGCCACAGGGCAGAGACCCTCATGGAGAGAGCTTTTGACAGTGTTTTGTTGCAAAAAGTGTTTCAGAAGTGCCCAGACCTTTAGGGCTGTGTGTTCCCAAGAAGCCATAAACCTTCCTGCACCTGTCCCCCCAAATTTGCATCACTGCAGCCCCAACCATGACCCAGAACCCACCCAGCCCTAGGGACCCTGCTGTTTTCCACCCTGTCCTGCTTTGCAGTGTGCTTGTGGAACATGTCAAACGTGCCTGGAGGAGTTTCTGGCTCAGGACCTGCTTTCCCCACGCAGCATTGTTTCCCCAAAGCCTAGGAGAACAGCAGCAGCTTCACACAATCTGACTCCTGTCAGAGGCAGCCGGCTCTGTCCTGCTCCAAGGTGGTTGTTTCATCCCAAACTAGCTAATTCTTGCTGCTTTTTTTATTCTTGAGTTTGAAAGAGGGAGGGCAGAATGAAACAGCCCTTGGGGTAAAGTTACCTCCTTAATTAACAAGGCTGAGAGCTTTGCAGAGATTGTGCAGAAGGAGAGAAAAATAAGGAAAACTGGGCAAAACTGGAAAGGCTTGGGTTCAGTTGTCAGACCAATTAACCTAGATCCACACTCTCCCCCTGGATGAATTGCTCATTACTACGTAATTGCTCAGGCCCAGCTCCTGATTGAGAGAAATTAAAATCAGACACTTAACAAGGCAACCTGGTGTGGAGATGGGATGCAGGAGCTGCCTGGGGATGCCATTCACAAGACAAAACTGAGAGAGAGCCCAAGCCTGGAGGATCTTGCTGAAATCAGCATTATCTGCACTATTTGCACCATCCTGGACTCAAAACATGGCTGGGCTGGGGGATAATTTGAAAAGGCCCTGGGAGAAGAGAAAAGCCCTGATTTAGCCAAGCATTTCAGCATCTGCATAATTGCAATGTAGCTGCAGGTCCAGCTCAGAGCAGAGCAGGATTTAGATGAAATATGAGGTGTGCTCAGTCAGGGACAAAGTGATTTTGGAGCTCTTTTGTCTAAAGAAAAATAAAAGAAAAATAAAACTCTTTGCAAACCCTTCTTGTCTCTGTCTTAGGACCCATCTGCCCAGAGAAGAGGGAAAATTCTACCATTATGAACTTTTAAATCTATACCTAGTAGAAAAAGCCACTAATCCTGATAAATCAGCCTAGAAAGACCAGCCTGTGCTGTAGCTGAGCATGTTCTTCCATGTGTAGGGCTGGTGAGCTCACGTGCATTGGGAAATTCAGACACAGTGTTTGGGAAAGCTCAGTGGTTTCAATATTAGCTTAAGAGTAGGCAAACATGATTTCCTTCTGCTGAAGGAGAAGGGGATCTCCTTGTGGGAGTACTGGCCTTTCCCATCTCCTGTGGTTCCATCTGCCTCTTTTCCTGCCTGGGAATTATCTGTGGTGCAAGGGAGGGCTGCAGAAAGCCCCAGGCATGGCTGCACCCCCAGCAATGTGGCACTGCTGTGCTGAGGTGTGATCATAGCTCTGCTTCCAGCTGCTCACCCTCCTGGCTCACCCTCCTGCAATATCTGCATTTCTCCCCGGTATTTTTGGGGTGCTGTTCCTGTGTCTGGCTCATGCTGGGCTTCAACTTATTTCCAGCACTGTGGCCAAGCCCCAAGAGCTGACCCCCATCACTGGCCAAACCTCGCTGCAGTCTGTGCTTGCTGTGCAATATGAAGAAGTATCCTTAAAGAAAAAAAGCTCTGGATGCCTCAATTTCAGCAGTTTGAGCTTGTCCTGGTGTCTGGTGCCTGCAGTCTCAGCCACACATGTCCCTTGAGCCAGGACACCCCAAAGGGCTGAACCCCACTTAACCCCAGCTTTGATCCATCTGACTCATCCCAGACATTCTTGACATCTGCTTTAATTTTTATTAATGAACCAGCTGTCCCAACAGGTCATAAAAACTACCACAGGTAGGGCAGCAAAGGATGAGAATAGCCCAAACCAACTCTACATCTCCAACGGGAAAACCCCAAAGACTCCTGCAACACGTGTCTAAAGGAAAACCACTGGTGCTCTGGCTACACCACGTGTATTTATTGACATAGAAAACAGCCACCGTGTGTTTTCCACCTCCAGGCTCAGCCCACAACTATCAACACCCTTCAAACATCCCTCGGTGGGATCCAGGAGAGTCTGAAGGGTCCATCCACTCCTGGGCGGTTTCATCTGAGGCTGAAATGGGCTCAGGATTTTCGTATGAAGGCCCTGGGATTAAATTAAAGAGGATTTAAGCAGATGGTCGGTTCTCTGCTCATCGGAGTTGGCAAAATGGGAACCATATCACCGAATTGTCTGCCTGCACTAATTAATGTTTGTACAGTGCTCTGCGCTGCAAACCGCTGCCGATGTGCTAACTGCTATCATTAGTATTATTACTAAGCTGTTTATGCCTGTTCCAGTGCTTTCTCTCCTCGTCCCCAAGGGCTTTGCCTCTTTCCTGTGCAGATGTATGGGAAGAGGAATCAGCCCCCTCAGGCTCTGGCTGGCTCTACCCCAGGATCAGATCCCTGTTTTGCCAGTAAAACCCTCCGGCTGTGCCCGCAGCACCGGCTCCACAGTGAGGGCAGGAGCAGCCAAGGACCAGGAGGTTCTGCCCAGAGATGGGTTTTAGCATCATCCTGCTCAGCCCTGGGTGAGGTGGTTGTTCAGTTCCCCTCCTGATAGCAAAATGGATGTTGCTTCCCTGCCTTCTTCGTGTTCCCACAGGGAAAAGCTTTTTTCGTGCTCTTAGGGGCTCTTTACATTCTTCTCTGTCACTGCATGGCAAAGGGTTTTGTAGGGGAAGGGAGGGATCACTCATCCTTCCTAATAACCTGAGAGGAGACTGAGGAGCAGAGGAGTTCAGTGATGGATGAGCTCAGCCATGCTCCACGACAGGCCCTTGTCCCTGTGCAATAACCGAGCAGTGACGTCTGCTGCCACCGGCAGAAGGGACACTGCATTCCCTACAAATAACCATCCTGCAAGACAGCGTTCTGCAAAGCTGAAGGATGGCCTCTCCCTTTCCTGCCCAGTGAAGCTTTGAGCAGAGAAGCAACTCGCCAGAAATGAGGGATGCTGCCACTGGAAAGCAGTGAAAGGGCAACCATCTGCTCATGGGTGCACGGAGCAGCAAACCCTCCCCACAGACACACTGAAACCTCAGAGCTCGAGATCATGGAATCATGAAATGGCCTGGGTTGGAAGGGACCTTAAAGGTCATGGGGTTCTAGTCCCCTTCAATGGCAGGGATGCCTTCCACTAGACCAAGGTGCTCCAAGCCCCGTCCAACCTGGCCTTGGACATCCCAGGGATGGGGTAGCCACAGCTGCTCTGGGCTGTTCCAGTTTCCACAGATCTTCAACCAGATCAATGTTTCCAAAACGCTGCTTGGAAACCCTTTGCTCAATTAACCCGACCAGGCAGAACATTCCTGACCATCCCCACTGGCATCTTTCGGATCCCAGAGTGGTTTTTGTGATTTGGTCAGGAAAGAAACTGACCCAAACAAGAAACTGGGGCAGTCCCTGAGAAGAACCAAATGAAAGACAGAATGCAGGAAGCCAGGTATCCAGCTTGCCACAGGGACATGGCAGGCAGAATTCCCAACCTTGCTCCCTCAGGGTGAGGAAGGCACCCTCACTGCCCAAACACTGAGACGACTTGGCTGAGGACTGATACCATGCTTCCAATGCGAAGTTTAGGGCATGAACCATCCTTGTTTTTCGCCCACAGCAAATGCATGACATGAAATGAGATTCAGAAAGTTGGATGCAGGATGCAGGCAGAGCAGACAGCTCCTGGAGTGAGAACAGGGATTACTCCAGCCAGGACAGGCCCCACTCTTGCCCTGAGCCAGGCTACATTTGCTTTGCAAAGGTTGTTTAGCCCAAACAAAGAATTGCAGAGAAAAACATCTCCAGCAACCAGGCGATCAACATTTTCTGTGTGGTTTGAATTATCCATGACTTTTGACCCAAGATTAAATCTAGTGTGTAACTGGTGGTTATATATTGAGTCATATGAGCAGTCTAATCACAGAAACCCCACGTTCTCCAAACAGCCTGAGCCCCATCGGGGCCGACTGTGAGCCGCTCACGTTTCCCAGCCAAAGCACCCTGCAGCTTTTGCATCATCCTTTTAATTCAACACTTACAAAGCATTTCTTTTCATCCCACCGGTATCTCAAGCCCAGAACAAAACAAACCCAGCGACGGCGTGAGCAGCCAGCCCAAGGAAGCCAGATTTCCCAGGAAGTTTGGCCTCCGGGCTGGGCTCTGGTGTCTGCTAGAGGGCTGGGAGCACGCTGCAGCGTTTTTCTCAGCAGGAGTTGTCTCTCCTCTCTATCCTCCATCAGCAATTCTCCTGGTGTGCATAGAAATTGCCTTTTGACTTCTACCTCCAGTGTAATTTGGGTGAAAATGAGCACAGGAGTTGGAAAGGGTTAGTGGGGGGTATGTGGCACGAAAAGTGGCTCTCCTGGGGTGCAACACCAGCTTTGGATACCCACTGTGAATGCAAGAGAGCTTGGCACAGTATGGCCCTGGATCTCCCCAAACTAATTTTTAGCTGTTTGCACCTGCCTTTCCTCTCCTTAGGGCTGTGGGAGGCTGAACTGCTTCACCTCTCCCAGAGAGCCTGGCTAAGAGCCATGAAAGGCTGTTATCAGCCACAGGGATCGAGTTAGCACCACTGCAGTACAATCCTGCGGGCTCACAGGGTATTTCCCAGAAACTGTGGCTGTGACAGGGCTGGCACAGCCCTTGTGTGCTGGAGCTCTTTGCCATTCCTCTGCCCGGCCAGGCTGGGCAGCAAGGCTGACTTGGGCACCTGGGGAGGACCCAAAATGGGGATGATCCAGGGTCTGTCCAAACTCTGGTAAGTGGGGAGGGTGATGGAAGATGTTTGCATTGTGCAGGGGGTTCCCTTGAGCTCACACACACCTGGTTGGCAGTGGGGACCTTGCAGGAACATGCCAGTGAGGGATGCACAGGGGCCATGGAGGGAGCAGAGTGAGGGTCTCACAGCCTCAGATCCATGCTCAGGGCTGGGGGAGCGACATCCAGAGTTTTTGCAGCAAGGATAAATTAAGGCTAAATCCTCTCTTTTCTCCTGCAATAACTCACTGGTTAGTGGCAACCCAGCTGGAAGAGCATGACCTCAGCACGGGCTGGTTGTCAGTCTGGTATGGAGCTGCTCAAGAGGCATTTCATCACCAAAGGCTCTTTGTCTGGAAGGCCAGCCACTGTCTCAAACTGTCCTAGGAGGGATGCTGGTGATGCTGTCCTAGAAGAGGGACAGCTCCATCCTGACAGCCCCAGAACCCAGCTGGGGTCCCCAGAGGAAAGGGATCCCCAGCAGTCCCCCAGGCAGCATTGACTTGCTGTGACCCCACAGGTCCCACCACTTCAGTGTCCCCCCAGCTCATGGCAGACCCCAAATCTGCCCACTTCAGGGACCACTCTATGTCCCTTCAGGTTGATCCCACCCCCCAGGAGAATGCCCAGCTCCTTGCTGGTCTGAACTGGTGCAGGCATCAGTGCTGGGCTTTCACCTGTTCTCAGTAAAGGTGGTTCTGCATTGCTTTGCAGTGAAAAGAAAGAAACAGCTGGAGGGGAAAAATTCCTGGTTAGTAAACAGCTGAGCAACCACAGACCTCTCACCCAGGAGGGAGGAGGAGGGCAGAGACAGTCTGGGAGAACCCAGGGCTGGATTTCAACACTCTGCAGAAGACAAGATGCTTGTACTGAATGTATTTAATTGTCTGGGTCTCAGCCCTGTGAGCAACTGTTTGGTCTGGCCACAGAGCCCTGCATGGATAAGGAGGAGCTGGATGGGAAGGGAGCAGTGACAGTCAAGGAATGAGAAGTGGTTGGGATTTGGGGTTGGCTCTTGAGGCTGGCTTTGCCCTTTCCCATCCCTGCCTCCCTGCAGAGGAGGGCAGTGGTGTAAGGAGAAGAGGTGCCTGAGGGCCAGGGGTGTCCCAGATCCCAGTTACTCGGGAGTCCTGTATTTCCACAGCTCCTCTGTTTTGTGTTATTGCTGAACTTCCCTGAGTCCAACACCACATCTGCTCCCACTCTGCATGACTTGCTTTGTCTTTGGGTCACCTGGGGTGCCCCGTGGCAGTGCCAGCTCCTACCATGTCCCTCCTGGATGTGGCAGATGAGCAAACTTTGAAACTAGAGGCAAAAATTTGCATTTTAAATTCCCATGTTTTTTTCCACGAGGGGAATGGGTGATTGAACATGTGTACACTGTCACCTGTCATGTGGATGCCACCGCTGTCCTCAGGGGACATTTCTCTGACTTCAGAGCTTTGTCCTGCATGGCCAGGTAAGGTCATGTTGGACTAATGCCGGGGCTCCTTTGGTGCTGGCTGTGACAGCTCTGTCCCACTCCACCTCCACCATAAATCACGGCAGGCTATAAATCCCTGCCAGCACTCAGGGTCCCGTCCCCAGGGAGGGCAACAGTTCATCTCTGAGACAGCAAAAACAAGGATTGTGTTTTTTACAGGGATAATATCACCCAGAGGCACAAAGGAGACCCTGGAGCAGGGGGTGATGGCACTGCAGCACCTCGGGGTGGCACCGATCCAGCCGGACCCGTGCAGAGACAATTCAGGGCACAAACCTTTGGCACAGCAGATACTCCCTGCTGAATTCAGTCCCTGACCTGACTTCTCCATGAATCCTCATGTCAGCACATGGAAAAGGAACTGAGCAGGGCAATGGGGACACAGGGCAGGAATATGTCTTGTTTGGGGGGTTCAAGGAAATGCTGGGTATTCCTGCCCTAGAGAGGGACTGTGGCCAAAGGGGATAGGGATGGAGCTGTCCTGAGTGTCCCCACTCCTTCCCTGGCTCCTTTCCCAGTTCTGTGCTTTTCAAACCCCAATGTTCCCAGTCCCATAGCAACTCCTGGCCTGTGGGGACCTGTCTTCACTCAGTCTTGGTTGAACTCAGCCAGAAGAAGGATTTGGGGAGATTTGGGGGTTATTTTGGACCAAACACCACAGGATACACAAATAGCCTTACGCAGGTAAGGCTATGGTACAGGCAGTCGAGATCAGGTTTAGTTTTACTGTTAAACTCCTGAGATCCCCACAGCAGAAATTATGTGGGAATCTTGATTTTCTTTAAAAGAACCCACCTGCTTGCCTGCTGTGACAACTGCCACAGGAAGCCCATGACTGCAAAAAGTGGCATGAATTTGTAAGTGAAGAGATTAAATGGGATCTCAGCCTACAAAAAAGGCAGAAAACCATGGAGGGTGAGCAAAAGTGGCTCATGGGAGTTACTGGCACAATCCAAGGATTTGCCAGGAAATGCTGCAGGTACCTCTGTGAGCCCACACGTGAACCAACGTGGCAGGACCCGTGTGATTTCTCATCACTGGCTGCTCACAATCTCTTCCACAGGAACCAGGCAGATTATTTCTCCATTTGTGGGTGTGGGAGGTTGATAAGGAGCAGGGCCAGGAAGCAGAGAGACTGAGTTTTTTGTCCTTGGTGTTGTCCCAGGGCTGGTGGTGGGTGACAACAAAGTGCCAGATCCCCTCCTGCTATCTGGGGTTGTAGTGATTCACTTTTTTCACTTTTTCTTCTTGAAATCTCCCCGAGGAACAAAATACCCTTATAATCTGCTGCCTGGCCACATCACATATCAAACAGTGAACCACTGCCAGCCCTGTGCGGGGAAAGACTGCCCAGAGTTTTCCTGATTTTGGTTCAGGGTCACATTGTCCGTAGTTTCTGTGACTCAGAGTCCCCTGGTCCCTGAGTAAGGACCAGATGACCCTGCTTGTGGAGGGATGTGGGATTCAACCCCATTTTTCTCCATTTTGTGAGCATAAGCATAGCCTTGCTGCAAGCCCCAGCTGCTCCCTACCTTCCTGTTCCCAGCCTTGTCCCCACAGCACAGTCCAGGGCTGCCAGCAGCTTCTTGGTGGCCATGACCTGGGTTTTAGAGGTGAGACAAGGTGCAGGCACCTGGATTCCTTATTATTCCTTATTATTCCTGGTTTTCTAGTTCAGTGCCCTGTGCTACTCAGGGCAAGTCACATTTTTCATGGAGCAGCACCACAAACTCCCTGACCTCCCTGAGCTCCCCAGCACGTGAGCTGTGGTGAGAGCCAGGGGGGTTTCCAGCTGAAAGCTGAGTGAGAGCCACTCACCCCTACTTTTACTCCCAGAGGAGCTTCCCCTGCCAGCCTGGGAACTGCTTTGGGATCTGCTGGTGAAGGACAAACTGGGAAGGATGCAAAGGAGTAAGTAAGGCTGCCTGGGGTGTTAGAGCATGGTCCCTACCCCCATCACAGCCAGGAGGCCATAATATCCCAGGAACAGCCTGAAGGCCTGTTCCAGCTCCCAAACTGAAAATAAAAGTGCGTCTTGTTCTCATCCTGTTTTCAAAGCCAGAAAGGTCGGGGCCGTGAGAGCCCTGCCAGGCTGGGCAGCACTGCCAGCTCCTGTTGCCTGCTCCGACCTCAGACACAGAAGTGTCCCACTGCTCCTCCTGGACATGGCTCCTGGACACAGCAGAACCGGGATGGTGACAGCTGGGGGTGTCCCCAAAAGTCTGTGATTGGAGAATCTTGTGCCCAAGTTCATGTTCTTGTTCCTGTTCCCTGCACTGTGTCAGGAGAGGGAAGAAAGATACGGAGCTGCTGTAGCAGTTCCAGAGAAAGCCACCAAGATGCTCCAAGGTCTGGAGCAGCTCTCCTGTGGGGGACAGCTAGGACTGTTCAGCCTGGAGAACAGAAAGTGACAGGGAGACCTTAGAATCCCTACCAGTGCCTAAAGAGGCTGCAAGAGATCTGGAGAGAAACTCTGCATAAGGGCATGGAGTGACAGGACAAGGGGGAATGGCTTCCCACTGCCCGAGGGCAGGGTTAGATGGGATATTGGGAAGAAATTCTTCCCTGAGTGTGGGGAAGCCCTGGCACAGGGTGCTCAGAGAAGCTGTGGCTGCCCCTGGATCACTGGAAGTGTCCAAGGCCAGGTTGGATGGAGTTTGGAGCAGGCTGGGATAGTGGAAGTTGTCCCTGCCCGTGACAGGGAGTTGGAACTGGATGACTTTTAAAGTCCTTTCTGATCCAGGCCATTCCATAGTTCTGTGGGTGGGAATACTGTGTCCAGGAGGACACGCTATGGAATCCCTGTGTTCAACACATCTCCAAAGTCTTCAAATCCCTCCTGCAAAACACCATCAGCTCCTGGGATTTTCCCTGCCACTGTGAAGGGACTTCCTAATTCACCTCCAAATTTCCCAAGCCCTGAGAAGGCTTTGTTTTCATTAAACACAGCCATCATTAGGGGGGCTGGTGCTGCTGGCATCAAGGGCTCTGTGGGCAGCCCAGCAGGATGAGTTGGGGAGGAATGGAAAGGATCCATATGTCAGGAAGAGCAGCATGGACCTGCCATTTCCACGTCAGAATGGAATGATCCCACTCATCCCCGTACTCTATGCCTGCACTGCTGCTGCCTGCTCAGCGGAGATTATTAGCAGGGAAAATCGTTAGGCACAGGGCAGGGAGCTCAAGGGACACATGAGTGCCTCTGTCACTTGGAAATCAATCCCAACCATCCGCCCAAGCTGAGCTTCCTTCAGCCCAGCTTGAAATGACAGCAGTTTCAGTCCATCTGGGAAGAGGAGGAGGGGTGGTTTCTCCTGGATTGGTGCTCAGTGGGATTTGCTGCCTTCCTGATCCAGAGCAAACAGCTGTGTCCATTTGCCAATGGTTGCAGCCACAGCCAGCAACCACAGCTGAGTCCTGGGAAGAAAATTCTGCACTGTGGAGGAGGCAGAGTTTTGGACTTTAGAGCCAGAAACTGGAGGAGACTGGGAGGATGTTGTGAAGGGGCATCACAACCTGCTCAATCCCTCGCTGTCCTGAGGTGTAAAGAGGGTAAAGGGACCCGTGGGTTGAACAGACAAAGCTGTTAGCACACCATGGAACTCTTATTCTGAGGGATAGTTGCCCTGCTTGGCCCTGCAGCAAGTAGAGGGTTTTTGGGCATCCCATGCCTGTTGTTACAGAGCAGCACACCCGACAGCCAGGTCCCTAGGAGCACCCTGTGTCCCCGAGGCAGATTTGGCATTCTTGCTTACAATGTATTGACATTCATTTTGACCTTTTAAATCACAAGGATGTTCTGTCCTTCCCAGCCAAGTACAGTCTGGATACCCCGTGGGTGGATTATACTGTATATACAGTGCTGCAAATAAGGAGCTGGCAGGAGAGAAGTGTTTGTGTGCTCGCAGGGGTGCGGCAGTGCTGGGATGAGGACAGGGAGCTGCTGCCAGCTCCCGGTTTTCCTGCCAGGATAACCGAGCGGATGTGGCACCAGGGAAGGAGGATGGTGATGGTGGCAGGGGAAATGCCAGCAGCTGGTTTGAAGGGGCAGAAGGGATCCTGCTAAAGCGGGAGCCACCTCCTTGCCAGCAGCTCCCCTCTGCTGCCGGATCCCTGCGCTTCCCGTCCTCCAGCTAATTGTGCCTTTTACTTTGAAGGAACACGAAGAACTGCAATTAGGAGACAACATGCAAAATCAGCCACAAGCGCTCAGCTGGCTCCTGAGGACACTGTTTTGGGTGATCTTGGCCACCCAAATCTCCCTCTGGGCAGCAGCAGAGGCGGTTTTGGTACAAAATCTACCCCAGCCCCAAAAGCTCGAGCTGGTACGACAGGCAGGGTGTTCCCAAACGTGAAAAATTAACATCTTACCCATGCCCTGGTGCAGACCTGTTCCCTGGGATGGCAGCACTGGCAGGAAATGGAGTAGAGAGTGGGGTGCAGGTGCATGAATCTGGGGGGAATCATGCCCATTACCCATTTCCTGCATAACCCTTAGGAGCTGGAACAGATCCCTGGCTGGGGCTGCCTCCTCCTTGCCCTCTGCAGTTTTGGCTGAGAGCTCCCAAGCCTGGCCAGCAAGCAGTCTTTGCCACGACCAGCTCCATACAAGGCTGTCCCATCCTGGATCTGGCCACCCTGCAGTGCCCATGGTGCCAGGAAGGCCACTGGCTTCATGCTCCCAGCCCAGATGAGTCACTTCTCTCTCCCCTTTCTTGCCCTGACGCAGTTTTTCCTCTGTGTCCTTTCCCAGCCAGCTCATAGGGCTCTTATCTCAAACCCCAAACCACCTTTTCCCAAGGCAAACTCAGCACCATCTTTTGCAAACTCATTTCTAGGAGCTTGTGTATTACATGAGGGGCACAAGTGACAACCTGGAAACCAAACCTTTTTGCCTGACATCTTTATGCCACATGGATGTCCTCAAATCCCTTCCAGCTACAGAGTCAGGAGGGTTAATTCAAGGGGTGCTGCTCTGAGAACAAAGTTTGCACTTGCCAGTTGTCTGCAGCTGGTTTGTAGAGAAGGGAAAAGCAAGTGAGGTGCAGAGGCCAGAGATGATCTGGGAGCTGTGGGATGGGATGGATGGGATGCACAAGCTCTGCTGATGCTGCCTCAAACCCACATGTCTGTGAGCATGAGCAGAGTGGGAATGCCGCAGCTGACTGCTCAATACATCCTGCAGCATGGAGCAATTATCAGCAGCCATTCCAGGTGCCAGATGGGGTGCAGGGAGAGAAGCACCGTGCTCCTGCCTCGTTCAAATGCCATCCCTGCTGCCAAGCCAGCCCCACACACTTGAGCAGCTCCAATCTGAGGCGGTGGATCCTCGGGTCTTGCAAAGTGTTTGTTGGTGGAGGAGAAATCAATGCCCAGTCAGGAGTTCCTGCCACGTGGCTGCTTCATCCAACCCATTGCGTGGGGGGAGAGGGTGCTGCTTGCTGCGGTCCTGGCCGGCCGCGTGTCCTGGCAGCATGGAGCAGGTCTGCCTGATGGAACAGTGTGGGGAGGCTGTGACAAACCCCGCTGCCTGCAATGACATTGCTCAAAACCAGAGACACCACCAGAACACACACATCTCATCACACTCTGAGCAGCAACTGCACAGTGACAAAGCAGCCTGGCAAACAGGCACTGTGGTCAGGGGACCCTCAGCATGTGGACTTTGTTTCAGGTACCCAGATCCAGCCTGATCTGGCCTTTTCTGGCTCACAGGAGCCACTTTCCAGCCCTGAAATAGCAACTAGGATGATGCTCTCAGCAGCTGGGGATGATGATGCAAAATACTCGTTATCCAGCAGGAACAATTAGACTTATGGCAATTATCTCTGCAGTTGCTGAGAGATGCTGGAACGGGCCGGCCAGCAGCTAGGTCCCAGTGTAATCCCTGGGTGGGAGAGATGTGGTGCCCAGCCTTGCCAGCAGCTGCCATTGCTATGGCTGGCAGTGGGAGCATCCCAAGAGCTTCCTGAAGTGCCAAGAGGGCGGTTTTTGCATGGGAGTGAGGGCGAGGAGGGCTCAATGTTAACCTGAATGCCAAACGTCCCTCTCTAATGACATTTGTTTGCATTTGGATCAATGATGAATGAGCTGAGCCACACTGGGGTAAGAGAAGAGTGTTAGGGATGGAAATGCTTTGAGTGATTATCTGGCCTCCCTCTCTGCTGGATGCCCCCACAGGAGAAGCCAGGATGGGCTCAGCTAATCCACGAAGTAGAAATGAGCAAAACCTGTCTCCAGGCTGGATTGAGCCATGGGCACTCAACAGTCACTGAGATGGGCAGCAGCTGCTGAGATGGGCTATAGGGCATAGTCCCTTGGGGAAAAAAGTAATGGTTTTGGCTGAAAAATGCCCATGGGGTAAAGGCAGGAAGGACAAATTCATTCATTTCTCAAGTCAGAACAACAAGGAGGGTATTTCTTTTACCCCTTGACATTGTTTGAAAACCTTATTTGATTCCCCTGCAGCTGCTTGGAACTAAACCCCCAAACCAATCCAGCCCCAATAAACAACTCCTCCTTGGATAAATCAGTGTGCAGCCAGAATGGAGAGAAAACTTTTGGGCAGGATGGGGCATGGCTGAGCATTGGATTGCCAACTCAAGGAATGCCCAGGAGCGAGGGAGTAGGAGCTGGAGCAATGCTGGAAGCCTGCTCTGGGAAACTTCTAATGAACACTTTATCTGAAACAAAAATGTCACCACATTCTGGCCTTGTGAGAGGCCTTGTGAGAGACACCACAAGAGTCAGCAAACCTCCCAGGAAAAGTTTAGCTACTTGGTCATCAAAACCTCCCCGATATGCCTTGTTTATTAGCAGCTAAACATTAAGCCCTTGGCAAACCGGGATCATTGGGGCCAGGGACATGTGACTATGACAAGCCACTCATGGGTGCCAGCACCAGAACCAGGTGGGAGCTGCTGGCATGGCTGAGGAGGGGGCAGGCTACTCCAGGTAGGGGATGGCAGCGTCCTGGGGATGCCCAGGGCTCACAAAGCCCAGGGTCAGGGGGAGAAAGGCTCAGCAAAACATTGCTCTTGCTGTGGCCCTGCAGAGTTGCACCATTTCCTGGGTCAAGAGAAGGATTAAATGGTTTCTCACTGGAGCTGGAGGGAGACTTCTTCACCTCCCAAGATGTGTCTCCCATGGTGCCAGCATTGCCCCAGAAACCCACTGCTCTGCTGTGTAAAATTATTCTTTAAGGACACCTGACTGATCTTGCAAAGCCCATATAAATTTTGTCTCATTTCAGTAATTAGGCCAATTATAGCAAAATGTTGTTTGCAATTCACATGAAGGATGGGCTAAAATCTTTACCAGATGCTTTTTCTATGGTGCCAAAACAAAGTCTGAACAAAGCTCCTTTCCTCTCCCCCCTGTGTTAAGTAACCCAAGAGAAACATTTTGAAGGGCTCCAGCATCAGGTAATGGCTTTTTCTGCCACGCTTGAGGGGACCCTGACAAACACACGAACAAAGCCTGACCCACTTTAGGAGAATAAGGACTGATTCCAAGAAATGGAGCTGGGATTTCATTAATATCCTTAATGTGGCCCCATTAGTATCTACTATGTGCATCCAGGTAAATTTATCTGTCCTCTGTGACACCCACAGCATCCTTATGCAGGGCAGTGTGCATCCATGGATGCACAAGCACAGGAACACAAGAGCACAAAGATGCACCCAGGGATGCACCCAGGAATGCACCCAGGAATGTACAAACACACACGGATGCGTGTGCACAGGGATGCACACATATGTGCTGTCTCACTCCAACACCTTCCCAGCATGCTGGGTATGCATCCAGAAGCTCAGGAGAGAAATCTTTGCCTGGCTGAGCCTTGACCTCCAGTGCAAGCTCTTGCAGCATTGCTTCAAGGCCACGATTGCAGACTGAGAGTGAAACTGCTGCAGCCTCATGTTGTTGGTGGCACGTGTTCAGAGTCTCACTCATTATTTGTAAATAATGGCAGGGACATTGCTGACTCACCACACTGCAGAGAGAGCTAGCAGGGATCCAGGGCTGCTTTTGCCCAGTGGTAACAAGGGCACTTCCCACTGCAGGCGTAGGTTTCCTCAGGGACACCCCAAATTCACATTTCAAGTTCCTGCCTTGCTCCTGCAAGGTGACTTTTGCCCCTTTGCCCTGGGTGGAAAACAGCCTGGAGTGTTCAAGCCTGGCTGTGGGATGGTCTTGTGGGATTCTGCAGGGATTGGTGGCTCCCAGGACTCAGCACTCCTGGGATGCTGCACAGGCACACAGCTGCCCAATGGAGACAGTGAGCTCCAGAGTCACCTGCAGCTGGAGTGGCCCAGGCTTTGGCTGCATGTTTTCCTTGATCCATGTTTCTGTGTAGCTGATCTTGTGCAAGAAGCCCTCGTTGCACTCTCTACCCATGCAATGGGCAGGGTGCCTTCCCCAGCGTGGCCTGGGCTGGCCTCCGTGTTTGGTCAGCAGGGGAGTCACTGTCACTGGACACTCCTTGTGGCCTTGAGTCATCCCCACTCACTCCTGAGGCTTGGAACACCAAAGCACTAGGTGGCCCGGCCAATGCCCTGCTGTGACACCCAACCTGGTACTACAGGCAGCCTGGCCAAGCCTCCTGTGCCACCTCTTGTCCCAGGCTCTGTCCTGCACACTGGGCTCTCCTCAAGGGTGGCATCTCCTCAGTCATGGGATGATGGCCCTCCTCCTGTGGCAGCCCAGTTTCACCAAAAGCCAGTGACTCCAGGAGGCATTGGGGTGATGTGCCCTTTGGTGCTGCTTGTTTGGATCTTAAATCTCAATGGCACCTGAGGCACCTGCATCTCTGGAAACATGTGGGAGTGCAGGGCTGAGTGTTTGGGGCAGCCAGACCTCCAGGGCCTAAATCCCTCTGGTAAAACACAGTTTCCAAGGATTAAGCTCAGCTTATGATACCCCATGGTCATCAGCACCCCCATGAGAAGACTGAGACACCAGGGTCTGAAATGATCCCAGGAGTCAAGACAAGGCAGAGCCAAAAACCCAATTCACCTCTGGTCAAAATTAGGGAGATCTTAGCCACAAACCTAAGCAGTTGTAGGATCACAGCCATGACCTAACAAAATGGTGCCCTGACTACAGCCAAGGGCTGGAGCTGCAGCTTCTCATTCCCATCACCCCCTCCGAGGTGGCCACAACCCTGACAACACCTCCCCAACTGAGTAATACAGACTTATCCCACCACAGCAGCTTAGCAAGACTGAAACAGAAAATTCAGTTGATTATGCAGTGCTGGAGCAGGAGGAAGAGATAAAGTTCAACCTGGTGATAGCCACATAGTAAAAAACGATAACAGAGCTGGTGGCAACAGCACAACAGCTCCAGATGGTCCAACAGCAAGAAACAGAGCCCAGTGAAATGTCAGACCATCAATATAAAAACATCAGATCATTGTAAGGAAATAGTGAAAGGCACAGAGTCACCTGGTGCTGAATTAAATAACTGGTGGTAAATACCTCAAAAGTTCCCTTTGGAGGAGGACAAGAGGTACAATCTGTACAGAAATGACAGGAGAAGAAAGAATAACATTGGTATCATAAAGGAACAGGCAATAACAAAAGATACTCTGGATATGGATTATTTGATCAGCTGGGTTTTAGGATAATGGGTTAATGAAATGTCTGGGTGAGCAATGAATGTACACAGAAAATCAGATGGTTTGGAAACATTCACACATTTCAGACCCTGCCTGTCCAGCAAGCGAATTGTACAAAGAGCCGCAATTAAATTGAGGAACAGGTCAATCATTTGCACTTCACATTTATTACCAAATCCAGGGGGAAATTATTCATTTCGTTCATCACTAAGTGTCTTTGTTCATGTTTAGCTGCCTCACATGGACTTTTCACAGGTTGCTCATTCAAACCCTTCTGCTGAGGAACTGATAGCAAGTTAAAAAATCCAGAATGAACATTAGGAAGAACTGCAACCCACCACCAGCTCCTCTTGAGAACAACAGATGGGCTGACACAGCCTTCTCCATCTGAGATGGAGACCCCAACACATGTGCAAAGGGATTTGGAAGGAACTGCACTACAAGGACGTAACAAAGGTCATCAAAGTCACCCTCTTGGGACAAAGATCTCACAGCTTGGAGCTCCTGCAGCCCTCACTAGGGCTATGAACACACTGTCATGCTACAGACCACGGCTCTACTGTGCCCTAGCGCAGGCTAACACCACACAGTCTCATCTTCACCAGCATCTCCAGTGGTAGAGGAGCCTTTTGAACTTAAACCAGACTATGAAACACCTTTGCTGTCACCTGGACTTGCCATAAGGCACGACAAGCCCCAAAGGACAGAGATGGGTCACCTGGGGGAGCTGGAGGAGCTGTTCCTACAAGGAAGAGGAGGCAAGAGGCAAGGACACATCAACTAGATGAAGCTGTGTTCCAGAACTTTGAGAACACAAGACTCCAAATGGGAATGGGAAGGCAAAAAGAAATGCTGATTGACAGCACTTTAGGCACTGAACGGTATCTGCATGTTGTCACCTGCTGGAACAACTGCCTGACTCAACCATCAGAGGCAGGCATCCAGCAGCCCAGCAATTACTGCTGCCCTCCTCCAGAAAGCCAAGGGGAGAATTAAAACCAGCACAGTACTGAGGGAAGTGTCCCCCATGGAGCCTGAATCAACCCTTGCTTTAGAAACAGCCCTTAAAAAGAGGCAGAAATGAACCTCTTGTCTCAGCCCCATCTGAAGGACACAGCATTCTGTGCCTCCTGCTTGGCTCAGTCAAGGGTCATAAATACCACCAGCCTTCCTACAGGGATCTGCTCAGTGGAACCTGGGCTCCCCCAGGCTCCTTTGCACATTCCAGCATCAGTTACCAAACCAGGATCTATTCCTGACAGTAGGAACAAAGTGAGCGATTGCATCTGCTATATTTAGAGTAAACAGCCAATACCCCCCATTTAAACACTTGCCAGCATTCTCATTAGATGTATAAATAGCCTCTGTTTGTTTTCAGAAAGAAATTGGTTTAAAAAAGAAAACTGCCTTCCCAGTCCTCCTCAGCCTATAACCATTGAGCAGGGAGGCCTATTTCAAATGAAAAATTAAATAATGCGTTTTGTCTAAGCCAAACCAGGAATAAAAGCTCTCAACTGTGGTTGGTATTATCCATGCTGTGATGCTTTGTGTGGGTACAGGGTTTGAACACAAGGGCAGCACTTCACTGAAGCAAAATGAGGCTGCTTGGTGCAGAGGGGCATCACCCTCCCTCTCCCAGCCTCGACTCACCATCCTGAGCCACCTCTTCCCCCTGCAGGTCAGTCACACCAGAGCTCCATTTCTTCACAGAATCCCAGAATGGTTTAGGTTGGAAAGGACTTTAAAGATCACCTGCTTCCAATCCCCTGCCATGGGCAGGGACACCTTCTGCTAGACCAGGTTGCTTCAAATTTTGTCCAACCTGGCTTTGGACACTTCCAGGGATGGAGCAGCTACAGCTTCTTTGGGCAACCTGTGCCAGGGCCTCATTCTCAGAATTCTTTCCCAATATTCAAGGTAACCCTTCCCTCTGGCAGTGGGGAGCCCTCTTGTCCTATGACTCCAGCTCTTGTCCAAAGTCACTCTTCAGCTCTCCTGGAGACCCTTTAGGCAGCAGAAGGGATTCTGAGGTCTCCCCAGAGTCCTCTCTTCTCCAGGCTGAGCACCCCCAGCTCTCTCAGCCTTCCTCCCCCTTCTTCTCCCTCTCCCAGCCTCACAGCAGTCCCAACCCTGACATCACACTTCTGTTCTTTCTCCAGATTCCTCCAGTCTCCAGCCTGGGCTCTCACCTAACACTCCAGCTTGCTTTCCCTCCAACTGATGCTGGACATGATTCCTCCCTTGAGCAGAAAGTCTGGTCCCACGTAAACATCTGTCCTTAAGGCATTTCAAGGACCACATTCCCATGATCCAGCTCATATCGTTCCCATTTGCATTAAAGTCAAACTGAGGACACCAAATAACAAAAAACATGGTGGAAAGCTGGGATATAAGAGACATCAAAATCCTGCTGTGGTTATTTACACACAATAATGTGATTTTCCCCTCAGATTTGGCTTGAAAGAGAGGGATGTATAGAGACTTGGGACAGCAATCCAAGTGCGCTGAGGGGTTGGGAGCCACGGGTAACTTCTGGAACCTCTGAGTGGTTCCTGGGATCCCTGGGTGGTTACTGGGATACATGGATGTCTTCTGGGACCTCTGGGTAGTTCATGTGGTCCCTGAATAGCTCCTGGGACACCTGGATGGCACCTGGCACCCCTTCTCCTCATCCTGCTGTTGAGGTGTGGGACTCCACAATCTCTTCTTCCTCCAACCCCCCACCTCCTGTGTGGGACTTGGATGTGAGGTGGGATCACTGAGGGGGTGTAAGGGGAGGATCCGTGGGGATCGCATGGGGATCACTGAGGGGTGCAGGGGGATCACTGAGGAGTGGAGGGGGAAGCAATAGGGGGGCATGGGGAGGGATCACTGGGGACGTCAGGGGTTATCACTGGAGGTTTCAGGGGGATCACTGGGTGTCTCAGGGGGATCACTGGGGATGTCAGGGGCTATCACTGGGTGTCTCAGGGGGATCACTGGGGACGTCAGGGGTTATCACTGGAGGTTTCAGGGGGATCACTGGGTGTCTCAGGGGGATCACTGGGGGTGTCAGGGGCTATCACTGGGTGTCTCAGGGGGATCACTGGGGATGTCAGGGGCTATCACTGGAGGTTTCAGGGGGACCACTGGGGATGTCAGGGGCTATCACTGGGTGTCTCAGGGGGATCACTGGGGACGTCAGGGGTTATCACTGGAGGTTTCAGGGGGATCACTGGGGATGTCAGGGGCTATCACTGGGTGTCTCAGGGGGATCACTGGGGACGTCAGGGGTTATCACTGGAGGTTTCAGGGGGATCACTGGGTGTCTCAGGGGGATCACTGGGGGTGTCAGGGGCTATCACTGGGTGTCTCAGGGGGATCACTGGGGATGTCAGGGGCTATCACTGGAGGTTTCTGGGGGATCACTGGGCATGTTAGGGGCTATCACTGGGTGTCTCAGGGGGATCACTGGGGGGTCTCGGGGGATCCCTGGAGGTTTCAGGAGGGATCACGGGAGGTTTCAGGAAGGCTCACAGGAGGGTCTAAGGGAGGATCACCAGTGGGGTGTAGGGGGATCACTGGGACACAGGCGGGATCACCTGGAGGTATTTGAGGGGATCACTGAAGGTTTCGGGGGGGAATCACTGCAAGTTTCAGGGGGATTACAGGTGTCTCAACGGGACCAGAGCCCGCCGGCAGGACACAGCCGTACACCGGAACGCCGCCCGCACCTCGTCCCGGCTCCAGCCCCGCTGAGGGCCGTGAGGCGGAGCCATGGCGGGCCCGCCCCGCCCCGCTCCGTCACTGCCGGGCCCGACATGGCGTCCGGGCCCGCGGGCCGCGCCGCTGAGGAGCCACCGCCGCCAGAGCCGCCCGCCGAGCAGAAACCACCGCCGCTGTCGCCCGCGCAGGAGGAGTTCTCCTTCCTGCCGCTCGTCCACGACATCATCAAATGGTAACGGCGGGCACGGCCACCGCCACCCCCCGCCCCGCCGGGCACCGCGGCCCTGCCGCAGCCGCCCCGCTCGGACGGTGCTGCCTCACGCCAGAGCCCTTGAGAGGTCTGCGTGATGAGCAGGGCTAAGGGGTGCCTTCGGCAGTGATGTTCTCCCGGTCACAGCATCCTCGGGGATGCCCTGGATAGGGAGTGAGGCAATGGGATGTCCCCTCTAGTGATGTTCGCCCGGTTCCCGGCATCCCCAGGATGCTCTGGATGGGGAGCAGGGCAATGGGGTTCTCCCTCGAGTGATGTTCTGCCAACCACAGCATCTGTGGGATGTCCTGGACGGGGAGCACAGTTGTGGGGTTCCTCTAAGTTGTTTTCTCATTCTTAGCATCCTCATAATGCCTTGAATAGGGAGCTGGGCTATTGGATCCTCTCTCAAGTAATGCTCCCCCAGCCCCCACTTCCCCAGGAAGCCCTGAAGAGGTAGCAGGGCAATGGGGTCACCCCTCCAGTGATGCTTTTTACCTTCCCAGCATCTCCTTTGCCATTTTTCTCTCAGCTGGAGTTCCTGGGAAGGGTGTTGGAGGGAGCTGGCACAGCCCTAAGTACATCTCCACTCTGAGTCAGTAGCTGGGTGGTGTCGGGGTCACTTGAGCCGTGCAGGTGCTCCCAAGGCTCAGGTACACTGCCCCACCACTAACCCTGGAGCAGGAGCACTGTGTGTCCGCTGGGTTATTGCTCTGGAGAACTGCACTCTCTGGCTGATAACAGCCTCAGAAAGTACAGGCAGTGCATCAGGAAAGCAGCCCATTTCCGGGCAGTTGTTAAAAGGAGAATGGCTTCTTCAGTGAGACATAGACTGTTCTCTTCCCAGCTCAAGATAAGCACTGTACAGGTGAAAGGTGCTGGTACAAGGGTCCTGAGAACTGACGTGTTTCTGGCCCAGGATAAACCCTACAGAGATGCTCATCTGAATTCCCAGAAAGGGAATGTCTCTGCCATGGAAATCTATCCAGGCAGGCTCTGTGCTCTCACCTGGAGAGATTGCAGGGTAAGGGAGTAGGCATGGGAAACTTGAGTTGCTTTCTTCCTGCCCTCTCTGTGTGCACACACTGAGGAACTGATTTGTGTCCTGCTGATGTTTCAGTTGGAGCAGGCATGTCTGAAAGGTGAGGGAGGTTCATCCTTAATGGCCCAAACAACCCAATCTATGGGAATGAATACCTTTGACACACCAGTCCAGAATGGGCATGAGAACACAAACACTGTAATTTCACTCAGTTTCCCCATTGTGCTAGGTGTAGGCCATCAAGTTGCCCTCTGACCTTGCTTCTCTCTGATCTGTGCAGACCACAGAGTGAGGCTAAATCCCTTGCCAGGCGTGTGTGTGTCCATCACCAAAGTGGGCAGTAGCCATGGGTTGAGACCTCACGTAATGTGATGTTTCACTGATCAGGTTGTAGTGACTCACAGATGACAGTCCCAGGGATGTCTTGTGTCCTGTCCCACCAAGCCACCCACTCCTGCTGCCCTGCTGCCTCCCTTGGATGCATGTGTGGTGTTACCTGGGCGGCTTGAGCCAATGTAGATGCTGAACAGTGTGGCAGAAAGGTGGCACCACGGCAGCCAGCGGTGGGATGTTGTGCCTCCTGTCCCTGACAGATGGCAAACGGGCTGTCCTCTAACACTGCCTCGAGTGGCAGAGCCCAGCCCTGCTGTTCTGACACTCACTCAGCTGTGAAGACACATCTCCAAGGTGACTCTGTGCTCCAGAGTGAGGATGTATCATGTAAATTTGCTGACATTCAAGGACGGGTGCTGTTTCCTGTTGTTTGGGTCTGGAGAAAGTTTTCCTATATCAGGTCTACTGATATTTCCAGCCTTGTACAGTCAGTGGCATCACTGCTGAGGTCCCACTTTGTGGCTCCACTCATGGTGGGTTGTGCTGGTGTGATGAAAAACACTGTGCCTTAAGGCAGGTTTTGTGCCCCGTCCATCAGCATAGGCTGTGGTTAGATGCTGTGTTGAATCCTGTGTTAGTTCAGAAAGCTGCAGACTCTTCCCACACCTTCTCACTCCCACCTCTCCATGCCCTCAAATAGGGAATCACTTCAGTGGCTTGTTCCAGCAGTAAAACTACTGCTCATCACGAAAAAAAACCACCAACCCTGAAATATTTATCCCTTTGGATCAACCAGGCAACAGGCAGCTGTCAGTTCTCTTTGAGTGAGGAAGGGGATGAGATGTGAGGAGGATACCCCTGTCAAAGCCAGCCTCCAGCTGTGGTGAATGAAAGGCAGTGTCACCCCATCCTTGCCCAGATGTGCCATGGGGTTGGTTGTGTGTGTTTCTGTATTTTTCCACTGCCGACCTGGCCCTGAGTGCCTGCATAATGGGGAGACATCATAGTACCAGCTGCAGTTTTATTTAGAAGGGAATAATGAATATTTTGTTCCAACAGGCTTTTGAAACAAGCGGCAGCCATCTGCTTAAAAGTTTTGCTCTCAGCCATGTCACGATTCCCCAAAGTTATAATCGAGCACCTCTCTGCCCTGGTCATGCCAAGCAGATTTATTTTTAGGTCTGGCTATTGAACAGACTCCCAGTTTTTCAAAGACCATTAGAATCCTGCTCTCCCTGTTAACAGGCAGCCTGGAAGCGGGGACTGCTTTTGCCTGGAATCGGTGAAACTTCTTGCTGGTGCTAACAAAGCTGAGTCAGATACTAATGAGGGTTCAAGGGCAGACGCTGCCTCAGACAACACTGAGCCTTGAAAAGCACAGAGCTGTCTGCAGAGCCAATTCTGCTGGTCTTAAAAAAAACACCCCAAACCAAATAAAAAAACCCCCACTGATTCTCTTTTATTAAGTATAAATCTCCAGAGACTTCTTTTAAAGCTCCCAAGTACCATTTTCTCTGCCTTTGGACACTCTGGCACTTTGGGGAGCAGTTTTTGTTTTCTGCTGTCAAGCTGTTTGACTGCATTGATTTTTTTGTATTACAGCAGCAACAGGTCATGGGTGAGATTGAGATCTTTTTTTCCAGGTGACTACACACAACACATATGCAATCTTACCTTCCCCAAAGAGACGTACAGGAGTTCAGAGGGAGAATTTAGCCTGCCCAGGGTGATGTTTGAAAGCTGCAGAGCAGCTCCTAACCTGATTAATGCATCCTGAGGTGTCTGGATTGTGTCCTGAAAACTTGCAGGAAACCAGTTTGCCCCTGAGCTACCCAATCTATATCCATCTGTGTCATTTTATTGGGATAGGTGAATCAAGTGTGTGTACCTAGATAGCAAGAGCTACTTTCCCAGTGAATTCCAGTTTAAACCCTGGTTGTATTGGAAATTACAGCATTTTCAATAGGAGAATTCACAGTGTCTCGATTTTCTCTCCTCTGCAGCATGGACAAGGACAGCCAGGATGTTCACCAGGTACTGAACGAGCTCAAGAACAAGTTCCAGGAGATGAGGAAGCTGATCAGCTCCATGCCTGGCATCGGGGTGAGCCCAGAGCAGCAGCAGCAGCAGCTGCAGAGCCTGAGGGAGCAGGTCCGGACCAAAAACGAGCTGCTGCAGAAGTACAAGAGCCTTTGTATGTTTGAAATCCCCAAGGAGTAGGAAAGGCACAGCTCTCTCCAGGTCTGAGATACCTCCTATCCAGGCTGGCAGAAGTGGACATTTCTTTAGGGTTTGTGGTTGCAGAGCTGTGGTGTTGTGCCTGTGTGAACCATGGGTGTGTGACACTGAGACAGGACACCGTGTATTCTCCTGGGACCATGGCAGTGGCACGTTCCCTTGATCAGCTGCAGGACTGTGCACTTAATGTATCCCATCTCCTGTTTTCTCTCAGGGTGGGGTTTTTCTTTTTTATGTTCAAACAAGCAGGAGACATTTTGCTTTCTCCTCACTAAGGGTCAAAGTACCTGCTGGTGAAAAAGGGGACATTTTGCAATTTTTTTTTAACTTAAAAATGGCCAAACATCAAAAGGGAACATAAGAGGGAAGCATGTACTGTTTGGCCATGCTCCTGGAAAGAGTCTCTGGTACACTTTCCATTCCCTGTGTGTTGGAAGAGGAATGATTGCTTTCAATTACTTCTGCATTTCTCTTTTTAAACAATTGGTGGTTGTGTCCGAAATGAATCAAATAAAGATTTCTAAATTCCAAACTGCCCTTCTTGTGTGTTCACTGAGTGGATGTGGCCAGAGCAGGGGCAGGATGTTGGCAGCACATGATATCCTGGGCCCAGCTCCAACATCTTTCCCTCTTACAACAGAGGAACAGCAAGAATCAAAACAAAGGGCATAAATGATAAAAGCTTTTAGTTATTCTATTCTAAAGTCATGCTCAACAGACAGGTAAGTTCCACATCTAGAGGCTTCCCACAACCACAAAAATTTGAGGAGCTGGAACAGGTAGTTCTGCTCAGTGAAATGGTTGCAACTCACCTGTAGCTCAGAGATTTACTCTGTCCCCACTGAGATACTCTACTAGTACTTTCTTTGGGAAAGTGCCAGCGTGTAAACTCTGAGTAAAGCAGAACACTGAGATAAACAAAGCACAATGTACACATTTTTTATTACTGAAATTGCCTTTCCACCAGCCACTGCCTATCCCAGCTCAATAAATTCCTGTGTCTCATGCCTGGACGATGTTTTCCATTCTTTTGCCAGTTGCTGTTCCTGTGAAATCAGGCATAGGCAGAGCTGGAAGAAACAACTTGTTGCCAAAGAAATGTCTGGCACTTAGTTCAGGAAGAAGTTAACTCTCTCAACTTGAATCCAAGTTTCAGGCAAAACTGAGATGGTTTGCTTTGCAGTCTCGCTCCCCCACTGTTGTTTTGTGGCTTCAATATGATATTTTTTTGCCATTAATATGTATTAAACACGGATCTGTGCTGCTGCATGAGGTGGAAGCGGAGGTTGAAAATGAGCTGGAGCTGGGTAAAGATTTCTTTGAACAGTGATCCTGTTTCACTTCTAGCAATGATTACTGCAACTTGTTATTGGGAAGAGATTAAAAACCATCAGATGTAAAGGTGACCTTTTGAGCAAAGTACTTCCTTTACTCATATTGCAGAGTAAAAACAATATCCCAGCTGGGGTGCCAATGAATCAGTGTGTATTGACATCATTAAAGCATGCTTAGTTAATCGGCAAAGAGCACGAAACACAATCAGCTCTTTACAACCAAGTGATGTCAGTTTGCAGGGTGACTGCAGGCTGTGACATGCCACTGCCCGGCGTGCCGTGGGGCTGGCAGCATCGTCACTCGGCGTAGTGGAGTGAGGAAAGAGTGCTGGCTCAGTGACCCGTTGGAGTGAGTAACTCCCTGCGTGGCCCCTCGTTACCCTGTGTGGCAAAACCCCTGCGGCTTGCAGAGGCGGGAACCTTTGCACTGGGAGTCGGGGAAAAATGGGGCAATACGGGGCTTGAGTGAGAGGCTGGTTTTGCCACCTCGGGGTTCAGGCCTTTTGCTTAGCAGGCTTTGCTATGGGATAGGGCAAGGAAGCAAAGGCAAACCCACAGGTGTCATTTTTTAAAAGATTTTATTAATTTGTAGAAAAAATAAAACATCAAGTTTCACCCACGGTAGAAACACTTGAAGATTTTTTTTTTTTTGTTCATGTCAACGACAAACAATACCTACATAAAGTGCCTATTATTTTATTTTGTAAAACCCTTCCCGCTCCCCCCACCCTCCCCAAATCTTGCAAATTAAACAAGACAAGTGTAAACAAGAGTCAGTTTTTTGGTCCATCGGGGCTGTAACTCTGCAATGTCTTTGCAACATCTTAGGAGTGTCTTCTGCATGTGTTTTGCAGACATACATGAACACACAACACAGAGCCAGAGTCCGTGCACATCTTCTCAAGTTGGAAAAAAAACAAAACCAAGAACCAACCCCAAAGCCCCAGGCAGGTGCTGGCAGGCCCCTGCCCTCCCTCCTGAGGGCAGTGCCTGAGGCTGGGTGGTTTGGGAGGAAAAGAAACACCAACGTCTGTGCCCTCCACACTCATCCTCCCACCTGGCTGCCCAGCAGCTCACCCTTTCCCTGTCTCCTTGCCCAGAGGAGGAGGCTGTTCCCAGTGACATCCCCTCCTGCCCTCCAACGCCTCCCCCTTCGCATCCCTCGCTCCCAAAACGAACCCCCAGGGAGGGAGACGATGAAAGCGGGAGGAGGGAGGCTGGGGGAGAGGAGACGCCCTCTCTGCCCGGCTGGGCACCTGCCCAAAGTCAATTCGGGAACGAGCATCTCTCTCCCCTCCTTTCCTCCTTTCCTTCCTTCCTTCCTTCCCGTGGCGAGCGGGGGCTCCTAGCTGATCACACAGCGATCCTTCTCCTTGCCGTGCCCGCCGCCGATGGCTTTCTCTCGGATGTACATGAGGTCGCTGTGCACGCTGGGCCGCCGGGCGAAGGGGGCCACGATGCCGTACGCCTCCTCCGTGCCGCCCCGGCCCCCCTCCTTCAGCAGCTTTTTGCCTTTCAGTGCCTTCTTGTGCAGGATGTCGCAGTACTGGACCGAGACCTTGCGGTGCAGGTCGGGGCTCATCTCGCTGGGTAGCTTGGCCATGGCGAAGAGCGCCTGGAACATCTGGTCCAGGCTGCTGTTCCTCTTGGCTGAGATCTCGAAGTAGGCACATTTTTTGGGGTCCCCTCCCACCAGCTGCTCGATCTCCCGGGGTTGCACCTCCCGGTAAAAGTCCCGGTCGCCCTTGTTGCCGCAGATGACCAGGGGCACCTCTATGTTCTCCTTGGTTTTGTTCTTCAGGCACGACTTGGTCTCCAGGATTTGCTGCTTCAGGCGCTGCACCTCCTCAAAGGAGTCTCGGTTGTCCAGGCTGAAGACGAGGATGAACACATCTCCTGGGGACAAAGAGGGAACGTGAGGTGGTTGCAGGGATGGGGACACAGAGACCCACTCCTAAGCCAAACAGAAGCTTGGAGAAGGAAGGACCAGGCAGCACCTAGGTCCTGCATCCTCCAGTCCACCAAGAAGAGCTGCCCAACCACTTGAACTCACAAAATCGTACCACCCTCCTCCCAGGTCTGCAAAAACATCCCCAAACTGAGCAGGAATCTGGCAGAGGGACCTCCTGTCAAGTACCTGTGAGGATGGAGAGGCGGCGCATAGCTGGGAAGGGGTGGTTGCCCGACGTGTCCAGGATGTCGAGCTGGTACACCTCGCCACGGATGCTGTAGAACTTGCGGTGGAAGTCCTCGATGGTGGGCGTGTATTGCTCCTCGAAGCGGCCGGTGAGGAAGCGCGAGACGATGGCGGTCTTGCCCACCTTGGAGGAGCCCAGGATGACCATGCGGTAGCAGTTCTTAGCGGGGATGCTCAGCTCGGCCTCGCTGGGACACATCTTCTTGATCATCGCCGCCAGTTTCATTGACGCCGGCAAAAGTGCGGCTTGCACCGAGGAGGAGAAGGAGGAAAAGCGCTGCCTGGCCCGGCTGCTCAGCCCCTCTTCCCTCTCAGGAAGGGTCGGTGCGAGCTCTGCACGGCGGCCGCCGTGTTATATGGAGCCGGCAGCGACCGCCCCTCGGCGCGTCACGGCCCGGGGCGGTGGCGGCTGAGTCAGCGCCCGGCTCCGCGCCCGGCCCGGCCCGAGCCCCCACCGGGCTCCGGGCTGCGAGTCCCGCTCCCGCCCGCAGCCCCGCTCGCACTCCTGCCGCTCGGTTGCCCGGTCCCGTTCACAGCCCGGCTGGGGCTCCGGGTGCTTGGCAGTCCCGTCTCCTTCGCAGCCCGGTTCGCACTCCCGGGGTGCGCAGACAGATCCCGTTCCCCATCGCCGTTCTCGCTCCCGGCTTGCGCAGCCCGGTCCCGTTCGCAGCCCGATTGGAACTCCGGTTCTTCGAACTCGCGCTCGCACTCCCGGTCCCTTTCACCGTCCCGTTTGCAAAGAGATCTCTTTGCATCTCAGCACGGGGTCCCTGCGCTCTGTACCCGTCCCGTTCTCAGCCCCGTGCGGGCTCCCGGCGCCCCGCAGCCGGTTTGGGGCTCCCGGGGCTCGGGGAGTGGGGAGACACCGAGCTGCAGGAACCGGGGGCTGGGGGATGCAGAGGGTCCCACGCCGCTCCCTGCCGCGGTTCTGCTCCGGTTTACACTTGCCCGGTGCAAGTGCCCGAAAGTCCGGAGAAAAAACCCCGTTGGGTGCGAGCTCCGGTGCGGGGGGCCGGGAGCAGAGAGAAGGGTCGGTCCCAAGGCGGGCTGGGGGCTGCGCGGTGACACCTTGACGGAGGCTCTTAGGACAGTGGCTTTCCTTGATCCCGACCTCAACCCTGATTCCGGTCCCGGTGCCGCTCCCGGTGCCGGAGCGGTGCCGCTGCAGCGCCGGTTCTCCCCGCTAGGGGACAGGCGAGAGTCCGGCCGGCGGCAGCGCGTGCAGGGCCGGGAATGGGAATGAGGAATGGGGAATGGGAATGGGGAATGGGGAATGGGGAATGGGAATGGGGAATGGGGAATGGGAATGGGGAATGGGGAATGGGAATGGGAATGGGGAATGGGGAATGGGAATGGGGAATGGGGAATGGGGAATGGGAATGGGAATGGGAATGGGAATGGGAATGGGGAATGGGAATGGGAATGGGGAATGGGGAATGGGGAATGGGAATGGGAATGGGAATGGGAATGGGGAATGGGAATGGGGAATGGGGAATGGGAATGGGAATGGGGAATGGGGAATGGGAATGGGGAATGGGAATGGGGAATGGGAATGGGAATGGGGAATGGGAATGGGAATGGGAATGGGAATGGGGAATGGGAATGGGAATGGGGAATGGGAATGGGGAATGGGAATGGGAATGGGAATGGGAATGGGAGTGGGTGTGGGAATGGGAGTGGGAGTGGGAGCGGGAGTGGGAATGGGAGCGGGAGTGGGAATGGGAGCGGGAGTGGGAATGGGAGCGGTGCCATACTGGGAGAACTGGGAATGGTCAGCCTGGGGAACAGAAGGCTCTGAGGAGACCTTAGAGCCCCTTCCAGTGCCCAAAGGGGTTACAAGAGAGATAGAGAGGAACTTTGGACAAGGACTGGAATGACAGGACAAGGGGGAATAGCTTCCCACTGCTGGAGGGCAGGATTAGATGGGATATAGGGAAAGAATTCTTCCCTCTGAGGGTGATGAGGCACTGGAATAATTTGCCCAGAGTGGCTGCACTCATTGCTGGAAATGTCCAAAGCCAGGTAGGATGGGACTTGGGGAAATCTTGTTTAGCAGAAGGTGCCCCTGCCCATGTCAGGGGGTGGTACAAGATGAGCTTTAAGGTCCCTTCCAACCCAGCCTGTTCTATGATTTAAAAAATTATATAAAAAAATAACCAACCAAAAAAAATCTTAGGAAAAGGTGATGCTTTAATAAAGTTCAGGGCAGCAGAAGCCTCACCTATAACACAGAGAGGGACCTCAGGGAACAGTCTGTGTTCTCAGCCAGAACACAGACTGGGACAGAGCAGTGCCTTTCATCAGCATCACTTGGGAAATGGATGGTGCTGAGCTTCTCATCTCCCTTGGATATTAATTTAAACACTCTCAGAAGGCTTATGTAGGGATTGTGGTAGTCTGTGGTTGTCTGGAAGGGAGCAGCAACTTAAACAGCCCTGTCCCTGCCTGCAGGGAAACATCCTGCCTGGAGGCACAAGGACACTTGGAGGAGACAAAGTGGGACAGTTTCCTGTGTTTATTCATCTGTGTTCAAGACAGCGAAGAAGTTTAATAGCCAAACGCAAAGCCCAAATGTATCAACCCAAACAACAAAAAGATCATTTAATTGAAGCGGTTGATGGAAAACAACAGGGGGAATAGGAAGTGGCAACCTCTGGAGGACAGACAAATCAAATATCTCGATCAGCATTTATTGTTGGCCGTACAACTATTAATAGAGTCAGGAACAGGTAAAAATAGCCTGCTTTAAACCTGTTCCTGGCTGACAGGAAAAAAAAAAATCCATTTACTCCCTCTAAAGAGTTCTTTGGGCAGAGCATGCCAGGAGACAGATGTGCACTGGGATCCTGCGGGCTTGGTGGAGTGGGACCGGAGCCTGACAGCAAGGACAGGGTGTCAGGGACCTGGGATGGTTGGAGAAGAGCTGGTGGTGGGAGCTGCCAGAGAAGAGGACACCGGTACTGTCTGTGCCATCACAGAGCCCAGCTCCTCATGGAGTCACGCAGAGCCCGAGCAGGGAGCATTACACAGCATTAGCTGAGCCCTCTCAGGCTCATCTAGAAACTCATCTCCTGTAAGAGCAAAGCACATTTGCTGGGAGCTGCTGCCAGTGATTGATGATAAAGGATCCTCCTCGCTGCAAGGCACAGCCTTCCCACGGTTATGACTCTTTTACAAATCACCACCTATTTCTGACCTGACTGCAAATAGCCCAAGGCTTAAGCAGAGGCAGGTAAAAGGGCATTTTCCCCACGGCTGCTAGAGTTTGCCCCTGCTATTTGTGGTATGTTTTGTTCCTTGCTTGGTTTTGGAGGATAGAATCTCTTTCATGCAGCAGCTCAGCACAACCAGAGCCGCAGGCAGGATGCTTTGCACTAACCCCAGCGACACCTTTAATGGAATCACCTTCAGCACAGATCAATCCTTGTTTTCTTGCTATTTCCCTCTCTATTTTCACCCTCCTCAGTTTACCAGCCACCTGCCAGCCAGCAAAACCCACCCTGTGTCCGCGAGCAAGTGGCTGAGGAAAGGAAATTCCACGAAAGTCACACAAACATCCCAGCGACAGAACATGTGGCTCCCCAGGGCCTGTCTTGGACGAAGTGTGCAGCAGCAAAACAGAGCTCACAGCAGCAGCACCACGGCAAAAATGTAGGAAGCAAAATGTTCCAGGAAGCAGGATTGGCACCGGGGTGCCCAGCACAGGGACAGGCGAGCGGGGGATACTCGGAAAAGGACAATTACATCAGAACATGAGTTTGGTTTCTGAGTGTGCTGCAGAGCTGGGAAGGATCATCCCCCCGGGGCCGGGCTGGCCTCGGTTCACGGCAGGGTCCTGCGGGTCTGAGCAGTGAAACAGGACTGGAAGAGCCATTGGTGCCGTTCCCACCTGGCACAGACAGACCCTGCAGCTGTCCCAGGCCATGGAGAGGGGCACATCCCACATTAAGATGCTTCACATCGTACCAAGGGCTCATTCTCTGTGCAGCAGCACACAGCATTCCCAGGCTCTGGAGCAACCATGCACATGGAGCTAAACCCAGCTCTCCTGGTTCCTCGATTCCTGCTTTTCTCCCCCAGGACTGTTCTTTGGACCGGGTCCCTCTCCCTGGGGGCTGTACAGCAAGCTGGTGTCCAGCTCCTTACCCTGCTCCCAAAGAACCAGTGTGGGCTGTGCATTTCCCAGCAGCTGCTGCTGAACAGCAGGGACTTGTGGGACCCCAAATCCTTCCCTGGCTGCTCCCCGGGGGTGGGAGAAGGAGTGAAGAGGGGAGCAGCTGAGCAGGGAAGGGAAGGGAGGCTTTAGCCATAGTTCTTGCTTGTCCCCCTGAGGAAAAGCATGTGATTAAATCAAGATGAAGCATGCAGGGTTGCTTTTCATTCCCTATATTATTAGCTTGTCTCATTTTATTAAATCTCTTTAAGGCTTTTCACAAGCACGTAATTCCCAAAATATAATTTTTCCCAGATGAGATATGATGCAGAAGCTGGTCCTTCTCTGGGGACCAGGGGGTGGCTTTATTTGTTTCCCTCCCCCACCCTCTGCTTCTTTAGCAGCATGTCTCTTGATTCCTTTTAGCACTTGGGATTTGATTAACAGAGCATCTGAGAGCCTGAGATGTCTCAAATCCCCAGTTCCTGGAGTTACCCAGGCAAGGAGTGGCAAGAGGACCCTTGAGACACCATCCCTGTGCTCAGCATGATGCAGCTCTGAGCCAGGAGCACCTTGGAAATCCCCTGCTCCCAGTTTCCATCTCCTTTCATCCCATCCTCTTGCACATAGGTCATGCAACATCCTGCCATGAACAAAGGTGTTTCCATGTCCTGGATGTGTCCCTGAACTCCAGCACCTTCTGCTCCCTCCCAGAGAGCAGAGTTTCCTTCAGCTTCTCTGGAATTAAGAGAGAAATGTCACCTGTAGCCAGAGGTAGGCAGCAACTGGGCTTGGAATACAAGGTACAAGGGAGAGGGAGGCTTGGTGACCCCAGTGGATGCATTGCTGTGGATTTCAGGAAGGTTCCCATGGAAATAGCGATGGTTGGCAGGATTGGCAGGACAGAAATTAAAGCCCAGGAGGTGGCAGGGAGCGGGGTGGGCAGTGCCAGGCAGGAGCTGGCAGTGCTGGGGGCTTGGAGCCTGGAGATGTTTCCTGTCAGGTCCCACATCTGCTCCTGTGGGTCCAGAGGGGCTGAGGCCAGCACGGGGGGGGGGAGGGAGAGGTTGGGATCTGGGGGTGCTGAGCTGGGCAAAGGCTGAACCAGTGGCCAAATCCAGGACCCTGGAGGGTCCCATCCCAGCAGGCAGAGTCTGGCCCCCACATCTTCCCAGGACTCTGGCAGCTCTGAGCCCTCCTGTGACCCTGACTGGAAAAGGAGCTGTGCTCCATAAACAGCTCCTCCCGAAGAAAATGCAACATGGAAAAAGCAGCACATTCCTACCATTTTTTTCCCTTTGAAACAGGATCCGAGGAGGATACGGCTCACCGGGCTGTCTCAGGGCTGCTTTTGAGTGTGAAAATTAAAGAAAACAGCCTGGTAACTTGTCCTCTGCCTCATGGCAGGAGTTCCGTGCGTAAGGACCCCCGAGCGAGGGTGGAAATGAGCGGGGTTGGGTTGGATGGAGTCTTCTCCACCCTGTCCCTGACAGGGGTGATGCCAGGGGCAGGGGGACAGTGGGCATGGGGTACTGCTGCTGCTGCTGCTCTCGTGGCACTGGGGGAAATTTCAAAGCTTTCCCTGGACACCACTGAGTTGGGAACTGCCTGTATCCCAGATCCCTGAGCATGGACCTGCCAGCAAAACTCATGCAGCTCAGCCCTGGGATCCCTCTCCTTGTGCTCCAGCACTGGGGGTTTCCAACATGGGAACAGTTTCCCTCCAGGGTGCTCTCCCCAATGCTTTGTGAGCATTTAAAGTCCAGATGGTTTTCCCTACACAGCAGGGATAGAACAGAATGGTTTATCCCTCCGCAAAGATAAATTTTGTCGTGTCCCCTGTCTACCTTCTCTGGATTAAAGGATCCCAAATAAAGCAGTGCCTAAACTGCCCCCAAAGCTCAAAGTTCATCTTAGCTTTTAAATCAAATCCCATCCACTGGCCAAAAAGCCAAATTCCTGCCTTAGTGCTGGGATGGATTTGGGAGCCCTCACCAGACCCCTGAGCCCCTTTTTTCCTGCCATCTTCCCAAACAGCCGAAGTGCAGACTCAGCAAGCAGGAGCTGGGTGGGAATGGTGAATTCCCAGTGCTGCCAGTGCCACACGTGCTGTCCTGATTGCGCCACGTGTTTATTCTGTGTTTGTTTGCCATGTAAGGGCTGGTGGCCATCCCTCCCTGGCAGTGCAGCCTCCCTGGGTGAAAGCAAACACAGGGTTACAGGAGGTCACAACAGAGGGAAGGGCCTTTGGGAATGCGTCCCTGCTCCTGGATGTCACCAGCATCAGGGAAAGGACCACAGGATGCAGCCTCCACCTGCAGAAGTGTTCCTGGATGAAGCATCTTGTGAGTGTGGAGCTGGCCCTGCATCCCCATTGCTGGGGTGTTCATTGTACAAATGATCCTCTCATCCCAAGGAATTACCACGTGCAGTTCCATGGAAGGGAGATGCGTGTGGGGGGAGCCACGCAAGGAACCACACAGAGAAAACTTCCATGAGGATGGGCAGAGGTTGCCTGAGGCAGCACAGAGCGATGGCCTTTGTGACCCAGCTGTCCCTGCCAGGCAGGAGTTGAGATTTAACTAATTTCTCCTTTTCCTGGTGTTTGCTCTGGAGAAATATCCCAAACTTCAAAGTAGTGTTATCTGTGGCGTCAGCACACAGCATCACGTGAAGCAATTCCCAAGGCTACAAACAAACCCTCTGCCAAGCTCCAGTGGGCCCAGAAAGCCCCATGCTGGATTTTGAAGGCATGAAGGTATGAAAATGGCCCCATGACCCCATTTCCAGGAACCCCATTTGGTCCTTGATGTCTCTGCAAGAGCTGGATGCTCCTGCCTATGCCAGGGCAGAGCTGGGGCTGCAACCAGCTGGTCCTGGGAGTCCCACAGCGCAGATCTCTCCTTTGGAAGCAGCAGGACTCATGCTCTGACCCTGACCATGAGATCCATCCCTGCATTCATGCAGGATGTGTCCCAGCTGCAGTCAGGAATGGGGGAAACAGCTGCAACACCACCAGGGCTTCGTGCTCAGCCTGAAGGTTTCACCCTCTCCCTATGTAATCTCAAATTCTTCAAAATATGACGCAATTGGAATACTCTTTTCTTATAACCAAGGAGAGTCCCCTAATGCCTTAATGTTAAATACCATAAAACAACATAAATAATGGTGTCTCTGTGTTTCCCTCCCTGCAGCCCCAGGGAGCAGCACAGCAACACCTGGGACTGGTCCTGGCCAAGGCCACCCCCTGCCCCAGGGAGAAAGGTAGGCTAAACCCCATGAGATGGTCTGGAACTTCCAGCTCCTCACCTTTCCTCTTCAGGGAAGAGAGCAGATGTCCCTAAAATATCAAACTCCAACTTTATGGCAGCCAGAACCAGTTCTGTGAAGGCAGAGATGTTTAATCCGTGCTGGCTGCTGCGTGAAGAGCTACGAAAACCAAGGATGTGTCTGGCATAGCCCCAGAAAAAAAAGACATCCTTGTGCAATGCACAGCTGCCACAGAATGGCTGGGAAGTGAGAAAGGCTGGAAATGGCAGATCAAGGGGGAAGGAATCTGTGAAGCCAGTCCCAGCACAGCACCAAATCCCTGTGTTCATGGGATGCTGTGGGCATGGGATGGGAAGCAGCTCCACCACTGGGGTTTATGGTGACAGACACACGTTTTAGGATGCTGATATTGGCTGGGGAGGGGAATGGTACAACTGGGGTCCCTTCTGGCCTTGCAGCAGGGACTGGGAAAGGCACACATGGTCTCCAGACCAAAAATGAGACAGCACAATTACAGCCCTCACTGTGTTCTCTTTAGGAATAATTCTTCCCGTATGAGCATGTGCTTCTTCAGTAAATACTGATTTCACTTATCAACAAATCCAAGTTTATTGACATCAGAGACTTTGAGCCAGGACTGGCAACTCTGACATAAATTGTCTGAATAATGCAATGTATCCTCTCCTCGATGGTTGCTATGGGTACTGGGCTGGTTTAGCCTCCATCTATAAACATTAGCTGTGAAGGGAATGTGGAAACTTATCTAAAAATAAAGTACTATGCCCAAATCATTGAGAGGAAGGTGGTTGAGATGGCAATAAAAATATAAATCTATGTGTAATGGTTCTGAAGTGATGAAACACAAACACAGAGTTTGAGAGCCCTGCCAGAGGATATGGAGGCCGGACTGAAAAGAGACCAACACTTTTAATTCTACTGAGCAATGCCAGGAGGGTGAGTTAATTACAAGGTGTAAAAGCAAAAGGAAATGGAACCGTTTCGTGGAGGTGACAGTGAGAAGAGGGAGGACCCTCTGTGGAGGGGACAATGTGATGCTGCCATGTGGCCCTGCATTCCAGTGCCCACCCGGGAGGGAGCCGGCAGCAGCACAGCTCCCTTCTCCAGCACCTGATCGTTTGGTCATTTACAGTTTATTTCTCAAACTGTTCTGGGAATCTGTGAAAACAGAGCCTGGGGCTGGAGCATCACCTCTGGAGTCTTTCTGTTCAAGGCAGGATTCAGCACTGGACAATTTTGGGACATGCCAAGGCTGGTGGCAGGGGCGGAGTGGCACATCTGTACCTGGCTGCTGCACGGTGTGGAAGGCAGAAACAAACCTTTCCCTCTCTTCCCTCCCTCCCACTGCCCCTGCAAGACAGTGATAAACAGCTGGAAGGCACTGGGTGGTGGGAAAGGCAGCATGACCCTCATGTGGACCCAGGGAAAAGGAGGGGCTGGGGCATCAATTTGGCCAGGGAAGGGATATCTGTGAGGTGCAGACAGGGATTGACTCTTCCCCTGGGTCTTCTCTATGCTGGGGCTTCCCCACGGGACAGCTGCCATCTCTCTATGCCCCTGGGCTGTGGTTTAGGTAATACATTCACATTCCTGTGCTTTTCAGTCACTTTTCTGGGAGCCTTTACAATGGTGTGGAAACAGCTGCAGGGCTCTGCACGGGCGGGAAACTGCAGCTCTGGACCGGGAGGTTCCTTTCCCAAAAAAGAAGGTGTTAGTTTTTGGGTTTGCAGCAGGTTTTGCTGTTGCTGAGCTCACAGCAGTTTCCCCTGTTCCTTCTCCATCTCCTGTTTGAATCTTCAGGGGCTCCCAAGCTCTCTCCATTGCTGCACCTGAGTTTTGTCTGCTTCTCGTGGCTCTTAGGCAGCATCTTCAGATGATCTTCAGGATCAGCTGGAGCTTCCAAATGCTCTGAGCTCACTTATGAAAGGGCCCCGGTGTTTCCATTGTGACTCTGCTTTCCCTCCAGTCCAAAGGGAATTCCTTCTTGCCTGCAGATCTCCAATAATCGGTGTGGGAGATCCTGTGCTGTCTAACTCCTGGGAGAGCTGCAGTGACCTGGACAGAGACCTGGGGACAGGGACCTCCATCTCCCATGGGCTGTGGCAAGGAGCTGCCACCACATTCAGGCTGTTCCTCTGATCACTTCCAGTGCTGCAGGGAGCTCAGTCAGTTCATTAAGGGTTGCTGGGTTAATTACTAGGATACATCTCAGTAGGAAAATGGGCAAATTGGACAGTGTGGGGACCGGAGAGGCATGAAGTACCCGAGAGAGTGCTCTGCAAAAGGAAAAGGGACAAGAGTCCATTGGGGACCTCACTGGTGCCACAGCAGCTCTGTCAGAGCAGCAGTTATGGTGCTGCCAAAACCTCAGCAGTGCCCTTGGATTGCCCCAACTCTCCAACAACCAGCAGGCAAAGCACTGGGTGTTCCAAGATGGCAATGAACCCTCAGGAGAGGAGCTTGGCCAGGAGCTTGTGCTGTTGGAGAAGCCTTTGGCCCCCCAAACAAGCCTAAGCTAAGGTTTTAGGGTGAGCCCACTGGTAGAAATGTTCCTTGCTCAGGCAAGGAGCAGCTGGAGCAGGGATGCCTGATTTCCCTGAGGGATGAGCAGGCACACATTCCCTCTCACACCATCCCTGCCACTCTCTGGAGCACCTGCCATAGCCAATAGCTGTTTTTTTTCCTGCCTGATTCAGATTAAGCCTGGAGCCTCGAAGCTTCCCAGCAATTTTCCCTCGCACTGATTCTCAAGTATATAATCAAAACAATTTGGGGGCTGCTGGTCAGGTGCCAAGAGGCGGACACCACTGCTGCTCTGAAAAGCCTCTCTGCCTGGGATTTTGCAGAGGCTTGAAGCTCAAATGCTGTGAGAAGTGTGGGAAAGGCTCTGGAGGAGCCAGGGAAGGCAGCACTGAGCAGGGGTGCTCGTTGGTGGGGGAGCCCAGCAAAGCACCCCTGAGATGCTCCCATCAACAAACGTACCTGGGGCTACTTGCTCTTCACTCCCTTCTGCTTCCTCCGATAGATTTCCTCTGTGAAAGGCCTGTAGTTGGGAGGATGGGAATTTGGGGGAGAGAGGGGGCAGAGACAAAAGAGAGGGGCAGAAGAAGGGAAGCAAAATTAAAATCAAGGCTACTGAGTGCTTGCCTTTGGGCCTACAAAATTTGTCCTTCACAGGTTTGCACAGCCTGACTATTCCTGTGCCGTGGTAATCCTGGTTTCAGCCTCTCTGGACTGTGGAGCAGTTACAGGACCATGCCTGTGCCGAGGAGGACAAGGCTCAGCACACACCCAGACTCCCCCTAATGCTCTCTGCATCTCCTCCTCCCCTGCAAACACAAAAGACCTTTCAGTGCTGAAGTACAACTGCTAATTCTGGGAGTTATTTTGTGCTGCTCCATCCTGTGCTGCTGGCTGGGCTATTGTGGTGCAAAACAGCAGAGAAGCCCATCCAAGGAAAATTACAAAATGCAAGTGCTTCTTGTAGGGGGCTCTTCTAAAGACACAATGAGTTCTCTCACTGCCTTCCTTATTGTTCTTCTATAGACAGAATCTGACACCCAAAAGGAAAAAAAGACCACATTTTGATAAAAATAAAAAAATGCACAAATGTTCCTAGAACTCAACAAACAGTTTCAGAGTGGAATCTGCCCATTATCAAAACAATTGAAAAATAATCCTCTGTTTTCCTTCTTCTCTACTGAATTAATTGGAAAAAAACATCTCTACTTGTGCAGTTCTCTGAAACCTCGAGAGTTAAAGCTGGTAGAAATAATTAGAAGCTCTCCAGTTCTGCACAGCTACTCACCCCTCGTACAGCACAGCAATTGTGTAGGAAATTGCCACTACAGCTGTCAGCAAAAGGCCAGCTGGGCTGGCGTGCCTGTTTTGAAAGAGAAGGAAAAGATCAGGTAAGTACATGGGCTTATGCAAGACCTGGTTGAGAAAGTGAAATGAGACACTGGGCTGCAGAGAGCTCTCACTTGCTCATTAAACAGAAGCAAACAAAAGGGCTTGGGTTTTTTTTTTTTTGTGCTTAATGTTAACTGTCTTAGGCAGATGTTACTTGGCAGAGACTCTTCCCCAGCCTACTTCAGCGACTTCTTTTAAGTCTGATCCCTGCATGTCTCTGCTATGAGAGCTCCTGCTTTGATGTTAAATCCTGAGATTATAGGGATGTTTAAGGGCTGAGCAGCTGCTGACATACGGCTGCAGCTCCCAGCCCATGCTCTGAGGGAAATGCCTGATGTCCCAAAAAGATGGGCCACCCAGGGTACACGGGACACCAGGCAGCCAGAGCAGTGTACACATCCAAGTGGTGGCTCAGCCAGTGCAGGGATGGGGATGGAAAGGGGTGGGAAGGTCCATTCCTGCCCTGGGAAGGGTGCTGGGGTGGGTGCTGCATTGGGGCTGGGTGCTGGGGGCTTGGTTCACTTTTAAACCCATTTCAAAGTGTTTCAGGCATGTGTCCTCCAGTGAGATGTCACCAGGCAAGGCACGGGGGACCGATGCCACCCACTGCTCCTCACTGTCTATTATGGGGAGAGATGATCAAGAACTGAGGATACAAAGGAGATGGCTGCTCCTTTTAGCAGAGGCCATAGCTTTGGGACCAAAAATCCTCGTCACCTCCTGCTCTGAAGAGAGATGTCACTGAATCATAGAATCATGGAATGGTTTTGAATGGAAAGGATCTCAAACCTCATCTCATCCCACCCCTGCCTTGGGCAGGGACACCTTCCACAATCCCAGTCTGCTCCAAACCCTGTCCAGCCTGGCCTTGCACATTTCCCCACCAAGGCCCTGCTAAATACTTGATTTGCTGACAACCAGCTCTCATTCCTCTCAGAGCTGCCACCAGCAATTAAAGACAATCACCAGTGTCCTAATTAAAGGGGACAATTAAGATAAGATTTCAAGTTTCTTCCAACCCAAACCATCCCGTGATTTTATGAGGATAAACATCTCACAAGCCTGGTGCAAGATGACTTGTGCTGCTGGGAAGGCACACCTGCACAGAGAGCCTGAACTACCTAAACCTCACACTGGAGCCACTTTCAGGTACCACCCAGCCTCATCAATCCCTGGGGAGGCACCCACAAATCTCCATCTTTTCAGTTTTCATTTTGTAATAACTTTTCCCCTCATTAGGAAGCTTTGGGCAACTTCTTTCTCTCCCAAGCTCCTGCTATTACATGCTTAGTCATGTCTCCTTCTTGATTCCTATCAGAGAGAACAAATTTACATGATTGTTTGTTGACAGCGAGACCTCTAATTGCATCATTTGGCTGCAGCTCCAGCTTTGATTTACACAGCCTGTTGCTGTGAGTTAGAACACTTCCCTACCAGAGGCACACAAAGCTGTCCCCACACAGTGAATGCTCCATTTGTCTCGCAGGAGAAATGAGGCTGCTAGACACAGGTGATGAGCAGCATTTGGGTGAACTGTTCCTGTCCTCTTACGAGTTTGACCTACATATTTGGTCACATCTGATTGTAGCAGTAATGATGAATCAGTCAGGAAGGTTGTGCTGTCCTGGTAGGACTTTTTTTTTTTTGGGTAGGATGTCTGTCTGTCCCCAGCCCTGCTGCAGCTCCCTATGGCTGTGGGTTGTCACCCCACTTGATGCTTTTAAGGCTGGACTGGAATCAGAGGACAGGCTGGTTGATGTGATGTGTTTTCACCCCTTCATGGATGAGAATGGATCAATCCTTTGGGTTCTGATGCCATCACAGGGACTGTGATGCATCACCAAGAGAGGACAAATGTGCTCTGTGTTTTAGGTCTGGCTAGAATCAGACAGCTGGAGGATTCCTCCAGCATCCCTCCTGCTGCCACAGAGATGGGACATCAGCTCTGGCCTCTGAGGGCAGACACCTGACATCTTCTGAAAACCCTGGGACCTCAGGACAAAGCATGGACTCCTCAAAAAATCAGCCAATGGAGTGTGTCCAGAGAAGGGAACGGAGCTGGGGATGGGTCTGGAGCACCAGGAGCAGATGAGGGAGATGGGGGGGCTCAGTCTGGAGAAAATGAGGCTCAGGGGGAACCTTCTCACTATCTCCAACTCCCTGATAGAAGGGTGAAGCCAGGGCAGCAAAAGAGGAAATGACTTCAAGTTGCCTCACAGAAAAATGTCTTCCCTGGAAGGGTTGTCAAGTCCTGGCACAGCTGCCCAGGGCAGTGGTGGAGTCATCATCCCTGGAAGGATCTAAAAGCCATGCAAATGTGGCATTTGGGGACATGTTTTAGTGATGATCATGGCAGTGCTGAGTTAATGCTTGGACTTGAGGATCTTATAATTCTTTTCCAACCTAAATGATTCTGTGATTGTATGAACTGAGGTCCCAGGGAAGAGAAACAGCCAAAACCACTGTGAGAAGGGTTGTGCTGAGCTTCCCTCAGGCAGGTGGGTGGTGTCTTGGTGCCACTTTGCACAGATCCAGCAATTTGTTCACAGCAATTATTTGTCATGCCTCGCTGGCCTTAATGGTGGCAGCCTTTTAACTAGAAAAAAAGAGGCAATCACTGCTATCCTGAGCTGCTTCGAGCTGCTCTGGCCCAGAATTGTGCTGGAAGACCACAATGAGAGGGGTCAAGAAGGGATTCTGTGACAGAAACGGCTCAGGAGGGTTCAGTGGATTCTGCAAAGGTTTTAGGAAGTAGTTTGATGCTGATTTTAAAGCAAATAAAGATCTCCTTATAATTCTTCCTGGTCAAATCCCTACTTCTGTGCTGTTGTTGGGGTCATGGTGTGGTGTGGGGGGACTCATCCTGCCCCAGCTTTGTCCCACAGCAATATCCATGTTTCCATGGTGCCACTGCAGACCCTGTGGCCAAGTCTCATGCCCAGCACTGCCTCCCCTTGGCTCTCCTGCACCATTTCCCAGGATTTTAACCCCGTCCAGTGCCGTGGCTCTGACAGAAAGGGAAACAGCCTCATGCAGCCAACCCTGACAGCACTGGGGGGAATTTCAAGTGCAGAACTAACAGCAGTAAGGCTCAGTGGAGACAGGAGAGAAACCATCAGCTTTACTTATTACCAGGGGCTATGCACATGGCTGAAAAAATGACCAGAAAGTGGCAAAGCACTTCATTTTTTCCACCCAAGCAGAGGAGAGGTGGTCACAGTCAGGAGCATCAGTGCAAAATACCCAGTGATAACGGCCTGCAACACTCCATGGGCTCCTGAAGTAACACAGCCAGTTGTTTTTTTTTTTTTCTCTCCTGGGCAAATAAATAAAATGTGATATTAAATGAAAACCACATCAAACTTGTTACACTGAATAGAGTATATTGCTCATTTGCTGCTAAATTACAGCCTATTCATTTCCTCCTAAGCAGGCTATTAAGCTGTGTTGTATCACACAAGGAGTGTTTCGGAAGTGTTATCACCGTGGGCTGGGGGAAAGGGTGGCTTGGCTTGTTTTGCTTTTTTCAGAGTAATTGCAGGGTCACACTGCTCCTCAGTACAGTGCCCTGCCCCTGCCGAGTGACACCCTGCATGAATTTGGCCCTGAATGTTGATTTTTCCACGTGCAGAGCCTGCCAAGGACCTCATTCAGCTGCAGAGCATTTGCTGATGCCTCCTCTCCCCCAGTACTTGGACGCTATTTATTTTTCTACAACAAATGCTGGGAGTGTTTCGAGACAGCACAAGATTTTCCACGCACAAAAAAAAGCCAGGGAGCCAGAAGTCAGGGCATGCTTCACTTTCTCTGCCCTCACTGAGTGTCTTTTTGGCTCCCAGTGCACGCTGGCACCTCCTGCATTGCCAAGAGACCCCACACCTGCCCTACAACCAGAGGTGTTTGTAGGGGCATGTACTCACATGAGGGACCAGCCCAGGTAGATGGCTGTGCTGCCCCAGTACATGGGATTATCCAGGACGCTGAAGGGGAAACTGGTCACTTTTTCCTCCATCAGGATGCCAAAGTAATCACCTAAGAGCAAGAAGAGAGCTTCTGGTTAGGCTCCATGAAATTGGGAGTCATGGGGGGAGGGCTTTGGCACACTGATACCCTCCCTGTGCCACAGGGCATCCCTGCCAGGGATACACAGCAAAGGGTTTCAGCACTCACTTCCAGACTGAGGAAACAGCAACAAATAAGTTGTTTGTTTACGCTGTGTCTATCAGCTTTTCCAGGAATGGCTCTTTGCCCACGAGGAAGGTTCCTGCATTGCAATGAGGTTATGGCAGCCACGTCCCTCATCAGGACACAGCTCTCGAGGTCCCAACTGGTTAATCCTGTTTTTCTCATTTGTAAAATTGCCTGTCAAATGTCACCTCACGAGGAAGCAAATGCATGGGATCAAATCCATTTAATGTGAAAATAAACCCAGTACCATGTAATGGTGCTTGGAGCTGTTATAATCATGACCACCACGACCAAATGCCCTCATCCATAGTGTCATCCTTATCTCATAGTTCAGAGAATTCCTCAGAATTTCAGAAAATAGCACTTCTTCCTACAAAACCCTCAGTTATCAGCACAATGATGATGATGATAATGGGTGATTGTCATCTGTAATGAGGAAAGCTTTCAGAACTGTCAACATCCAAGCAGCTTCCCATCTACCTTGGAGTAATCCTTCCACCCTCCTGAAGGGAGCTTGGAAAAGAAATGACAAGGAAATGTGAAGCTCATGAGACACATTTCAGGGAGGGGGGGGTGGATAAAGGGCCAGGATGCAGATCTCTGGTTCTGTTTGTCTTACAAGTGAAACCACAACGCACCACATCTACATGGCTTTTAAACCCATCCACTGCCCTGGGCAGCCTGGCCAGGGCTTGGCAACCCCTTTGGTGAAGAATTTCTTTCCTGACATCAAATGTGAACATTCCCTGGTACAATTTGAGGTCAATTCCTCTTGTCCAGTTGCCTGAGAGCAAAGCCTGACCCCTCTCTGGCTGCACCCTCCCCTCAGGGAGAAGTAGAGAGCCAAAAGGTTCCCCCTAAGCCTCCTTTTCTCCAGGCTGAGCCCCTCCCTAGCTTTTTCATCTAATCCTGATGCTTCAGACCCTTCCCCAGCTCTGCTCCCTTCTGTCCACTGCACCACCCATGCTCCATGTCCACTGCACAAGCACTGATCCATGAGGAGCAGCTGGTCCTTCAGCCCAGGGCACTGCCACCACCCTGGGCTGTGCTCCCAGCTTTGCTGCCAACCCCTTCCCTGACCTTGGGCAAGTCTCCTCCGTCCCTCCAGGTGCTATTGTGCACAGATCATAACATCAGTCTTTCTTAGAACACAGAGGGTGGTGAGGATTAATGTATGGTGAGAAAGTGCTCACAAATCCAGATGAAAGGCATTACAGGACTGCAAACTATTCAAGGTTATTATTATTACCTGGATCGTAGTGTAATTTCTTTGACCCCACATGGCGCTAAAACATTTATTTCTAAGGATAAACAGCCCCTGCCCAATTACACAATGCTTTTGGGCTTTAACTACAGGCCACTAAGTGAGATAATTGCCTTGTATTCACACTATATGTTCTCACAGTTACTTGGCAATACATCTCTGAGATTGTTCTGGCAGAAAGAACACATCACCCCCTGCCACAGCCCGTTTCTGTGCTTTCTTATGTGTCAAAATGCTTCATTATCCCCGGCCCGCCCTTGCCTCTGAGCTGAACACCTCACTCCCCACATGGCACTGGCACTGAGGAGGTTCACACAAAGCTCTGGGTATGGGACTGGCAGGGGCTTATTGTGCCCAGCACTGGTGGGGCTGTGCAACCTTCCAGGCAGGCTCCCCATGGGCAGGAGCACACAGGCAGCTCCCCAGGAGCTTTTCCAGTGTAATCTCTGCGTCTAAGCCTTGCACAGGTCAATGAACATGACCACCAGAGAGGTGGTTTATATGTGTTTATGTTCAGAGAGGTGCTTCAGAGGACAGGACTGTGCATTGTGTTGCACAGCATCACCCTGGGCATCTCCTGTGCTTTCACTCAGCCCTCAAATCAGGAATCAGCTCCTTGCCAAGATGAGGCACTTTGGCATCTAATTTGAGCTATTTTTTGCTGGAGGTCTGTGCAGCCATCTCTCTGCACAGGGTAGGATCACAGCAGCAAAAAGCCATTCAGTGCACTCTGCAAGGTCCCCCAGAATCCCTGGAGCCTGACCTGGGCTGAAGCACCACCTCTGCTTCACCCCAGAGAGTTGTTGGCTTCTCCAGGCCCAGCAAAAGACTTTGGTAAAGTCAGATTGACTTGAAATCTTTGACAGTGCTGGAAGAAATGTCACTGGGGTATAAGGCAGATGGGCTCAGACTGGCAAAGCAGCTTCTCCATGTCCTCAGCCTTGAGATAAGCCAAGCCCTCATCACTGTGTTTTTTGGGAAACAGGGCAAGGAAGGAGGGTGCTGCAGTGATGCTGAAGTGAAACCTGAATCTCAAGAGAGGGCACAGCATGGAGCCAGGGCACCAGGGATGGCTTTACCAGGGAGAGGAGCCACATCCAGTTGCTGAAAACAGCATGTGGAGCTGGTGCTGCTGTGCTAGAGATGGGGTGGCACAGCCAGACTGCTGGAGATGGGTGATTCACACAGCTCCCACTGTACCATTTAGCCCACACTAGAGAGACAAAGTGCTCTGCAGCTGCTCCAAAGCCTAAATGTGCTGTAAGGAAGGAATTCAACAGGCAGCCCTGTGCCCTGCCTGGTTCAGCCCTCACTGTTGTAGAACAAAACCACGATGAATCAAATTCATCTCCAGTAAGTTTTGAGGTGCCTGTGTGTCAGAGGCACCCTCAAAACTTCTCCTGAGCTCAGATGTCGACTGAGAAGCTGGATGCCCCTCCTTGCCAAAGCAGTTCAGCCCTTTGCTTTCTGGAGTCCTTGCAGCACTCCTGCAGCACCAGGGCAGCACTAAAATCCTGCACGGATGTGGGAAGTACCAGTCCTGAGAGAGTCCTGAGCAAGAGAATATCCCACATGAGATCCTCAGAGACCTGCATGCCCATCGTTTTCCTCGTGGCTGGGTAACAAACCACGCTGAAGGACATTCTTCATTAAGAGTTTGCTGGCTTGGACTCATGGGGCTTGTGTGGAGTGGAGAAGCTGTTAGCAGCCCAAGGATGGATCTTCTGTGGGGCTCCAGCTGGGCCATACAGAGGTGCTGCAGAGGTCTTGAGCCAGCCTGGCTGCACTGGCACATGATCCTGGCATATCCCCACCCTGACTCAGCTCTGCCCTGGTGCCCATCATGCTCCACTAGAAGACAGAGCTGGTCCTTGCCGTGTCAGTCCAGGGCAGTGGTGGCAGGGAGAGCTTCCCCAGCGGAGAGGATGAAGCAGAAATGCCTTACATGGACTACTAACACCCACCTCTCCCCTGCCTCGGGGGATACAGATCCGAGGGACAGGGCCCTGTCACCTCTTACGCTGAGCCTGACTCACTTGTTTGCTTTTTCCCAGCGGTTCAAGTCCAGTGGATCCTCCTGGTCAGATGAATCAGGCTTTACGTAAACAATTCCAGATCTGGCTGAACTTCAGGAGCATTCAAGCAACTCTTGCTGACGAGTACTCCTGTGCCTGGCCTTTCTGGACATGTCTCCACAGGCACAACATCACTTCAGGGGGCTGCTGGTGATTTTGGAGAATGCTGGTGCCCCGTAGCTGAGGGACAGGGGTGTGACAGGGGGTCAGCAGTGAGGCTGCACATGGAGAGTAAGGGCACATGTTTAGGAGTGCTGAGCTCTATTTTTGGCAGCAGGATTTCGGCCAACTCAACACATTTCTTTGCAACTCCACTTGAAACCAGGAAGGCTTATTACGTCCCTCTCTTCTTCCTAGCGACGCCACAGGAGCTAATTGAATTTGGTTTGTAAAGCACTTGCAAAAGCACAGCCTAAATGAGGTGTCAAAGCTGAGGCTGTGATTATTTCAGCCAGCAGGAGCTGCCCCTTTCCTTGGATATTTATTGTTCCTGTCTCTACTTTATTTTTATGAATTCCACACATACTGGCATGTTTTCAGAGTCAACAATGCTAACAGAATTATGCTCTAAATGTGAAAGCAGGCACAGTGGAAAATGCCTTCTGCCATAAAACAGCAGATAAAAGGATCTATCAACGAACATCAGGTTTATTGCAGACGGGAGAGCAAACAACATCCTGCCTCAGCACGTGTGATGAGCAGGTGGGTGCTTGGAGCAGGGCTGCTGGACAACTCATACCAGCTGTGCCAGTGCCACTTGTGAGGTCTTGAACTTGAGGTCCCTTTTCTGGAGGGTGTTTGGGCAGGCAGATGAGCAGCTGTGCTCCAAGCCTCCAGGCTTGATGCTGGAGGTGATGGGAATTGCTGTGTAAAACCACTGTGCCATCCCCCCTGTGCGAGGTAACAGAGGTAACAGCAAGATTGGGTCATGATTTGGTATCATAATGACAAATCTAACAGCCCTCAAGGCAAGGATGAGGAATTTCCTGCAGGACTCTACCCAAGCAAGAGATCCCTGCAAGAATTAAATACACTTTCTGGTAAAGCTGTCAGATTTTCAGTGCTTACCTAGGAAGGTCCCAGTGAATCCCAGTGCTAAGAAGCTGGAGATGACAAACAAGGTCCCTACAGCTGAGATGGCCAAGCCTGAGTAGTAGGTCCAGTGGCAGTCCCAGCCCTCCAGCTTTGGCTGGCTCTTCATGGCTTCTGTGAAGCTGTTGGGGAGACAATAAGGGCTCTTAAAAGCAGCAACTCATAATTAACATCACTCACATCACCCTGGGAAATGTGGAGCTTTGGGAGTGGAAGCTGCTGAGGAAGTCCCCTCTCCAAATCCCTTTTTCCACACAGGTCTATTCAACCTCCCAATGGAAGAAGCAATCAGCTGAAGACTGAGGAGTCAGGGCTTGATCTGGTGCAGCTATTTCTACTCACAACCCATGCTCACTCCTGGAAACACCAGTCCCACTGACTTGTGATATCACATGCTTTCCCTGATTCACTAAATCCTGGTTTTCATCATGACTGAGAGCTCTGGGACAGATGCCCTTGCAAATGCTAGAGGCTGCGATGCCTCGGCACAGGACTCGAAGGGTTGGGAACAATTGGCTGGATTATCTCGTGCTCCCACCCCCATTCCCCCTCCATCAAAATATTTTGCAGCATTCATGTGTTAGCCACGTGCCCAGGAGTGATTCACGGCTGGAGCCTGACAGTCAGGGGGAGGATTGGAACAGCAAAAGGAAAATACGAGAGACGAGGCGTTTTCGAGGGCGAGCACATCTCCTCCATTCCAGGCTGGGTCAGGCATTTCAGGTCTGACCTTCCAAATACTCATTTGTGATTGGAATAATGATGACCCCTCCCTTCAGCCCCCTGAGCTCTGCTCAGAGCAGGGCTTGGCAGGCTCAGCATCGCACACGGCTCCGCCACAAACGCACGATGACAAAAGAGACAACGCTTTGATTAAAAAAACACCATTAATAACACGAGAGGAGATAACAGACCTGCAGAGCTCTGCACAGTGATTCTCCACATGTTGTTGACACATGAGGTAGGAATCTTTGAGCCCTTTTTTTAATGAGCACCCTGGAGGCTAAAATTCAAGTGGAATAACAGCTCTCCTGCACCTTCGGCCACCACTGTCTGTCAGGGCCAGGAGAGTTATTCCTGCCCACAGTCCTGGGCTCCTCAGATGGAAAGTGCTCCCATAATGCTACCTGCAGGGTTTGGGATAGCTTTCTTCCCTGGTGTCATCTTCCCTAAGCCCTGCAAACCTCTGGATTTCCCCTGTTGCCCAAATAAAAGCTGAGAGAGACAGTCCTGCCTGCTTGGCTGAGGGCCAGGCAGCTGGAAACACATCTTTCAAAGGTTTGATGGCAAATTCATGCACCAAGCAAGTCTGGGATAATACTTAAACTCTGTGGTTTAGGAACCTGGATGATACCCTTTGTTCACTTTGGAGCTTGCTCACACTAGGCTTTCTACTGCTGAGGAGTTTTTAGAACCCTAGAACAAGAAATTTAATCATCAGTTTGACCTGGAGCAAGGAAACAAAACACAGAATAAATGTAATACACTCAAAAGTGAGCAAAACGACAACATCCAGGTGATTTACACTCTGAAAATTACAGGAAAATTCCTCTTCCTGGGGACCAAGCACAGGCAGAGGAACAACAGCGTGGCCCCAGGCGATGTAGGCACAGTCCCCAGGGCTGGCCCTCCTCCAGTGCCCAGCACAGCTCCCTGTGTTCACCAGGCTCACACTGGCTTAGCTTAAAATCATTTCCAATGGGAAGACACAAATCTGGGCGCACCATGAAGCAGCAGCAGCTGCACAACCCTTTGCATCATCTCCGTGGTGTTTATTTTTAAATGACACAAGTCTCCTCTATGAGGAAGGCAAGAAATTCATGTCCCTGCTACCAGCACTGCCTGGGTTTGGGAGGAAAGCAACCTCCCTGCAGGGATGTGCCTGGCTGCAGGAATCCTGGCTGTGCACTCAAAACACACCCTGACATCCCTGGGGATGCTCTGCAGCTCTTTACTCACAGAGGATGTGCCTTTCACAGCATGAGGGTTTGGCTCCACATCTGGCCAGGACCTATCCAGAGGGCACCAGCACCAGAAAGGATTTTATAGCAATTTGCTAATCCCCAGGGAGGCAAATCTGGGACAGCAATGCTGTGCTGGAACCCACTTGGATCCCAGGCATTGGCAAGAGAGATGGCAAAGCAGAAAGAGGTACAGGAAGAGCAAAGCCCTCAGAGCCTGCTTCTTGCTCTGGATGAGCTGGATTCACACTCTCTCACATCCTCAGTGCTCCTCTCTCAGATGCTGATGACCTGACTCGGTCTCAGAACATGGAACAAAGGTGGCTTCAAGAGCAGGAACTGGCTGGCTAGCAATCAGCACTGGATGTTTTGCAACCAGCACATGGTATGGTTTGTTTTGGCAAAGCTGTCTCTCCTGCTCCAGATGATCCCATCCTTCCTTTCTATGGTTGGATAGATCTGCATTAGTTATTCTCATCAGCATGTCTTGCTCAGTTCCCTGCTGTTTGGCTTACAGCTAGGGAGGGAGGTGTTTGCATGGAGATAATGGACTGCCTTTCCCTCTAGGAATGGTTTATATCTTCCTAAGCACACTCTCTATTTGCATTAAACATGATGTGCTCAGGAGTTTTCAGAATTGGTAAATAAACCTTTTAAGCATTTATGACACTGGGCTGTGACAAGCAGCATGGAGCCATCAATTATTCCAGCATCCACGATGGTGAGGGAGCCTCCCTAGCCATGTTTCACCTTCCCTGGCAGGGAAGGACAAGGTTTTGGGCATTTCCCTTGCTAGGGAGCCAGTCTCCTGAAATACAACATATTTCAGTCTGTCATGAAACCAGTCCCTTCCTTCATGTGCCTCTGAGTCACGTTGGTGACAGCATTTATTTCAGGCTCATGACAAGGCAGCAGTGCAGCTCAGCATCCTAGAGGACATCAATTAGAGCCAGGCTTTGTCCCAGTACCTGGAATTGCACTCTGTGCCGAGCGGAGTGATTGCCATGGTGAGGAGCATCCATCCCTCCTCCAGCACAGGGGAGGGTGGGGAGGCTGAGACCTACTTTGATCACATCCATGGCTGCTGTCATGAGCACGGCTGTTCCCACAGTGGGGCTTGCAAGATGCTTTTGCAAAGGGAAAATGGGGAAATGGGGCTTCTCCTGACATCTCCCCACACTTGCCGGTTTGAAGCATGATGCCAGAGGCAGACATTCTCCACCAGCAGGGAAAAGCCCAAATCCTTCAACTCTGCTCTGGCCAAACTGGCAGATTTGGCTAATTCCTGGCAGGATGGGAGCAGCCAAGGCAGTAGGCACTGCTCTGCCCACCCTTCCCAAAAACAGAGGTACTTGCTCAGACACTCAGAAGTCTTATCAGTGCTCCATGGGAATCCCAGAATGGTTTGGGTTGGAAGAGACCTTAAAGCTCATCCAGTTCCAAACCCCTGCCATGGGCCAAGACACCTTCAAGTACCCCAGGCTGCTCCAAGCCCCATCCAACCTGGCCTTGGACATTTTCAGGGATGAGGAAGATATGGCTTCTCTGGGCAACCTGTGTTTCCACATAAAACATTTCCTCATAAAAAAATTCTTCCTTATATCTAGTCTGAATCTCTCCTCTTTCTGTCTACCACATAATAAACCACATGAACTGGAAAACCACTCAAAGTGGCTCTGGGGATGGACATGTCACACCAGTGGGTTCACAGGAAGAAGTGGGAGTGAGGAGAAGGGGCAGCAGATCCTCTGGCTGGGACACGGACAGGACGTGCAGCCAGGTTTGTACATCAGGTGCTGATTTATTCAGCCAGAAAACAAGTCAGAATCTGAAACACATCCCCAAAGGCCACATGGAGCAAGAAGAAAACCCAGAAATATTGTACTATAAGAGATGCTGAGGTTTCTAGGTCTTGTTGGGGGCATCTCTCAGTGGCCCTCAACAAGTGTGTTTTGTCATCCCTCTCCTCCAAAGGACAAAGACCTCATCCAGCAAACTGGGTCGCTGCAGGGAGCAACCCAGCAGTGCTCCCTTTGACTGATCCCAAAAACCAGCCTGGAAACTGGGGCTGATAAGCACAATTGGAGCAGAATTGGGCCAGGGGCCAGCAGGCAGCAAGGAAGCAGCAGTGGTACAGGCAACCAGGGTTTTGGTGATAACAGCCACCACTGCAAGGTGCCACAGTCACTGTGTGGGATGTCAGTCTGTCCCTCATGCCTGAGGTTTTGTTCCTCTTGGCTAAAGGAGGCAACAGGGATAAAAACCATCCGGTGGTGCCCAGCAGCACAAGCTGCAACAAAAGATCTTGTTCATTAGAAAACAGCAACCTCAACAGCACTGAAATCGTCCTGCCGATACCACTGACAATTGTCAGCCCGGTCATCATCCTCACAGCTTCTTTTGCCAATAATGACTTTGCTTTCCTGACAGCACTGGGGTGTGTGTGTTATTTAGGTCAGCTGGGGGCTGTGGCAGCTTCTCCCCCTCCCTCTCATCTGAGCTGTGAGGTTTCCTCATCTGGATGCTGTGGGCAGGAGGTGCTGTTGGCTCCCTGGGGCTTTTCCTGAACAGGCATCAGATATTTCTGGCACTACGGCTGAGAGGGGACATGAGCTCTGTCAGGCCATGCTCGATTCCCATCATCAGACTTGGTCACTTCTGCACACAGGGCCATGTGGTTCTGGAATTGATGCCATTTACAGCACACTCATTCATGGTGCCAGCTCACAAAATTAAATAGGATTGAGCATAAGGTGAGAGGTACTACCTGGCAATGACAAACAACCCTTTTTTTGTGCAAAATACCATCCCAGGGTGGATTTATTTTCTTGGAAGCATCAGCTCCAAGTGAGAAATCCACACAGGAGGCAATATCCAGAGTGTGGCATCAATGCAGGACTTGATGCCAGCCTGCAGCACGATGCCAGTGAGCCACTACCAGTGGCACTGGCTGGCACAGCCTCTGTGGGACTCACACTGAGACATCCCAACGCCTGCAGTCCTCCAGTCAAGGTGTGCACGTGGGTGTTGCCTTTAAGCTCAGTCAAACATCCTGAGATCTGTCAGAAGGGAAGCTCAGAACTTCCCCGTGTACCTGCCCAAGGGTGGAGAGCATGCCAGGGTGTGCCAAAAGCAGTGCAGGAGGGTTTGGAGGCAGTGCCAGTGGCTAATTGTGAATAAATTGATTCAGGGAAAGATATCAACAATGTGATGAGGGAGGAGAGAGTGATACCAGATACGAGTCTGGAGGACAGTGAAGGTTGTCACGTTCCATGTCACACAGATAACAGTCACAAACTGCACACAGTGCAGATAGTTCAGAAGTTCAGGAATTGTTTTCACAGATAAGAGCCTCGGTGATGGAAGTTCCTTGCTTCTTGCAGAAAGAAACTGTTGTAATGAAAATAATCATTGCACCAAAGCAATTAGGGATGCTTGTCTTGTGCACTTGACTAAGCAGGTCCCCCCCACGGTCACAGGTCAGTCTGGATTGCAAGCCAAGGATGATAATGAAGCTGAGAGCTGGGAAGCATCTAATTGCTTAATTGAGCACAAAGACATCCCTCTTCTTACTCACAAGATATCCTTTTGGAGTCAAGCTGGCATGAGAGCATCAGGGTGCCGGGCTGAAGAAGGACCCCAGCACAGACCCTGCATGGGGCAAGTGGTGAAGCAACCACACATCCTGGCTCCCAGGTGCTGTCAGCCAAAATGCCAACCCACTCCCAAAGTTCTGTCTGCTTTGCCCTCCCCTCCTCCGCCCCCAGCTTGGAGCCTTTCAAAAATTCAGCTGCAAAAAGGAAGCAGGCTTTTAAAACCAAAAGAAACATCCCCTGGGCTTCTCATTGCTCCCTGGCAGCCCCCACCCACATAACAAGCCCCCAGAGCAGGAAAACAGGAGTTTTAAAGGTTGGATTACAGCACTGGAGGTGGAGGGACCCCTGAGGCCGCCTTTTTGCTCACTATCAGCAGTCCTCACTCTCTGCACAAGCAAATCTGGCCACTGCACCCAGGGATTGTCTCCGAGGGGCTGGGGAGCAGAAAACCTGCTCCAGTAAAAGTGACTCAGAAAATAAAATAAAGGGAAAAGCAAAATAGCAAGAGCAGGTTTGACATGTCCCTCCCAGCATCACTGGTTACTGAGATGACAGTGATTGTGTCATATGAAGTCCCCCTGGTCACCAGAACCCTGGGCTGGACCTGGCTGGTATCATCACACAAGGGTAACGGGTAGGATGAATCCTTGCCAAGCAGCAAAAGCTCTCCAGGCTGGAGCAAAAAGCCTTGGGCAGCCCTGAAGGGCTCACTGAGCTGGGAATGGAGGCAGAGGCTCCCAGGTGTGTTTTGGGCTAACTCCAGCAGTTGCTGCTCTGATGTTCACCCTGGAACCACCCAATCCCTCCCACAGTTAAGGGCGTGCCTTGCCAGAAGAGCCTCCAAAGCCTGCTAGTCATCACTCAGGCCAACTTCAGCACCAAGGAAAGGGGAGGGAATAACCCAACCACGTGGAAACATCTGGGCAAAATAAACTTTCCACTGCAATAATTTGAAAGGGTGTGGCCCATTAAGATGAACTGGCATCTCATCTGTGTTCTGCTGGGGCTGAGCTGCCCCATCTTCTTGGGAAAAGCTCTATACAGAGCCTCTCCTCCAAACCCAAGGTCCAGATGGGGCTTTACCAGCCCCTGGATCAACCTTGCTTTTTTTTCTTCAGAGCCCAACTGCTGGGCTGAACAGGCAGAGCAAAACTCAGGGGGTCCCACAGTCCCCACAGACTCATGACACACAGCAGAGCCCTGGTAGGGCTCCCAGGGCCCTGCAGGGGCAAAGTGTGACCCAGTGCCAGGACACACGAGGCCACTTTGGCTCTCCCAGCAGCTCCCCTGCAATGCCTCGCTGACCCAGGAGCCAGCAGGACCACTGGAAATGAAGACTGTCCCTCCACCACTTGTGTTTTTAATTAAAAGCAAGGACAAGGCTTTGCATTGCTTCCCAGACAACAAGCGACAACAAATGCAATTTGTGCAAGAGACTGTCGAGACAATCCCCAGCAAAATCCAAGCCCGCTGTGTCACTAAGACATCAGCAGCACACACACATGCCCTCTGCATTCGATTATAGCCTTGTTCACTGCAAGCTTTCTTTCAGTTTCTGCCATCAGTAGTAGCTGGGACAAACACAGAAGGGCAAGGGCAGGTTCTGGTGTCATTTCCAGGAAAGCAGAGCTCTTAAATACATGTGCAAATTCCAACCTGAGAACTCCTTGCCTGGGAAATTACCCAGAGTACTAAACAACCCATTAGCTCTGACCCTGGTATAATTGAATCTGGGAATTTAGTGAGTCTGTCTCTCCTAACAGCAGTGGAGATAAAGCCTACCAGATTGCAGATAAATTGCTGGCACTGAGGAAATCTTCTGCAGTAAAACCTCTCTGCTGCACTGGGAACATTAAAGGACATATTCCCATGGAGTATGGTGTATCAGTCATACAATACTATTAGCTAGCACAGGTAGTGTTTAGAGATAGCAGATAAAGAGTTTCAAGAGACTGTTAAGTGCATGGGTAATCCTGGTCTTCTGCACAGGAAACTGCGGCTTCTTAAAAGCAGCTTTAATTTTGTTTATGATTTTTACACGAAAATTAAAAAATTCTGCTGTTACATATGATCCATCCTGTGTAAACAGCCCTGTCACCTGGGCTGCTCACAAGAGAAAGGAAACATCCCCAGAGAGCAGAGCAAGGTAACCTGTGACACTTAACGAGTGAAACTGATGGGTTTGGCCATGCTGCTGCATCCCTCATTTTTATTACAAATCCTGGAATAAGTCTGCTGCTGGCTGAAGTTATCCAACCATGGAGAAGCAATACGCTGGGGTTGGATTTAACACTGCTGAGCAAATATCCCTTTCCCTCCCCACTCTAGAGGGGCATTTTTTCCCATGGATATATAGCAGCAGGATGAGCTCCTTACCAGTGGCTCCGCACACAATTCAGCACCAGGATCACAGTGCCCAGGCAGTAACAGGCAGCATGGGGAGAGCCGAAGACTTGGCTGAGTGCTCGTGTTTTGTGCTCCCATCTGGCTACCTGGAGAGACAAGGGAAAACAAAGTGGGTGGTTGGGGTTGCCTGGAACACGCTGCCCCAGGAGCATAAATCCCACAGCCTTGGCCTCAAACGTTCAGGACACTTTGTCTGTGTGGCTTTGTGCAAGTCGAGGCCACTGGTGGGACACAGCTGAACCAAGCCTGGGGATGGGAGCTCTTTCTCCTGCCTATGCCAGACCCTGCTTGCATTGCATATGCCCTTGCGCACGAGGTCAGCCAGCAGCATTAAGGTACAGGCTCAAGGGAACAAAGTAAAAAAACAAACCAGAAAATACCCTACACATCAGTTTTAGGGAATACAAGGCTTGGACGTGTGTCTAACAAGGCTGAGAGCATTGCTAAGGCTGTCCTCTGGCCACCAAAAACAAGAGGCCCCAGCCATGGATCCTAATATTTCTCTCCTGACAGGAAAACAGATCCCTGAGTAGGGGATACACCACAGGGACACTCAGCTCTCATTTTATGAGCTGCAGCATCTCCCATAACTGGTCTCATGGACCACACCTGGCAGGAATAAACCCTCTCTCTTCACATCTAGAAAAGTTTGCAAGCCCTCCCTCAAGCTTCTTCAAGACAAGATCTGCCACAGCTTTGCCCAGAGATCTGCTTCCACTTGTACTAGCTAAACCAGCTCAGCCCTCACTAGCACTCAGCAATTGTAGCCATTCAGGTTTAGTCTGCCCTCCTCACCCATCCCAGCCTAGCAGTGACAGCCCAGGACTCACACATCCACCCACACCATCCCTGGGGAGGTGTTAGCATCCTTCACAGCACACTGTTCCCATGTTCAGCTTCCTGTTCTGCAGATGCTGATGGGCCCCTTCCCAAACCGCCCCACAGATGAGGAGGTGCCCTCTCACCCTGGGAGGCTGCTGCATGCAGGTGGTTGAAGCTGCTCCCAAAATTTACAGGACCAGATCCACCCCAGTCACCAAATCCTGGCCTGGCACATCCAGCTGATTAAAATCCTCACAGCTACTTTATTCTCCACCTTTCCTGCATCCCTCAGAAAATTGTCGCTGTATTTATCACCCCTCTTAGGCTCCACTTTCAGGCGCCAAGATGGAGGTTGGGATCAGACATCAGACCCGAAATTCCAGCCAAGGAGAGACAGCACACCTGGGCAATGAAGCAGGAAGTGGGAGTCAGCAGAACATCTCAGCACCAATTTGCTTCTCAGACATGGCTGGCACTTGATTAGCTCCAAATGCACTTCACTCCCCCGCATGGAGCCTGGGCAGCTTTCGGGGGGCACCTGCAACCCAGCTCTTCATCTGCTCTGAATGTATTTGGTAATTTATTGGCTCAATTTGAGCAGAAACAGGCAGCTTTGCAAGGTCTCACTTTCTTCCCAGGCTGATGCAGAAGCACAGAGTGCTGCTGGTGGAGGGGGACTGCTGGCTTCAGGAGGGGGGAACGATGAAAACCTTTGATAAGCAGGGGCACTGATTTCACATGCTGAGAGCTGATTCAATTAGTTATGCAATGATTGCTCTGAAATTACAAATCCACTCATGACAGAGAGAGCTGCTTCACTGCCTTTTTCTGGCTGGTATAAATAGTTTGTATTCTAAATTGAATTTAAAACACCGTGCGTCACGCTGCTGCTAAAATCGGAGCTGCTGTTTGAGTGCTGAGAGAGTGGAAAAAGAAATATAAGGCGCATTACTACCTTTGGAAAGTAAAAAGAAGTGACCATACAGGTGACTTGAGTCACAGATGGAAAAATGCAGCCACGTGCCAGCTATCTGGACCAGCTTCCTAATTCCCTGGAAATTATTCTGGCGGTGTTTGCATGGATGGCAGCTCCTGGCTTGCTCAGGGAGCTTTGAAGAGCATCTCAGCAGCAGCAGAGCTGAAGGGGAAGGAGCAGGCAGGGCCATGGGGATCAGAGGGAAGAGCTGGGAGCCACGGAGGCGGTCACTGTAATTACCCTCACCTTTAGAAAGGCACATCTGGGCAGCAATTCCGGGATGAGGGGCCAAGTTCCCGAGCCCTTCAGGCAGCAGCTGCCACGGCTGTGATGGGATCACTCCCAGCACAGCCCAGCTTGTGCTGCATCACACAGCTGGGACTGAGAGGCCAATTCTTATTTAGCTGTCACAGCCATCAGATGGGACCCCAGGCTCCTTTTCAAGCCCACACAGGAGCCATCCCAAGCAAAGCTGGGAGCCAGCGCAGGGCTGGAAGCGGCGGCACCCACCGAGCCCTGCGGTGATATTTCAGTAACAATTAATTAGTTCCGGTTCTGGTCGTATTCCTTGAACAACTAATTAGTTCTGGCTTGGTTCTAATTTTCTAATTTTAGTCATTTTGAGCTAATATTAGCACTCGATCGACCCACAGCTACGCAGCTGCCTTAATGGCTTTATAAAATCATGAGCCGACGCGTTATTATTTACTGTGTGATGGATGCAAAATGCTTCCAGCATCCTCCATGGCCATGTGTGGGACAGAGCAGGGCTGAAATTGGCAGCTTCCCAGGAGGCTGCACCCACTCCTGGTCTGCTGTTTGCCCTCCCAGCTGTGGTAGGCACTGTGCTGACCATGGGCAGCATTGGGGAGAAAAACCCCATGTCAGGGCTGTGTGTCCTGGGAAGGAGGGAGAGGAGCATTTTTACTTTTTCTTCCTACTCCAAGTTTGGCAATGGAGTTAATACAAAGTTTTCTGACTTACCCAAGGGTCAAAGCAATAGAAAAAAATTCCTTTTCCAAAGCTCCCAGTACTCTGCTTTCACTTAAGGATACTTGGTGAGGGCTGCAAGTAATTTTTTTAATGTTTCCCCCAATGCTCGTTATTGAAATAAATCAACGAGCGGATGTGGCTGCAAAGCTGGGGATGCTCTTGGGTCCCATGTTCTGCCTTTGGCAGGCCATTCCGGGGGCAGGCTCAGCTGGCTCATGTTCCCAGGGAATTGCTTCCTTCTAGACGTAAATTTGGGGTTGATTTCTACATAACCGATCCAAGACATTTCCCCAACCACTCGGGCAAGTGCGTAAACAAAAATGAAAGCACCAGCACACATCCCCAGTGCCTGCCCTGATGGAAAATGGAAATGCTCTGAGTTTCCTTTTCTTTTTTTAATTTTTTTTTTTTTTGGGCAGGCAAACCATGAGCCACCTCTAGAAAGGCCACAAATAACCATTCAAAAAGCAATTTCATCTCACGAAGCTGCCTCTGCAGTGATCAACGGGAAATGCTCTTTCCAGCTCTGTGTGCATGGCAGACCATGGCCTCTCATTAATATTTAGTATTTGTTTGAAGGAAATTGATTCTTTTTGTCTGCTATCCAGGGAAGCTGCCTTCTGAACATGCTACATTTTAATTGCTCAGTCCTAGCTGTGAATTAGAGCCTTTGTGCTGTTTCATGTGACTCCATTGCTATATCTGGCTCGCCCCAGAGATGGGCAATGAAATCAGATAGCCCAAAGGCTCAGGACAAAGGGACACCTTGCATCTTGATGCAAATCAGTCATTTTATGTCCTCACATTGCCCCATCACCATGGTACCCAAAGGAAAACGTGCAGGGACCGATGAATTTAGCCTTGTGGCACTCCTGAGAGGCTGAGATGGATTAGCAGCTCCTTTCAAATCAAGGGAAACTGAGGCACAGGAGGATTGAGGTGAGTGTCTGCTTCCCGGTTCTCCAGGGAGCAGGGTAGAGAGGCTGTGCCTACATCCTGCAAAATCCCATCATCCACCCACAGAGATGCTCTGCACATTTCTTGGGATGCCCACGCCCTTGCCAAACTGTTGGCATGAAAATATTCAGTGTCCAAGTCTGGGTTGGAGAAAAGATGACAGTGAACAGGATGCCCATCTCACAGTATTTGACAGCATGAAGGATTTTTTCCTCATCCCATGGGATCTAGAAAACCTGCTGAGGGGTCCACAAGTCAGAAATTCCAGAAAAGTCCAATGAGCTCTCCAGGACACATCTGAGCAAGAGGATGCAAATTCATAAGGCAAACCCAGGATATATATGGGTGATCCAGCCCCAACTCAATAAAAACCTTCAGACAAAACTGACCTGGGCAAATTAATTTTCATAGAATCAGGGAGTGCTCTGGGTTGGAAGGGACCTTAAATTAATCTCATTCTACTCCCTGCTATGGGTCAGGACACGTTCCACTATCCCAGGTTGTTCCAACCTGGCCTTGGACACTTCAAGGGATGGGGCAGCCACAGCTTCTCTGGGCACACTCTGCCAGGGCCTCACCATCCTTATAGTAAGGAATTTCTTCCAACACAATAAATTTCTTCTTCGGTCTGACCTCTCCTAGGTTGTCCATAGCTAAGTTCTCCCGTGGGGTGCTAGGGCAGGAGAATTCCTGCTTCTGGGCTTAGATGGCTCCATGTGAGCATCTCCCACTGGGAAAGACATGCCCCAGCTGGCTCCTGACCTGCTGAAAGAGCACAAAACCTGATATTATCCTTATTTCACCCACGTAGACCAGAGGCATCGACCCGTTCCTGTTACGAAAAATCCGTTTTTCCCTTTCTGATTCCCTGTAATCCCTCATTAAAGCATAAGGACATTCTCTGCCCTCTGTCACTGCTTGGATGCTGGAAAACAACCCTGCTCACAGCCATTACATTTATCTAAAGACGGGGAGGAAAAAGATAGACCTGAGCACCCAGGCCCTGGCTGTAGGGCCCCCAGGAGCAGGCAGGGAAGCAGAGCTGGCTGGAATGGAAATGTAAGCACTGGGGCTGGCTGACCTTTGCCAAATGCCAGAGGAGCCAGCCTTTCTGGCTGTCCCAAGTGGCTGTGGAGGAAACGAGTATGGCCTGACCTTATCCCTCCTAACTCGGTGCTTGCAGCCAGAAGCATTCAGGGCAGACAGTCCAGTGCTAAAAGGAAGCACCAACGACACCAGGTGAATACTGTGGCCAGGCTGAAAGCCTGCATCACTTTGGCTGAGTGTGTTCCTCCTAGGTGAGAAAAATTCAGTGTTTTCAGGAGGTTGAAAAGCTTAGGAGAGGCAGGAGGGGAAACTGCAGGGCTGCCCCTGGGGAGGATTGTGCATGGCTGCCCCATGGGATGTGTGGGGGCTGTTCCTGCAGCTCACCAGGACAGCACTGAGCCCCTGGCACAGGAATGGCACCACTCGAGGCTGGCATGTGCCCATGTGCAGCCACATCAGCCCACCCCAGCATCAGGCACAGGCTTTCCAAAGGCATGTGCAGAAAACGCCCCGGGGACCTGCGTGCCACTGGCAGCAGGAACATGATTAGCAGGAGCTCTGGGCAGCAAAGGCAGGAGAAAAAGAACAGAACAAACCACGGTTTTAATTTGTACAAGCTGGTAATTATAGTTGCTATCTGTCTGAAATCTCTATTGAGTTTATTTAAATATGTTCTCCGTGAAGGCCATTCAGACAGGAATTATCAAGGTGTTGCAGCAGAGGAGATAATACCATGCAGTTTTCAACAGATCAAGGGCTGATTAGGAGGAATTAATTAGCTGCTTAAACAGTCCTTGACTCGCTGCAGCAATTAGCCATCACCTCCCTGCAGTCACGTTCCCGGCGCAGCAGTGCCACTGATGCAAAGCACAAAACTCCTTCCCTGTGTGCTGGTGTGACCACCAAGCCAGCCCTGGATGGGCACATGGCCCTGGGAAGGGACCCTAAACCCACAAGGGCTCCAAAATCACCGTGGGCAGGGCCTGGCAGGCAGGCAGGGGTGAGCTGGGCAGTGTGTGCCCACTGCAGTGCCCATTGCTGGTCAGTGATTTCCAGCATGGGGCAGACACCAGGTTTCATCCACCACCTCTACTGTGCTATGAACCACTAATTCTCAGCTCTACTCCTCCACTGATCATCCAGCAGCCTTTATCCCATATGCCATCACCTGCTGTCCCTTCGGTGGGGTGGGAGCATCACCCCTCACCTCTGCAACCATGGAAAGCTGATGCTGCAGAGCTGCAGGATGAGCCACCCCCACTGGACACTGCCCAGGAGGAAAAGCTGGCACTTGGAGTGACCAGGAGACCACCTTGAGGCTCTGAGCCCCTCTTGCCAGCACAGTGCCTTGCTGGAGCTGGTCACAGCTGCCAAGCTCCTGCCAGCATCCCAGTGGGCTCCACTTTACTTAGCTGCTTCCTGTTCGCACTGGGAAAAACTGTGGCAGCTTTGGAGTATCTGATGCAGAGACTGAGTTGCTTCTCTGAAGGTTTCTCAACTCACAGGCTCTCCATTACAGAGAGTCATGAAATGGTAATGCAGCCTGAAAGCTTTTCAGCCAATGATTAAAGCCTTGTGAAGTTTCCCTACCAAGTACGGGAGCAGCAGCTTGGAGTTCCTGCAATTAAAACCCTGAACCGATATAGAAGAGACAAGCACCGTCTTAATCGCTTCATGTGAGCTGTGAGGCAAACCAGGCTGAGCACTGTGTCCATGGAGCTAGTAAAGGCTTTTTCATGGTAACACCCCAAGAAAAGATGCACCCAGAGATGGTTTGATGGCAAGCAACAGGCGCTGGGGACAACAGGTGACAGTCTGTGCCCATGCAGGTGGAGCCAGAGCATGGCAGGGACTCCTGGCAGAGCCTGGAGGCTCCAAGCATCCTGGTTTGAGGGCTGGCACGTGTCCCAAGAGATGGGGACAGGCTGGCTCATCCAGGTCTCCCCAGCAAGCTGTACCAGTTAAGTTTTTCCCCTTTCCCATCCCCTCACTGGTGTGATGGCAGTAACAGTTGTCAGCAAGCCTCAGCTGAGCAGGACAGCTCAGCTCCTCCATGCCTGCCAAGGGCTTTCAGTTTGGAAAGGAAGGCGTCGATTTGACGCAAGGAAGATTTTTCCATTGCCTTTTACTGGCTCTGGATGGGGGGTTTGTTGTTTATTCCAGCCAAAAGAAACAGGAGAGGGATTTTGGAGAGATGGGGTGATGTGTGGCCTGGTTGTGCAAGGACACTGAGGTGAGGAACAGCCAGCTGGAACACTGGAGCTGCACACCCAGGTGACAAAGAACTGCACAGAGGGAAAAACCACATGTCTGTAGCCTCTCACAGTGGAACCCGAGGTTTGGAACACACAAAAGACTCCATAAAAAGGAGAACACCCAAGTAATGAACAAGAGAACTACCTAGAAGCAGAGAGCAGGGTGGGCTGCTCTCCAAAACCAAAAATCTGCAGTGAGATGAGACAGAATGACAAACCCTCACTGCCTACACTGCCCATTACCCAAACCAGCAAGTTAAGAGGATGAAACATAAGCTGGAGTGCCTCTTCTAGTGACTCTTTCCTCGTGAAAGCTGCCAGTGAGGAGGTCAGCAGGGTCCAGTCTGAGTACTTTGACACAGGGAGAAGAGTAAAGCGATTCCACTCCTTTAGAAGTGGAAGGATATTGAAGTAACCCAGCCTGACTCCACCAAGTTCAGTCTAAAAAACAACCCTCCCTGCACCCATGCCTAGTGAAAGCAATTGGACCGAAACAGCACAGGTCACCTCAGCTAACAGCCTTGAGTTGGGGAAACAAAACAAGCCTGCAGGTAAACAGATAAGGGTTTCACAAAGACTAGGTATGCTTTACCTCAGAGTTATCCCTCCAGATTACCTCCACATGAGCCTTTACCTTGAATCCACTCATGATAAAGAGTGAGATAAAAAATTTAATTTCTCTAATAGTGTTTATGTGATTTGTCAAAGTAGGATCTCATTAGCTGGCTGCAATGAAAACAGGCCCTTGCTTAGTGTATGCCAAGGGAGCCTGAGTCCATTGATGTTCCATGAGCCACATCCTCTCCTCTTCAATAAAAACAAAAATGACACAGAATATGGGCTGTATTTGCTAGCAATTTCCAACACAAAATCTGAACGCTTTCTCCTCAAAGCAAAGAGCTCATGATTTATGTCCAAAGAGCTGGAAGCTGAAGGTAGGTGATTTCAATAACCCAGAACGAGCTGTGTTAATTAATTCTGAGAGTGGGCAGGGGGAGCCCTTATGAACAGCTCTCTGAGAGTGAAGGGGAAGGGTGATGTGCTCCCACCACAGGGAATCAGGCTACACAGCCCAGCCCGACTTTCCCAGCCAGCAAATCCCACGGAAAAACTATTTGTGAAATAATGATTTCTCCAGAGCACAGCAAGGGATGGGGAAGGACCTTTCCAGTCCCAGCCTGGGATGTGGAAGGGTTGGACCAACAGTGGGAGGGACAGGCTGCATAGGGGAACAGGGAGCAGCTGGGACACACCCAGCTCTTCTAAACCATGAATCCAACCAGATAAAATAATCTCCTGAGATGAGGGAAAGGTAGAAGCTGCCCCTACACAAATATGTGGGGCTCTGCTGGAGCTCAGAGGGAAGGTAAGTGCTGCCAGATGAGTGTCTCGTGAGCAGAACGGTGAAGCATTTTGCCAGATTTCTTTTCATCTTCTGTGCCCAGATGACTTGGCTCACACTCAGCTTCCCACTGCACACAGTCCCCATCCAGAAAACCACAAGCCTTGTATTTTCACACGTTTCTCTGAAGCTCAGAGTGTTTTCCTTGGGGCAAACAGATTGGAAACAGGCAGCCCATAGCAGGCACTTTCATAAACAAACCAGAAGCAAAGGTGTGTGCCAGTCTCTTGAGTGACTGAGAACATTCTGCCCACCTCACATCCTGTATTTGCATGGTTTCTTTTCCTGTTGCTAGTACTCATGCAGCCCTAAATAAAGCAAAGCTGAGGAAGTGCCTGAAGTGTTCTACACAGCTGCTTTCACTGAAACAGGCTGTCTACCCAACAGACCCATTTTCAAACAAAGCGATCCAACAATAGCACTGACGATGTTTGAACTGGCATGGATTTAGGAAGACAAGCTCTTTGCTGCACCACACTGTCAGCAAGCACTCAGTACAAATGCCACGTTTTTTTTTTTTTTGTTTTGTTTTTTTTTTTTTTTTTTTTTTTTTGTTTTGTTTTGTTTTGTTTTGTTTTTTTTTTTTTTTTTTTAGGACTCCACTTTTACTTTCGCACCTCCATTCAGTTGCATTATTTCCAAATGAGGCTCTGGATCCCAGTGGATCACAGTGCTGAGGTCAAGTCCCTCTGAATTCACTTCAGCGCCTTGGGTTTGGTTTTAAATGTGGGGATAAAGCTTTATGTGCATTACCAAGCATCTATTCTGCTCTTCAAAGCTTTCCAACGCTGCTGCAAACCTCTAGTTCCAATTGTGATCGCTGTTGCAAATAAGGTCAGCCTGATTAAAAACCAGTTATTCTAGGTGGACTGAAAATGGTCAATCTTCAGCCAGCATGTGCTATGTAAGAAAAATCCTGCTCCTGAACTGAAACAAACCTTCACGGGCTCCAGGTAAAAGGAGATTGAGGTCACCTAACAATGACATTACTTGCAGCCTCTGATTCATTGCAAAGAGACCACGTAAAGCTATACTGGAGATGTCAGCTAAATCAGGTGTTTCTTTCTCTCCTGTATGACCTGTATTTAATTGCAGATACAGGTTCAGGTACCACTGTGAACAGCCAGTGTCCCCAGCCAGCCCAACCTGCAGATGTCACACTGCCTGCAACTGAAATCTGGGGCTGGATGCTGCAATGTTTCAATTCAGGCAATTACTCCAGGAGCTGTGGTCCACGGGAGTGAAAATACTCCAGCTCTGTTGTCTTAAAAGATTAAATCAGAAGCTCCAATTCGCCCAATGTATGAGTAAGAAGGAGCTGGCAGGAGAGAAGGGGATGGAAAAAGGCTGTGGGTGACAGCAAGCAGCAGCCTCTCAAGACACAAACACAGCAGCACACAAGCACCTGGCCCCACACAGAGGAAGATAAAGCAGCCAAGCCATCCCAGCACTGCCTGGATCCAGTTTTTGATGTAAAGGTTTTCAGGCCTGGGTATCATCTTTGCAGTTTGCTCCTGTTAATAGGTTTGCTTGGATTCCAGCTCAGCCCAGCTCATTAGCCACACCGCCGAATCCCACACTAATTCTGCATCCCTTCTACTGCTACAGATAAATAACAGAATTGCCTCCACGCAGGGGTTGTTTTCTTCCTCTCTCCCCCTAATGCAGGTCTGGTAGCATCTCATGTATCTGTTAATGAAGTCCATAATATCCAGAGTTTCTCAGCAAGTAAAAATTACAATCATTAGCCAGTGAGTGATGAGAGACAAAAACACCATTTCTGCCCAGGCTGGCAGTAGCAGTACAGCAAGTACACGTCCCAGAGAGCTGAGCCTGGCTCTCCTGTTATATGGTACCCAATGTTCTTCATTAGCACCTCTCTCTAATAGAGCAAGGCAGCGTCCTGCAGCAGGTCACAATTACACACAACAATTAATCCAGGGAGAAACAATGGCAGGCACTGCAGAGGAACACTTTGTAGTAAAAAAAAATGGTGGTAAAAAGATGAAGTGGAAGAAGAATAGGAACATTTTAAATCCCTGCCTGAAACCAAAAACAAGCGGAGGCACAAATGACAGCATGGTAGAGGGGGCATGGCTGATTTCCTTGTACAGAACTTCGTAGTTTTTGTTTTAAATAGAAAAGAAGCACAACAATCACTCTTTTGGTCACAATACCCCAGTGACCAGGACCAGCAGGTTCAGACCAGGACTTCTTGTGCTATTTGCAAATAACACACAAAGACGACTCAGCTTCTCCCAGAGCTGCAGCCACTCTCTTGCTGCCCTTTTGTGAAATTAGGGTTTAATTCTCTGGAATAAGTCTGTTAATAAGGAGTCCCAACACACCCATCCTCTGGACAGCGTGTACCCGCTCATCGCTCCCCCAGGAGCTGTGATGGGAGGGGGACAGGGAAGGGGGGAGAAAAAAATAAATCCATCTCAGAGAGCACAAAATGCAAGAGAAATCCAATACTCCTTCACAGAGGAGTGAGAGGTTGTTGGAATAGAGGGACTGGTTGCACTGGCCATGCTCAGCAAAGCACTGATTTTGTCTGGAAGGGCCTCCTGTCCTCTCCCAGCTGGACAGATCATGTTCCACACTCCGTGTTAAGCCTCCCCTGGGAACATTTCCCACCAAGGACACGCATGTTTGTGATGCTGCCGTCGTGGCAGCAACAATAGAGAGGGACAATGTGATCTTTATGTAACACGGGCTCTGTTCCCCTCTGCCTGGGGATGAGATGTTCAACACACTGGCACAACCAATAATAACAACCTGAAGGGTTAAACACAACCATCAGACCCCTCAGCCTTGCTGGTGTCAGCATTGGGGTTCCTCTGGGTGTGGATGGGTGTAAGCATGTGCCCTATGCTATCTGTTCAATGCAAGAAAAGTAATCCAAAAGCTGAGTGAACACTCAGTCATCCTCAGACTCTGTGATCTGCATCCCAGGGGAGCTCCTTCCCCCCCCTGCAGCCTCAAAGCCCAAAGCTGGGATACAGATACCAGCCCTGCACCCAGCACTCAAAGATTCTCACAGCCTTTTGCTCTACAAATTTCTACGAGAGGTGTGCACAGAGGTGGAGGAGACAGAGGCTGAGAAAGTCCTTCCAGATATGGATCTACTCACACCCACACCAGTGCCCAAAGCTTAATGGACACAGGAAGAAAAGCAATGCTCCTCCGTTGTGCAATGCACTCGCTTTGGCTTCTGGGTACATCAGTCTCTGGAAAATGACTGTACAACAAAATCTCAGAATGAAACTAATTCAACACTGCTCTCCAGCCTTGGGAATGAAATGAGTAAGTCTGCAGTCATTACAACAACGTCCTGGCAAAAATAAACAGGAAAGGGCACTCAGTAGGAATGCTTCACAGTTAAAAATACAGTATCTCATCTGAGGTCATTCAGTTTTTTATAGGAACAGGCATGCATTCCTCAAAGTGATCAGATTTGGTACTACTTCCTGTTACAGATGGACAGTCACAGACACATGGACAAGGTTCTCTTCCCCAGCCCAAAACCCCACCTGGCATGATGCAGATTGAGCATCTGCTATTGGGCTGACAGCTCTGAGGGAAGAGGCAGGAACTGCAACACCTGACTGCATGGGGGGGATTTGGGGTCTGTCTTCTCTTCACTCACCAAGATTGACACAGAGGATGACCAACCTTTTCTATCTAAAAGGCGCAAAGAAGACTTTCAAGACAGAGGTGGTCATGCTGAGCAGGAGGCAGGCACAGAGATGATGCTGGACAAAGGACAGGAGGCAAGAAAAGTGGGCAGAAAAAGTACTGTAAAGGATCATAAAAGCTGCATGTACACTTTCCTTCACAGAAAATGTCTTTGTGCTTTTATGGCAAGGAGCTGATACAATTACAGCTTCTTTTATAAGCGAAGCAGAAACCAGATAATGAGCAAACCTCCCACCACACAAAGGAGGTGACGAAGATGTTCTGGGAGCCCTGACGGTCAGGCTTCCCCGCAACAGCCAAAAGCAGAGAAAATTGCTAAAACCCATCTCCATTTCACCCTCTTCGGGGCTATGAGCTGTTCATAGCCTTTTTCTTTCCCAAAGTATAAAAAGAATCACACCAAAAATGTGCCTACACAGATAGCAGGTGAAAACACTTCAGCCAGACAAAGCAGAGTTTGAAGATGCAGACCTGCAGAATGAGCCCACGGCTACATCATCCCTGGTCTGGGGGAAGTAAAAAGAGGGAATAAAAAAAAGGTTTCACAAAGAAAAAGAAACAAGTAAAATATTGTTCAATCCAGGTGAGTTTGTACTTCACCACAGAGGTTGATGACTTCAATGAAACATGGGAAAGTCAAGAGTTCCCACCAGTCTTCCTGTCCTTGACCTCAACATCCACTGGACAAGCAGGGCAGTTTGATGAAGCTGTGTACAGGTATAAAAGCCTGGGGCTTCCAGCTTTTCTGGAAACCAAATTAACTTCCTAAGAAAGTTGTCCCCCATTCCTGCAGGGGAGCAAGCACAGAAGTTCACATGGCTTGGTAGGGAAAAGGAAAATTCAGGCAGCAGCTCCACAGACCTTCACCTGGGTTGGGGGTCACCCTCCAAAATCAAAACCCCTTGTCCTGTACAGTCAGTGAACTGCTGCTCCCATCCCTCTGCCACATATCACCCAACCCAGGCACACTCTTGTGTCCACAGCTCACGTCCTCCATGAATGAAAAAGATCAGCACCAGCCTCCAAAAATCAACTGTTTTCCCCTGGGTTTGGGTACAGGGGTTTTAGAGCTTTGTCAGGATCTCTTAGGAAGGGGAATGTAAGGGGGCTGATGCAGGCAGGCAGCCTGGGAGGCTTTAAAGCTTTAAGCTTTGTTGGCTTTAACTAAGATGAGGCTCCTAATATGTACAAGGAACCAATGTCCACCAAGCACTGCTGTGATCAGGCTGCTGAAGGATCTGATGCCTCAGGAGAGTAGGGATGTGGGATGCTCCTGCCAAGAACCATTTCCAGTTGCACATGTCACTGAGGTCATTAGAGAGGTGGAAAACACATGGAACGTTTTGCTTTAGTGATTTAATAATCTACTTTCCTACCCATTTGCTGCCGCCACGTGAGCAACTGGAGATGTGTCCCCTCTGAGTTCACCCAGGGGGGAAGAAATAGAGAAAAAAAGGTGGCATTTTCTTTGGGTTGCCATCAGTCTGCCACAAGCCAGAGTCAGCATTCCCACCATGAAACCCCAAGGCCTCCCTCCCCACCATGAGTCTCCAGACACGCAGAAGATGCAACTGCATCGTGACGGAAGTGCAGCAGAGGGGTTTACAGAAATAATCTCCCAAGAGCACCCAGCACACTGTGTGTCTGCATTTCTTCATCAAAACAGCCTATTTTGGGAGACCACATCCTTCTGGGAACTGGGCAGGCTTCTGCTAAACAGTCTGTGCCATGGCACAGCTGGAATAGACCCGGCTCATGTCTCTGATTGTGGCAGGGCCCTCCTGGATCCCCCTCTGCATCACTGACATTCCAGGGGTGGCAGTGAGTTTCTCCTCTCAGTAGCTCCCAGTCCCCAAGCGATCCACAAGCCCAGTGGAGCTGCCTCTTCCATGCCTCCCAGTCTGGGTAGATAAAACCACTTTCTTTTTTGCTTCCAGCTGCACCTCTTCCCTTGTCCCGTGAGACACAGGTGGTCACAGACTTGCTGTTTCATGAGCAGCACCTCATCAGCACGTGAGGAGGCTTAGCAGCAGGATGGCAGGAGAGGGATGGAGTGAGATGGAGAAGAAAGGGCCTCTTCCCTCTTCCAGGGTTTTCAGATAATCCTCTGATCCATACAGAGACAAGACTCTTAGCTTAATATTTTTTTTCATCTTTTGTGTGTGTACTAACTTACTCCAGCAGGGCTGCCAGCAGCCTGCAGTTTATTTTTAAAATAATAAACAAGAGAAGTCCAGTATATACAACAAAAAAACTGGGTTTTCAGAGAAGCATTCTGCAGAAGCTAAAAAAAGGAGGTTGCTTATCGGGTCAGCTGAGAGGTGAGAGGCAGATTCTGACCCTGGTTTTGAGAAATGCTGAGCAGGCATGTCGCACACCAGCTGGATCCCAAATTCACTCTAGGAACAAGCACAGAAATGGCTCAGCTTCCCCAGCACAGCCTGCCTTGGCAGGTACCCGTGCACAGTGGGTGGGCAGCTGCTGGAATGACTGTCAGCACCTCACCCAGAGCCCTGAGACTTGTGCCCAGCTCAACACACAGACAACGCATCTCAGCTCACAGCTGCCTGGCCAGCCTGGGCTCCACAATGCCCACACTACAGGCAGCTCAGCCTGCAGGGACATCATAAAAATATATTGCACAGCTACTTCAAGAGGATTTAGATGAAAACACCACCACCTCCAGCTGTGAGGCTGCAGGAAGCAGTGCTGGGACGAAGGATGTGGCTCTCCCTCAAGGTGACAGCGCTCTTAATTGTGCCACTCCAGCCGGCGTGCCGGAGGCTGCGACCCAGTTTTGGTGCTTGTTATGTGGCTCACAGCGGTGCCAACATGCTGGAAAAGCTAAATTTAGGAGATAAACAGGCCTGGTGTTACACACCCGGGCAGGAGTGACTCTTGTTACGAGAGCTGGAGAATCGATGCCATCCGCTTCCGCGTGTTACAGCGGCGCTGCAAAGCCCTCGCTGCCGGAGTGAAAGCGTTACCAAGTCACTTGGAATAAAATTGCCACTAAATGCTATTTGGGAAATGGGGGGGAAAAAAAAAAAAAAGGCAAATCCTCACTCTTCTCAGCTATTGTAGGAAATGAAAACGGCTATTGCTGCCTGGTAGAGAGTCCAATTATGAATAATGTGCGTTCTCTCCCTGCACAAAGGATGAAAGGCATCAGAGCTGGTGGTGACATTTTAAGACCGGAGATGTAAGAGCGGATCTGAGCCTCATTGCAAGCCCAGCTTTACCCCAATAAAGAAACACTTTCTGCAGTCAATTGCCTTGCAGCGTAGCTTGAAGCCCTGTTATTGATCTAGCATCTGTTATAAGCAGATAATCATCGCCGCTGTGCCATGGCTTCTATGATGGGGTCTAAAAGCACTTCCCAGAAGCTGGTTGAGGGCTGTTTTCTGCTCTCCCCTGTGGCTGCAGGAAGGCAGAGGTTTGTGGGGGAGCCCACAAAAGTCTCGCAGGTTGACAGAATTTTAAGGCCTGAAAAAACATATTGAACCACCCCAACTCATTCATCTCCCAGTTCCTGTAAACTTCAGGTAACTGAGGTTCACTCCCTGCAAGGCTCTGCTGCCATCCCAGCCCTCACACAGTTATTTTATACCCTGCAATTTCCTTTCCCCAGTGAGGTGCTGACACACCAGCATCAAGCCACAGCTCAATTCTTTCCCTCTCTAAGACAGGCAGTGAGAGCTGCTGAAATCTCCCAGCATCAGGCTTTTTTCTCCTGTCCCCAAAAGGTTTCTCAGACACTGGCTCACTGAGGTTTGAATCCTGACAACTCCTGAGCTTCCATCTACTTCCCAGCAGCGTGGGGATGTTTTGGGCCAGGCACCTTCCTCTGGGTTTAGCAAAAAGTGGTCAGAGGTAGGTGAAAACAGGCTGCCAGTGCTTGCAATCTCCCCCCCCCTTTCCAGTGCAAGCACTTCTTACCCACTAGGCAGATTCCTCCAGTCTCCAAAGAAGGAGAAAAGGATGGGAAATTAAAAATAAATGAACCAAGAGATACACATCCATCAGGAGCCAGGCGTTGTCAGCCCAGGTCCCTGTGCAACTAATTCTTTAATCAAAACCTCATGCAGCTTAAACGCTTGACAGAAGTCTAGAACAGACATCGTGTTACCCTGAACAGGAAAAGCTGCAACCTTGAAGAATAAAATCACTACCTTTTGGGGTCTATTTTCTTTAAAATCATGCTGAATTATGCCAAGCCTGTTCGTAGCTATGACATCTGAGGTTTCACCCTGCAGAGTCCTGTGAGACACACGGGTGCTTCTAGGGGGTGACCAGAGGTGACAGGAGGAGTGAGCTCTGGGGTGCCAGCTGAAGATGAGCCATTTCTAAATCGGTCCATGACGCCAAACCTAAATTTTTAAGAAGCTCAAATCAAGAAAAGATTGCTGATGGATGCACTCTCCACTTAAAACTCACTTGCGTGGTGATGGACGTCAGACTACCGGCCTCACAGCTATGCCTGGCTGCCACTGAGAGTGACAGAAACCTTCCAGCTTTCTAGAAAGTCCTCGTGTGCCAAGGCTCAGCCAGCTCTTTAGAGCCTCCTGCATGCAGGTTATCTGCCTCTCTTGGCTTGAAAATGTTTGTCCCTGAGGAGTTTTTATTTAATGCCTTCCTTAGTTACCAAGGGATGAGAAGTTTCTCCCATCGTTCTGCGGCTTTCCAAACACAGATGGGATTTATTGAAGTTCCTGCTGCTCTGGCCTCATTAACGTTTTATGGCACAGCTCCAGAGATGTGCCTGCTCCTTGCTGGGTGCCCCTCTACAGCCCCACAGTGGCTCAGGCTGCACTGAACATCCTTGGGGAGTTTTAAGTGATTTCATTCCCAAAATGGCTCCGCTGCTTCCTTTTGAGACCTCACCTGCACCCTGCCTCCTGTGGGACCACAACTCCCAGCAGCTCCTCTCGTAACAGACATGGTGGGTGAGAAAGCAGAGACAGCACAAGCAGGAGAGAGGAAAAAAATATGGGAAAAACTAGAGAATAGTGTAGGAACACATTCAGGCATGGACTACATAACCTGTCCAGGGACAAGCAGGACTTTAACTGGAACAAAGTGGGTAGAAACAGAAGACAGGGTGCAAACCCAGGGTTTGGTGAGGAAATGCAGCAGGTGGCCCTGGGGAGACATTGCTAGTACCCTCCTGCACATGCCTGCAGGGAGGAAGGTGGGAATTACAAGTCCTGAGGCCTTCCGGAAGAGCTTCCCTCCCCTGTAGAAAACAGGAGGGAGCATCAACACAACTCAGCTGGAGTCTGCAAATTGCCCCATTTAGGCTCTGGTCTTCAAAACTGCTCTTACCCAAAGCACATCCATCAACCTGACAAGCATCACGTTTTTCTCCCAAGGCCGCACTCCTCCACAGCCTCCAGAGTTGGTGCTTCATCCCCAAACTCTACAGGTTTTGTCCCAGAGACATGCCTGGTGCACACCAGGTCACCTTGCTATCATCAAGGCCTTGGAATGTGCCTCTCCATGATACAAGCACTGCATGGAGCTGGGTTTTCCCCACCACATTCAGAGGCACTGCACAGCAAGGACAACCCAGCACCAAACTTTGGAAGAGGCAGACCTGGCTGGAGTTCAGCAGAAACAGGGAATTAAGACACTGAACTAAACCAATGCATCCCCACCCAGTTTCTATCCAAATCGGGAATTTCATGCACAGGAGGGATTTTCACCAGTGTCCCACATTAGTTATTAAGCAGAGAGAGCAAAGAATGCTTGGCACTGTGCAGAATTCCAGTCTTTGCACTGAAGCTCTTGGAAACCCAGAGTAATTCAGATGCAGAAGCAATCTCAGCTTCTGGGAAGGAAACCAAAAAGCCAAGGACAGAGAGAGTCTGTGTGGGGAAGTAAGGAAAGAAAGAAGAGCTGCTAGCTGGGTGCAGGGAAGGGACAATGATCACATGGATAAAAGGATGGGGAGGAGGTAAAGGAAGCAGGTCAGGGAAAATCCAAGGATAGCCAGGGCCACTCTTGATGAAATGTATCCAACAGTGGGGGCTTGTTTAGGGACCCACAGACTCCCTGCAAGAGCCTTCCAGCATTGCTTGGTGTGAGCCACACACGGGGACTGAAAACACCAGGGAGATGCTTGGGGGCTTGGGCAGAGCAAGGACGGAGGCACAGGGACTGCAAGATCCAGCTGGGGAAACACAGAATGCCACGCTCAGAGCATCCCCAACACCTAGCTCAGGCTGCTCACTCAAACCTCCTGCTCCCAGGCACAGCCCTGCACGTCTGGCTTGGAGTGCCACCTGCTGCCAACGGTGCTGCTCTCCAGTCCCTGCGAGGGGACAACAGCAGCGCAGAGCAACAAAACCTCCTGCTCTTACATCGGCTTTCCCTGTCCTTTAACAGCAGCCAAACTCCTGCTCCAAAAAGCAACACTATTTCCCAAGCTGCAGGCGTCCCACGAGTTGCAGGCATAGCAGCAGATGCTAATAAAGTACTTTTTTCTTTGCCTTTCATGCAGTTTCTCGCTGGAACCAGCCTCTCCCCCCAGAGACCACATCCTGAATCTTCTTGTTCATTGATTCTTTATGCTAAATGATGACTCCGCAGTCGAAATAATGTGGCATATTCCAGCTCGCATTTCAGACACCGTGAGACTTTTCAATAACAAGTTGCATGAAAAATTAGGAAGGCTGCAACAAAGAGCTCCAACAGAGGTTTCCAAAGTGACTCACAGCCAGTAGAGCCTCCCTTTTCCAAAGCCCAGCGTGAGACAATCTCTGGAGCCCCCGCACTCAGAGAGAGAGAGGAGTCCTCCCCCTCTGGAAAAATAAGGCCTTTTAAAGGAGAATTCTCCAGGGAGAGAATCCCTGCAGGGAGGTTTGGCAGGCAGATTTGGGAATCATGGCTGAGATGACATCCCATTCCCAGGAGTGCTTACAGGAATGTTTTACCCCAAGCCTCAGCTGTGCTGCTGAAGGTGCTGCAGGGTGGGAGTCACCTCATCCTGCAGCCAGCCTGGGCTTCCTGCTTGGCATATTGGCTCTGGAATGCTCCAGAACTGGGCTAGCAATGATTCCTGCTGGTTTTGCAAGGAGGCAGCAGATCCCAGCAGTAACAGGCAGTGGAGGTTTCTCCAGCCTTGGCTCCTAAAGCACTGTGGCAGCCACAGCCAGAGCAAACATCACCCATGCACAGGTATCCTGCTCCTCCTAGGCCTGCTGCCAACCCTGCAGCTCTCTGCCAGGCTTTGCAGCATGGTGGAGGAGGAATTTTTTCAGGCCAACTTTTGGCTGTTTTTGCTTCCTGCCATCCACACAAACAGCTGCCAACATATTTCAAGGGGAAGCAGCAGGCAACATATCCAGTGCAGCCACCCTGATGGGGATTAATGCCATTCATGCTCAGTCCCAGCAGTGAGCAGTGCCTGGCTGCTGGGTGGGCCATGTGGCTGAAGGATGGGCTTGATTGCTCTGCTCCCTCTCCCAAACTCAGCTCCCAATTCCTTCTGTATCCTGTGCTGGCTCCCACTTTCACCTCCTCTGTGACAGCCCTCACAGTCACCCCCAGCCCCAGGAGCTGCAGCTCAGCTCCCTGCTCATCCACTCCTAAGGTCTAATTGTGCACAGGACCCCCAACCAACCCAGGAGATTTCTCAAGAGAGGTTTTCCTCCCAAAGGGAGCTGGGAAAGGAAGGCTGAGAGTAAAGGAGCAGCTGGCACAAAAGCAGCTCTTACCACATTCCAGAAGAGAGGGTTGAAGGCAATTGAGAGGACAGCCACAATGAAGCCAGTGTCGGTCACATCCACGTAGCCAAAGAGCTGCACCATGGCTGCCACATCCACCTGTGGAAGAAGGGATGGTTACTGGAGTGCACGTTCCCACTGGGACACCTCACCTCAAACCAAACCCACCAGCTGCCCCAAGGGTAGATGAACCTTTCACTACCCTTAACCAACGTGTTGTTACAACTTGCAAAATTCTGTGTGAGGGTGCAAAGTCCAGAAGGATGGGGATTTCTCCAAGCTGCACACCCCCAAACCTCAGGAGCCCCACACTCACAGCCTGTGAGAAGGACACAGGTTCAGAGGTGACACTGCTTCTCTGAGGACGAGCACAGCCCTCAGCTGCCAACTCATGAGTGTTTTCAGAGAGGGAGCACCATTCCATAGCAACTCAGTGTCCCTTGGGACACAGGGATGCCAGTCTGCATGGAGCCCCCTAGCAATGAACTGTGTCAGCTTCAAACTTGTCTCCCATAAAGTCAGTGATGCAAACCCCCTCCACAGCAAGGAGGAAATGCATTTCCACTGTAAGGAGCTGTAAAAATATTTCCTGTCTTAATGACAACAACAAAAACCCCTTAAAACTCGCTGTTCATCTTTTAGGAAAGAGAGATTCTTCCTCAGACGGCTCCCTGACATTGTCAGCACTTTTACGTGCAGTAAACCATGCTGCTTCTCCGTCCTCACTCCCTCTCCCTGTGCTGGTATTTGATGAAAAACAGCGTCTTTTTCTTTTTTTTTCTTGGTCAAAACATTTGAAAACAAGAAACAAAATAGCCCAGCCCTCACTTGAAACAAAACCAAGACAACATCGAGATGTGGAAGGTTTTTGCTTCCCCAACACAGCTGTGTTTTCAAGTCCTTTGGATGCCAGGGGACTGACACAGCTCAAAAAGGTATCAGCTCCACCTCACCTGTCCGGGGACAGAAATTCCCACTGGCTCCTCACAGACTCTTGAAAAGAACCAGAGCCACAATGTCATCCATGGAAAGGAGCTGGTAAACCCAGCACCCCTCCTAGCCCATAGAAAAGACTGTGGGAACAGCTCCCATGCTGGCCCAGAGCACATCCAGTTGCTCCAAGTCCCTCCTGCCTAGCCATGACTGCCCAAGGTGCAAAGTGCAGGAGCAAAGACGGTACAGCCCTGGGGAAAGGGGGGATCCTCAGGGGAGTCCACTCTGCCCTCAAACCACCACTGCCACAGATCCTCCAGGCTCCTTCATCCTAGCCCTGGGGACACAGGCAGGAACAATAGGGACAGCCCCCATGGCCTGATCCAGACCCGTCTCCCCTTATTCCCACCTTCCACAGCCTCTCCTCTCCTCCCTTCTCTCCCGAGCAGCCCTTCCCCACCAGACCTAGTCCCTCCAGACTCAGTCCATAATCCAAGCAGCTGCTGGCACCGGGGCCGAACTGTCTAATCCCGCTTCAATTGCAAACCCGTGGGACCAGGACAGCTTCTTTCCTCTCGTTTTGTACGGTGCTGAGCACAGTGCTAGCACGGGCTGAACAAAAGCTTCTTGACCTACTAAGTCCTGGCAGGCACCATTCGTTAACGTTGCACTCACCTTCTTTTCTCCTGCTCAACAACGAAATTCGCGGCTGCCAGCGGGAAGCAGATTGGCCTGTGCCTGGCGTGTGCTTTTCGGGATAAAAGGGGAGCCCTAATGGGATGAGCTGTCTCTGAGAGCTGCTGGGACAGCCACGTAACAGGCACAGAACATTCAACTTTGCCCTCTCCTTCACGGTGGGGGGATCAATGACCGTGGCAAGCGGTGCCCGTTTGATCACAGCCCCAAAGTCAAGGAGGGTGGGAACAGCATGGGTGAGAGCTGTACGGGCACCCAGGTGACAGCTGCACGGGCACCTGGGTGAGACATAAACGGGCACACGGGTGACAGCTGCGCAGGCACTCGGGGAACAACAATACAGGCACCTAGATGAGAACTGCATGGGCGCACGGGTGAGAGCTGTATCGGCATCCCAGGGAGAGATGAATGCATACCTGGATGAGCCGCATGGGCACTTAAACAAGTGCAGAGGCAGCCGGGTGAGCCGGTGGCAGCACCCCCGGGCATTCCGCGCAGCGCCAGGGCAGTGCCTGCCCTCCTGCTCACACCGTGCCGTCCGGGCTGAGCTGAAACCGGGTTGGGGAGGGCCGTGGGTGCACCTGGGGAACCGGGGACCGAGCATCCCGAGGCCTGCTGCACCTGCGGCATAACCCGGGGCGGGGTAGGGGGACGATTCCCGGCGGATCTACCGAGCCCCGCGGCGGCACCGGGAGGGTTGAGGATCCATCCCCGGGCTCTCCCTCGCTGACCCAGGCCGGGGCCTCCCCGGGGCCGCCCTCCCGCCCGCTCCCAGCCCGCCGGTACCTGGCCGTAGTCCAGGCCGCCCAGCCCCTCGCAGCACTCCCGCGGGAAGCGCCGGGCCCCGCCCGCCGCCGCCTCCCGCCGCCCCGTGCCCGGCCCGGGCCGCCCCGCCATGGCCCGGTGCCCCCGCCGCGCCCCCGGCCCGGGCCGAGCGCCGAGCCCGCGGTGGCGCTGCCGGGAGCCGCGGTCCCGCCTCCCCGGGAGGAGCCGGGCCCGGAGCCGCGCCGGGCCCGGGGCCTGCGGGCCGGGACAACGCTGAGCTCGCCGGCGGCCCGGCCGCGTCCGCTGTGGGTGCGTGAGCGGGCAGGGCCGCGGCGGGACGGAGAGAGGCCCTGCGGCCGGGGCTGGACTGCGCCCGGAGCCCCCGGGAGTGGGATGGCCCTGGTGGGAGAGAGAGCGAGACCCGAGTGGGCAGCGCTGCTGCGGGGGCAGAGGCGGGCACTGCCACCCCCGATCTGTCCCCTGCCAACTCCCGTGCCTTCCCCTTGCCTGATCTCTGCCCATTGCCTTTTGCCCAGAGAAACGGAGTGGCTGCCCCATCCCTGGAAGTGTTCCAGGCCAGGCTGGACTGGGCTCGGAGTAACCTGGCCTAGTGCAAGGTTTCCCAGGCCATGGGTAGAGGTGGAATGAGATGATCTTTAAGGTCCCTTCCAACTGAAACCATTCTGTGATTCCATGATTCCTGCCCATCTCCTGCCCCGTCCCAGTTCAGTCCTCGCACCAGCTACAGTGGCTCCTGGCACAGGAAATTAAATGTTGCTGGACCAGTATAAGTCATTCAAGGGCAAAATGTAAGGCCAAGTCTAAATGTATTTTAAGGACAATTCACTGAAGCCTTCTCCCTTCAGCCAGTACAGTATATATATATATATATATTTTCTTTTTTTTTTTATTGCTGTTATTATTACTACTCATTTTTCTTCTTCAGTCCTCTCTATGATGTTTCTGGTTGGTGCAGCTCATGGGCTACAGTCCTGGACCTGTCTGGAAGATAGGGTAGTATCATCCCTGTAGGTCCCTGAGGATCACTGCTTTTGCAGATCCTGCTTTTCAAGGAAATAAATTTTATTTGAAAAGGAATTTGGTGTGAATGAGCTGCAAGTGTCCCTCCCAGAGGTCTCATGGAAGCAGGGAAGGGACAGGATATCTGACTACTGGTGTGCCTGGAAGGCACCGAAAGTGTGCATGAGTGATGGCTCACTTGAAGCCCTCCCCACGAAAACAGCATCTTTGGAGGATACACTTCAGCAAAACCCAGGGTTTGGCTCCATGGGAAGCCAGCCTTCCTTAGTTCTGCTGCTCCAAACCCCTTGGTGCACCAGCACATCCCCACATCCCCACCTGCACCATCAGCTCCAGCACTCGGGATGCTCACACAGGGGCCCAAGGAGCACATTTGCAGTACAAACCGGGCTGGTTTGGGGTGAGACACACACCGAGGCACTGTGGGTGGAAGCAGTGTTCCCCATGGATGATCTCCAGCTGCTTCCAGCCTCTTCTCCTCCACACTGGATAATTTTGCTGTGCCAAGTGTGTAATTATCGCCTCTGCCATCTCCCGGGCTGGGCCGTGGGAGCAGGTGGGAGGATGTTTGTTCTCAGTCCCACCAGCTGGGTGCTGGGAGCAGCAGGAGGGGTGATGGGGATGTGGTGGTGGAAGGTGGCTGGGAGGTGTGAGATGCTAACATCCTTCTCCAAGAGGAATTAGCAGGGAGAAACCTCCAACCTGTCCTCCCAGCTGCAAGGGAAGGGTGTCCTGGTGATGCCAGCACTTCCAGCTGGGGAAGTACAAGGATGCTGTAGTACAGTGGGAGGAGGAATGGGTCTGGCTGAGGGATGGATGGTGAGGAGATACAGAGGGATGAACTGTCTCACTGGCTCCTCATTCAAGGTCAGCAGAACTGGGCTGCCATGGAAACATCTGTCCTGTCACCCCAGTGAAGGCACATGCTGCAGAATCCAGTGTCCTGCCACCAGCTCAGTTGTGTTTAGGACAGCAAATCACTCTTGAGCCTCCTTGCCATTTCCACTGCCAAATTCCCTGTCCATGGAAGTTTTTCCGTGTAAGAGGGAAAGAAGATGTTTCTGGAAGTGGGGCCCCTCCATGCTGGCCTTCACCCCACCTTGGACACAGGAGACAAATAGGGCTTTCTGCAAAGGCTGGATTTTATGTGCCCATCCCTCCCGTTCTCCCAATGGCATGCCTTTAATCCAACTCTCTGAGCACCGAGTTCAGGAAGAGGATATTGCCCTCATCTTTCCCAAGTCCTTTCTCAGCATGAACTCCCTCAGTGCCCTTTGAAATCCCACCATGGTCCCAAGAGGCCCCCGATGAATATGGAGTTGCATCATGGCGAAGGATGCTGAATATGTGTTAGCAGGACACTGTGGCTTGGCAAGATGCAGTTTGTTCAGGAGCATTTCAGATTTCAAGCACAACCCGGGAAATTCCCCACATGTGGAAATCTAGGGCAGGGAGCTGTTGGGTGATTTTCCCTTAGAAATGGGAAAACATTGATTGGGAAATTGCAGTCCAGTAACTTCAGCACAGAGGGACAGGTCTCCTTACAAGACCAGGAAAAATTTCCAGGCCAGATGATTGGTTTTCTTGCTGGGAAAATAAAAGACAAGTCTTGTTCCCATTCCTTTTTCTCCATGTCTCTATGTCATGGTCCCCATGTTCAAACCTGCCCTGAAACACAGCTAATCCTGTGGGTTTGGCCCCTGCAAACCTGCAAGGGCCTGTGCTGATGGATCATGGAGATCAAGGACAGAGCATTGAAATGTGTGGTGAAGAACAACAAATAATGCTGGAGCACACAGCCAAAACCTTGGGGAGAAGCAGCAAAATTTCAGCTAGTCCTGTGTCCTCCATCAGATAATGTACTGTCACCAGCAGTGTAATGCTGCAATCCAGACCTGCAATCCTGGTGGAAATCCTCTAGTGTTTGTGCTGGAGGTTAGTTCTATTTATTTTCTGATGAATGATTTACTTGAGTAATTGGCACACAGCTCCCCTATTACAGATCATAAAGAATTAATCACAAGATTTTCAATGCTCCCCTATCAATTTTATTAGGCTTGATTGAGCGCAGTGGATTGGGAGCATATGGTATGTGAGGCAGACTCTGCTCCCAGTTACACCCTGGTTATGCTGAGGACTTGCTCAGCTGCTGATCCATGTAAATCCAGAGAGACAGCTGCTCCTTTCCTCCTTTCCATGCCCCCACTGTTCCTTGAGTTCCCTTAAATACCCAGGGATACAGAGAACAACCAACACCACCTCCACATACCTAAATTCTCCAAAAGCCTGAGACGCTCCCAAACTGGAAGCCAAGCTGGGTAGAGGATGCTTTGCTTCCAGCTCGTCCATGTCTCAGCATGAGCCAGAAACTGGAGCCAAATGCTTGGGAGCTCAAGATCTGCCCCTGCGAAGGGGACGTGTCACGGCGTGGGAGGCTTGTCACTGGTGAAAACTGAGGATGCCTGTGCTGGCGTCAGGGAGTCCTGCCAGCCAGGTTTGCCCACGGGAGATGCTTTCTTGGAAGAGTTGGCAAAAGGAAGTCCTAACACCTGCAGGAGCAGGATGACACATCCATGCCCTGAACCAGCAGCACAGCGTGATTCCCTGGAGCAGAAACCTCCTTAAAAGCCACGTCCCCTGTGTTGTTCCCCTCGTGCAAAGAACCAGGAAAACCTTCAAAATTTCCATGTGGAAGGCTCACAGTCCCTCCCTTGCTTTTTTGCCTGTGGGTGTTGTTAGCATGCAGAGTCATGATTTCGGGGAAGGGGATGGTGCAGGGCCCTGCTCCAGCTTGTGGGCAATGCTTACCTCAGTGAAACTGCTCCCAGGAACACCAGTATCTCAATAAGTGTTTACAGGAGGGAACGGGAACTTTGGGAGTAGATGGAGCTACTTGCATAAGCCCAGCTTATCCTGAGCTAGCTATCCTTGCAAAGCAGCCAGTCTGGCTCAGCTTCAACCCCCATCCCCATCTGCTGCCTTGAGCAGCTGCATTGAAGGGCATCAAGAAGTTATTGCCAGTAACTGTTGGCAGGAGCCAGTATGGAAACCTCCCTCTGGGGGAGCTGACCTGGGGAGGAAAATCAGGAATTCAGCTAGGACAGAGCAGGATCTGGCTATTACAGTTAGAACATTTTGTATACGTACGGTCGTGGTTCAGGAGCAGGACTTTGCACAAGGGTCTTGCCCGGCTTCAATGTGCTCAGTCGATGGGGCTGCCTCTTCTCTGCCCTGCCCCTGCTGCCTGCACCTGAACCAGCTCTCCAAGGCCTTGTTGTGTCCATGGTTCTGGGTGAACATCCCTCACAACCCCCCCCAGGCTCTGGGAATTCCACGCAGACTCCGGGTGATGTGGAAGCTGGATCTCACCCAGGTGCTCTGCCCTGGCGCAGCCACAGCTCGCACTGCTTTGAGCCAGGGCACTGTGCCTCGGTCACACTTCGGTGGGGAGAAGCACACAGGGAAGAGGCAGACACAAAGGCATAAAGGTGCATTTTTCCAGCCTCAGCATTTCCAGGGAGCTCCAGTGCCCCTCAGAGCCACACAGGTGATGGGCACAGTGGGGATGGAGCAGGCTCCTTCCAGAGGAAGCCATCCTGTCGAAGGAGCTTCCCAACATCTGCGCTCTGAACCTTGTGGAGATAACATTTAGGGAAGGATTCACACAGCTTCCCTGCTCCCCGAGGCCGCGTTCATCACCAGCATGTCTCTAATGAAGCGGAGGCTTTGCTTTCTGGGATCAATGAATCCACCGATCGTGACCTGTCTGCTAAGTGGGAAATCAGGTCTCTCCCTCCCCAAACTCGTCTGAGCTGGGCTCAAACAGCAGGTTTTGTCCCCAGGGTTACTGTGTGTCTCTGAATTGCAAACCCCGTTTCTGATTAGAGAGCAGCAGCCAGGGTGTGCAGAGTCACCACGGAGCAGAGGCTGCTTCCCCAGCCTGGGAGATGGCTGCAAAGAAGGAGGACATTTTGAGGCTCCAGGTGGATGGAAATCACCCAGATTTCCCTTTTCCAAAAGGTCCTGACTCTGCACAGCTGGCTGGAACGTTTAATACCAGTCTGCTCTCCCCCAAAGCCCTAAATCCCTCCAAAGTATTTTTTCGTGGGGACAGATGCTTTAAGAGAAGCTGAGGCTTCCCAAAGCAGAAGGCAGCTGAAAAGGTCACTGCTACCATGTTCCCTGGCTACAGGGACATCCCATGACAGAGGTGGGAACAGCCCCCACTGCCCCTGGGTCCATCCAGGCTGAACTGCTTTCCCTAATGCTTCCTGCACCTCCAGGTCTCCTCTGCACCTACAAACCACCCTGTGCATCCCCAGTGCCTTTGCCCATAAGGTGCAAAGGGCTGAACCAGCCCCCAAAAAATTCCCTGCACATCAGCAGCCCAGGGATAAGGTGCATTTCTCCAGACACATCTAATTAGGGTGTTCCCATTAGCTGAGCCATCCAGATGCCCAATGCTGTCCGCAGCATCGAGGAGGGGTGGGATGGTTCCATTATATGGAGGGGGCTGAGTCAGAGCACCAAGCATTCCCTCCGTGGCCATCTCTCATCCCTCGCTCTGCTGATGCCTGGCTTTTCCCAGGCAATCAGCCTTGCTCTCAGATGCGACCCCCAGGAGGGCTGTGGGGAGAAAAAGCTCTCATTGAGGACTTGGCAAGGGGAAAAAAGCCTGGAAGTGGAGGCTGCTTCGTGCCAGGTGTGATAGCCCCTACAGCAAGTGCCTGATCCCAATGCTCAGTGCCACAGAGGGCTGGGCTCAGAGCATTTTCAGAGCATCAGCCTTTCCCTGAGTGGTCTCTAAAAGCTGTGGGGATGTGCTCTGCCTTCAGGCTGAATCCACATGGAAGACTCTTGGGGAAGGGCTGACTGTAAGCCAGGGACACAAACATATGCTTGTGGGGGCAAGGGAAGAGGCTCCATGGGGACACGGAGGTCTATCCTGAGGAACCATACAGCCAGCTATAAATACCTCCTCAGAGCATCACTCCCCCCTCCTCTTTGATGTCTTCCTGTTATTTACTTCAAACCCACTCCCGCTGCTGTTATTTTTATCTTATCTCTTCTTTCCCCCCTGCTTTTGCGTCTGTTTACGAGCTGCATCACAGAAGTGTTTCAAAAGGAAGATGGAAAGATGGTCGGGGACCCTGGGAAGAAGGTCAGGGGTCCCAGGGTTGGGGATCCTTGGAAAGAGAGCTGGGGATCTCAGGAGGGCAGAGGCTTTCCAGCTGCCAGCATTCTGCTCTCCAGCAGCACACAATGGGCAACACAAAATGTCCCCCATGGGACTGATATGGTGAGTGACCCAAACTATCCCCCACTGTGGGGAATGGGCAAATGGCGTCTCCTGCTACTCTCCAGCAACCCACATCTGTCAAATTTGCAGGAAATTGGTCTCCCCGTGATGCCAAACCCCTGCCAGAGCCAGAGGAATCCAGGCAAGTGGCTCAGAAATTAATGAAAGTGGGGGCCATGTGAGTAGTCAGACACAGATGAGCTTAATTCCCTTAAACAAATTAAAAATACATCACTCCTCACCACCATGAGCCCAGAGCCACAGCAGCAGGAGGGGAGCATGAGCTGTGAGTGCTTTGGCCCTTGGACTCCCCCCACAAACAGAGTAACCAGAATTTCTGTCTGAAATGATCCTCCCATAGGCAGACTGGGAGCTGGGTGCCATTACTGGGTGATGGTTCAACTCATTTCAACAAAAAGAAACTGCTGGAGCCAAATTTTTGCTTCTCTTCCTTCACCTTTTCAGCCCAAACCGCTCTTTGATTGTATAAAATGGCATGAAGCAGAAGTTCTGAGGTTTCCCCATCCAAGCCAAAGCAGACTGCTCACCTTGTTTCAGGTTTAAGATGTTTAATCCCCTTAAGTGTTAAAGAAAGATGCTGTCCCCATTCCCTCCTTCATGCATCTCCCCTTCCCACACCCACCTGGAAACTCCAACAAACCAAACAAACTCCAGACATTCCCTTTGCCAGGGTTCCTGCCTGTAGCATCACCCACTTTTCAAGAACTGGGTTATTTTTACAGATTCCCATAAAAAAGGGAAGCAGCTGGGATGTGGGTCACTGCCCAGGCAGGGATGTGGGGGCTCCCTGCCAGCCCTGTCTGTTGGGATGGATGTTTGCTGCTGTGGTTTGTTTCTGCTGGTAGAGAGCCCCTGGGACCCTGTTTGGACATCAGCTAACAGGGAGAAATTGAATCCAAAGGTCAGGGAAGAAAGGGGGAAGAGGCTGGAGTGAAGCTGGGAGCATGTGGTGGCCCCAAGACCCACTGGCCACAATCCCACAGCAGAGTGTGGGATGTGGGAGGAGGAAAGCCCAACTGGAAGTGCAGCTGGAGCAAGAATGAGGAGGCTTCACCAGCAGATGGGTTTAGTGGGGGCTGCCGTGAGTTCTTTAATGTGGACAAAACTTAAAATCATCACAGGCTGCTCCTCTGCATGGTCTGCTCCAGCCCAGATGGGCTGGCATCCAGGGCAGCCTCCTGGCCTGGATTGCACAGGAGGTCATGGCTATCCCTGTAGGATCTGTGAGCTGGAGCCCGGTGAGGATGGGTGCTGGGTGATGGGAAACTACAGCTTGGCTCCCTCAAGCCAGGGCATGGGACCCTCCATGGGTCCCTTCCTGATGTCAAGAATGCTCCAATGGAAAGCAACTGGCCTGGGCTAGGAAAGTCCAGAGTCACTCTGCAGATGGGCTGCCCCTGTACCACCAGAGACCCCGCTGCTGGCACTGACCCTGGTGTTCAGCTGCCTCTCCTCACACCTTGGTGCTGGACCATGTCTGGCTTCGCTCTGGGATCAGTGTTGGGCTGAAAACAAATCTTGGCTGTATGGAGAGCGGCCATGTCCCAAAGCTGGTAGGAACACACAGGACAACCCTAACTGGGGAGAGAAACTCCCTCCATCCCCTTCTGCTCTCCTTAAAGCCAGGCCTGGCAGCATGTTCTCCCAAGTGGGTGCTCAGTGGGGATGGGTGCTCCTCTGGCCAGTGGGAACAGGGGCATCTGTGGGGACAGAGACAGGATCCAGCCACTTTCCAGCACTTCAGTGCAGGACCTGAGAGCGCAGTGGGTGCAGGGATGGGGCTCGGGGCTGCAGCAGCTGTCAAGGAGCATCTTAGGGTTCCATGATCAACCCTAAACCTGTCCCTGCTGAGTTCTTGTGCAGGGAAGCTGCCTGCAATCCATCACCTCTCATGGAGAGGAAAATAGGCTTGGGGGCATGCAGTATGGGTCCAGGGCAAGCTCTCTCTGCTTGGCTAAAATGACACTAATTAAGCCCCTTGCAGTGTGTAAAAGCTATTCCTACAGGGCAGACAATTAACCTTGAAACTTGGCTTTTAGTGCTTGGAGGGGAGCGAATTTTTCATCCTGTTATTTCCCCGTGCTATTAAGCTAATCCTGGAGGCCGTGAGAGAGAAGCCGTGTGACACGTCTGCAGCTCCCAGCCTTGCCAGGAGCACAGCGTGTGGCCAGCAGCCTCCTGCTCCATCATGCTCATATTTTCACCCACGGTCTCCAACAGCATCATCAGTGCTGGGTAACATGGGGAACCAGGGATTGTGACCAAGGGCACACGGCAAGGCTGTGGCATTACACGATTATAATGGTCAGAAGTAAATCCAACTCTCCTCTGAGTGTGCTAGACACAGTGCCAGCCCAGCCTTGGCTTTTCAGGGAGTTCCCTTGGAGGGACAGCATGTCCCCAGCTCTCCAAGGCTATGGCTGCTGGCATGGCATTTCCTTGGCCCAAGCTCTTTGTGAGAAGTTTTATTTTCCTGGAGGAGAAAGGGAAGGATGAGAGAGGTGGAAAAGAGGGGGGAGACTTCATCTGTGAAGGTCAAACTCTGCTGTGGGGCTGGGGATGTCCCCGGGATGCCCTGTGTCCTCCCCAGAGTTCACAATTCCTCTTCCCCCAAGCTCCCCTCTCACTCCCCCCAAACGCAGACAATTACTGTGCTGAGCTTGGGGACACTGGGGAGAGGAGCTGGTGGCTTGGTCTGATCCTGCCATCAGCAGAGGGGAGGGAAAAAGGAGCATGGATAACCCATAAAACCCCTCCATGGGCTGCCACGTGAGCACCAGCGCACACAACGTATTTAAGCACTAAAAACCAGTCTCAGGATATTTGTTACAACAAATACAGGAGTTCCTGCTAAAAGGAACTCAAGTGTTAATAAATCCCTCAGGAAGAGAGCACTGGGAAGGCCCTGTGAGGTGAATAGATGGGAACTGGGGGGGTCTGTGGGTGCCCCCACTGCAGGAATAAGGATGGAGCATCATGGTGATGGTGCTGCCAAGAAGGAAGGGAAGGGGTGGAAGAGGCACTGCTCCTGGCAGCAATGGCACCATGAGCACATAAATCAGCCTTTGGGTGCCCAGCAAATATGGGGGAGACATCCTTCAGAAAGATTTTCCCTTTCTTCAGCAACCCCTTTCCCACTGGTGGGACCTGTAGACACTGACACCAAGCTGAGCATCGGCTGCTCTGAGCCGCACCCCAAAAGAGCAGCAAACCTCCTACCTGAGCACTCCCCTGAGAGCTTTTTCCAGCTCTAATTGGCCTTTCCATGGCAGCAGGGGAGGCTGCAGCACCCCTCAAGGAGCCGTTTTCCATGTGGGAGCTGTTTCTCTGCAATGGCCTGGTTTTAAACTGCTTTCCTCTTTTTTTCTTGAGGGGGTGGTACATTATGGAGGCTGGATAAAGAGACGGAAGGGAGAGCTGTGCTGTAAAAGCCAGTCTGCTGCTAAAGCTGGTGAAAAAAACGATGCTGCAAAGTGCCTTTGCAGTTGTTTAGTCATTTGTTAGCCTGGCTGAGGGGTGATTTGTGTGACCGAGCACCAGCTGCAGAACATCATGTAGGGCAAAATGCCCTGAGTTTGTGCAGAGACCAGAGGAAGGATCAGGAAAGGAGGATGAGAGAGTACTGAGAGATTCTGCTTTTTTCTAGGTGATGTTTTTGGCTTGTCTGCCTCACTCTCCCTTTTACAAAATAACACTCATTTTCTCCAGGGCTCCCATGAAGGCAAATTCAACTCCTATTGCCTCACAGCTCTTCCCTCCCTGAAGAACCATGGCCATGGAAGTCACTTTTCCTGCTGCCCTGTTGTTTCTCACATTAGCTTTACGAAAAAAAATCAAAACAAACCAACAAAAAAAAAAAAAAAAAAAAAAAAGAAAAGAAAAGAGAGAGAATGTGAGTAGGTGCCTGGGATAGCAGATGGGACTGGCTTGTCCTGCCTGCTGTAAATCACAGAGGAGGTTTTACCTTTCTGGGATGCAGCTATCGGGACACTGATCCTGCCAGAGCCAGCCATGGAACAACAGCACAGCTGGCTGCCAGTGCCATCACTTCTCACTGCATCCTTCTCTCCAGGAGGAGAAGGCAAACCAGCCTCCTGCACCTCTTCTGCAGAAGTGGCCAGGTCCTAATGGGATTTCTAAATCATGGCTGAGCTTCAGAGTGTCCTTCTGCTGCCATAAATCAGCCTGGCTGGAATCGCCAGTGCTGTGCTGATTTACACCAGGGAGCAGCAGGGGGAGATGCTGGAGGGTTCATCTGAATGTCCCTGTCCTCTGAGAGGTGGCAGGAGGCCACAAATCATCTGGTGGCCATGGAAATAACTCAGCAGCCTGAGACTAGGCATGAGGGTGAGGCATGTGAGCCCAAAAAGGGTTTCAAGGTGTATGTGGGAATGAAATGTCAAAATATAGAATAGAATGGAAATAGAAATAGAAATGGAAATAGAAATAGAAATAGAAATAGAAATAGAAATAGAAATAGAAATAGAAATAGAAATAGAAATAGAAATAGAACTATTTTAGCTGGGAAGGATCTAAAATGATCCTGTGGTCCCACTGCCTGACCACTTCAGGACTGACCAAAAGCTAAAGCATATTATTAAAAGCATTTTCCAAATGCTTCTTGGACAGGCTTGGGACGTTGAAGGAAGGAGGCCTCTTCCAAGGTTTGACCACTCTCTCCAGAAAGAAAGAATTTCAAATATCCAGTCTAACACCCCCCACAACACAACTTTGCACCATTCAGAAGTTGGACTTGATGATCTTGGAGGTCTTTTCCAACCTCAATCATTCTATGATTCATTCCCACACATTCCATCTCTTGATCCCAGGGAGAAGAGCACCCCTTGGAGACCTTCCAGGCCTGCTGGAGGCTGGGTTTCTCCAGGATTTTGAGGGTGTTTTAGCACATATCTTGTTTATCTAAAAGGAGACAAAGCCGTCCGGAGCTCGGGCAGCGCAAGCACCGGGGCTGTTCACATCGGGCGGATGGTTCCGAGCGGCTGCTGGCTCCAAAATGGGAAAGGGATAAATGTGGAATGGAAAGTGTGCCAGCCAACTCAGCTGTGATAAACCCGCCGTGAGCGCTGGGCTGTGACAAAGCAGCGGCACCGAGGGGCTCACACGTGAGCTGGCGACCGGAGAGCTGGGATGGGATTTATCAGGAATCGCAGCTGCGGAGCGGCTCCGGGCCAGCTCCGGGCAGCGGGGCTGGATGGAACCTGCCGTGCTGCCAGGAGCCACCGTGTCCTTGGCTTTGACCATCAGCTCTACCTGTCCTCAGCCCCCGGGGAAAAAAAACACCTGCAGCCTTGCAGGTTGCGTGTACCCCTGTTGAGGTGCACGTAAATTACAGCCTGCTGTGTCTCACTGATAAAAAAAAGGCTGAGTTAGATTAGATATAAGGGAGATATTTTTACAGTGAGGGTGGTAAAACACTGGCATAAGTTACCCAGAGAATCTGTGGATGCCCCATGCCTGGAAATATTCATGTTCAGGTTGGACAGGGCTCTGAGCAACCTTATCTACTTAGAGATGTCCCTGTTCGTTGCAGGGGGCTGGACTACGTGACCTTTTAAAGGTCCTTTCCCACCTAAATCAGTCTAGAATTCCATTTTATAAAGTCCATGCAGGACTGTACTGCCTACATGTGCTGAGGTGGATTGGGGCTGGGGAGATCCTGACCTCACAAACAGTATTTTGTGCCCCAGTGGTGCAGGACAGGCTGTGGGACCAGCTCAGTGCAGGAGCGAGGGTTCCTGCTCTGCACAGGGATATCTTGGCAAACTGGGTGCAAATCCCAAGGTTAAAATTTGTCATCGTGCCAAGGACAATGCCTGGGATGGCGTAGGGGCTGCCCTGTGCTGTGCTGCCTGTCTCTTTGATCTCCCATGCTGGTTTGAACTGCTGCCTTCCACCAAAACACCCATGATGGTCATTTGACCTATTTTTATTTTACTTTCCTCCCATCTTGTGCTGCAGAAAACCCAGAGCAGCCTTTCCCTGAAGTGTCAGCACTTTATCCAGCACAGGTCCCAACGTGCTTCCCTAGCACGTTGACATGTTGACGTGCACACAAGCAGGATTCAGCTCCCACGACTCATTTCTATCCCTGTGCTTCCTGATAGCACTGCAAATCCCCACAATGGATTCTCAGGTCATAGCAATACCTGCAGCAGAAATACCTCCTTGCCTTAAGCAGCACGTTTTTATCCCAAGACTGTGTTTGTTTAGTGGATTGTGATTCTAATTCAGCAGATGGTACCAACAGCTGCCAACCCGAGCCTTATCTCCCTCCTAGCAGGCAGCACTGACCCGATCTGACCCTGTGCAGGGCTCAGCCTGGTACCCAGGGCTGTGGGGGTGAGGATGTCCCCTGGCAGGACCCTCAGTCTGGTCAGCACTGGGCAGGTCTCGGCCAGCCTGAGAGTGCTGGGAGCCAGAAGATGCTGTAGCCCCTCCCCGAGGATCCTGTAGTCTTCCAGGAGGAGGTTGAAGCCTCTCCTGAAGATGCTGAAACCTCCTTTGAAGATGCTGAAGCCTCCCCGGATGATGCTGAAGCCCACTCTGAGGATGCTGCTGCCCAGACGCTGCTGCCCGGGTGCTGCCAGGGGCTGCCCCAAAGCCGGGCAGAGGCTGCCACTTAGTGTTGGAAGGGAGCACGGCTGCTGCAGGGAGCTGGCAGAGCACTGCAGTTGGGGACAGGCCACTCCTGTGCTCCTTGGAAGGTCCCCAGGCTCCTGCTCAGCCCCTGGGGTGCCCAAGCATCCCTGGGTGTGGGTGGTCCCATCTAACGATGGCTCAGCTGATAATTGCTGATGGGGCTTGTGCTCTTGCATCCCCTGTTTGTCACTTTGGGGTGCTAGCAGAGGTCACCCCCACCAGCCCTGCATCCCCAGACAGCTGATGAAGGTCTTCACCCCTGCCTAGGCACTGCTCAAATCAGTCACATCGTGATTTCTAACACAGAATCACAGAATGGTTTGGATTGGAGGGGACCTTCAAGTCCACCCTATTCCACCCCCTTTCCACTAGACCAGGTTGCTCCAAAACCTGTCCAGCCTGGCCTTGGAAACTTCCAGGGATGGAACAGTCACAGTTTCTCTGGACAGCCTGTGTTCTAAGATCTACCTGGAGCCGTCTGCTCCAGCCACTCTCCTGGATGTGTTACTATTTCAACAATATGATTTAGACACCTTTATCCTAGAGAATGTGGCACCAAGGCACTCAGGGGAGGCAGGATCCTGCTGCTGTCCTTGGCAAGCTCTCCTTTGCCACAGTTTCTCCTGACTTTACAGTAGTTCAGTGAGAAACAAGCCCTTCAACCAGCTCCCCTGACAGTGGAGCAGAGCTCAAGGACCCTTGGCAATGTGGGGAAACTGAGGCAGGGAACAGCCAAGGAGGGCAAGGTGGTCCTGAGCAGCTCCCACCACCCTAAACATTCTGGTTGCTGTCATCTCCAGCTCTTTCCCCTTATTACAGCCTGATTCCCTGGAGACGGTGGCGGCAGAGCGTCCTTCCCGGTGATGTTATATTAGCTTAATAGCATTTTTCCACTCCATTTGAGAGGGGAATTTACAATGATCTCCGATTAGGACTGCCTTAGGAATGTCTCTGATCAGCACCATCCACTCGCTGGCCACCTGGGATCACCCTGCCCCACTCTGGGTCCAAGGACTGTAGGTGCCAGCTGGCCTCTGGCCACTCATCACCCCACAGAGCAGAAGCTTCTCTGGGCAACCTGTGCCAGACCCTCAGCACTCTCACAGGGAAGAATTTCTTCCCAATATCCCATCTAACCCTGCCCTCTGTCAGTAGGAAGCCATTCCCCCTTGCCCTGTCATTTCAGGCCCTTGTCCAAAGACCCCCTCCAGCTTTCCTGGAGCCCCTTTAGGCCCTAGAAAGGGCTCTGAGCTCTCCCTGGAGGCTTCTCTTCTCCAGACTGAACATCCCCAGCTCTCTCATCCTATCTCTAGAGCAGAGATGCTCCAGTCCTTGGCCTCCTTTGGACTTGCTCCAGCAGCTCCACATCCTTCTGATATTGGAGGCCCCAGAGCTGGAGGCAGCTCTGCAGGTGGGGGTCTCACCTGAGCAGAGCAGAGAGCAGAGCAGAGCAGAGCAGAGCAGAAGGGACAATCCTCTCCTCTGACCTGCTGGCCACACTGCTGCTGCTGCTGCTGCTGCTGCTGCTGCACCCCAGGACACAGATGGAACCCAGGAACAGATCCTGCAATCCCTCTCACAGCCCTGCTTGCAGACCCCCCGGCAGTCCAGCAGGAAGCCCCCATGAGGGCAAGCAGACCCCTGCTGTCAGCAGCCCCATCCCTGGCAGCCCCTGCCCTCCAGAGCACCAGGGACTGCTCAGCCCTGGTCCCCTCCTCACCCTGAGCTGCCACTGCTCTTCCCTCACCTCTGCCACAGACGGTTCTGGGATCACTTACCAATTAGTGTGGCCTGCTCATTAAAGCTCATTATCTGCCAGTGTGAACTTGGATGGGATTGTTCGGGCTTGGCGGGGGATCAAAATATTCCTTTTTTCCAATTGCATCCCGCTCAGCCCCAACGCTCCAGGAACAGCCCCACGGCTGCACCAGAAGGTTGGGGGATATGGTGCTGCCTTTTAGAGGGAAAAAAAAAGTTCCCAGCAAATTAAGTCGAGTCCTCCACACAGCAGAGACCGGTTGCTGCTCCACACGGACGCTGTGATGGAGCGGGATGATGCCTGGATTGCTGTCTTCCACGGCTTTCCAGGAATCTGGGGATGTATGGGGGGGAGAGGGGGGCTGTGGAGGGAATGGCAGGACTTTTTGTCCGCTGTAGGATAATGAGCTCAGTCCAGCTCCAGGATACAGAGCTGGCAGTGATGGGAAATATCAGCTGCCAACCACAGAAATTAGGTTTCTTCTCCATGCGGTACATTGCTGGGAGGGGCTGGTTGCAGAGGTGTCTTGGCTACTTCCTGCTTTTAAGTGCAAGGGTAGGGGGGAAAACACAAGACTGACAAAACCAGTCTTCTCCCACTGCCCGGGTGGCTGTTTGAGTCAAACAGGTGACAGAAAACCCAGTAGATTTTACAGCTTGGATGAAATCACCTCCACTCGTGGAAGGAGACTTTGCTCCTTGGCTGTGATCGGAGCTGAAGGGCAAAACCCTGCAAACCCATCCTGAGCCGTTTGTGTGGGACTGGCTCTGCTACCACCACACACACCCCAGCCTCTGCCTGGCTCTGGGACACTGCCTGGGGGCTGACATCTGGGTGGACCCAGATCCTTAGGCAGGGATGAGAATGTTGCTTTGCAGCCACAGGGACTGGTCCTGGGCGTCCTGCAGCTACAAGGCAAACAAGCCAAAATCTTTCTGTGCTGGGAAAATCAATCCCAAATGCAGCCTGGTTTCATAAGAACCAGGAGCATGGGAGTGGGAGCTGTGTCTTTCAAGTGCCTCCTTCCCCTCTTTCCCAAAGTTGTGCTTCCCCAGGGACACACCAGGTCTGGCTTTCATTAGCGAATGAGCCTGTTTTGGTGAATGGCTCTTGTCAATATTGATTAAATTCCATCTTCCCATGTGCAGACAAATCCTCTCGCAGTCCCTTCAGCTCAACCATCCTAAAATAACTCAGTAACAAGGCATGGTTTAACCCTTCCCTTCTCCTCAAAAAAAAAAACCAAAAAAACAAACCCTAAGATGAAATCACCCACTAACTGCTCCTTTGTTCATCTCCTGCATGGAACCACCCAGTAACAAGACAAAAATCCATCAGCCAGTGGAAAGCAGCTGGTCTAAGTTCAAGCCAAAGAGCCTCAGCTTGCATGAGCCAAAGCTTTAGCAGAGGCCAAGCTGGGAAGGCTGCGCCTACATCATTAACAAAATCCCCAGCAAATGCTCCCCGTGGCATCCAACCAGCTCTCCAGGGCTGCAAATTGTGCCCAGGAGCGTATTCTTCCTCAGCTCCTCCTTGCCAGGGTGCCTTTCACTGCAGACATCCCTCTGCCTGCATCCCACGCTGCCCTGGATTAACCGCCTCTTTTATTGCTGCCAATTACTGGCAGCAAACCTGCCTCGGGGATGGAGGATGTGAGATGGGTTACACCTTCCCGGCCTTAATGACGTGAGGATTTGCAGGCTGGAGCAGCAACCTCGGCTCCCCACGGAGCAAGGGATCAGCACACAGACCCCCACACTGCTTCCCTGCATGTCCTCTGTGCCCCACTGCTGGAAGCTGCACAGGGTATTGTGGGGACAGCTGTATCTCCGAGCTCTGGCATGGATCAGGGGGTGGGAAATGCATGGATCAGGGGATGGGAATGCGATGCCCATCCCTGGTGACCCAGAGCTTCCCGCGTGGGTGGGAGCAGAGGCAGTGCAGGGCTGCAGGCAGCAGACCACACTCGACTGCTGCTGAATGCTCCGAGGCTTCACACTGTGAGAAGAATGAGCAGATAATAGGATTTTCCATCTCTTCAAAGGGCACTCGAGCCAGGCCCCGGCGCTGTGCAGAGCCCTGGGAAGAGCTGCCGGGAAGATCCCACACCTCCCAGCCGGCGCCGCAGCCACAGGGATGCTCCCAGCTGCAGAGCAGCCTCCAGCGCACAAATGGGAACTGGGAATCTGGATTCTGGGAGGGCAGAATGCTGGAGAGCACCACGGGAATTATCACAGTGATACCCAGCCAGGCGAGGCAAGAGGAGGCAAAATGCTGGTGATGCCACCTCGGGAGTCAGGGGAAGGTTCATCTGTCCAGACATGGCATGTTTGTCACAGAATCACAGAATGCTTTGAGTTAGAAGGGACCCTAAATCTCATCTCATTCCAGCCCCTGCCATGGGTAGGGACACCTTCCACTATCCCAGGCTGCTCCCAGCCTCATCCAACCTGGCTTTGAACACTACCAGGGATGTGGCATCCACAGCTTCTCTGGGCATCTGTGCCAGTGCCTCACCACCCTCACAGGGAAGAATTCCTTGTTAATATCCAATCCAAACCTCCTCTCTTTCAGCTAAAAGCCAGGAACAGCTGCTGTGCTGCAGAAGTGAGCAGGAAAGCAGACACTGAGCTTTCCACTTGGTGCTTGCAGCAGCCAAGGGCAGGCATGGCACACTCCCACCTCTTTGGGCACACACTGGCACCAGCCCGGGGCAGAGCCCCCAGCCAGCCCTCGGCCCCTCGGTCCCCACCCGCTGCACAGGGGCAGCCGAGGGACCATCTGGAGCCTCATTTGAAGAGCTCCCACGTCCCCGCTCCATTTCTCCTCGGATGGCTTATCAGCAGTGACTTTCCCGACAGCAATCGATAGAAAACATTTTATCACCTTCCCAGGCGGCAGGATCCGTGGAGTGGGTCTGATTTCTGTTTCTATGGTGACATCTTCCGGGCTTGTGAAAGATTTTGCCTTTCTTGGTTGTTGTTGGGTGGTGGAGATGGGGGGGGAGTGTAGGGGGGCTGGTGATATATTTTTTGTTGTTGTAGGTTTTGTTTTTTGTTATTATTTTTTCCTTTTTTTTTTTTTAATACCATCTTCAGCACACCAAGGAAGCCGCCAGCCAGCCAAATGCAATGCTCACAGCGTAGCCACAGCAATGCTGCTTGCTGGGAGGGGCCCCAGGGCAGCTTTCATCCCCAAAATGCCTCTGAAAGCTATTGAAGCTTGAACTGGGGCCATCTTCCTCCTTCCCTTATCCCAGTCCCCCTTCTCACCCCTCCGGGCTTCTCCTGCCAGGCCTGGAAAAAGCCACTCGGCCACACAGCAGGGATGGCCTCAAGCACAAGTGACTGCTTGGGGCGTTTTGTAGTGCAGCTGATTTTGCTCCTCAGCTCTGCTCCCTCCTCCTTCCCCTTCCTTTTTATCTCCCTCCACCTGCTTTGGTGGAGGGGTGGAGGGATAATTTCTTATCTCTGGGACATCTCCTGCATGCAAATGGACCAGTGCTTCTGCTGAGTTACCAGCACCTGAGGATCTCACCGACTGCCTAATTAATATCTGCAGTTTCTCCTCCGTAGAGCTCCCTTTACCCCATGAACCACATTGCTCCTGCCACCTGGCCCTGGCAAAACAGTCCATGTGCTCCTGCTGGGAGATGGATGGATGGATGCATGGATGCATGGATAGATATACTGGAGAAGGACTTCAGACAAGGGCATATAGGAACAGGACAAGGGGGAATGGCCTCCTACTGTTAGAGGGCAGGGTTAGATGGGATATTCGGAAGGAATTCTTCCCTGTGAGGGTGGTGACGGGACTCCCAGAGAAGCTGTGGCTGCTCCATCCCTGGAAGTGTCCAGAGCCAGGTTTAGATGGGGCTTGAAGCAACCTGGGAGAGTGCGAGGTGTCCCTGCCCCTGGCAGGGGTTTGGAACTGGATGGGCTTTTAGGTACCTTCCAGCCCAAACCATTCCGGGATTCAATGAGTCTATAAATGGATAGAGAGAGGGAGGGAGAGAGGGATGACCTCTCATGTCTGAGTTGCTCTGTGCTGATGCATTTAGCAAAGCAGCCACCACCTCTTTGGCCCCTGTGGACTGGGAACCCAAAGGGAAGCCCCTCTCCTCTACTCCTGAGTCCCCAACAGTGCTGAACCCTTGTCCTTACTGCCAAGGGAACAGCTGCACATCCTGGTGTGACACCAGCCGTGCCACCTGGCCTGAGATGTGCTGCAAGAGCAAGTGCAAGGGCAGGGACTGATACTGAGCAGCTGGGAGGGCCAAGGTGCTGCTGACAGCATCAGTCCAGGTTGCCAGAGGGGGGTTTGGAAGGCACTGCCAGCTTGGCAACGATCTCCCAACACCTTTCCCGTAATGATCAAGCCACACTGCTCTATTTAATTAATGTTTCTCAGTGGCACAGCCTTCAGCTACTCAAATAAGTAAATAAAATAAAACAGGGGTTTCTTTTTCTTTTTTTTTTAAATATTTTTCTTTTTCTTTTTTTTTTTTTTAATAATGGGAAACTCCAAAGCTCGTAAAGTTGGAACTGTGTCCTGGCATTAAGTGACAAGAGGGGATCACTCCTTGCTCCGGGCACAGACCCAAAGCACTTAAAAGCAAGGGCAGGAATGGGTAATGCAGGTCTGCCATCCCCTTACCCAGCCAAGAGAAACGCAGTGTCCATGACACAGATCAGCACCCCCTCATATTTCATCTCAACTCAATGCCCTTATCTTTGACCCAAAATAAAAATTATTCCTTGCTCAGCGATCTCAAAATACAAAATTATCTACGCGTGCACTAATGCCACGTATCAATCAACTTCAAATGCAAATCCCCACAGCGTTTAGCCCTAATTTTACCATAAAAGGATGGGTTCACGCCAAGCACCTCGCTCAACATTATTCTAGGGAAGGGCAGCTACCATCAGCAAATCTTCTCCTGGTCATTGACAAATACTTGGATCCTCAGCTTTTCCTAATGGATACAATCTGGCCAGTCCCTGAGAAAGGGGGAAGCATGGAATGAGAGCAGCACATTGTCTTCTCTCCCCCTTTTTCCGGCCTCCGTCCTTAAAAACCTCTTCAGACCTGGAAGCTGGTCCAGAGATGGGTGCTGAGGGAAGGAGAGCAGAGCCAAATGGGAGCAGCCAGACAAACCCCTCTGCTCTCTCTGCAAGGATAATGGGAGGACCAGCATCATCAGCCAAACTGGGGAGAGCCTGCACCCCATCCCTGCTGACAGCAACGCCGCTCAGAGGGAAACCCGTTTGCCTGGATGTGCCATGGGTAATTAAGGATTTGCAAGGCTGGGCAGACTCTGCAAGCCTTTTTCTTCCTTTTTACAGCTATGAGGGAGCGTTGGTGGGAAAAGGCGCTGTGCAAGCGACAGGAAAACACCAGGGAACGCTTGAAGGAATGTCAAAGTGCAGATCAAACCCAGTCTGTATTAAATGTCTTTGCAGGTTGCTGCAAGGCTTGGTGGGGTGCGAGTGGAACAGGCATCAGACATCAGAGCTACTGCAGGTCCACAACAAATACCAGTACGAGCTCTGGAAAGGCTGAAAGTCCCTGGGCACGGGCCATGCCCCAGCTGCAAGGAGCAGGGGAGCCCTCTCAAGGGGGTTGTTCCACTACCACTACCAGTGACCCCTCCACCAGACACAGTGTTCAGTTCCCACTCTGATGCACTTCAGCAGATCCTGGATCCCGCTGAGTCTGGGATCAGTCCCGGCAAATGCCGGGAGCGTGGCACGCAACGGGTCCATCCAAATTTCCGCCCCACATCCTCGAGGAACAATGGCCTGTGTGTCCCTCGGAGGCCCCTCCTGCCACACGCGGCCGCAGCCGCCCTCCAAACACTCTCCCTCTTGTTCGCTTCGGCCGGGAAGCGGCGGAGCAGCAGGTATTTCCTGCCACCGGCTGCCATCCCCGCCTGGCCGGCCCCACGGGGGACGTGCTGCTCCATCTCTCATCCCTGGGATGCCCAAGGGACCTGCCACCCCTCGGGGACGAACACGCACCCGCAGCGCTTGCTGTCCCTCTGCAGGCAGGTGGCCCTGCTCCAAAGGGACACCAGCAGCTCCACGCACACCCCCGCTGTGCACATCCTGCTGGAAAAGATTTCCCTTCTGCTGTTCCAAGTCCCAGCTAAAATGAGGCTCAAAAACGTGCAAAACTCTGGTTTTGCCTCGTTTCCTTTGTGTGTTTCAGTGTGTTCTGCAAACAGGGCACTTCCTCAGAGCTCCGCTTTGGCTCTCACGTTCGGGAATAAGAGAGAGGCTTTTATTTTAATAGGAAAACAGGATTATAAATTAGCAGTCAAGCTGTGAGAGCACAGAATCTTCCTCTTAAAATATCTGCACACGTCGCCTTGGCCAAAGCTGGGTGTCAGCACTGGGGACACAAGCACGGGGGGGTGGTCCTGGATGCCACCCCTCTTGGTGCACAGCAGGTACTGGTGGCCGGTGGCACATCCAAGATGCTCATGAATAACCAGCTGCCACCACCCAGCAGAGAGGGTTTACACCGGATACCTGAAGGAGAGGAAAATCCCAGGCAAACATCAGGCAGCGCTGCTGGCTGAAGCCAATTTTCCTCACTTAATATGTTTCCTGCATTCATCCCCCTCCCTGACCTCGGCTCCTCCTTGGAGCACGTTCAGCCCCAGACGCACCGCTGAGCACAACCAAGGCCAGCGGGACCGCTGCCATTTCATCCCTCCCCTCTGCTCCCTGGTCAGGGCTCCTGTCACACTGCTGCAGACCCCAGCTTCCCCCTGAAGGTCCCCAGGCTACGCAGAGCGGGATAAGTGGGTAATGATGAACAACTCGTGGGGTGATGGTGCTCCCATGGAATGCTCAGAGAGCAGGGGGTGGAAAGACTACATCCATCCTTTGTGAAAGATGCATGTCCCAGACTCCCATCCAGATGAGGATCTGAATCCAGCTCCAAAGGCAGGTCCAGATGTGGATCCAAATTCAGTTCCAAATACAAATCCAGATGTAGATCAGAATCCAGTTCCAAATCCTGATCTAAATCCAGACGCAGACCCGAATGCAGACCCACACGTGGTGCAGTCCTGATCCAAATGTGGTTTCGAGCCCAGAGACAGCTCCAGCTCCAAACCTGGACCCAGGGCCTGATGTTCGTCTGCAGGGACCTCATCCTGCCCAGTGCCGGCACCTGTTAGATTCTGCCCAGTGGGATGCCCAGCAGCGGGCACTCTCCAGTCCCCAGTCCCAGCACCTGGCAGGTCCTACCTGGGGGGTTCCCTGCACCCAGCACCGCTACCAGTGAATGGTCCCCGATGCCCATTGCCTGCACCCATCAGGGTGCCCGGTACCCAACACCACTTCCACCCTCCACTGTCTGGTCCCCGCTGCCCAGCTCAGCATCTGCCATACAGTTCCTGCTGCTGGCACTCAGGACCCGCTGCCCTGCGTGGAGCACCTCGGTGCTCGGTGTGCCGTGTCCCGGTGCCCGCTGTGCCACGTCCCGGATTCCCCGCTATGCCACGGCCAGCGCCCGCCCCATTGCTCCCTACGCCCGCGTGCCGTGCCCCGCTGCCCGCAGCTCCCGCTGCCGCCGCCGCCGTTCCCGGTGTCACCGGCGGCGCTGCCGGCAGGTGTCGCCGCGGTCGCGGGCAGGCGGCGGGCGCGCGTGCACTTCCGACGGCGCTCGGTCATGCCCCCGCCGTCCCTCCCCTCGCTCCCGGCGCCGCGCGGGGCTCCCGCCCGCTGACACCGCCGAGGCGGCTCGCACGGCGCGGGAGAGCGGCGCGGCCGCCCGGGCATGGCCGCCGGGGCCGCCCCCGCCCAGCGCCGCCGCTGAGAGGCAGCGGGGCTCGGCCCGCCAGGTAAGGAAGGCTCCGGACGCGGCTCCGGGGAAACCGGGCGGGCCGCCGAGCCTGGGGAGGGCCCGGGGAGGGCGGCGGGTGATAGGGGCCGGCGGGGGAAGCGAGAGGAACGGAGGAGCCGGGCTAGCGGGGCGCTGCCGGAGGCGAGGGGGGGGGTGGCCCTGCCCGCAGCCCCGTTACTTCCCCGGGGCTTCGCGTCGCAGCTGCGGCTGAAACCGCGGCTCCCGCCCGGCCCGCTGCGCTCCGGCTGCCGCTGGAGCGGAGGTGGCACCACGAACCCGCCGCCACATCCTTTTCCCTTCCCTTCCCTTCCCTTCCCTTCCCTTCCCTTCCCTTCCCTTCCCTTCCCTTCCCTTCCCTTCCCTTCCCTTCCCTTCCCTTCCCTTCCCTTCCCTTCCCTTCCCTTCCCTTCCCTTCCCTTCCCTTCCCTTCCCTTCCCTTCCCTTCCCTTCCGCCCGCGTTCCCACCGCACTCGCGTTTCCAACCCGAGCCCGTTCCGCGCCCCCCACCCCGAAGCCTCTCCCCCCCCCAAACTCGCCTCGATCACCCCAAAACGCGAGCCTGTCCTTGGCTCGGTGACGTCACGGAGGGGCTCCCCGGCCCCCCCGGTCCCGCGGGTGCGGGTGGTCGCGGTGCTCCCGGCGGGTGGTGCAGAAATACCGAGCGGGGACATGGTGCATCTTGGATAGATAGCCCTGAGCCCCTCCTGTGCCCTTTTGCTGCAGCTGTGAAATTCCATTTAAATTCCTCTGTGTGTGTGTGTGTGTGTGTGTGTGTGTGTGTGTGTGTGTGTGTGTGTTTGTGTGTGCGCGCGCGTCCCCATTCCCACTCTCCCTGGAAATGTGCAGCTGGAGCAGCACCTTGAGCGTGGCGGTGGGATCCCAATGGAGGGGCTGAGCTGCCCCAAGGGTCGGCTCTCGGGCCGGTGGATGCATCCTGGCTGACGTTGTAGACCTGCCGGAGGTTCTCCCTGATGTTAGAGTGGGATGCTGTTGGGGTGCGTGTTTGTTCCCCCACTGCCTTTGATGGAGAATGATGCCGTCCCTTAGATGTGAGCAGATTTTGGCTTGCTGAAATCTCTTGTGGCCACTGACCCCTGCCCGCTTTCCCCTTGGCTGCCAGTGGTGCCCATGTTGGCTGCCCTCAGGTGACCTCGCAGAGTGATGGTGTGGAGGAACAAACCCAACAGTTGGGGTTTTGCATGGGAGAGTGCTCCTAGGGTGCTGTGCCAGCTGAGGGAGGGCATCGCTGGTGGTGCCAGCACCTTCCAAGGGCTCTCCCAGCTCAGCTCCAGCTTCCCCAGCTCCTGGGCATTGCCAGAGCCTCCTTGATGGTGCAGAAATGGCTCCCTGCTGTGTGCCAGGACTTTGTGGAGCGCTCCTGCCCCACAGCTGCCTTTCCCAGGCTGGCAGCGTGTGTGCCCCAGGTGGGTGAGCAGCGCCGTGGTGGCTGTGCGGATGTGGGTGCTGTCACCTATGTGCTGGTGGCAGAGGGTGGGGGGACCCCCAGCAGGCAAGGCACAGGTTGGCTGTGCGTGGTGCCCGCTGGTGCTGAGACTGCTTCTCCTGGTGACTGTCACTGCCTGATGAAAATGGACCTTGAGCTGCTGGGACATGGAGTGGAGAAAGATGGGAAGAAGCCAAGTGAGATGGAGAAAAGGACATGTTCCCCCTGAGTGCTCTTCCCTCCCCGTTCCCTGTGGGATTGAGGTGTGCCTCGAGGCATGGCGAGAGTGAGGACGGTGAGGGGTTCAATGTGGGTCTGTACACAGGACTGGGGGCACCCACACCCTGAGCAGCAGCTCTGCAGCCCAGGCCAGGAGCTGTGTGAAGTTCAAGGCAGGAAGTGAGAATTAAAAAAAAAAAAAAAGGAGAAAAAAAAAAATTACCATGACTGGTAGAAAACACCAGGGAGATTTAGGGAAGCAGCAGTGCTGTGCTGTGGAGCCCAGCAGAAGTGTGTATCCTTGTCTGATGAGGAGCTGCTTGTGCCAGGGACCGCAGACCCACCTCTCCTCTCCCGGCTCTGTCTCCGCTGCAAGCCCCAGGGAACAATTGCATACAGAGTGCTTCGTTTCAGAGCCGCCACAGTCATTTCAGAGACCTTTTAGGCAGGAAAAGTGCTCTGTAGCGTGTAATTTGAAGGCTCTGCTCTGAACCTTCACTGTCGCTCTGCTAAATGATCTTCTGCTCTTCCAAACCTTTGCTGCCTGGAAACCAGCAGCGGTGACCTGGTTCCTGGCCCCGCTGGGTCCCTGGTCTCCCTTCAGCTCTGTGCTAAGGTGAGGGGAGTTGCAGGTTGCAAGGAGCAGCCTGGGGTGGTTCTCTGCCTTGCATGGGGCCTCTCAGATGTCAGAGTCCTGGGAGATTTCAGCCAGTCTTAATCATCTCTTGCCTCTGCCTGAGCTGCAGAGGTTGTCAGAGCACACTAAGGATTTTCCAGCCTGGAGAGTCGAGTCCTATGAGGGCTCTGCAGGAAATCTAGGGACTCCAACTGATTTTCCCCTGAAACGGAGGAGGTGCAGAATTCTTTTCTGTAGCATCCCTCAGCCTTGTCAGCTCACAACCATGGGGAAGGACCGTTTGTTCTGCCATCAGAGGAAATGGCACAACTTTGGTTTAACTGATGGAGGTGTGCCACAGCCTCACTGGGGGCACCAGAGGTGAGCCAGGGAGTGTGGTATCACCTGGGCTTTCCTTGGCTTTCCTCTCCTGCCCGTCCTTGTTAGCTGCCCTACAACTTTGGTCTGCTGGAGGCACACCTGCAGGAGCAGAGTGAGCTGTGCATTTCCTCTCACCATGGGTGCTGCCTGCCCTGCCAGATGCAGGCAGGGCCCCGAGTTCCTGGCAGCCAGGGCGTGCAGCCAGCCTGGCAGGGGGGTGCAGGAAAAGGATACAGGATGGGGAGAAGGAGAAACATTTGGATATGAAGGGTTTGGCTGTCACCTCTTGGCCTGGTGTGATCCTGTGCCAGGTTGGCACACCCGTGTGTCTTCTCTTGCCTCGCGAGGCTTCGCTCTGCTTTGGATTTGCTCTGTTTTGGATTTGCTCCTGGTTCCTGCTGAGGCAGGAGAGTCCCAGCGATGGTGGATTTATGCACGTCACCAAATCAGACACACAGCGAAGGCAGGAGGCATCGGTTTGAGTCTGTCCTAGAGAGCTGCATAAGCAGTGCCAGACACTATCTGGGTCTAAGCTGCTCTTAAATCCTGATGGTGCTGGGGATCCCGCCCTGTCCCCAGGCAATTGCTGCCACCCACTGATGACAAGACTTCCACTTGGCTTCCGCTGCTCGAATCCTATCCCACTCAGAAGGTCGTGGCAGCAGGGCACAAGGCAGAGGAAAGGCAGTTTCCCTTTCTCTTCTTCACCTCTCAGAGGGATCCTCCACAGCTACAGCCCTTCTGAAGAGCAGGCAGGATGCATCCCAGATGGGGTGGAGCAGGCAGACCCGTGTATTGTCATGCCACCATCCTGTCCCATTGCCTGCTTGAAAACATGCTCAAAATCCACCTGCTCGGAATTGCATGGATTTGGGATTTCCCTGAACCAGGAGGACTGGTCCTGCTGCTTAAGGCTGGCAGCAGCAAAGCTTTCACCTGGTGTGGAGGAGGAGGAAGAGGAGGAGGTGGGAGGCAGGTGCAGGTGCTGGGGTTCCAGCATCACATCCAAGCACCGAGCAGTGCTCACCACCTGCAACCACCAGCACCCAGCTGGCAAAAACCACCCATCCCAGCAAGCCAGAGGGCCACCACCAGCCCTGCAAGATGGAGAGTGGCTTTCTGGGGCTGGCAGTCACCCCCAGTTCCCCTGTGGGAGGTTGGGATTGCTGCGGGAATGCCGCTTCACCACGGGAAGGTGGCAGCTTGATTTTTGCTTTGGTTGCACGGCCTAGTTTCGAGAGCTGGAATATGCTCAAAGCTGGGCTTTCTGAGTTGCTTTTTTTGGTTTTGTTTTGTTTTAAATGACAGCATTTCCCCTTTAAATTTACATCTCTAGCTGGGGAACACAGAGCCTGGTGAGAGAGGGAGTGTGAGACTTTTATAAAAAGAACGAGTCGGGTTTTATTATCCCTTTGAGACGAGCAGGGAAAATCTATACTGAAGGCATGAAATAGCAATAAAAATGGACTTTTTGCCAAAGCAAAATTAATTGAGTGAATCTCAGTCCTCAAGCCTGAGCTCTGAGAGGCTTATGAGTTGGATATGAACCACTCTGCCCCCTTCCAGGCTCTCATCCCCCAAGGAGGAGAGGCAAATCCTCCCTCTGGTCTTCGGTGTGTGATGTGATCAGCGCCTGGGAGCAAAGGACTCGTGCTTGGGATACAGCAAGGCTGAGGATGCCTCCAGCCCTGACAGTCCCCGGAGCAAGGACCTTCTCCAGGTCCTTTGGCTTGGGGATGCTGGCGGTCATTCAGAGGTCATCGCTCCAGCGTTTCCATCACTGTGAGTCACGGCATCCCATCTGGACTGTGGATTTGGGAGAGTTCAACAAGAAGGAAGAGGAAGACTGGACACAGGCTCCTTGAACCACTGTGGAAGAGAGGATCCTGCTGTCTTACCCTGGCCTGGGTTTGCTCTTATTGAACATTTTCTTCCCTCGTCTCTGCAACCTGCTTCTGTCATACTCTGGGGTCTGGCTCTCCAAGATGCTTTCTGGGCAAATCCTTCACAGAAAAGGAAACCCCCCCCTTCCTGGGTTTTGTTCTTCTCAATGTCACATGCGGTGGCACCAGCTCTGCTTTCCCCATTTTGGGGGGGAGGGTGGCAGGAGGAGCCGCTGGACAGAGCAGCAGGGGAAAGGCAGATTCTTTTCAGCAGATGGTGCAAAGAGGATGAAGCTGTGTAAACCTCCTGAGTCCACTGGAGAGACGGAGATTAAATAGTGAGAGGGCCGAGAGGCAGCTCCAGGCAGGAGAAAGAAGGAGAAAAAAGGAGAATGGGGGTGGAAATGGGATTGGAGAGTGGAACTGGGGAGAGGAGTGTTGGTTTGAACCGGCATCCCTCTCCCACTTGATGTCTCCCCTCCAATTCGGAGGGCCTAGATTCAGTGCCATAAAAATATAGCCCTTTTCAATCCCTTATCTTGCAGGAGCAGAAACAATTGGCCTGCAAAGAAGGAGAAAACAATCTGTTTGACTGACAAACAAAACCACATTTCTGCACAAAAGGAGGAGGAGGAAGAGGCAGCTGTCTGGCTGCTGCTTCGGCTTTTTTCCTTTCCCCTCCCTCTCCTGTCCCCTTGCTGACGGTGTCAGAGCAGAGCCTCTACCCTTGCCAGCAAAACACCCGCCGTTCTGACTGGCTGGGTTCAATGTCAGGCTCCTGCAGCAAATGTCATTGTCCTCCCTGCTGTCCCCAGCCACAGTGGAGATGCACCAGCCCTGCTGTGATGCCCTCGTGGTGCTGGTGCAGGCAAAGGTGGCACCCCGAGATCACTGGGACAGAGCCCAGCTGTTGGGAGAGGAGCTTGCTGGGTGCCAGAGACAGAAAGTGATGCTCAGGAGAGAGACCAGGGCCAGCAGCTGAACTGGGGACAGAGGGGACACAGGAGATCTCTTGTCAGGGAACCTTGGGAAGTTCAGCCAGGTTGTGGGTGATGCTGATATCACAGCATCTATGGAGCAGACTAGTGCTGCATTTGGAGGTGCTGCTGGAGCCTCGTCCTTCTCCAGAGCCAGCCCTGTGCCTCAGTTTCTCTGTCTGCAAGGTTAGCAAAGTAACACACAGATGATGTGGGAGAGCTGGGGCATAGAAGTGCCCTGTGCACCTGAAGTCATTATCCCAACAAATTGTTATCCCTAAAAATTCATTACAGCAACCACTGTACCAGCCAGGTGGGTGCTGGGAGGAATCCATCAGACAGGCAGGAGCAGAGCCCATGGGAATCTCCATTCTCCATCTCTCCGGAACAAACTCCTCACTTGGAGGATTTTTTGAAAAAAAACCCTGATTTTCCCCATGTGGTTCCCTGACCAGGAGCAGCAGCAGTTTCCTGCCTGTAACAGTTTTCCGAGGGGACTCTGCTCTGTGGGGACATGTGAAGCAAACACCCACACTCTGAAAACAGCCAAATGCAATAAATACCCAGTGCCTGAACCTGGAAAAGCAGGGACTGGAACAGGGCAATCTCTGCAGGGGCTGGTAGTCCTGCCACAGAGAGAATCAACAGTAAATAAAGGGGCACAAGAAGCAAACACTGAAGCCCCCAGGACACTCTTTTGATGCAGTTGCTGGTGACCTACTAGAATCCACTGGAAAGATGATCCTCCACTGGTGGGTGATTCACTTTTTCCTTTTTTTATTTTTTGAGGAGCTCTTTCACTCTGGTGCCAAGTAGCAAAATAACATGTAAGAAATCAGAGATTCCAGGTGAGTTAATAGCAAATAATGAGTCTCTCAGTTCCTGAGTGGTTCTCTGGTTGTCGCAGTCCAGGTATATAACAACCAGGCTTTCCTGAGCATCCTCAGCCAAGCTTGTAGGAATACTGCTACAGATTGATAGAAGCATCCTGAATTCAAGGGAATGTAAGAGATCTGGCCTCTACGTTCTTAGATTGCCAGAACAGAAGCTTTGGGGAACATTTGACCTGAAACATAGGAAGAATTTGATTTATTTTTAATTCCTGCACCTAAAATGCAGAATTTTCTGCATTTTTCTTTCGTTTTTCATTTCAAAGGAGGAGAGGAAGTATCCCTGCTTGCATCAAATTCCAGGAATGAGAAAATACGAAAGATGACTGGACTACTTTTTACAACTTTGGCTCTTGACTTTCCTCCCCAGAAGGGGAAGATGCACTGTCAGCCTGTCTTATGATCAGGCTGTATCCTTTTGTTACCCTGATAAATGTCAGCTGACCAAGCTGGGATGTGAAAAAGCTCCATCTCTATGAGACCTTTGCTGTTCTTCCTCACTCACTATTGGGGCAGGGAAGGGCCCAGCATCTCCCCACCTGAGTGGTGCTTGCAGATTTTGCCTGGCCCCACAAGGTCCTCCAAACCCCATTTTCCTTTACCTGCTCCTGCCCCCCAAATTCTCCCTGCCTCTCCCTTAAGATCCTTATTCCCAGCTGGAGTCAACCGGCAGTGGTGAGTTTTTGGCCTCTATGCTTATTGCTGGTAGGTGAAGTGCTGAGCTTGTGCTGTGATAAAGTAAATCTAACAAAGAGGCGGATTTTGGCTCCTGGGCAAAAAGGACCATTCAGTTTTCAGCAGATTCCTCTTTCTTTGGTCCTACATGCTCTGATCATGACCATGGGAGCTGCTCTCAGCGTGAGGCCAGAGTTTGGCTCAGCCAAGCATTTGAAGGGAGGTGGCAGAAGCAGAGTGGGTTCTGCTGGAGCCTCATCTCTCAGCTTCAGACCCTGGGGATACCTGGATACTCACAGTCCCTGGCTGATGGGACAATATTTCCCATGGCAGAACCAGCACCTGATGATGCAGCATCCACCTGTGCTTAATCCACACCGACCTGGAACCTCTCTTTTCCCACTCCTTCCACCATCCACAATCACACAGAAGCTCGTCCTTGGTGTTCCTCTGTGCTTGTGCCTCTTGGGATTTGGCCAGCTTGTGTCAGAGCTCCTCTTCCTCTCCAGCTGCTCTCCGCTCGGCTGCGTCACCCGGAGCATCCCTTCCTCCTGCCCGGGGCTGCTTTAACATCCTGTTTCCCGAGTTATTTCACCCTGATTTTACCAGGTCATGGGCGTCTTGGCTGTGGTGGCACAGCCTCTTTGATTAGGTGTATCTCCAAGCATGACTTCCATCTGTCCATCAGTCTCTATCTCTAATTCCTGCAGCATTTACAGCCAGGCAGGGGCTTTGGTCATTTGGAATAGTTACTGCTGGTGGTGGCAGGACTGTGCTAAATGATCTATTCCATGCGTTTCACTTCTTTTCTGTTTGCAAATTGTTGGTGATTTTTTTTCTGTAGTTGCATTAAGTATTCCAAGTGACTGCGATTTCCCCCATCGTATTCATTATTCAAAATTGTTCTCCAGATAATTTCTGCAACTAATTCGCAGTCTTTGCTCTTTTGTGAATACTTGGTCTCAAGAATGAGAGTTGTTTTAATTGGGATCTCACATCACATGATGGGTTTTGGCTTCCCGATTGGGCAGGCTTAATTTTTAGACTTGAGGTTTGGGGAGGGAAACTGTTGCAATTAAGGATTTGAAATTCACTTTCTTCCAGTATCTGTCGTTGATGCTTAAAATTAACAGTCTGTCTCACTTTTTTTTTTTTTTCCTTCCCCTTCCTGGCCAAAAATCCCTGCCGGTAACTTGTTGGCAAGAAACACTGGGAGAATATAAACAAAAAGGTGGCACCAAAACAGCTAAATTTAACATATCTAAAAACTGGAATGATGATTCACGGTGGTTTTTTGTGTATTATTCACCTCACTCTGGTAAAAATAATGATCAAAATAATTTAGAAACATAAAAAGTCACATAGCAGGGGGACATTTATAGCACTTGGTTTCATAAAATCTTCCATCAGCTGCTCTCTGTGTGCCTGAGAACATCCTGTGGGCTGGCTGGTGTGTTGTACCCTGGCCCTCAGTGCTCCAGCCCCGTGCTGAGGCTGCTGCCAGCTCGGTGGAGGTGGAGAAAAGGAAGATGCAACCATCCTGGCACCCCACACTGCCTTGATCTGCACCCTCAGCAGGCAAGACTCCAGTTGCCTCGCGCAGTGCTCAACTCCAGGCATAGGTTGACTGTAAGTGACTTGCCCAAGGTCACACTCCAGCTCCGTGGTTCAGCTGGAAATAGCTCCAAGGTCTCCTGATCCCCCCAACAGCCCCCTGGCTGCCAGGTGAGACGGAAAGGTGCAGAGTTCACGTGTCTTCTCTGACAGACAGCCTGGCTCCTGACACCTCACCTAAAACCTCAAACCTCCTTGGCTCTGTTTTCTGCCCTCCCTGCTATTGGGATGAGTCAACACAGCCCCCTCAGCCCTCCTGAACAGCCCAGGTTCCCGTGGCATATTTATGCCTCTGGAGTGGAGCGTTATGCCGGTCGTGCAGCACCCGCACAGCCCGGCTGCTCGCTTCCACCAGCTGCTGCTGCCGATTTCCCTTAAAAATAAAACCCCTCTAAAGGTACAGCAGGGACACCTTAAATGCAGAGCCGTGGCGTGCAGTTAATCATATCCTCTTAACGGGTTTATTCGCTCATTAAATATTTAAGACTCGTTTCTCTTTATCAATAGTGTGGAGGCGTGCAGGCCCCGGTGCAAAGATTTATGCACACAATAGGATCGGTGCATTTAGATTTGTTTGAAGGGATGTGAGAGCCATTTAAACCCCGACCGAGGGGGACGGTTGCTGCTGCTGCTGGTTTCCTCCAGCGAGGTTGGTTTCTGCCTTTTCTGCCTCCTGACTGTGGTTAGGAGGTGGCAGGAGGTGAGGTTAGGGGGCACAGACTGAGGACTGCCTCTGGTACCCCCATAATTCCTTTTGAAATAGCTGTGCCCCCTTTTTGAGGGATGCTGAGGTCTTGGAGGGGGACATGCTTGACTGTCTTGTAGTGATGAGGATGGTCCGTGGAAAATGGGGTGTGTGGAGGCAGGACCCAGTGTTGGGAGTGTGTCTGTGGAAGTAGTTTTGATCCCTGCTTCTCACTGCTGTCGGTGGGAATAGCTTTGCTGTTGTGTCTCAGATGTGAATTCCAGCTCGTCTGGCGCCATTCGGGAGCCGTCATGCAGGTGCAACATCTGTTCTTCTTCTGTTACTACCTGGGCTCTGCTCTTCACACAGGTGTAGGAGCAGTGGTGGCCTTTTTTGTTTGTAGGATGGGAAGGGACAAAACCCATGCCATTCATCCTGCCTCATCCTCCCCATCATCTGCCCCTCTGCCCACCACAGCTTGCCATCCCAGACCTCCATCCAGAGCATCTTTATCCAGTACCCAGCATTTCCCACCTTCCTCATGCCTGGTTCCTATGTGGGGCTTTGTGGCTTCCAGCTGCTGCCAGATGTGTCACTCATCCTGGGTGCAGGGAAGCAGCTCCTCCCACTGATGTGTGTACACCTGTTCCCTGAGCTCCAAGGGCTCTGGGCTGTGATGCAGGCTGTGGGACATGGACAGAGACCTGAGTGTCCTGTGCAGTTGCACAGTGTGACCCATTCTGTCCTTTCATGGAGAGCATTGCTGGGGCTTGCAGGGACAGCAGGTCCCGGCATGCAGGACTCAATCTCCATCTCAGCAGCCTCTGCTTAGATCAGGAGAGAACATCTCATGCCAAGACCTGTCCTCCCCAGGCTGCTGCTCAGAGTCAGAGATGGCAGCAGCTGACGCCCATTTTTTTTCACCCCCTGTGGCATCCTGGCAGGTTCTTCCTGCAGCTTTGCATGCAGCCAGACATGCCTGATCCAAAACCTCCTCTCCAGGAGATGCTGGGGGTGGATAGGAAGGGTGAGTAGCTGCAGTGGCAATGGGCAGAGCTGGCAGCTGCCTCCTGAGGGTGTGAGAAATACCCTGGCTGGATTATTGACAGACAGCCCAGAGCATGGGAAGTGCGTGCGTGCGTCAGATATTTACCCAAACCTCTCCTGCTTTGCAACATGCCTACAAAAAAAAAGGATCTGACAGCAATAAAACTGTCGGGCGGCTGCTGCTGCTTTTTTTTAAAGTTCTATGATAGCTTCTCCCCCCGCCTTTTTTTAATAGCTAATGCATCTGTCACTACTTTCCTAATGAGCTTTCCGAAAAGGGCCTTGGGGACCTCTACCTATCCATGTGGGCTTGGATCAGAGCGTACTCAGGGGAGGCAGAGAGAATTCAGCTCCCTGTTTCACCCTCATCCCCTCCCCAAACTCCTCTCTGAGGGCAGGTTGTCCAGAGGGAGGGGAAGGCAGCAATATCTCAGCACTCGGCGAGCTGGCGTGCACCCCCTGCAATCACAGCCAATAATGACAAAAAGACGGGGCTGCTGCCAGAGATAGAGAGCTGAGCTCCAAGCGTTACAGCAATGTCACAGCCTTGGGACTGCTGCTGGCTGCTACTGGAAAGAAATTTCCTCACAACAGGCAGAGTTATAGGAAGGAGCCATTGATTGCATTAAAAAACACCCTCCCCACCTCTTTTTTTTGGCATGGATTTTCAAGGCTTTTTTTTTTTTTCCTTTCCTCTCCCCCCCTTTCTCTCTCCATTTGCCATTGAAGTTGCGTTCAATAAAACCCATCGCCCGAGAGCGTCTGTTCGCATGTTCTCAGCAGTACAATGGGCAGAGGACTGCAGTGTGCAGAGCCCCAGCCAGCCTCTGCAGACAATGAGGGGCTGGCAGCGGGGCAGGAGGGGCTTCTAGTTTATTTTATTTAATTTTTCCCCCACCTGCCAGCCCCCACTACTAATTGTAATCACAAAAGGCAAATGGGAAGGGACTGGGGGAGCAAGGCTGTGGTTCACTGGGGTCATGGTCTCCATCAGTCATTCTTCCAGCCTGTTGCTGGGTAAAAGCTCGGCTCCTTGGTTTATCAAAATGACTGTGCAGTAAAAGCCTCTTTCCCAAACCTCCTCCCCCTTGAAAAAAAAAGCTGTTTACTGACTCAAAAAGCCTGAATTTCCCATTACCATCCATGGGAGACTTTCCGTTGACTTCTCTAGGCACAGAAGGGAAAACAGAGGGTTTGGTGACTCAGGCACAAACCTGGGATCTCTTCCTCTTGCTGATGCTGTTGGCAAATCTTTTAGGATTTAGCCAGATTCATCCAGGGACTGATCACCACCATCCTTGTGCCACTGATAGGGCACAAGGGGATGTACCACTTGGCAGGAGTGAATTCCTAATTGTGCTGTGCCCGAGTTCCCCTCAGCTGTGAGATGTAACGGTGCTCACCCTGTGCTGCATGATGGTGGAGAAGCTAATAGCTGTTAATGCCAGAGAGATGCTTCCAGATCTCTAGATAAAAGGTGCTCAAGGAGGGAAAATTATTATCATCATGGGCCAAAGAGCTACGGGGGATTTGAAATCTGTTTGTGTTTGTAGGATGTAACCACTAAGGAGGGAGAGACTGGGACAATGGAGCATGCACAGCACTAATGGAATGAGCGTAGGAAAGAGGATATCTCTGGAGACCCTTAGAAACCATTTCCCAGTGGTAAGATCTACTTGGGTTGTTTGTTCTTCTTCCCAGATGTGAGCTGCAGTCCTGGACGCTTTTATCACTTACGAGCTGGACTAGATGGAGGCCAGAGAGCGCATTGTAGGGACGAGCCTGTGTGGCTCTCCAGTGGGTAGGTACTGATTTATCCAGTCTCAGCTTCCATTTCTGGCTTTCAGAGCTGTGCTTTATAATAGGGGAGCTTGGAATGGACGTTTCAGGTCGGTTTTTCAAGCTTGTGGGATGCAGGTTTGGCCTCTGGTAGAGATGCAATGGCATGACGTGGGCATCTTGAGGCTGCAGCAGAAGGGTTATTCATGCCTTGGGATACAGTTTGGGCTGAGGTGTGGGTTTGGAGCGGCTCCATGGTAGCATGTGGTGGTTCCTTAAAGACATTTCACTTGGAGATTCACTTTTTCCAGCTGATTCACGTCCCCATTTCTCGCCATGGTGACAGTGAAGCTGGCTGAGGCTCTGCGTGATAACGCTCCTGTCCAGGCTAGAGGCTCCTAATGGGCTCTGAGCCCAGAGGGGCCAGGGACTGTACAAACACAGGTTGTTCCCTTGAGATTAAAACCCAGCTAGACAAGCTATTTGCAGTCTGTGGTCTGGCAGTGCTGAGTACACTGCTGTGCAAAGTGTTGGGCAAGCAGGTGAGACACAGGCAGCATCCATCCCAGCTCTCCTGGAGCGTTCATCCTGTTTGCTCACGGACCTCACTTCCATCCTGCTCCAAAATCACCATGTCGCCTTCCCTTTGCTCCCTGATACAGCCCCATTTTGTGCTCGGGGGAGATGGCAGCCTTTCTCACTGAAGACCTGCAGCACACCATGCTCTTTTTTTCCTCCCCTGTCTTTTTTTTTTTTTTTTCCCTCTCTCCTGGACACTTTACTTAGCTTCTTTCTTCCCTCTTATTTTCTCTACCATCAAATGAAAGCCATTCAGACCAAAACGGTTCAGTCTGCTCTTTGTGTCTGGAAAACAGAACACCAAAGACAGCTGGACCTACCCGAGATGGCCACGGCCGTGGCAACAGTGGCTCTTTGTTAGTGCTGTTGTCTCTGCCCCTATCTCCAGTGTCTGGGGCCCTGTCTCTTTAAAGCTTTAGTGTGCTGTGTCAAAGCCAACAGAGAGTTCAGCTTATTAATGGATTCGCTAGGTTAATATCCCAATAGTTTGGTGTGGTGTTTTTTTCTTTGTTGTTGTTTGTTTTTTTTTTTTCTTTCCACCAGCATAATTTAGAAAGAGGGGGAGGGGGAGAGAAAGATAACCCAGACCCATTTCTGGGGAGGAGGGCACGGCATGGCTCATTGCTTTGGAGAAATGGAGCTGGAATGGTTGGTGGGGCCATGAGAAGGTGGTGGCCCAGCCCTTTGCCTTCCTGTCTGTATGTACATCTCTCTCCATCTCCTTCTCCTGCGGGGTTCCCTGCATCAAAGCTTCTTCCAGTTCTTATGCTAATGAGGTGCATTAATGCTTAATGACTGTGAACAGGCTTGTTTAATTGCACCTATCTGAGCAGGAGGCACGTTGCTGTATAAGAGGGAACGACCATGTAAGCAGCTGCATGCCCTCCTGGACAGTCTTAATTACATGTAAAACTGATGTGATCTAAACCACCAGGCTGGTGATTAGTTTAGTGAGGCAGGTGGTACTTTGCAATTCAGTGCCTCAGAAACTCTAGAGCAAGTGAGATCAGATTCTTTCGTAGGCTATGGAGGATAAGGCAAGCCCTGATCATCCTTGAATTTGATGTTGGGTGGGGACAAGCACGGCATAGTAGATTAATTTAATTAATTTATTGCAGTTAGTTTGCAAAGACATTATCCGCCAGCGTCTGTGCAGAATACTGAGCAGTCCCATTAATGCAATGCTATTTTGCCTGTAAATCCTCTCCCCCCGCCCCTTACAGGAGGAATGAGCTGCGATGGTCTCAGCTTTCTGCAGCGTTATCTTGGGCTGGTTGAATGCAACTGATTGTCTGAACTACAAAGGGGCCCGGCTAATGCAAAGCCATCCCTATTGGCACCAGACCTAGATTAATGACTCTGCATGCATTGACTTGGCTCCAAACTGGATTTCCCTAAAGCAGCTCTCTGCTGTCTGCACTTCCATATCCTGTAGCTGGGCTGGGATTGTTGGGCTGGTGAGATCCAGGGAGCTGGGAGCCTGGGAGCTCCGAGTGGGAAGGCTGTGGATTAGGGGTGCACAGGTATGAAGGTACCTGTTATCACCAGCCATCTGCTGCTCATCACCCAGCTTCACTGCTTGGGGTTATTTGTTTTGCTTTTATTCACCAGAGGGAAGGTTTTTTTAAAAAGAAAACAAACAACCTTTATTAGAAATTGCTTTGGCAGGGGCATAAACCGAATCCAACAGGATTTTGGGGTCAGTTGTTCTCCCAGGATAGGCGTCTCCCAGCACACCACTGCCCAAGTGGATGCTCACACCTTGCCCATCCCCATACTGGACTCTTTGCTGTCCGCCCACTGGACCCTTCCCCATCCCCTCACTGGACCTTTCCCTGTTCCCTCACTGGATCCTTCACCGTCCCCCCACTGGATCATTCTCTGTCCCCACACTGGACTCTTCCACATTCACACACCAGACCCTCCCCCATTTCCACACTGGACCATCTCTGTCCCCTCACTGGATCCTTCATCATCCCCACAATGAACTCTTCCCTATCCTCACACCTGACCCTTTCCTGTCCCCACACTGGACTCTCATCAGGCCATTCCCCATCCCCACACCAGACCCTTCCCCACACTGGACCATTCCCCATCCCCACACCAGACCATTCCCCATCCCCTCACCAGACCTTTCCCCATACCCGCACTGGACTCTTCCCTTGGCTCATCTCCCTCGGGCTCTTCCTCCCTGTAGCCATCCCATGAACTCAGCTCTCTCCCCTCTCCCTGCCCTCCCAGGTCCCAGCCGAGGCTCTTCCTGACGTTACTCCCACAACAACCACTTCCTTCCCATCCTGGCACCCCAGCTCCACAACCGTCCCCGCTCAGTCCCGGCCCTTCGCTATCTCCCTGATACCCCTCTCCTGCTCCTCTCCTTCCAGTCACCACTGTTTATTTTTTAAAAGGACTAGGAGATTGTTTCTCCTGGAGCGAAGCCGATGGCGGAGCTGCTGGGTGGGGGTAACTCAGCGTCTCACTTGCACCACAGAAGTTTCCTCTTGGTGTCCACAACAGCTATGGGGTTTTGGGGTTAGAAACACAGCATGTGGGACATGTTTTTAGCCAACACTCCAGCACCAGTTCCCCCACGTGAAGCATCCCCACCATGTTTAGGCTCAGCAGGGGGGGAAGGCCTGGCCATGGCCGCCGCCTGCATGTGATAGGAAGGTGGCAGGGCAGGAGCTGGGGAAGAGGCAGGCGAGGTGTGTGGTGGGGATTTAAAGTTCTGTGGTATCTTCTTTGGTGTCTTTCTTCCAGTGAGCACATTTCAAGGTGGCAGAAGGCTCAGCCGTGGCGGGGGCAGCACCTGAGCAGAGGGGGCGGCAGAGGGGAGCACAAGATGGAGGCAGCTTTGAGGGGGAGAGCAGGGACCTGCCTGGACTTTGGTGGGAGCTCTCCCTCCATGCGAGCTAGCCCTGTTCCTAGGAGCCACAGCTGCCTGGATCCCCACAGGAGGAACAAGCAGCTCCACCACCATCTGCCCTCCCCTCGCCCACTCCATGCTGTCTGTTCCCCCATTGTCCCACCAAGATGTTTTGCTGCGCCAACATTTGGCCTTGCAATGGCCTCGAAGCAGATTTTGGGTGGAAAAGCAGACTTCTCACAAAAGCCACCTTGAGCACATCTCCATGGTGGTGGCACCAAGGCAGGCCCTGACCGTCGTGGTCTTGCCGCTGCCAGGGACTACCCGAGACCTCTCTGTGGTGACAGTGGCGTGGCCACCCTCAGTGCCATCTCTCTGAGTGGGACAAGCACCCTGAGACACATTGTCACTGTGAAATCAGGAGCGTTTTGCTCTCCTGAGAGATGCTGCAAAACCAGTGCCACGTCAGGGTGCATCCCCTGCGTGGGGGGCTCAGCCTTGCCTCGTCTGTGGGCGAAACACCCTCGCACTGAACCCCCAGCCTGAGCAAAACCTTTTTTTAGCACTCCCCTATTTGCCAAGCGTACTTCCTTTCTTTTGATTCTTACCACCTACATACAGTCTGACTGCAATGGTAAAAAAAAAAAGGGGGGGGGGGAAGAATTGCAACATTCAGTCGAAGGCTTTTCTGTCTAATGACGTTAAATTTATTAACCAAAACTCCAGCTGCACCAGGCTGGGATCTAATAATATTCAGGCTATGGAGACATCAAGTAGAAAGAAGCTTAAAGCCCTTTTTATTTCACAGTAAAACTGTCAGTAAATAACTGGATTGTCTTGAGACTGAGAAAATGGGGATTTATCTTCCTGAACATGAAAAGTGTGCTTATTTTTTTTTATCAGCTTCAAAAAGCCCCAGCAACCTTGATTTTCCTTCCACACCGTTCTCAGCAGCTCTGCCAAGCCCCAAAACCACACAAATCAAGAGACAGGCTCTAAAGATATTTTTAATTAAATTAATTCCTTTTCCTTCCTTCCCCATTTCTCCCTTGTCCCCTCCTCCATCCTCTCTTTCTCTCTCCCTGTGTCCCCAGCTAATGACTTCTAAGCACTGTGACATTTCAGCACTGGCTGTCACTAACACCACACCTCCGTGCTGGTTATAAATTGGGCACAGAGACATAAAATTCCCCTCAGAAGGTCCCCGTTTGATGATATTCTCCGAGGTAAATCTCCAATAGCTCCCTGTTTTCTTTAATAACGCTAATAGGCATAGATTAATTAAACTGTTATATTACTTCCTTCTTTCTACCAGCACCAGTTAGAAATCTTATTACCTGCTCCTCTCTGCTTGCCTTTTCCCCAAGGTGGTTATATTCCAACCAGTTACCAAGGTTTCTCAGAGCCTGTAGCACAAGGTGAAACGGCAGACAGCATCTCCATGAGGCTGGATCCTGCTCCCAGCCCTTGGCTCCCAAACCCCACCGACCTCAGCAGAGCCCGGGCGGGCGTAACCAGGGTCAGGATTAAGCCCGGGTTTGTCTGAGGAGGTTCTGTCTTGAAAGCAACAGCAGGGCTATTGTTGAGTCTGGATGCCCTCTCTAAAAGGGACCACAGCTGTAGGAAAGGGAATTGTATACATCCATCAACTCCTCCAGGGCCTCAGGATGTATTAGTTAAGATTGCGGGATAGCATGTCTCGGCTCCACTGAAGGGCTCCTTTGAATGACATGTTGGATATACTGTTGCACATCTGGCCACTGTATTATTGAATTGCTCTACGGTTGCATTTTCCAGACCGCGGGAATGTGTTGGTTCAGGAGTGTAGGGGGTGGAAAGGATGAAGGGGACAACATGTGGGAAAATTAGAGGGATGCATCCCGCAGGGTGGGGTGGGTTTGGATGGAGCCGCGTGGTGGAGGCAGGGAGGGAGCAGGGAAGGGGGGGAGCGAGGCAATGCTTTCACACAAAATGCCGTGTTGCCATTTGAAATCCACTCCAGAGCTTCCTGCTCTAATTAAATTTGTCACCATCGTTACTATAATGCCTGCCATTCCTCCGGTGCTTTTTGTTCTCTGGGATCCCAAAACATGACAGAGGCGAGGGCAGATCCTCTGTGTTTTCTCTGCAGGAGCTTTTTCAGAGCAAAGCAGGGAAAATGCAGTTGCAGGAGCTGCTTGGGGTGGGAATGCAGCCACTCCTGGTTTGGGGACACTGGAGTGAGGGACACTAAGTCTGAGGAGTCTGGGCAGCTCTTGATGGCCTTTTCCAACCTTAATGATTCTATAAGGTGTCTCCTGGGACTGCTAATTTGCAGGAGCTTGGGTGAGTGCCCTGGGAAGGCCTGTTGAGCCCAGGAGCCTTTCTTGGGTTCTCACTTGGCTCATCCTGTTCTTGGCCCCTTTGGACCCGCACGGAGGCCAGTGTCCCCACAGCCACCTATGCTCATGACACCACATATACCTACTGGCCACTGCCAGCCTGCCATGAGATTCCTGGTATGGCTGCTGTGTGCCACACTGGGGCAGGAGGAATTCACTAATTACTCGCAGCTCTTAATATGGCCCCTGAACACTGCCAGAGTGGCGTGAAGGGCTCCAAGCAGGAGACACAACCTGCTCCATCGTGTCTTCTGTGTCAGCTTGCAGCGAACTGAATGCAAAAAGGCTGTCTGAGCTGAAAACAGCAGAGCCCTTGGAAATTTAAAGGTGCAGAGCACAGAAAACAAAGGCGTTTGTGCTGCTGAATATTCATCCTGGCGTCTGATCCTGCCAGGAGCAAAGCCTGCACAGCTCCTGTGAAAGCTGATGGGAGGAAACCTGGGTCTCAACCTCATCTTGGGCTCCAGCCCAAATCTGAGGGGGGAGAGCAAATTAGTCCTTAATGCACATATATCTTAGACTAAAACCTGATAAGGGAACTCTCCTATGTTAATTTACCTGAGTTATTTACTATACTGATTGCTGAAGGTACTCTGATTAGTGCATGAAATATTTCTATACCTTCGGTCTGATTAACCCATATCTGCAAAATAAATATTTGTCTCATTATAGTTATACGATCGTGCAATCAAAGACCCTATCATAATGGGAAAGGGAGAGAGTATCCGTGTGGAAAAGGCAGGGAATGGCGACACAGAACAAGCAGGTTGGAGAGCAGGGAGATGAAGGGCAGGGGCATGGCTGCAGGGGGAGGCTCAGTGGTCCCAGCCTCTGGCTGGGGGGATTGAAATGCCAGGGAGGGCACAATTCTCCTCCCGTTTCACCGGTGCTAATTGGGACTAATTCCGTTTGACTCGGCAGCGTTGCGCCAGTCCCAGCGAGAGGAGGGTCAGACCTTGGGAATCACAGGGGTGAGTCCCAGCAGGCTCCCAGCCTCCAGCTTTTTTGAAACAGAAGCAGGGAGTTCCCGGCAGCGCGGTGCGTGTGCCAGTCTCCCAGACGAGCTCTTAAAATAGCCCAGCGCACCAGGCTGTGGCACCGGGGGAGAGCGCAGAGGATGAAGTGTTCCGTCTTCCTGGCCCAGATCCGGGGAGAGGAGGGGTTGGCAGCTCCCTGCCCAAGGCAAAGGTGGCTTACAGTGCCATTTGGGGACGAGGGCAGTTGTTACCCTTCGACCAGGTGGCAGGGAGCAAAGGAGTCACCATCCAGCAATGCCGGCTCTGTTTGAGCATGCTGGACATCCTCCTTCAGCGATGGGAGCTGTAAGTCATCTGGAGGAGAGGATCCCCCCTCTGCTGTTACAGGGCTGTTTTGCATATGCTCCGTTAGGAAAAGAGGAGTTTTATTGTGGCTGTACAGAAGAGCTAAGTCAAGAGGTTGCTTTATGGCTGGTGGATCCCAGCGTGGAGAGGCAGGCGTCCCAGATGCAGCATATAGCAAAGCCTGGCAGCAGTGTAGAGCACTGCTGCAGCGCAGAGCAGGGCTCAGAGAATGAGCTGAAGTAATTTTTCTTCTAAGGGCAGGGGGTAGTGGGGAGGAAATATGAAGGCAGCCCTGTTGCTAAGGAAATCTGCTCTTTGTACGGTCGTACATTTAGGTAATGCTAATGAAAGGCCATATAGTAGCGAGGTGCGGATGTCAGCACTGTGCACTCCTGGATATTTGATTAGCATTTCTTTGACTTTGCCTCCTCTAACAGAAATACCTGAGTACATGGATATTAGGAAAACAAAATCCCCCTTCTCCTCTGCCAAGAGCCCGGTGTTACACAGAGAAACAAAAAGCCTTACCAAAATATGACACTCCATAATGAATGTGTTTTTTTCCCCCCGCACACACACTCTGGAGAGGATGAGAGCAAACATGTGATGAGAACAGAAATAGTCACATCACTTAATGCATTGCTGGACGTTACCCAGCCGGCACAGCGATGAACCTGGCGTGAGACCCAAGAGCAGCAAACCAGCATAGCATCCCATTTAATGGCTGATGGCCCACAGATGTTTTAAACCTCGAGACTGCATCTCTCAGGTTTCCCTTTCAACTCGAGCATCAGCAGGCAGCTTTTGGAAGCAAAGGCTGTGGATGCTCTATCCAGGGACCCAGCACATCTTTGGATTGGCTGGTATGTGTGTGTGTGTGTGTGTGTGTGTGTGTGTGTGGCATCTGAGCCCAGATCTGGTGATCTGGCTTCGGAAGCAGGAGAGGACCCACACTGCTGCTACAGAGCACGAGCACCGTGTCCTGCTCTCAAGCGTTGCTGGAAGAATGAGTCAGCCTTTTTCCTTCTCCTGGGGGTCGAGTGGCTGCCCCTGTTTGAGTGTCACTAATGAAAGCACCCAGGAATGGAAGAGCTCTGTGCTTGCATGGTGTGCTTGCAACAGTCTTAAAGACCAGCTGCTCTGCGTGAGACTTCCAGAGAGAGAGAGTGCTTGAATGAAGCCCTTATATCTCTCTCTCTTTTTCTTTTTTTTTTTTTTTTTTTTTTTTTTTTTGCCACACAGTGCAGCGTGGGTTCTATTCCTCCTTGCCTTTTGCTCTTGCTCCCTGGGGCAGCCCGCTGTGTCTCAGAGGCATGAGGAGTGAGCCCTCCCGGGAGTCCTCCAGCTCCTGTGAGGAATGGCCCCGCAGGGAATAAATCCAGCAGCGCGGCCGAGGTGGCAGAGATATCTGTGAGTGTCTCTCCTCGATGACAGCAGCGCCTGGGATGGAGATTTGGAGGTTTGCACGCCTTCACTCCATCCCTGCCAGCACCTGCCCCTCCCTTTCGCCGTTGTGCAACATCCCAAGGGCAATTACAGCAACGCTTACGTGGAGGAGTGATATTGGGAAAGTATTTAGTCATTTTAACTGTTCTGCTGGTGGCTCCCCTCCCTTAAGGTGGTTCCTATTTATTCTTTTCCCTCTCCCAGCAATTCGTGGCAACTCACAACTATACCCTGTGGCCCAGCAGCCCTTTTTGGTGCGTCCTTGGGTACTGAGGGCTCCTCTTGGCAAGGAGGAGTGGAAAAGCCACATTCCCATCCGGTAATACTTTTCCTTTCCTTTCCTCATCCCTCCTCTGCTTACTACAGTGATTTGAAAGCTTCCGCCCCTTGACAGTGATGCAGGAGGTGAGGTGGGGGAGATGATTTTGTAAGCAAAAGTAAGAGGCAAGTGTCTGAGGGGCTTCTCCTGCTCTCAGAGGCTTCTGGACGCTTCTGTGTCTCCATCCCTGGAGTGATTTTCCCTGGGCCCAGTGTAAACAAGGCAATCCATTACAGCAGTTTGAGCGTTACTCCACAAACACGCTGCTGGTCCCTGCCCCCACCACGGGCTCCCTCTGCTCCTGCTCTTCCTGTGCTGTGCTGGGAGCCTTGGTGTGGCACTGGGGTTATCCAGATGCTCATCCACGTGTGGGAGTGACCTCCGAGCATCCGAGGGTGACCGCGGCTCCAGCAGGAACTGGAGTTGAGCCTGAACAGCCCCACTGCTCGTTCTGCAAAACTGGGGAGTGTTCAGGGGAGTTTAGGGATGCGCTGCCAGGGAGGGACGTGGAAGAGTCATGGATATTGTTTATCCTAACAAGAGAGTGAAAAGAAGAGCCTGCGGTAAAAGGAGATAAGCTCACATGCGCACAAGAGCAACACTAAAAAATACATGATTAAGGTTACAAAGTCAGGCACGGAGCGTGTAAGAAATCCTGGAATTAAGGACATCTGAGCAGCTTATGGCCATGGAATGCCATGCATTCATTAGGGGACAGCCTTAACTCTGTTCTCAAGGTGTTTCCTCTGCAGTGTCTCTGCCTCAGGGAGTGTGTGGGATGGATGGAGCTTGGTTAAAAGCAGCTCAGTGTCCAGTTTGTGACTGTCCCCCAGTATTCTATCTGCAGCCCCAGTGCTTCCTTCACTGAGCATTGTGCAACTGCTTCTTGGAGGTTGAAATTGTTCCTCCTGGACTTTCTAAAATGTTAAGCCTGCTCTTGCCTGTGTCCTCTTCCCTCTGTCCCACCTCCATGCTGCCTGGTGGCTGGCAAGGGGGAATAGCAGGATCTCCCCTGCCAATAAACCCTTTTGTGGAGGTCTGGCTTTGCCCGGGGACCCTGGAGCAGGAGGGAATACACTGTGCAGCACCAGGAGGGCTGATGCAAGTGCAGCCCACATGCTTCACACTGCCAGCATTTGATTTTCCATCTGTTTTTTGTTTTGGTTCAGTTAAAGGCAGAGAGGAGAGGTGGGTTTTGGTGTGAACCTCCTGTCTGTCTGCATGCAGTGTGTGGGACAAAGGCATCTCAGCACGGAAAGCCCCAGAAGCACCCCAAGGAGTGGGCTGGGGGACTTAGAAGACACCGTTTCTCCTGAAGCTGTGGGAAAAGTGTATATTTAGGACAAGCAGCCTTGCAGCCTCCTATATGCATTCACTGTCTGAGAGCCGAGCCAGCCAGAGTCTGGAAGGGACAGATGGAGGAATTAAGGACATCTCAGCTGGGCAGCAGGACCAAGGGATGCTTGCAGGGGAGCTGGCTCCCACACCTGAACCACTTTGGAGACAAGGCTGGGAGTTACCAGAGCTTTTCTTAGCAAGAGAGCCCTCCACCGGAATAATCTGTTGTGGACATAAAAGGAGATCTGGAGAGGGAATATTTTCACTCTGGAAGCTGCTAAGGAACTTGCATTTAGCTGCTAGCAATCTGTTTCAAACTGGGTTCCTGTCCCAGGAAAGAGAAAGCAGCACAGTCTTGCTGTGTGGACCGACTGTAAATTCTTTCTGGGGAAAAACAATGTGCTCTCAGTGAAAACTTCCCAGAAGTCCAGGACATGGGTATTTTATGTCAGCCCTTTGGAGAGAGCAGCTAAGGAAACTAGTCAAGGAGATCCCCTGACTTATATTTACTGGCAAGTTAGTGGAGTGGCTGGAGAAGGACAGAAATGCTGCCACCCTCACCAAGATGGGCAGGTCATGGTGACACATGTGTGACCCAAGGAAAGCATTCCTGAGAGAAGAGATTTGAGAGGAGTATGTCTAGCAGAGCACAAAACTTAAAAAGCCGTGGTGAAACTTTGCATTTAGGTGCCTGCAGCAGCAGCCTGGGGAGCTTTCCAGGAGGACCGATACATTTCCTGCCTCACAGCATTTGCTTAGAAAGAATTCATAAATATATCCACCACTACTAACCATCCTTTTCTGCTGGGAATGCTATTAGCAGTTAAATTCAGTGTTTTACATATAAAGAGCACCGAGACTTAATTCTGTGCAATGCTTTCCTCAAAATCTTTGTAGGATAGACAGCTCCAAGTTGGATTTGGGCTGAGTTACAGCGAGGTGTTGGGAAGCAGGGATTGTATCAGTGCACGAGGTGTGATGGCAGCACCCAGGAGGTGCACGTGGTGCAAGATGAGATGTCATGAAGGATGGGGTGTGTGACCCTGAGAGGGACCTGTCAGACCTGTGAGTCGCTGCACATGGAAGTAGCTTTCATCAAACATGTACAAATGACACTCACTGGGAGACCAAAAATGGACGGGTTTTCCTGGATGTGTCAAGAATCCTAGAACCACAGAATGGTTTGGGTTGGAAGGGACCTTAAAGCCTGTCTCATTCCATCCCCTTGCCATGGGCAGGGACACCTTCCACTATCCCAGGTTACTCCAAACACCATCCAACCTGGCCTTGGACACTTCCAGGGATCCAGGGGCAACCAAAGCTTCTCTGAGCAACCTGTGCCAGGGCCTCACCACCCTCACAGGGAAGAATTTCTTCCTAATATCTAATCTAACCCTGCCCTCTGGCAGTTAAGAAGCACATCCCTGACTCTAATTATCCCATCACATTGCAAATCCCTGCTGCAGCACCGGGGGCTGTGTGAGATGTTCAGCCTTTTGGATAGGGAGGGAGATTCCCTCAGCTGCTTTCATAGCAGGAGCTGGACTTTCCCAGCCAAGGTGGTACTCCTGCTGAAAGGAGCCTGGAGCAAAGGTCCCCGTGGAGCTGCTTGTTTGGAACGGAGATGCAGTCTCATGCTCTGGTCTGCGGAGGAGTTACCAAACACAGGGAATTAGGATGGGATTTCAGTGGAAGCAGATTATCCCGTTTCTCTCTGAGCACATTTCTGCCTCTGAATCAGCACATGACAGGCAGGGCAGCTGGAGCAGCCAGCGGGGCATATCCCATGCATGCCAGAGGGGACTGAGCCCAGCACCAGGGAGGGTTCCCTGTGTTCCCAGCATGGCTGGAGCAGGAGCTGGGATGGAGGGGGAGCAGACGGCGGGCACGGAGCTGTGGTGCTGGATGGGCGGCACAAAGCGCTGTCAGAACAGCAGGGACTCGCACTGGCGACGGCTGCAAATGGAGATGGAAAGAGCTGGAAAGGAAAGGACTCGACACAGCTGGTCCCCTTCGGCTTTGATCTTGAAAGCAGAGGGGTGTTGGCCACAGAGCAGGAGAGGGGAAGAAGGGGGATGACTCATAAAAATATTGGTGTTTCCATGAAGATGCTGCTACCTGAGGACAGGAAGGAGGAGGAACCTTCACTGCAAATGTGGAGGGAGCTGGAAGAAAAAGTCCCCCTTGTGTAGAAATTTCCAGCCTGCTTAGGAGCACGGAGCTTTTTGCTCTGGAGCCAGCGGGTTGGCTGTTTGCTGGGAATTGCTGGTTTTGTGCAGAGCAGAAGGTGGTTTGTGTGCTTGTTGCTTCAGGGCAAGAAAAAAAAAGAAAAATAAAGGAAGAGCTGGTTTTCTTGGAGGCCTGTGTGGTGAAGATGTATTTGGAAGAGGAAAGAGAGCTCTCCTTCCTGCTCCTGAGTGTGGGGTCAAGGGGGATGATCCAACCCCACATAGCTGGGGAGAAGTCAGACACTCCCCAGGATCTTCTGTCAGTGACTCTGGCCACGGGAGGGCCGAGGTTTGATCTCTCTGCCCACCACAGGGGTTGTGCTGGGGAGAAGGTTGTAGTTTACTCGCAGGGACATAGATTTACTCCATGTACCCATCCCTTCCACTCACGAGTGACAGAGGTGGCTTGTCCAGCCCAGGAGGACACGAGAAGGATGGATGGACACAGGTGATGCCAGCTCTGTACCCAAGCAAGCTCAAACTTTCTCTCTCTGCCCCTCCGTGAGCCCTTGGGGGATTTCAGTTCACAGAAGCCATACATGCAGCATCGGACCAACTCTAATTTTTGTCCTGGAGGCAAAAATCACTGGAAATAACGCTTCATCACTCTGAAGGTCCTGACACCACCCTTAACCACCACATCACAAACCTCCTGTCGCAATTGTGATCTGCGTATGTGTCAAATCTTGCCTCGCAGATAAAAGCTGCTCCGCAGGCACCTTTTGTACTAAAATACGGAGCCTTTAAAATGTGAAAGAAACAACAAAATGTAGGACGCCACACAAAGCTGACCCACTGGGGACTGGGGGGGGTGAAAAACCCGCAAAAAGGAGGGCTTGACATACAAAAATTGTTTTGTTAACAAAGCATCATTGTTCCACTCTGAATCGGTTTGACTGGAGTGGTAGAAACACCCCATCTGGAGACAGATGGAGAGTTTTCTGGCTAAAGAGACGGCAGGAGGAGGGCCGGCTGACAACCCAGCAGATAGCATTGTCTGCTGCTACCTTGGCAATGGAGAGGAGAAAGGGCGGGTGGCAGATTAGGAGTCCCCTGTGCCACCCGCCCGGCACACCAGATCCTTCTGCACAGGGAGGTGTGCACCCAGGTTGGCTGCTTACACCTTGGGATAATCCTCCCTCTTTTCTTTTGGGGCTAGTTAGGTGTTTGTGGGGACCAGCTAGGTGTCTGGGGAGGCTGCAAGCCACCGAGTTCCTCTCTGAGGTGTTCTTGGTGAGATGGTCACACTCCACTTGTGTGCTTGGTGTGGTGTGGGTTTAGCAGCACTGGGGGACTAAAGTGCAAATGTCATTCCAGAGAGAGCGTGGAGGGCTTGCTCCTGCTCTTGCATGGGTTTTGCCACTAACTTCTAGGAGAGCAGGGTTTGGGCTACTTGGACGATGCTGAGTGGAAACCAATGTGGTAAGAGCTGTAGGGAATGAAATTGGTGGGAACAGCAAGAGTTGAAGCATTGCCAAAACGCCCAGGGATGGGTCATGTGTGGGGTGCTCTGGTTGACCCAGCAGGCCTGCAGGATGCCTGAGGGTTCATGGAATTGCCCTGGTCACTTTGCTGATGTTGGGAGTGAGTGGGGGAAAAAAAATCTGTGTTGAATGCCCAGGGCCTTTGAGCTACAGGCTAAACGTGAGGTGTTTTATGGCATCAGGTTCTGCTGGCACATGGTGTCTGCTCTGCTCCTGAGAGCTCACCATCGGCCCCTGATCCCTCTGCTGCCTTCCATGCCTGATGGGAAACTCCAGGGTGGGTAATGCTCCTGCCAGAGCTTTGAGGGATCGTATCCTGCCCACCCTATCTGAATTCCTGATGACTTGCTAATTGCTTGACACACTCTACTTGCAATGCAGGAGACAGGCTCACGTCATCCTCTGTGGTTTGCCAGGGGAGAGTGTGAACCTCTTTTTGACTTGCCTTGAAATAGATGAAAAAGAATAGAGCTCGATATGATTAATGTGAAAACTTCAGCTTGGTTTCCTGCCTTGGCATCTGGGCTTTGGTCTTCTTAGTATCACCATGCCTTGTTTTTTGAGGATTGGCTGCACGTGGGAGCATTTGATGGTGCTGGCTGTGCTGTGGTGGTCTGGGGGCTCCTTCACAAGGTCTGTCCATAATCCCCAGCTCCTGGAGACATTCCAGGTTTGTGCAGCAGTCACTGAAGGATTCAGGTGGTTGCCTCGAGGCACTGCTGAGATAATACCTCAAGGGGCTCCTATTCAAACCCACTAGGGCCTTTACAATTGCATGGTATGTAATTGCATGTATCTATTCAGATACACCATGGCTTTTCGGGGAGCCAGATGAGCAGCCCAGCTTGGCTACTGGCTGTGGGCAGGTGGTTGCCTATGCAGAGTGGACCAGCATGGCTTTGATACACCCTGTGAAAAACTGTGGAATGATTAAAGTAAAAGGTCTTTGAGCCTCAGGGCTGCAGATGCAGCAGCGTGGTGGTGGAAAAGGGTGTCCTGATGCCCTGGTGTCCCTAGACACATCCAGAGTGTTCCCATGGGCTTGCAGATCTGGATTCAATTTTGGCTTCCCTGCCTGGCTTACTGGCTTTGTCTTCTGCATGCCCTGCTCTGGGATGGATCCCACCTGATCCGAGCAGTGCTGAGCTGGTCCAGAGGGATGTGGCTCAGGGAGGAGTGTGAGGTTGACAGGAGAGTCTGTGTCACATCCTGCTGTTCAGTGCACGGGGTCCCCATGTGTTTGCATCCGATGTGGCACTACAGGTGACTTTGGGATGAAGTGGCCTCAGGGGGAAGAAGTGAATGGGGTCGCAGAATGCAAGATGGAGTAGAACAGGATGGATCTGTTCACCTGAGCTGTTCTACAGTTTGTTGTGGTTGTCCCAGAGGGAAAGGACCTGCACTTGGGAGAAGCAAAATGCTTGGACAGCCATCCCCTGCTTTTGCAGCAGCCATTTGCCTGCCCTGAGCTGCTGGGGACACCGTTCCTACAGCCTGCTCCAAAAAAACCCATCCTTTTGCTGTCTCGAATTTCAGCCCTGCTGCTGCACCAGCTGCACCGTGCTGGCAGGAGAGGAGAGGAGAGGAGAGGAGAGGAGAGGAGAGGAGAGGAGAGGAGAGGAGAGGAGAGGAGAGGAGAGGAGAGGAGAGGAGAGGAGAGGAGAGGAGAGGAGAGGAGAGGAGAGGAGAGGAGAGGAGAGGAGAGGAGAGGAGAGGAGAGGAGAGGAGAGGAGAGGAGAGGAGAGGAGAGGAGAGGAGAGGAGAGGAGAGGATGGGCGAGCAGCTCGGCTCGTGCCTGCTGCTGTCACAGGCAGCGCCCTTGGCGTGGCGCTGGATGCCAGGAGCCAGCCGGGGCACGGACCCCGCCGCCGGGCACTGCCTGCCCTGGGAGGAGGAGACGGGGTCTGGATTGCCGGTGATGCATCAAAGCATCCAAGAGTGAGGTCTGACACATGCCTGCCGGCAGGTCAGGGTGCTGTTCTCTTTGCCCTACCGCTTGGAAAACAGAGTGCTTCCCTGGGGAAGTGCCATCCACCCCATCCCGCTGTCCTGGCATCTCGCTGCGTGGCGCAGCGTGAAATCTTTCACCTTGCTTTTTTCCCCTGTGCAGGAAGGGGAGGCAAATTCGCATGCGAGCTCTCCCGGGAAGCGGGAGGGGATGGATTCACCTTGCTGAGAGGCGAGTGAGTCAGTGGGAAAGAGGTGCTGGAATAAGCGCAGAGCGGATTAACCTGCAGCGGCTCCGCTGTCGCCAGTCCCCGGTGTGGAGGGAAGGCGCCCGGGGAGGTCGGGTGCGTTCGGGCGGCATTGTGCTGCTCTCTCTGCCTCCCAAAACGCCTCCTGCGCCGGGCTCTGTGAATCAGCATTTCTGCAGTCGGAACGAGACAGCGGGGAAAGGCAGGAGGATGTCAGGGCACGGGGAGCCTGGCGGGGAGGAGGATGGGGGGGAACCTCATTAAAAAGGGGCAGCCCGTGAGTTGGGGGTGGTCTCATGCCGCGGCTCTGCAATCTGCTCCCTCCAGGTTTTTTGCTCATTACCGTCGTACACCCCTCGTGCCCGGTGCTGAGGTAAACAAGCGCTGGGAGCGATGCCTCTCCCCTTCCCACCAGTCGCCTCCCCGCCGCCGGCGACAGGGGAATGTGACAAGCTGGCACTGGGGGAAGGCATGAAAGCGATGTGATCCGCCGCAGCTCCTGTGCCGAGAACCTGGGGAGATCCAGTTACAGCAGCGGGGTTAGAACAAAAGAGATTTGCCTCCGGGATCAATTCCTCTCCATTTTTCCGGGCTGTGCACGTGTGTGTGCGTGGAACGGGTTCTGTCGCACCGGCAGCCCGGGGCCCGGCTGAGCACCAGGGCTCTGACGCTCCAGAATTCTTTTTCCCAAAACAGGGAGGGCAGGGTAATCCCCTGGGACAGGCCTAGAAATAGCAAGGCCAGGCCAGGCTTTGCAATGCTTGGAAATCAGGAGCCAAGCTGGGCAGCTGGTGGTTGCTGGAGCTCCAGCCTTTGCTCTGCCAAGGGCTGAGCTCTGGGTTGGGATGTGAGACCACCCCTGATTTAAACCCAAGGCATTTCCAGGTGATGCCTCCTCCCCTCCATCACAAGGCTGGCCAGCAAGCAAAACCCCAATCTCTCAAAAGCCTTTTCTGCCCCATAATGGCTTTGCCATCACCTCTTTATCCGAGATGCCTTTAACCCTGGGCCCTGGTGGGGCTGGGGGAATCATGAGCCTTTCACGTGTGCTGCAGAACCGGCTCAAGGAATCAGCAGGATCCTGCACCCTGGGATGCTTGTCACTCGTTTGAGGGGGGGGGGGAGGGGGTCGGGTGGCTTATTTAGGGGTGGGTTTTTTTTGGCATATTGCCTTCTCCCAAATGCCGCTGGGGATGAGCCATGGAGTGCACAGATGTGCATCCCGAGCATACCACAACAAGGTTCCTGATTTAAGGACTGTGATTAACCTCTTTCCGACAGTTGCTAACCAGGTGCAGGATTGTAAGGGGAAGAGGAGAAAGCTCAGTGAAAACAGCCACTTTTCCTCCATCACCTGGAAATGCACACGGATGCCATTTTCTGTCTGGAAATCAGGCAGATTTTAGGATTTATAATGGGTGCAGGGACACCCTGTTTGTGTCAGTACTGACCTGCAGCTGCTCCCTGGAGCCTCCTCCTGCTTGGGATCCCACAAACAAGGCATCGGTGGAGTGGGAATCCAGCACAGGGCATGCTGGTGTGTGGGATCATGGGCTACTTGGGGCTATGCATGCAGGATTGCTAATAGGGAACTGGGCAGAAAATCACCCTGCATTTGCCCACTCCAGGTTTTCCTGGGATCTTGCTCTTTGAAAAGCTGGGCATCCAGAGGAGAAGTGGTATTTCACAGTTAGGCATGAAAAGGGGAATGATTGCAGCTTGTGTTTTGCAGGCAAGAGTTAAACCTAGGAGCTGCCAAAGTTGCTCATTTTCAGGAAATCTGGTATCCGTGGGATTCAGGGCTCCTCTGGCCAGGACTACAAAAGCTGGAGAGGGACTCTTTCCAAGGGCATGGAGTGACAGGACAAGGGGGAATGGCTTCACATCGACAATGGGCAGGGATAGACTGGAAACTAGGAAGAAATTCCTTCCTGTGAGAGTGGTGAGGCCATGGCACAGAGAAGCTGTGAATGCCCCATCCCTTGAAGTGTCCAAGGCCAGGTTAGAAGGGGCTTGAAGCAACCTGGGATAATGGAAGGGGTTCCTGCCCATGGCAGGGTGTTGGAATGAGACAGGCTTTAAGGTCCCTTCCAACCCAAACCATTCTGGGATTCCATGACTGCCACTGGCCTCCCAGGTTTGGGTTTCATGTGTATCACTCACAAATGCTGTATCTCATCCCAAATAACCCTCTGGCATCATGGTGGGTTTCAGATCAGTTTCAGAGTTCCCTGTGGGCTGGTCAAGTGCTGTGGTGTGTATTCATGGATCACCTTCTGCACTTTGTTTTTTGGAGAGCCACACTCTTAGTGCTTTTCCAGACCCTGGCTGGATGGTTTTAGGACCTCCTCACTGTACCTCCTCCCCTTTCCAGCTCCCTATCTTCTTAGGTTTCTATCTTCCCAGTGTTTCATACTGGGGCTCCAAACACTTTGCAGAGTCAAGAGCTGTTCCTTGAGGGAGCAGCTGGGAGAGAGAAGGATGAGGGCCTGGGCAAGAGGGCACCCCCTAAAGTGGGTGAGTAGAATATAGGTTTGGAAAACTAGAAGAGACAGAAAAATTTATTAAAAACACTTAATAGCTGCTCCAACGAAGGATTTAACCTGAGACCAAAGCCTTAGGGAGGGAGGAAATGAAGTGGCATATATTTGTTATTTTATTGCTTAATATTTTTATTTTTTTTTAATATGATATGCTAAATGCAAATAAGCATTTCTACCAAGCAGGAGAGGGAGGGGATGTAAGACATGCCGGGAAAAGTGAGTGGGATCTAGGTTTTGCATCGTTCGCTGAATTACTGGCAGGTCTTTTGTAACATCTGTTAAAAATAAAACAAACATTCATTTCCATTTCTCGCTGCCTGAGATGGCTCCTGCAAAAAAATTTCAACCTGTCCAGGAATTTGTCTTGAAAGTTGCCCTCCCTCTCCTCACGCCTCCTCTTCTCCAGGGGAGATTTCCTTCCTGGACTTCCCAGGGGCTCCATTAGCCCCACATTAAAGCCTTTCTACTTTGCTCTAAAACTCTCCATCGAAGTAAAAGGAATTCTAATAAACCACTGGGAAGACTCTGCTATTCACTCTTTCCATGGAAACACGGCGCTGCCTCGGAGCAGAGCTCCTCTCGATGGAGCCTGGGTCACGGCAGGAGGAGACCAAGGAGGGATGCAGAGATGGTTTCCATTATAAGAGACCTTTTGAGAGAAATAATCACTGCTCTCCCACCAAGGAAAGCCTCTGAGATGTCAGGGGGCCTCAGCACGGCGTGGGAGAGGGGCTGGGCTCGGAGGGGGTGGTGGTGGGAAGTGGGATGTGATGGGCGCTGAGAAACTCATTAAAACATCTGATTAGTGGAAATTAAGACACCCAGGACTGATTCCTTCCTCCCAGTGGGAGGGATGAGTCCAGGAGGGTGGATGGACCCTGCAGGAAGAGGCTACACAAAGGGGCTCAAGGCTGGGGACGTGGGGTACAGGGAGGGCACAGGGTCACAGGAGGACAGTGGGGGCTCCACGCCCAAGGCTGTGCTGCATGGACCAAACATCACACCACAAAAATACATTTTTCAAGGCCAAAAAAACTCTGTTTGCTGTGGGAGGGGATTTCTGGCTGTTCCCTGGGTTCCCAGACGGGAGCTGGACAAGGAGTTCAGTAGATGGATCCCTACCTAAAGCCACTGTGATATAATTAATTTCCAGCCTCCTCGCAGGCACGGTCATCCCAAGTGTTACTGTTCTGACACCACGCTGCAAGATGAAGGATTTTATTTTATTTTATTTTAAGCGTGAGGAAGCTTGTTAGAAATAGCCCGAAGGGCAAAGTTAGGAAATGAAAATCCATCGGATCCACTCGGAGCAGATGCATGGAGCTTGATGAGAGCTGGGGCAGGGCTGCTGCTCCCTGCCTGCCAGGAGCCAGCACACGTGGGGTTTGTGGAACCCGGGCCAGGGGAAGAAAACAACCCATTGGGGTGGCTGGGAGTGGGGCTGAGAGAGAAAATCTGCCAGGAAGAGGGATGAAAGAAAGATGAATGAGAAAGTGCCAGCTTAGAGCATCCCGTGTAGGTACTGGGGAGGTCATTGGACTCTGGGAATCAAGTCAGTGCTGGATGAAAGGGGAGGCTGGTGGGGAAAAGCTCAGTTTTCTCAGAGTGCCTTATCATTTAGGTCCGAGTGGTGAGACACCCAGGGAGCCAAGAGTGCCTTTGTTTTAGCAGCTCCAGAAATAACATTGCTATGAGTCATTATTTTTTTGCTTCTCTGGGGCAGGAGGTGTGGGGTTATGTCCAGGGAAGCCTCTGACTTTGATCAGCAAGGTGAGCCTGCAGGGAAGATGGGAAGAGGCTTTTTGATGCTGGTCATGCTGGTTTGTGGTAACTCAGGGTGAGATCTGCTACAGGATGCTCTGGATCTGGATTTTATCAAGGGGATGGAAACTTTTCCATCTGCACAACTGAGCAGCAGCAGCATCCTCTATGAGCTTGGAGGTTTTAATGAGTAAAGTTAATTGGTGTTATAGGTGGTGGTCTCCCACCCAGGCAGTGGTTGGGCTTAGATAGACATGACCGTGTCATGCAAACAGAGGTGATGTGGGTGTTGACACCTCAGAAATGCTGAGAAGTCATGAAATCAGCCTTTTTGAACCCGTAAATCGTAGGCACAGAACTGTGAAGGTTCCAGAAAAATAGCAGTGTTTAATAACCAAATGGTTTGGTGGTGATTTAATTTGCATATGGAGCTCTCTGGGGCTTGTGGTTTCAACCTTTCTCCCCACCATGGTGAGGTCAGGGTTGGAGGAGGGCAGGGTTGAAGTCTTCTTGAAATCACAGGACTCCTGGAGGTGGGGATTTCAAACATACCAGAGCTGGGGAATAACATGGACAGACCAGATTGTTGAATTTATTGGATTGTAGTGTAAAAATAACAAATCCTTTAGTCTTCTGTCAATCCCAGAGGAGAAGCTGGGGGTGACGTCCTTTGGGTCCATCCCACCTTGGCTTTACAAGGGTGGCAGACACGGCTTGTGAAGCCAAACAGTGCCAGGCCACTTCCTGTGTGAAGGGCAGGGCAGATTGGTGATTACAGGGAATAACACCAAGTCCCTGGAGAGCCATGAGGTCCCTGCTTGATTTACCATCCTGCAGAGAGCCATGTGTGAAGCTGGAGGTGGCTGGGAGCATATTGTGGTGTTATTACCTACAAGCAGCCAGGCTGGGTCTGCGACGGGGATGGGGATGAGGAGGAAAAAGACAGGGGAGATGAGAACAAGCATTTCTGCTTTTGCAGGTGCTGTGTCCCCTTGTGAGGTTCGGACCGGTTTGCAGCTTGATGCCTCCTATCTCGAGTAATTAACAGGGAAAAGAGAGGGCCTGGTTATCCATCCTTCAAGAGCAAGGGGTTGAATTGAAAGGCAGCGCCTTGGAAGTGGATCAAATAGCTCTCCAGTCCCCCGCGTACGGCTCGGAAACTTGCAGCCGTGCTGCGTTATCAAGGTGAACAGCTTTAGTTCAATTAACGAGAGGCTCAGAGCGGAGTCGTGGGAGGAGGCAGGGCTGGGCGTTTGCGCCCTTCGGGCATCAGCGGAGCTGCACGGCAGCGATCCCGGCACCGGGGCAGGGCTGGCGGGGTGTGCCGGGGCCGCCACAGCTCTGCTCCCCCCCTCCTCGCCTCTGCCACGGGTTTTATTTACCCCTTGGAAAAATTCAGTGTGCGTGGAAGGGGGTTGCTCTTTGTTATCACCTCCCTCCCCCCCGCTAATAATAAACCTCCCCAAAATCAATCGCTCGCAGCGATGAGTTGCCATCAGCTCACCGTGCACCTAAATCCCCGCAGATGATGGTGCTGGGAGCTCGCGCGCCTGGATTTTCTTTTTTTTTTTTTTTTTTTTTTAATTTTATTTTTTTATTTTTTTTTTTTCCTGCCGGTCGCTGCCTGGGCTGCAGCTGGCTCCGGCACGCAGAAAGCTGCAGGTGTGATTTGTTCATTTGCCTCCACCTCCCCCCTCCTTTCCCCCCCGCGCTGCCTCCCTCCTGCTCTGCTTCCCTGCCGAGCCCACCTAGCTCATCCCACCCAGCTCATCGCGGCGGCCAGACCCGCATCCCACCCTGCGCCGAATCCGGCATCTCCCCGGTGCAGTGCTGGCGGAGGGTTGGGATGGTTGGGGCTGGAGAGAGAGCGTGTGTGTGTGTGTGTGTGTGTGTGTGTGTGTGTGTGTGTGTGTGTGCGAAGGGGAGGGGAAGGGGGGGTTTAATCTGATCCTACGAGGTTGGAAGAGGGAAAAAAAAAAAAAATCAAAACTATAAAGAAGGCAGCGGCTTCCTCCTTTTTCCCCCTCTCCCCCGCTCCAGAGGATTAAGCCTACAAAAAAAAAAAAAAAAAGAAAAAAAAGAGAAAAAAAAATGTCTGCAGCTTTCTGTTGACCCTGCATGATGGCATTTTTGCGCTCTGTGTGCTGCCTCTGCTGATTGCTATTCCTGGCACAAACACACACACGCTCACACATACACACACACACACACACACGCAGCCCCAGCACTGCTCACACGGGCACGGCGAGCCCACTCCAAAATCCAAAAAAAAAAAAAAAAATCCAAAAAAAAAAATCCAAAAAAAAAAAAAAACAACCCAAACCGGTGCCGCTCGGTGTCCCTGGCCACCCTGGTCTCTGTCGGGAGAGCTGCCAGCACCCGCTGCCGCTCACCCTCTCCTCCACCCCACTTCTCACCTCGGTCCCCAGCTCCAGCGAGCACTTTCTGCCGGAGCCGCCCGCAGCCAGAGCCCTCCACCACTCCTACCGCTGGCATTACATTTTCAGGCTGGATGCTATAGGGCCGTTTCTAATTACCTTATATCCCCTAGTGGTCTATGAATAATGGTTAGTGAAGGAGCTCAGAAGGGCTGCTGAGAAGGGAAGCAAAAAAAAAAAAAAAAAAAAAAAAAAAGGGAGAATTGTGCTATTTCTCACATTTTTTTTTCTAAGGATCTAATCTGGCTACTGTGCTCTGGAAGAGGAGGAGAGCGAGCCAGCAGGAGAGAGAGGAGAGAGCGAGGACCATCGCAGGTATTGTTGCAAGCTACATCTTTGTGCTTTTTTTTTTTCTTTTTTTGCCTTTTTTTTTTTTTCCTGAAGCCGCAGCAGAATTGGAAGGGGAGGGGGGCGCGAGGGGGGGTGGTGGGTGAGGGTGTGCGGACAGAGCTTTTTCCGGATTTATTTTTCTCTTGTGCAACTCGTGTGCTGCTGCTGCGATTGAATGGATGCACGGCGCCGGCATCGCGGAGTTTTGGGAGGGAGGGGGGATTATACGTGTGTGTGTGTGTGTGTGTGTGTGTGTGTGTGTGTGTGTTATGTGTTATGTGTTGTGTGTGTGTCCTATTTGCAGCAGCAACGGAGGAGCCGGGGGGCGTGTGGGGGGGGGGGTTGTTTTGCTTTTCTGGAAGTAATAAAGAAATTTGCAACCGGTCCAAAACCCCTCCTGACTTGCCGATTGATGGGTGTCTTGAACAAAGATACAGCTGAGACTTGGAAATGTTTGTGTGTGGAAGGGGTGGATTTTCGTTTTGCTTGTCCTGACTCCCTACTTTTGCAAAGTTAAAATAATAACGGGCACGGGGCTGTGAAAGCCTCTGCAGAGGGAAGTCTTCCCGGGGAGGCTTATTTAATTGAGGAGTTATGGATGTGCGTGGTTTTATACTTCCAAAAGTTGCGGCGGTGCCGCGGGCGGGCGCCTGGCTCTCCTTGCCGTTGTCTGCACGTGAGAACGCTGACTTGATGGATTTTCTTTCTTTTATTCGGTGGCTGGCGGGGCAGGAAAAAATGGATCTAGCAGATAACCCAAGGAATCGTGGGGTTTGCACATCTGGCTGCGCCTTTGGAAAGCCCCTCGGTGGGACTTTCACCTCCCGCTCCCTTTCTCCCACGGCAAAATTTGCCTCCAAATCCTCCGTTGACATTAATAAACAAACAAACCAGGGAATAGCCTCGGAGCCCAGTGAGGGGGCTCGGAGCGCTGCCCGGGGGTGGGGGAGCCGTGTGCTTTTGTTTTAAATAACGAAACGGCGATGATTGAAAACATATGAATAGGATGCAATGCAGAGCGGGTGTGTTACGGGGCGGGTGGCGAGGGGGGAAGAGCTGGAAAACTGCTTATACGACAGAAGCAGAGCTTGAATGAGTGTGGTGAGATGAAAGGAGAGGGGTCCGTCCCTCTCCCGGCTTCGAGGAGGGAGCGATTCCCAAAGGCAGAGGAATGATCGCGGGGTGGGGAAGCTCACTGGGAAAAAAAAGATTTAAAAAAAAAAATTAAAAAAAAATTTAAAAACCCCAAAACACCCAAAAACCCAACCACAAAACAAAACAAACCTGAAGTACGTGATTATGTCCAACTTTGCCGGTTGCGGCGTTAATGGAGTTAATTGTCCTCAAAAAGAATAAAACCAGGGGGAAATATGAAATATGCCTGTTTGTGGAGGGGGGGGGAGATGTATGGGGAGCAGAAGCAGGTCCCAAAACCCCACAGGCTCCCCCCAAAAAAGCACCACAGAGGTGGAGGGATACCGAGGCGGCATCCAAACGTGGCCGGATTGTGTTTATTTGGGCGGAAATAAAGAAGGAGCAACTGCCCTGGGGAAGGCTGTAATCCCCCAGGGAAGGGCTCCCAAACCACGCCGGTGCTGCCCTTCTCTGCCTGCCCTTCCTGGCTTTGCTTTTGTGTTTGTTTGCTTCCGAGGAGGGGGCAGAAGGGAGCTGGGGGGGACCGTGAAGGCGGGGAGAAGCTGTGAGGGCGGAGAGCCGATTTAAATTGGACTTAATGGATTCCCAGGGCAGCTCTTTTAGATGAAAGTCAAAATAAGAGCCAAAGTGAATCTCAGCAGACCTGTCTGTTGCATTAGAGATGCAGCCCTTCCTCTCCCTCCCTCCCTTTATTCTTTAAAAGAGAGGGGGAAAAAAAGTGTTATCCTTACGGAAGACAGCGTGGAGTTTCTCATTCCTATAATGTGAGCTCTAATTGAAGAACTTGCAGCCTCTTGGGAGAGTCTTTACTGATCGCTGCTTTTGTTATTCATGCCGTGCTCTGTTTTCTTGGGATTTTTTTGGGGAGGCTGGTGCTAGTCAGTGATGCTGTGTCCCCCCCAGGCTGGCTCCGTGGGCTGGTGGTAGGTAGGACCCCCTGGTCCCCTCCTCAGGGGGTCACACCGGGCTCTCCTGGGTAGGTTGTGCTGTGCTGGAGGAGGAGGTGAGCAGCTGAAACCCCCTGGGAGCTGTCGGGGTGAGATGCTGCAGCCTGGCTGCGGGTGGCTCTCGTCCTCACAGGACCCCCTGGGACAGATCCTGCCCATCGTGGCACATGGGAATGGGAGCAGAGCGGGGTTTCTGCCTCCTGCCTGTGCTCAATTCAATGATTTTGGGGTGCCGTGGAGTGCCACAAGCCTGCTTGGTGCAGAGAGCACAGTGCAGCCCTGCTGTCACAGCTCTCCTGTCCCACGGGGGTCGACGGTGTCACCTGGAGGGGACAGGTGTTGTGCCAAAGCCACGTGGATGCTCTGCCCGCCCAGGGTGAGGAGCAGGACACAGCCACTGAGCCTGCAGGACCTGTGCTGGGTTATTTTCTCACCTCTCCTGCCTTTTCTGTTGCTCAGGAATTCAGGGGTGCGCAGGGAGACTGGCAGATGAGGTTTCCCCCTGCAGAGATCTCATCACCCCCACTTCCCCTCCCAGCCCCCTTTGGGTGTCTGTCCCCAAGCACTGTGTCTCCATGAGGTCCCGTGGTGTTGCTGCCCATGGCATTGGGCTGGTTTGATGTAGCCAAAAGCTCCTAGGGGACAGATCCTTGTTGTCCCTGTGTCCCTTTCCCAGCCTTGGGCACCCATTTGAGCTACACTTGAGCTCTGCATGGATGAAAACAAGGGCCACAAGCCCCAGGGCTTCTGTCGGTGGCATTTGGTGGCTGTGGGGTGAGTGTGGCTGGGGGAGAGGATGTGTGAGCAGGATGGGGCTCTGCCAGCCCATCGGCTTAGCAGGGAGGCGAAGCAGTTAACCTGGACATCTGATCTCCCCGGGAATTGTGTATTGACCCTGACAGCGATGCATCAGGAGCGACAGACTCTCCATCATCGATCCCTCTCCTCCCATCACCAGGTGTCGACACTGACAGTCGTGGAGCCAGCTTTAATTTCAGGCCTCTGGCTCCAGCACGTAACACTTAACCATGGTCCCAAGGTGCCACCAGGATTTGCAAACAAACACTTCCACAGGAAGGTGACCATCTCCATTTTGTGGCAGGGATGGCTCTTGCTGTGGGTGGCCAGCTGAGCTGGGGACAGGGCTGGCAGGGGACCAACCCAGGGCCGTTGGGCAGGGTGACATCGCAGCCTTTGGTGGGGTATCCAGGGATCACCTGAAGTGCCTGCTTTGCCAGTCTTTGCTAGGAAAACCCTCTGATCTGGCACCCCTTGTGCCATCAGTATAGAACAGCAGAGGATTTGCCCAAGCTGGGGTGTCCCAGTCCTTTTGCAACCTCTCCTGGGTGACCTCATCTGGCCTGGGATGTGTCTTACCTTCCCCATCTCTAAAATGGCCACTGCCAAACCTGCTGGGTGGTCAGGTGTGTGTGTCACCCCGCAGAGACCTGCTGGGGAGCGTGGTGGGTTTCTTGGGTGCCTTGATTCTGGGCAGGACACTGGCACTGGTGAGGACTGGCTGGCACATCGCCTCTCCTCCTTCCGAGCATCTTGAGATTTCTGAGACGCACGCAGCCAAGCTGAGGCTGAAAAAGCTGCTTGTGGTTCAAGAGCATCTCCTCGATGGAGGAGAGAGGGAGGCTTTTCATTCTTCCCTTTTTTTTGGAGCTATCCAAGCTCCCCTCACCGGTGCAGGCGCTCTTCCCGCTCCCCCCTGCAAGGGAACATTAAAAGCCAGGGGCAGCGGATATCTTGACACCCCGTCAATCCGAGCCTTTTACAGCAGCAGTCTCTGAAGGCTGGCACTGCTGCACAGAAGAAAACAAGTGAGAAGAGGGGGGGAGGCGAGAGCAAGCCTTTGCAGCCGGCAATCGATAATTGTGGTGTCACTCACTGCCTTGGAAGTTCCCGCATCCCCACGGTCGCTGGTGGGGGGAGAAGGGGAGGGTGAGAGCTGGGCTCTGCCCCGCCAGCCCCGGGCACGGGGCAGGGAGGATGGCAGAGGGCGAGAGCCCAGCCCCGAGCAGGAGCCTCCCGCTGCATTACTCACCACTTGATGTAGCTTGAACCTTTCAACTCCCTCCCCTTGGGGATGGAGCGGGCTGGGCAGAAGGTGTTGACGGAAAACGCTCTCCTTTCTTAGCTTTGAGGGTTTTTATTCCCCTTTCCTTCTTTTCTTTTTTTTTTTTTTTTCTCTTTCCCCACCTCTCTCTATGTGCATTTTGGACTTTAATAATCCCCAAAAAATAGAAAAGAAACCCAAAAAACCCCCAACCCACCTCCCCCTCATGTGTGTCTCTGTCTTAGCAAAAGCCGAGGCAAAAGATCAAGGAATTCTTCCTTTTGTACAGCTTTCAAGACCAAAGATGTGCCGGTGAAAAGGGGATGCTCAGAGTACCAGGCACACACAAGTGTTAAAGGAGAGGCTTCCCTTTTGTCTCCAAGGCAATCAGCCGGTGAAGGGATCCACAAATTAATTAAAAATTGCTCTGTCTTGATTGAGTTATTCCTGCTCGCATCCCACCTGCCTATCAAAAGACTGGGAATGGCAGGAGGAAATTCCTATTTCTTTCCCAAACAGCTCAGACACGTACCACAGTCTGTCTCGCTTGCCTTTTATCCCAGGCAGCAAAGGAAATAAAAAAAAGAGAAAGGGCTGGCGCGGTATCCAAAGAGATCTCTCCCAGAGGATGCGTCCCCTCTCCTGTGCTAACAAATGCTGCGGTATTTGGACGATTTGGAAGAAAAATGAGCAGATTTACGTGTCAGGCATGGGCCAAATTGTAGTTGTAACTCCATGAAGTTGATGGAGATCCATCGGAGATTAATTTGGCCCCAAGTCTGGCGCTTGCTCCGCAGGGAATAGGCTGGATCTCTGCCTTGGTTGAAACAAGAGGTATTCAAATGGGTTTGTTGTGGCTGTGCTATGCCCAAGTGGTAGAGCCGAGCAAAAATCCCAACTGGTTGTATCCCTGGTGCCAAAGCACCATAAATACACCTCGAGCTGTCAAAGTCCTGCACAGTCTTTACCACATTTACCACTGAGAATGCTTTAAGGGGGTAGATTTATCTGTAGGGGCTGTTCACAAGTCTCCCTGTGTGCTTTGCTTAGAGGCTTGAACTCCATCCCGGTGTCCTGATGGGGGAAGCCTTTCTCCCCTGCTGTTTATGGGATTTCCACCCAAACCGAGCCTGTGCTGAGGCTCAGCCTGAGCCTCAGAGAGCCCAGCCCTCCTGCACTGGGCTCAGGCTCTGGTTTGGGGGGTCATCATCATTCAGTGCCTCTGAGCAGGATTTGGGGGGGTGGTTTGCTGCTTTGCAGTCAGACCTTGCTTCCTCTGCTTTATTGTCATCTCCGCTCTTAGTCACCGCTCGATGCCTCACCAGAGGACACAGCTCCTGCTGCATTTATGGCAGCCACTAAAATTGGCTGCTCTGACAGGGAGGGACACCGAGCATCAGGGAGGCTCTGCCCTGCTCCCTTATGATCCTTGGCATCGTGTGGGGAGCGTAGGGGAGCTGCAGGGCAGGTTGATCACCAAATGGGTTCCCTGTGATGAGGATGGAGCTCCAGCTCCACTGGGTCCCTCCAGCTGATGAGAGAGGGAATATGGGAGCAGTGCTGGGAAGGAGCAGCAGTGGCCACGTTCTCAGGTGGAGATGGCTGGCGTGTAAATGAAAATGAGATGCTCAATAAAGTAGGAAAGCATAATTAAAAACGTTCACGGCTGCTGGCTCGCAATGCGTGGGCACTCAGTGATCCAGCAAGGCACAGCCATCCCCCCCTCCCCAAACCCCACGGCTCTCAGCTCTCCTCGTCCTGTAATAGCGTGTCCTTCACATGCCTGTCGCTACATGATCTATAGAACAGGGCTGGCCTCTCGTACCACTGCCTTCCACCAGGCCAGTGACTGGATTCTCCAGAGGAGACTCTAGTCCTATCATAGCATGTCCTTCACCGTGACTGCTGCTGCACAGAGACACGGCAGCACGGGGCTCTAATACCTTGTAATTCACTGTGACTGCTGTGGCAGGACCTGCACCGTGCTGTGCTGCCGCAGCCCTTCAGACCCCTTGGCTTTTGCATCTGCTTTTGGGCTTCAGAGCAAGGGCTGGGTGGGAGGGGATGTGAGGTGGGGGGACCTTGGAGATATCCAAGGTTGGTCCCCGGCTCCTGGTGGGCATGGGAAGGTGCTGAGTATCCCCTGGACATGGTCCCATCCTGCCTCTTGGGTGGTTTAAAGGAGGGAGTGCTGAGGGGCCGAGCCGTGCCTCGGCAGGGGAGAAATCCCTGTGAGTGTGCCAGAGTGAGAAATGGCCCTTGGATGCAAGGAAAGCATCCTTCCTCTGGGTGGTTTGGGCATCATAATAAATGTCAATATTTCTGTGCACACAAAGGAGAAGGGGACATTTGGCTACTGAGCGCGTTTGTTCCAGGAGCTGATTTACTTTGAAGACTTAAAGGGTTCTCTGATACTTCTCTCTCTGCTGGTTAACCTTGTTCCTTTGCCAGTTGAATAGAAATGCAGCTGCCATCAATAAAGCCCTTCTGGAGGCTGTTCCATGGACGTTGCCACACGGCTCCCAGTGCTGTGCTGGACACTGCTCCCTCTTCCACTGGTTTAGTTCCTCCGTAGGCAGGAGGCAGCTGCACCTCTGAGCTTTTGCTGCCCTGGTAAAGTGAGAGTCCCTGTGAGGGGTGAGGGTTTTCCAGCCAAGTGATGGAGATTCCAGTGCTCACAGCATCCCATTGGAGCCGTGCTGTGCATGGAACAGGGTGTAGGTGACCATGGCTCAGCCAGGAGCCGAATTTGGGGTTGTTGTTTTGTGTTGCTGGGTTTCCTTTGGAGGGGAAGCATTGGAAAGCCTGGAAGCTGAGCCTGTAAGAAGAGTGAGGATGTCTTGTCAGGGCTCCCAGGATGGGAGAAGTGCATGTTTGGTGGTGAGATGGACAAGGGAGCAAATTTTGGGAGCTAGTGCTTCTCTGCATCATGATGCTTGGCTTATTTTCCAAAGAATACAGAAGTTGACATCTCCTGTTTTGCTTCCATACAAATCATTAACCTTGTTGTTGCTCCTGCTTGGACTGAGGAAGGAGGAATTTGGCCCAGTGGCTTTTTTTTCCTCCTGCTTCCCCCAGCAGCCTAGGCTACAGATCTGCAAACAGCCGTAAGGAGAGCAGAGATCATTAGCTGGCAGGATCAGATGAGATAGTTTCTTAAAAGGATTGTCTGATTTCTCTATTGATCAGCCTGATTTAAAAGGGGGAGTCGGGTCAGAGGGCATAAATTATCATTGAAAGAGGGGTGAAGGCCTCAAAGGCTGTGCTGCACTTAGCTGCAGTGCTGAGGAATGTGTCTCTCGGCGGGGACGTGCAGAGCTGAGCGCCGTGGCTGCCGGCCAAGCTGGGTCTCCTCTACACTGAACTGAGAACCGAGTCAGGGGAGGTGCATTTAAACTTGGGTAAAGAGCCCTTCTCTCTTCACCAGACCGGTTTCTGCAGTCCCCACCGTTTGGGGTCACAGGGGGAAGGGGTGCAGTGTGTGGCCCCTCCAGTGGGTGAGTTTTGGGGTGCGGTGATGGGTTGGGGCTGCTGTGGGGTTCTGCTGGCTCTGAGCTCCCTCCCTCTCCAGAGAGAGGATGCTCTCACCCCGCAGAGACCTGCGACCTCTCTCTGGCTTTCCCCAGGCTCCCTGTGTGGTCTCCAGCAAGATGTTGAACCACAGGAGGTTTCTGCCTCCCTGGCTGTAAGATGAAGCTAATCTGCAACCTGAGGTTGCTGCTTTCCCCGTTCTTGTGATCGCTGCCCAGGGCTCCTGCATCTCCTGCCACTGGAGTCACGGGACTTGCAGGCTTTGCACTGTCCCCCCAGCTCTGGATTATGGGAAGAGGAATGGGAAAACATCCAGGGAAAATAAGACACCATCCACATTGATGGCAGAGGGTCTTGTTTTGGGGACATGGCGCATCTTCCACACCAGCTTGTTCTGCTGCAACATGGTTCCTTATTCATTCTTCCCTCATTCTCGTCCATCCTCATGTTGGAGGAGCCTTTTGTGCCTAGGTCAGTGTCCCATCTCTAAGTTCTCCCAGATTTTGCATCTCTCACAGCTATCTGGGGCAGGACTGTGTGGATCTGCAGTGGGGTTGTGTCACTGTGACAGGGTTGTGTCACCCCAACAGAGCATGAGCTGGAGCCAGGACAGGCTGTCTTGACAGGGAAAGCTGCAGGAGCACTTGTGAGGTGGCAGATCATCCTCTGACTGGCATTTGTGCCCTTTCCAACCCCAGTGGAGCTTGTTCCTCTTGCTTCTGGCTGTGCTAAAATAAAACAGTGCAAGAAGTGTGATTTCTGGAGTTGTGTGCAGGTCTGAGGTGCCCTGGTGAGCGCTGGGCTGGAGCATCTGCCTGGGAGTAGTGCCATGGGAGAGGCTGACATGGCCACGCTGCTGGTGTCCCCACGCTGGGGACATGTCCTGAAACTGGGGACATGTCCTGAAACTAGGTCCATCTGCCCTTTCCCAGTGCTGTTCCACACACCAGAGGTGCAGCCAAGGCTGCTGCCTGTCCCAGTGCTGCCTGTCCTCCTGTTCATGCCCTCCTGCATAGAATCATTGAATCACAGAGTCATTAAGGTTGGGAAACCTCTCTAAGACCATCAAGTCCAACCATTAACCCAGCATTGCCAAGCCCACCACTAAACCATGTCCCCAGGTGTCAACATCCACATTTTTCTTTAACACTTCCAGGATAGAGGAACACTCTACAAATACCCTGGGCAGTCTGTTCTGATGCCTGACCACACTTCTGGTGAAGATATTTTTCCTAATATCCAACTTAAACTGCCCCTGGCTCAACCTGAGGCCATTTCCCCTTGTCCTGTCACTTGTTACCTGGAGCAGAGCCTAACCTGTACCTGGGTGCACTTTTCTGTCAGAGAGTTATAGAGAATAAGAAGTTTGTCCCAAGCCTCCTTTTCTCCAGGCTGAGCCCTCAGCTCCCTCAGCCACTTCTTGTGCTCCAGGTCCTTCCCCACCTCCGTTGCCTTTTTCTGGACACACTCCAGCACTTCAGCATCTTCCTTGGAGTGAGGGGCGTATCCCCATGTACCCCAACCCTGTGCACTGTGGCTGCTGGGGACAGGAGCATGGTGGTTCCCCATGACGTGTGGCTTGGAAGGAGATGAGCCAAGTCATTATCACGGATCACTTCTGCCAGCTGGAGAGCAGGGGACCAGCATCCCAGCCCAGGGCACGGCTGGGAGCGGGCAGAGGCTTCAAAGGCTGAGCCAGGGCAGCAGAGGCTCGCAGCAGCCCCACTCCCACTGAGGAAGAGAACATCTCTTCCAAGCATCCACCAGCATCATCCTCCCGGCACCGCTGTGGGAGCAGCCACCAGCATGCGGCAGCTGGGCTGGCATTATCCTGGAAATGTCACCCGAATGCCAGCCCGCCGGTGAGAGCCAGGACGTGGCAGGAGGCGGTGACTCGGTTTGCCGGCATTGGCTACCATTTTAGAGGAAATGTGGAGCGGCGGGTAATTATTTCTCGTCCTTAATTGAAATTTCAGCCTCAGTGGTTCGCGAGAGCAGGAGCACAGGCGAGCGTGGCACGAACGCAGGGCTCGTTGCGGGATGAGGGGGAGCATGAGTGAGCTGAGCCTGTGGGATGGCAAAGCATCTCCCAGCTCACGCAGAGTCCAGCACTCCAGGGAAGGAATTCCCATAGCCCACAGCATGGCCTGCTCACGGTAGCAAAATAAAACCAACCCCCAGACTGCCAAGATTTTATTATTTTTTTTTTTAGCGGGGGAGGACGCTTTATTGTTTCTTTATTCCTGTATTTCTGTTTTGCTTGGGATGAAGGGCCAATTAACTGGAATTAGGCGCTGCAGCCTGGCACCCCGCGTCGGCTCGGAGCAATCAGGTGTAGCGCAGCATGGCTGATGAGAGCCAATCAAGATGTATAAATGAGGTGTTGACATTCAAACAGCAGGTACCCACGCCGCCCGGCCGCCGCCGCGCTTGCGCGCTGCCGAGCCCGCGACACCGATCCGGGCACGGGGAAGGGCCGGAGTCCGGTGGGACAGCTGGCTCTGCTTTGGCTCCAAAGCATTTTGCGTTAAGTTTGTGATGGTGGGGACACACTGAGCTGCCCATGCAGTGAGGGAGAGTAATGGACATCCCTGCCGGGGTCTGTGTGCTGGCAGTCTCCGTGCCCAGCGCTGATGCATCCATCCCCTGCTCAAAGCCCTTAGTGCTGCTCCAGCCAAGCAAAATATTGTTCCTTTGGGGAAACTGAGGCACGGGGCAAGATGGTGGACAAGGTGCATAATTTTTGGGGTCTGGTTTCACCCCCAAGGTATTGTATTTCCATTGCCAGGGGCAGTTTTGCCTTCAAGTCCCTGACTGGTATTGGCACACATTTGTCCCCCCACTGTCTAGGGACCATGGATGGGGGCCTTGGCGTGACCACCATACTGGGAGGTGCAGGGCCAGCACCCTCCAGCAGTTCGTCACTCTCAGGTCCTGGGTTTGCCATAGCTGCCACTGTGGGACACCCTGGGAGGTGAGAACCAGGGCCACCAGTGGCCGTGGCAGCACCGCACAGGCCAGAGGAGCTCAGAGCCATTCATCCAGGGGGGAGAAAGCAGCTCCGTGGTAAGCAACCTCATCAGCGTTTCCTGTCTCACCATGGAGAAATTGCATGTGGTGAGAGGCTCTAAAAATAGGCTCGGCAAAACTTTTAGCCACATTTGCAGATGTTAAAGGTAAAGCCGGAGCAGCCCCGGGGGAAGAAAACATCTCTGGCCATGCATCCCTGGTGCTAACCCTCATCTCTGCCAGTGGCAGGGAGCTGGCTCTGAGGGCAGGAGCCCCCAAATGGGCAGTGGGGCTGAGCCTCTGCCTCGTCACGTCGCTCTCCTGTGCGTCCCCATTAAGTGTGTGGCAGGAGGACATTAGGAGCAGGAGCACGTACGGGCAGGCTCTGTCTAACAGTGCTGCTGCCTGACCCTGATTTGTAGCAGGGCTGAGCAGGGAGGTTTGCTGTAGTGTTACAGCTTTTCCTGTGGTAATAGCCGGCCACGCAGCACTCGCGTGGCACTGCCAGTGGCACCTGGAGCCCACAGTGGCATGGGGAACCCACTGCTGGGGTGGGTGGGGTGGGAAGGAGATGCTGTAGCTGGATCATGGCACATTTACTTGCCAGAGGTCTGAGGGGGCATGTGGGGACACGGTGTCGCTGCTGGAGTTGTGTCTCCCCATGGCAGCAGTGCTGGCGCCCAGCATGGTAGCAGAAACACAGCTGGATTTGCCTGTCCTTGTCCCAGCCCTATGACTCCCATGTCCAGTGGCTTGTCCTGCACACTGCAGTGGGTGCATGAAAGTGGTGCTGCTGTCTCCTTGCCTCCTGCCCCTGTGTCACATCACCAGGGCTGGTGATGTGGGGACATTTGGGGACAGTGGCCAGGGCTGCCAGGTCCTCTCCCAGCAGAGGTGTCAGCTCCCTGATGGCACTCAGGGGATGTTGTTTCATTTCTCCTGTTTCCGCCGTGCCAAGGGTGACAAACCATCAGAGGGTGCCAGCCCTGTGCACACAGTGGCCACAGCAAGGTCCCTTTGTCCTGTCCCTGTGGGGATCTCTGTGTGGGGGTGGATGCATCCCATTGCCTTGTGTCCCCAGGGACTTGGAGAGGCAAAACTGACCTGGTAATGGAATGGGAATAGAAAACCTGGAGGGTTGAGGTGAGCCCCAAGGTTGTGGTCCTTGTGGAGGGCTGGCAAGAGGCATTCTGCCCACAGAAGATGGAAGAGGCAGCACTGCCTGCCAGCATCACTCTGTAGTGCCGTGGTCCTGGCCTCTGCCAGCCCCGCAGCCCCAAGTGGGCGATAGCAAGAATCTTTAACCTCACAAACATGGAAGGTTGACTCAGACCATCAGAAAGATGAAAGAGACAGAGAGAGGGAACGATTAAAGGGAAGAAATTGAGATTCCTCAGCTGCCTGCTGCTTGATACTGACAACTCGCTCTCGGTACCTCTCACATGCAGCTTGGTGCTGGGGCACGGGAGGGCAAATGACTTTCTCCTCAGGAGGGAACTTCCCAGGAAGAGTTTAATAGTTGCTGTTGGTGTCTGGGGAAATCCATTGCTTCCTGTTTGCCATTGCCTGGCTTCAACTTCTCCTGCCATCAACTGATGCATCCTCACCGCTGCATGTGGGGTGATGGTTTGGGTTGTTGCCAGCCTTCACCTGCAGCCCCATAGGGGAAAAACTGCCCCTCAGAGTTATTTAACTAAAATAACCCAACCCAAACGCAACCCCAAACGGGTGCAGGCTGTGGGGTGCCTCATGGTGGAATGACCGGGATGCTGGGGAGCAGCACTGGTACCCAGGGATCTCCACTGGCCACATTGAGATCAGTGTTTTGGCAAAAGTCATCACCTTGCCAGTAGGAATAATAGCCAGGAGGGGGAGGGGGCCAGGGCAGGCAGACAAGCAAATCCGTTTTATCAGACACCGCATATTTTATGAAAGCACATTTCAGCTCTTCAGCCTTGGAAAGCTTTTCATACCCTTTAATTTTCTAATAAAAAGGAATTACGTTTGCTGAAAAGCCAGTAACAAGATTCACTGTCATTGTCTTTTGTACAGACCATAATTCCTGGCTTGGGCTCCTGCCTGCAGCCCCATTGTGTGGTCCCAGGTGTGGGTCCGGAGTGCTGGCAGTGTGGGCAGGGAAGAACTTTGCTGGTGGGAGTTTGTGGCAGGTGCCCAGGAATGACAGGGGGTGAAGGTGAATACCACATTTGTCTGCATCCATGCACCACAGTGATGCCTCTCAGTGCCCAACACAGATCCCTGAGAAAGCAGCATCTGGTTTTGAGGTGGTTCCTGCTGTCTGTGTGCGCCAGGCAGGACAGCCTTTGAACCAAAAATCAGTTTAGTTGCCTGGTCATTGGCCTTGTAGCCATGAGCACGAGAGATATGTGAGGTCCTGACGAGGCTGATGGCTGACAGACAGCTTTCCTGGTCTTTGATGTGGCTGGGACAGGCTGTGGTTACACGTATGTTGGAGCAATGGGGTGCCTGTGCTGAGGATAACAAGCTGGTTTCCCCTGGCCTTTGCCAGCCCTGCAGATCTGACTGGTGAAAGGTTCAGCTGGGCAGCCAGCAATTCCCAGTTATCCCTCACCATCCCTGGTATCCTTCCTGCAGTCTGCAGGATCTGGCATGCAAACATGAGATCTCAGCAAGCCCAGTGCACTCCCAAAATCCAACCAACCACAGGCTCTGACAGCAAGCAAAGCATCTCTGGGTACCAGCACCGAGAGCCACCAACCCCTCCCTGCTCCCCACAAACCCTGAGCACATCCTGGCGGTGTTTGCAGCATGGAGAGCCTCACAGGCTCGCTCACACCCCACTTTCCTCCAGGGGTGCATCCCCCCTCTGAGTGCTGGAGCTGCAGCTCTGCCCAGGCTCCCGGCTGGCTGCCACGTGGCGCCGGAGCCACGATGCCGCAGCCGCTGGCGCTCCGTCTCCTTCCGAGTTGCTCATTTGAAGTTTCATCTTGCCGGCTGTTTTGGTGCAGGTGGGATTCAAAACCAGCCCACAAACACCAATAAATATCTTCTGTATTCTCCCCCCACCCCCCACCCCCTCTTCCTCCAATTCTCGTTTTCATTCTTACTTCCCAGCTGGTTTTGGGGGGGAAAACGGGTTTTCAAAGCTTTCCGTAAACGTGTGTAACAATAGGAAGCGTTGCCTTTTAGCCTGCGGCCGGCACAGTTTTAAATGAGGTCCCAGGTAGTCATGGTTACCTCTCCTCTTCAGTAAGAGATGACTTTTATTTCCTGCCTTTTGTATTTGCACATCTCAGATATACATTCTCCTAAACCATAATTGGTATTCACGGATAGACAGGAACGCAGGAGCGAGCTGCCACAAGAGGGGAAGAGCCAGATGGACGCAGGGGGTGTCAAGGTCTCCAAGCCCCCAAACATCAGGAAATCTTAATTTCAAGTCATTTTTCCTCCCCTGGCAAGGGTGGGGAGGCAGACCTGTCTCTCCACAGCCTCAGGGCTTGTCCTGATCCCACCTCCCTTGCAGCATCCTGGTTATTCTGGTTGCTGTGCCAGAATTTGGGATTTACCCTCTGGTCCTACAAGCCTCTCCATCATCCCGCATCTTCCCCAAGCATCCTTTGATTGTGCTGAGCTGGGAAGGTGAAAAAGGGGCTGCCCTGTGCCCTTTGTTCCCAGGCAGAGTCCTGACCACTCTGAGAACTTGGGGGGCCAAGCCTGCACCCTGTGATTTTTGGAGGCACGAAGGGGAAGCAGAGCTGTGGGGCTGTACGCTAGCAGCGGGCACAGCCCGGGGAGCGGGCGCGGGAGGGAGAAGCGCTCGGCAATGATTGATGAAAGATCATAGCCTCATTCCACGGGATCATTGCTCAGAGTGTGGGCAAAGCTGCGAGTCCCAAGGGGACCATCGCCTGGATGCATGCGAGCCTGCGATTCAGGGCAGAGGGGATGCAAAGCCACATATTTTATGCCTTTTTTTTTTTTTTTTCTCTTTCTCTTTCTCTCTCTCTAAAGCACCAGGAAAACAAAAACCCAAGCTGTCTAATCAGAGACAAGCAGATTCCACCCACTTCCTTGGAAAACTTGCATTTGCTAGGAAATCATCTCGCTGCATTTACAGCAAGCAGAGTGCCCCAGCGGTAGCTCGTGCCTTTCTGGCAGGATGATAACCAGCGCTGAACAATTATTGCGCTGGAGCAGGAGCAGCAGACATATTGGCTTTTCTCAGCCAGCAGGAAAGAATTTGCAAAACTAAGCAGGCGACTGGAGCAGCTCGGATTTGCAGCGTTGGATGCGCGGTGCCGCGGATTCACAGCTCACCAGATTTGCTGGTGGCAGCATATCAGGGACTCGCACACCGCATGCACCTGGGCTCCTATTTACATGTTGGTTTTTTTGTTGTTTTTTTTTTTTGTTTTTTTTTTTTTGTTTTTTTGTTTTTTTTGTTTGTTTTTTTTTTTTTTTTTGCAAGGGAAGGGTTTGTTTTTGTTGCCTGGAAAATGCGTCTGATTCTCAGCTTCCCTCGTGGATGCGCAGCCCCCCAGGTGTGTGCTCGGGTAGTGGGAAGAAGTTGTTTGCTTTTGTAATTTTTCCTTTTTAATGAGAAAAATGTGTACTTGTCACAGAATCATAGAATGATTTGCGTTGGAAGGGACTTAAAGACCATCCATTTCCACCCCCTGCCATGGGCAGGGATGTCTTCCATTAGACCAGGTTGTTCCAAGCCCTTTCCAGCCTGGTCTTGGACACTTCCAGGGATTCACAGCTTCTCTGGGAACATGTGCCAGGGCCTCACCACCCTCACAAGAGGGTGTTCTTAAAAGAAATTCTCAAACAATACTGTCAAAATTGTTGTCGAGGAGGTTGTCCTTAAAAACCAATGCAGGGAAAAAAGGCAGCAGTTCCAGCAGGATCCTGCCCCATGCCAGCCTGGCTGCCTTTAGCATCACCAGAGGAGCAGGATCTGTTTGAGGGTTCCCATGGGACTCCTCTTGGGGCACAACCACAAATCCCCAATCAAGGCAAAACTGCTTTGCTCAGTTGTAATTTGAGGCAAAGGTGTATGGGATTGCTGGAGCAGCTCCCATCCCTTGGAGGCTTTTGGTTCTTCCACAGGTAAAACTCTCCCTGATTGCAGGTCCCACATCTGCCTTGTCTTCTCCATGGGCTGGGCAGAGTGGAAGCAAAGAAATCCCTTCCCTTCAGGCTTGTGGGGTTGGATCTGTTCCAATTTCTCTCTGCCCACTCACAGCACTCACTGTCTCTGCTGGAGCATTTCTGAACGGGATGCTCCAGTGTGAAGTGGCGTGGTGAGGTTTTGGTGTGGATCTGAACTGTGGGTGCTGTTTGGCAAGGACAGTGGGCAGAGCCTGGCCTGGGATACTCTTCCCAGCCTCACTCAGGATGCAAACTGTGCATCAGTTGCACCAGCAGCTGATGGAGACTCCAGTATATTAGCAGCATTAATTAAGTTACAAAAATTATGCATGTTATCAGTTATGAGACGACCTTTCATAAACTCCGTTATTAAAGCAATAAAGCATGACCCGCTGGTCCTAACCAGTCTAATGGCTGGCTAAGAGCAGGGTTTTTCACATAATACTTTTAGCAGGTCATTAGCTGAGCAATAAGATAACGTAGAGAGCCAAAGTGATGTGCGGGAATGGCAGTGGAGGCAGAGACAGTGCTTGATGAGGGGACTCGGGGCTGGGGGTCACCTGTCCTCCCACATGGCTTGTGCATGGCTCTGGTGGTGGCTGTGGTGGGTGATGATGGAGTGGGGGGTGGTACCAGGGTGCTCCCAGCCTGTGCAGTGCTGAAATCCCAGTGCCATGGGACAAACCCAGCCTTGGGGCAGGTGTGGGGCTGGTGTCTTTCCCACTGAGCCCTGGTTTCACTGCCAGAACCCACCCTCCAGAAGGGAGATGGGATATTGTGATGTGGCCATCCCGACTGCAGTCTCTGAGCTGTAGGATGAGGATGGAAACCTTGACCTTCCTTGAGGCCAGGGGTGGGATGGAGAGGCCTGGGCTTTTTCTGCCTCAGTGGTCTTGGTGTATGGACAGTGCTGATCTCAGCATATGATTGCTGTTGGTCTCTCTGGGCTGAGACCTCAGTTTGGGGGTAAACACGTTGGTCCCCTCCCTGCTGTGCCTGTGGGGACATGCCAGGCATCCAGGGCCACCCAGAGGAAGCCACCAAGCCCTGGCTCTCCAGGTCCTGCTTCCTCCACACACTGGTGCAGTTATTGAGCACATACCAGCTAAGTATGATGCCCTCCCTACCCCTGGCTATGCCATGAGACCTGGACGTGCCAAGGGCTGCGCCACAATCCAGCACCCCCAAAGCGCCTTTCCTGGTCCCCGCCAGCCGTTTCCAAGCACTGACCCTCTCCATAAACAAAGGAGAGGGAGAGGGAGGGTGGCTGGCATGTTAATATACTCTCCCCCCCTCTTTTCCTCCCTTCATCCCTCTGGGAAAGGCCTTTGCAGATATAAGCAAACCTTGATTAAAAGCTGCCTGACAGGCAACGGCAGCAGCAAGCAGCAGGCAAGGAAGCTCTCCAAGTCCAAAGGGAGCTGCTTCTGCTGCTGCCGCTGCTGCCTCCATTCTCAGATGTCCCTGATCCTTTAATCAATCACAGCCGTGGAAGAGAAGAGCAAACACCCGTGCCGGGGCAGAGGTATGTGCACGCATTCGTTCCAGCCGCAGCCGAGGCAGCAGGGCGGCCGCTCGCCTTCAGCTGCAGGCACGGATCCGTCCCCGCGCCCGGAGCTGCTCTTTCATCTCCCGGAGACAAGCAGGGGCCGTGTCCCTGCCGGTGCCTCCGACAGCCCCAAGGAATCCGGCATGCAGGATGGTACCCCACGGGGTGTAGGCAGCTGGAGGAGCCTCTTGCCCTCTGCCCAGGTGTTCCGAGATGCGTTGCCGGGTAGAGGATTCTCCCAGCTCCCATCCCATGGGCTGTGCCACACCAGCGCTCATGTGCCTGGCTAGCAGCGGGCAGGGAGAATGAGGTGTTTGCAGATGTTGGGGAGCTCTGGGATTGGGGATAGCCACAGAGAGGCAGCCTGGCTGTTGTGTCTAACACGGGGCTGGCCAAAACCCATCTGTCCTTTGATGGCACACCATGGCTGGGTATGGGGAGCAGCGCCCGTGGCTCCTGGGGTGTCTCTCTCGTGGGGCAGAGCCCCATCCTGGGCTGTGTGGGGTGGGCAAGGATCTACTCCAGCCCTGGGAGGACAAGCAGGGCCTCACGCCAGCTGTGGCCATGCCTGGAACCACCAGCATGCAGAGAAACCGCCCACCCCCGGGATGATTTGTCACCAAGTCCTGTGTGTCACCGCGGGGCTCACTCCTCGGAGAGGCTGGAGATGGGGGCGGAGGGAGGGGAAAAACACGTCGTTTTAATAAAACCCAGCAAAATCCTCTCGTTCCTGACGTGCTTCCCCAGCTCGCGTGCAGCAGTGGGAGCTCCTCCAGTGCGAGGCCGGCAGGGGCAGGCAGGGACTGCGATTTTCCTGCTTATTTTTGCTGTTGCTTATTTTTAGCGCCGCATCTTAATATCTTGTGACAGTGCCCTGGGACGTAGCGCGCCTCTGGTCGCAGGAGAAGGTGTCTGGGGCAGAACTGCTCAACGCCAAGAAGGAGTTGCAGCCAATTTCTGGCACAAGGCTGGCTAACGAGGCACCCGCCACTAATGGGGACACCGGGGAGGCCGGGGGGAGTGGTGGGGATGAACCTGTGCATTGAATTGGTCGGGGCTCTGCGGGGAGGGACTTGCTCTTGGGGGAGTCATGGGTTTTAATATGTTTTTTAATTAGGCAGTTCTGGTAATGACGGGTTGGTTGGGGCCAGATCTGGTGCCAGGTGGGTGCCTTTGCTGAGATGGTGTCTGTGCAGACAGGGACATGGATGGTTTGGTGTGCCAGGTACCTCATGTGTGCTGGGGGACTCCAGTGCTGTGCTGACTTTGATCTCCTTCCCTGGAGCTGGTTTTTAGGAGGGGTTCAGTGGTTTCTATGCCAAGACGTGCCACATGGTTGCCTTTTTGGGCCTTCAAGTGGGTTTTGATGCAAGGCAGAGAGGCAGCTGGCAGAGGCACAGGATCTTACCAGAATCAGGTGAGATCCCACCAAGCCAGAGGTTGCCAGCAGTTGTGCAGCTGTGGGTGTAATTCCAGTGGGGATGCTGTGTCTGTGGGGGAGATCTGGGTGTGCTGTGGTGCTGGGTTTGGCAGCAGGAGTTTGCATGCACAGGCACTGGCTGCCCCAAGCCCATTAGTAAAAGATCTTTGTGGAATAACCCTCCTCATTAAGGCGAGCTACTCCGTGTGTCAAAGCTGCTTTATAAGGAAATTATACTTGGCTCCAGCCGGGATGTGTGTATGTAAATGGGGCTATGCACAGCCCTGATTGAGACATCATGGGGCAGCTCAGCCTGAGACCCCTGGGAGTCTTCAATCCTGGGGGAAACCCGGGCTCCTGAGGGGCTGGAGGGTGCTGGAATGCACATCAGCCACCTCCTGTGGTCTGGCAGCCCCTGTATGCATTCAGGACTTTGGCAGGAGCTGGTCAGGGCTGGAATGTCTTCAGGTGTTGGGGCGTCAGTCACCATGTCCTCCCAACAACATTGCAAAGTATCTTCTCACTGCACGGTGTTTGGGGGAGTAGAGGGAAATCCCCTCTTTTCCATCCCACCCCCCAGTTTTGTCAAGAAGTCACTGCATGCCCAGCACTGATGGAGGAAGTATGGAGTCCCCCTCTGCTCCTCCTTCAACCTGAAGCCCTGCTGAACTGGGATTAATCCTCCTGACCACACATCTGAGGTACTGGGATGCTCCACACACACACTGGAAACGTTGGGATGCTCCAGTGTTTGGAAGAAGCAGGAAGAATGTGCCAGAGCTGAAGCCATCACAGGGCTTTGGTGCCCATAATGGGACATTGAGGACACCAAAGGACACAATGAGACACCGAGGTTCTTCACCTCTGCTCACTGCTCCTTTCCAGGAAGGAGTGGACATGGCACACACCAGCCCCCAAGGATCCAGCTGGAGCATCCCCACATGCTGGGACACTGGCACCTCTTTGTGGAAACAGGGTAGCAGCTTGGCAGGGAAGTAAGACCCTTCTTCTTTTTTGGCAGCGCGTTCCTAATCAGCGGGACCCGCGCTCCCCGCCGCAGGCACGCCGTGCGCTGCTATTTACGGAGCTACTTGAAATACACCTGCAAGAGAGGAGCACAGAGAGGAGTGCCAGCAAGTAAATAACCCAGCAACCCGCCGGAATGAGAGCAGGGAGAAGAGACACAAGCAAAAAACAAAAAAACAAAAACAAAAAAAACCTCCAAAACGAAATGTAATGTGGAATTGAGGGGCTCCGTCCCAATCATGGTTTTCCGCCAAGGCGCTCACTGCTGTTGGTGATTGGTGGGGAGACACCATCATCCCATTGTTGGCATTGGGGGACCTCAGCACGTCTCTGGAATGGTCAGGAGGATGGATGGATGGATGGATGGATGGATGGATGGATGGATGGATGGATGGATGGATGGATGGAGCCTTCAGCCCACCTCCCCACTTGCTTTGTTTACCTCATGCTGCTGTTCAGCTCCTGCTTCCCCCCATCCTTTTCTAAAACATTATAAATCAAACAGCTTAAAATTTAAAGCATCAAAAATTCTAAAACCTTCATCTATTATTAACTGTGACAGTAAATTCCACCTCTGAATGTTTCACATAGCAACTGTTACCAGGACTCAGCATCCAAAGCTGATGTTCCAGCAACTTTCCATCACGGTGCCGCCACCACTTCAACAGTGCCAACACCAGCCTGGTGAGACTGGCTGCCACTCCCAACACTTTTCAATGGGATTGTGATGCCAGCACAGAAACCGAGCTCAGATTTAGTAAATACAGCCCAGAACTGGAAAGGAACTTGGTGGGTGCATGTGAGAGCTGGTGGTGGGATCCCCCATCATGGTCCTCCCTCTGTGTTCATCATGCATCCCCTCCAAACTTCATTACTCTCACCATCATGTTATGAAGCACCATCATTAACAAGGATGGGAATGGAGTGGTTAAAATGAATGGATAGGGAAGGGTTTTTTCAGGGGCTGGTGTTTGCTTTTCTAACTCCACTTGGTCTTGGTGCTGGATGTTGTTGTGGCTCCTGAGTGGTGACCCTCACCCTGGCCTGGGCAGGGGCTCTCACTGCTCTGAGCACTGGGTTGTGGTGAGTGTGTGGTGTGCCAGGTGCCCACAGCTGTTCACCACTGGAGTTTGTTCACGTTTCAGTGTTTGTTTGCATTCCCCATGTGCCCTCATGGCTCTGTTCTGTGTTGTGTCCCCTGCCTGGAGGTTGAGCTGGGGTGTTCTAGGTTGGATTTGGCTGTGTGGCAGCACTGTGAGCCTGGCTGGAGGTAGGAAAAGCTGTGGAATGCTGAACCTGCTCTGGTGAGAGCCCCACCAGTGCACTGACACCGTGACCATGGCAAGGCTCACACCAGCACCCTGAGCACCCAAAACCACCCAAATTCCCCCAGCAGCACCCACCAGGCCATGCCTGGTGCCCCATGCCCTGGCACAGGCATCCCTCCCTTGCCATCATCCTGGCTGTGCCACCTTCCTGCAAATCCTGGGGCTGCCCACTGGGATCTCGTGTCGTGCCATGCTGTGCTGTGCTGGCTGCAGGGCCAGGCAGCAGCGGCTGCTCTGCTGTCTCCCCAGGGACAGGCAGCAATTTTCCTGCTCTGAAGAAGCTTGTGAAGGTTTGAGTGAATCTGGGAAGCAAATCTAATTGGCAACCTGGTAATTCCTCGGGGGGACATGTACTTTGGTCATATCTAAGTACATTCCAGCCAGTGTTTAAGACACGCTGAATCCAAACTTGGACAGTCAAATACCAGCAGCTCTAAGCTCCTTATCTATTTCAGGCAGATTAACTCCTTAATCATCTCTTTTGGAAGTTCCCTGCCCCAAATTCCTCTCCCCTCCTCTTTCAACCCCCCTCAGTTTTTCAGCAGGAACAAAAGAACCGATTTTGCAGGGTGCCAGAGGTGGGGACAGCGCCTGCCGTGATTGACAGAGTCAATAACCTGGAGCCGGGAGAAGGCCTTTGGAAATCTGCTTCCCACTTCACCTGCCCCAGTATTTGTCTTCGGGATTTGAAGCTGGGGAATACATAATACTGAAATAATTTACCAAACAGCATCAAACCTCAATTTATTATTTTCAGCCTTCTTTTCTTTTATATATTTATATATTTTTTTTTAAACTTGATTTATTTTTTTAACACCATTTTATTCTTATTTTTCCTTTCCCCCAGGGCATTTTTGCTCAGCATCCCCTAGCAGGTTACCACTCTGCAGCCCCCAGCTCTGCTCGTGGCAGGGGGATGCTCATTCCCTCCCTGGCAGGCAGAGGAGGCCGTGCTGAGCCGTGGGGACACAGCCGGTGCTGGCCACTGTCACTCAGGGGAGTGTCGGAGCATTACGCTTCATTACCGAGCTGTCTGCTGCCGGCAGGGGATGGCTTAGGGCAGAGCCCGGCAGCAGCACAGCTGGGGTTGGCTCTGGTGCACGGATCTGTCTGTGGGCAGATGCTGAAACGTGGCATCTGTGGGGTCCCCCTATCCGAGGGCACTTCACAGATTTTGCTGTGATGGCAGTGGGGAGCTGGTGGTTGCCGGGTCATGAGATTGGCTGCCCCAAAAGTGAAGGCAGGAGTCTTTGCCACAGGAAGGCAAAAGGGGGACAGGTAACCATGAATCCCATGAGGGGATCCAGGGACTGGGGATCTCTCTGGAATCACCAGTGATCATTGAATAGCACTTGTCTAAAACACAGACACAAATGTCCCCATGTGCTTGACGTGGTGGGGACACCGGGACAAAGCCTCATCTCCTCCCAGACAGGGAGAGAGAGTTAGGGATGGAGAGAAGGTATGGGATAATGCCAGTGTCTGTCCTTTGCTGGATGCTGAGGCCTCCTGGTTTTGAATGTGGCAGCATAAATTTGCTGAAAGTTTTCCTGATAGAAAAGCTGGCTGTGACCAGGGACAAGCCAGAGGGGCTGGATCCCGTGGCACATTCAGAAGAGCTGGGAATGTTCTGGAGGTAATGGCCACATCTCGTCCTGCAGGGTCTCCAGTCCTGTTGGGGATGGAGAGACCCACTGGGGAAGAGATGGGGGGATCCTGGAGCTGAGACATGAACCTGCTCCATTCCCATGCTTCTGGGCTGGCACTTCCCAGCATCAAAACTAGACCCCAGAACAAACCTGGACCACTCTACAGTGGGGAAACTGAGGCACAGGTAGAGCGTGGTCCTGGTTCCAACCCAGTGGATTTTCCAGCTCCAAGCTGCTGGATGGGTGCCAGGTCCTGCCACCAGTCTTGGTGTGGGTTTGCTGGGCTAAAATGTCAGCAGGTGCCAGGGGACCTCGAGTCATCCCTGTCACATTCCCCAGGGAGTGCAACCTTATGCATCCAACCACATCCATGAGCAACCAGGACTGGGATGAGGATCCATTCCCTCTCCCATACTTGGGAGAGCTTTTATTTTCTTTTATTTTTGTTGCAAGCAGCATGAACCCCTTGAGGCATCAGCATTGTGGAAGAGGGTGCCAAGGGCATGGCATCTGCTGCCCACCTTTCCTTGCAGGGATGGAGCTTCTGTTCTGCTTCAAGGGGAAACTGAGGCAGGGGACAAACAGGATGTGGGAGAAGAAGGGGGGGTTAATACTAGCGGTCACAGTAATGATTGGAATGGTTCATTATTATTGGAACTGAAGTGAATCAGGCTGAGAGCAGGAGGGGAGGGAGGAGGGAAGGGAGGAAGGAAGAAGGATCCCAACCTGTCAGGTAGAAAATGAGTAAAGAAGGACAGCGTGTGTATGGAGAACTAGCCAGGCTGTTGCTTCATGCTGGCCCCATGCTGCTCACTTGGAGTGAGGCTGGAAGGTTGACTGAAGGTCACTGTGGTGGTGACAACAACCCCACGGCCATGGTTGTGCACTGTTGTACCAGCAGCTCCAGGCAGGTCTGCACCAGGATTTGGGTTTGGAGATTGCTGGATCCCTCCTAACCTCGGCTGTGTTTCCAGCCTCCTGCAGGGTTGGTTTTCCTCTCCCCTCAAGAGCCCCAAGGTCGATGTCCAGCCACTGGCTGGGAGTGGGATCATGTGGAGCCTCCCTCCATGGTACATCCGGCCATGAATTTTGCTCCACAGTGGAACACGGTTTTCCCCCGGAGAGGGAATTTGCCCAGGAAGGCTCAGGCTGAGCATCTGTTTTGCTGTGAGCCTTCACCCTTTTTCTCCTTCCCTTCTTTTTGTCCCCCTTTTTATCTTTTTTTTTTTTTCTTTTTATATCTTTTCTTTCTCATTTTCTCTTATTCTTTTTCTTCCTCTTTATCTGTTTTCATTTTTTATTTTTCTTTTCTTATTTTCCCTCCCCCCCTTTTTCTTCTTTTTCCCTCTTTTCTTCCTCTCATTCCTCCTTTTTTTTTCCTCCCTTCCTTTTCAAATCCTGCCTTACCAACTGACATTTTCCACCACCAAGAGAAAAAAACAAAACCAAAAAACAAACAGCAACTTTCTCTGACTCCCAGAACCTCCCATCATCCTCCCCAGTCCAACCCTCTGCAAATCTTCCATCCCTGACATCAAGGACCCAACCCCCCCCCCCCACCCCTTCCAAAATAAAGGAAGAAAAACCAAGGGGAATGAGGCTGGAGCTGGCGGCTGAGCCGGATTTCCATGTGAGGGGATGAGGTTGGGGCGGCCACGGGCTTCCCCTGGCAAGCGACAGAGGAACCGGGGCCAGCAGAAACGTTGAGTCATGAGTGCGGTTCGCAGGCGGTGGATTTTTTTCCCAAGGAAAATTCCTCGCTGGGGAGGAGCAGATCTGGGAGTGGGGGGAGGGAGGGGGGGGGGAAGCAGCAGTGAAGGACTGTGGCCCCCTAAATGGGACACTGATCTGGGGATTGGGATGCACCCCATTGCGATGGGAATTCCCTGGGTAGGTTCCAGCCCCGGGGAGGGCGGTTTGGGGAAGGGGAGGGGGGGGGGGGTGGGGACCTGCCCAGGGAATTCCCCAGCAGCTGGATAAGAGGAGCAGCGTGATCTGGGGGGGCTGCAGGAGATGGGGACCCTATCCTTCCTCCTCCTCCTCCTCCTCCTTACCCACATCCGCCCACCCCCACGCAATGGGCGGCGCAGCCCCAGCTCCATTTATCATCATCTGCGGGCAAGTGAAGTGTGCAGGGAACAGCTGCTCCGGTCGGCTGAGCGCCGAAATGGGGCGGGACGCGGGGCTGGGGGGGCTGCGGGCTGCCCTGGGGTACCATAACCCCCCCGGCCGCTGCACTGGGACGGAACATTGGCGTGCTGGGAGATGCTGGTGGTGATGGGAGGGATTGGGGAGGTGTGTTCAAAGGGTTCACTGCGGGGTGAGCGCATTATTGGGGTGCGTTGGGGCAGGGGTGCAGTAATGTGAGCGCCTTGGTGCACTGGAGAGAGGGCGTGTGAAAGGGGAGGGGGACCATTATTGGGGTGCTTTAAAGGGGTTTACTGGGGACAGTGCAGTAAAGGGGCGCACTGAGGGGATGCACTGGGGAGAGGGTGCATTAAAGGGCTTCACATTGAAGCGGGGGTGCATTGGCAGCGGGGTGTCTGTGGGGTGCAGGGTCGAACAGCAGCAGCTCCACAACTGCGTGGAGGGTTTGGCCCTACCCCAGGCGAGCCCCACGGGTCCCTCTGCACTGCTGAGGGGGGGTCTGTCTGTATTCCATCCCCCAGTTCCTCTCATTCCCAGCTCCTGAGGCAGAATGCCTTTCCCTGCTCTGTCCCACACACCCCGGCTCCCCCCGCCCGCAGCCTCCCCTTTTCTCTCCTCCCTTAATAATCAAATTCTCCGGAGCACTTTGCGGTGTGGCAGCCAGCCAGAAAGGGTTTCTTTAAACTCCACCAGCTCACAATTAAACAAATCCGGGGCTGACGCTACTCGATAGGCGCTTATTCCCCTCCCTGAGAGCTGCCGGGGGATCCAGGGGGGTCCAATCCCTTCGTTCCCAGCTCCGACACCACCTCACCGTATGGGGCTGCACCCCTGGCTGTGGGGCAAGGGTTGGGAGGGGGTTTGCACCGGGGGTTTGGGGTGGGGAACAGGGTGTCTGCGATGCCAGCACTGCTCTGATGGCAGAGCATCCCCCTGCGAGAGCGCTGCTATTTTTAGTCGCTGAGTCCTTGTTGATGGTACAGCAGCAAAGGCGAGGGAGCAGCAGGAGCAGCAGCAGGGCTGGATCAGGCCCGGTGGGATGAGCAGCAGCTGGGAAGCAAGGCCAGCGTGCAGGGAAATGGGGGACACCCTGTGCCCCCTAGGGGCTGAGGTGCTGGGGGTAATGGGTGCTTATCGAGGGTCCCTGCCATGGGATGTCCTGGGCTGCCTTCAGAGGGTTCTGGGGAGGAAAGGGGAGAAGACAGGGAAGGAAAGAGGAGTGGGGGGAGGAAAACAACACGGAATCCAGCCACGCAGCATAAATCCTCCCCAGCAGCAGCAGGGCTGTGGGCCATGGTGTGTGCTGGCCTGGCAGTGCCACACGGTGCCCTGCCTTGGCTCCTGGCATCAGCCTGTGCCGTGCATCAGCCCTCGGCACCATCATGGCCCTGGGTCATGCCCTGGCACATCAGGGAGGTGCACTGGGTCCTTGTGTATCCCCCATGAGTGACACAGGGGCTGTGCTGGGCTGCCCATGCTCCCTTGGGACCGAGGGGATGGGATGCCCTGTGGTGGCTGTAGCCAGCAGTGAGTGCTGCTCCTTGTGTTCTAAGGACAGGGTCGTGCCAGTGCTGGTCACCATGGTGGCCCCAAGTCCCTGCCCTCTCCTTTCCCAGGGACCCACGCCATGAGCCCTGGCCACAGCATGGCTTTGCCAAGGGCAGGTGTCCAGCTGCATCCGTGCACTGACAGCCCTGTATCGATTCCCATCTCTGAGGCAGCGGCTGGAAACTTCTTCAGGGTCAGGACAGCACGTCCAGCAGGGACGTGGCAGGGACAGTGAGTGGGCAGGGCCCCTGGGATCAGCCACAGCCACCTCCCTCTCCGAGGGAAGGCCATAACCTCCCTGCTGTCGACAGCTTGATTTGATGCCATTAAAGCGTTTGCTCGGAAACAGCCTGCATCAGGCACAACATCTGGCACGGCCCTTCCCCAGCAACGCTGTGGCAAATCCCAGGGCAGAGCTGGCCCCTGGCTCTGCCAGCAGGTCCCGGTGCTGCTGGTGAGGAGTGTGTCCCCTCCCAGGGACAGCCTGGTGCCCAGGTGGCCCACAGGGACATAGGACCATGGTTCTGGGCTTGTGGGATTTCAGCTGGAACACGTTCCCTCTGTGCATCCCCACCCCTGCGTGCCGGTGACTGATCCGTCCCCTCGCACTGTGCTCTTTTGCTCATCCCGACATTGTCCCAGCTGTTTGGAAAATTAACAATAATTAATTAATAACAATAATTAATTAATCACGATAATTAATAATAAAGGAGAAGGGGGAGAAAAGCTGCCCCTGAAGCTTCAGCCCAGGGTCTTTTCAAGCCGATTTCATTTTTCAAACCCACTGCCACACAGCATGAAGGGCCCTTTGCTCCCATTAATTCTCCTACCACAGCCCAGGGCTGCCCCACAGACTGGCTTTGATTTTCTTGCCTTTGTTCCAGCAGCACTGGCACAGGGCTGGCACAGGACACCATGCTGTGATAAGAGCTTTTGGGCCAGCTTTCTATATTTTTTGACCCATCTTTTCACTGGAATTTAGGCTTTAGCTGTATCAAGTTGCCTACAGAGCCTGCAAGATGCAACTGCAATATCTGGCAGTGACATGGAAACCATCCCAAAAGGGAATGGGGAGCAGGGAGGGAAGGGGTGCTGGGCTGGTATGGGTGGCACTGAGCCTGGGTCCAGTGGTGCCCGAGGACACTGTGTGATGGGTGCATGCCTGAGCATCTGGTGTTTATGGAAATAGAACTAAATAAAGCCCCATGTGTGTGTATAGACCCCCAAAAGGTGCTGAGGTGTTGCTGGTAGGTGCTGCAAGGAAAAGGGCTGAGCTGGGACCCGTCAAACCGTAAGTGTGGTTTATGTGGCTGTGGCAGAACTGCCACACCATGTGGTGTTTGACATATTGTGGCAGTGGCATGAAGGTGATGGACATGTGGGGACACACATGAATTCATATCCCACAGGGAAGTGTGCCAGGAAGTGGGATGGGCACAGACACTGTCTGCACCCCCTCCTCTTGTTATACTCATTGCCTTGATGAGAGGAGACTGAGGGGACAGCACTGGTGTCACCACTGTGTCACTGCCAAGGGAGCAGAACTGGGGATGTCCCTGGACATCTACAGACCCTTGGGGCTGCCCTAACCCAAGCTGACAAGTATCTCATCCTTATGTCCACCCCAGTATCTTCAACCCACTGGTACTGGAGACAGGCAGGATGCATCCCCCCCACCACCACTTCATTAGCCCCCACAAGCCACTTGACTGCTGCCTTAAGAGATCAAACCAGTGACCCAGGTGTGTCCCTGCTCCCAGAGCAAGTGGGGTGAGGAAATGGGGAGCTTTAATGACAACGGTGGCGAGGCGCTCAGTAATGATGGCTGCTGGCAGGAGCAGACAGCTTCCAGATGGCATCGCGCCGGGGCAGGGGGATCGCTGGGGCCGGGGGGGCTGCAGGAGGCAGCAGCCGGCAGAGATGGGCAGAGCCAGCAAGTTGAAATGACTTTTTTTGCAGCAGAGCCTGCGGTTCTGGCCCTCCACGCTGCTGCTTCCAGTAATTAGCCCAATAATTAAAAAGAATGGCGATAAGAGGGGTGTGCAGAGGAGCTCACAGGATCCCGGCATCCCTGGGGAGGCGTGTGAGAAGGGTGGGAGTGATCTGTGGATGTGAGGGGTGGTGGATGTGTGAAACAAAAAGCAGAGGGACCCCGACATGGTGTGGGGGGTCACTGCAGTAGGTGACCAGGCAGGGAGGGGTGAGCAGCAGGGATGGGCAGCTTCAGCAGCAAGGGCAGGAGGGTGGCTGAGCCCACTGCAGGCGGGAAGGAGACAACCAGACCCAGCACCCTCCTGCCCATGGGCACCGTGCTGCGATGCAGGGAGATGGGACAGAGGAGGTTGCAGGATGCTGCAAGGTGGGGATGCAGCGTCAGGCAATGTGATGCAGGGTGACACGGCACGAGGCAGAGCGATGTGAGGTGACACAGAGCCAGCTGCTGCCATCCGGGGCAGTGCAGTGCACAGGGATGGAATGCAGGGCAATGGGATGCCATGCAGGGCAATGAGATGCAGGGCAATGCAAGCCGATGCAATGCAGGGCAGCATGTTGCAGGGAGATGAAATGCAAGGTGATGTGGTGCAGGGTGATGTGAGGTGAGGCAGGAGGAGGCGATGCAGGGTAGCGCAGTTCAGGGCGATGCAATGCAAGGCAACACAATGCAGGGAGTCAAAATGGAAAGTGATGCGATGCAGGGTGATGCAAATCAGGGTGATGAAATGCAAGGCAACATGAAGGAAGGGTCGGTAGTGTGAGGCAATGCAATGCAGGGCAAATCAGGGCGATGCAATGCAGGGTGATGCAAGGCAACAAGATGCAGGAAGGTGAAACACGAGGTGAGGTGTTGGAGAGCAGTGCAAGGCCATGCAATTGCCATTCAATGCACCATGGGGTGATGCCAGACAATGCAGGGCAATGCGAGGTGATGCAGCATCACGTGCTGTGTTCCGGGGTGGCTGTGAGACAATGCCCAGTGGGGCAATGCCCAGCAGCTGAGGTGAGGTGAGGCAATGTTGTCCCCATGGTGCAGGTGACACTAGGCCCCTCTCGGTCCCCGGCCCACCGCGGTGGTGACGCTTCATTTGAATTCTCGCCTCTCTCTCTTCGCAGATAACGAGCCCGCGCCATGCAGTCCTTTCGAGAAAGGTGTGGTTTCCATGGCAACCAACAGAGCTACCAGCCGACTTCACAAGATACATCACGCCTGGAGAATTACAGGCATCAAAGTCAGGCAGGGCCGAACTGCGAGCGGCAGAGGCTGGTGGCGAAGGAGTACTACAGTCAGCAGCAGCTGCCATACACAGGCTATGAGAACAGCGCCGTGGAGAAATACCACCGGGGAAACAAGCAATTAGCGGGGCAGCAGCTGCAGGGCAGGCCGGCCTTTTCCAATTACACCGTGCAGGAGAACAGCCCTTATCCAGCCCGGTATTCCGGGGACGAGAGCCTGCAGGCATGGGGTGGCCAGCCACAGGCACTGCCCGGTGGCGTGGCCAAGTACGAGGACAACCTGATGAAGAAGACAGTGGCGTTGGCAGGTGGGCGGCCGTACCATGAGCCGGCGGCCACCTCGCTGCCCTTCCGGACTCACTTCCAGCAGCAGCCACAGCAGCAGCAGCAGCAACAGCAGCAGCAGCAACAACAGCAGCAGCAGCCTCCCGCACTCCCCTACCCCAAGCTGCAGAGACAGAAACTGCCCAACGATGTCTCCTCACCCATGCCCTTCTCACAGAGCCCTCACTTTGGGCAGCACTCCCAGTCCTTCCCTGCCTCCTCCACCTACTCCTCGGTGCCTGGGGGCAGTCAGCCGGCACACTCCTACAAGAGCTGCACGGCGCCCTCGGGGCAGCCGCCGCTGGAGCGGCCCCTGGGAAGCGCTGCCAGCTTGGCCCCTGGCCCCCGCGTGCCCAACCTGCACGGCTACCAGCCCAACCGCATTGGCTACGAGCAGCCCCCGCAGCCACCGCCGCAGCCCCCGCAGCCGCCACCGCCGCAGCCCCCGCAGCCACCACAGCCCCCGCAGCCCCCGCAGCCCATGCAGGGGCGGCATCACGCTTCGGAGACCCTCCACTACCAAAACCTGGCCAAGTACCAACATTACAACCAGCCAGGCCAGACCTACTGCCAGGGCGATGCGCCACCCGTCCGGACGCCGGAGCAGTACTACCAGACCTTCAGCCCCAGTGCCAGCCACTCGCCAGCTCGTTCCGTCGGCAGGTCCCCGTCCTACAGCTCCACTCCCTCCCCTCTGATGCCCAACCTGGAGAACTTCCAATACAGCCAGCAGCCGCTGAATGCCGGTGCCTTTCCGGCCGGCATTGCTGACCACAGCCATTTCATGCCGCTGCTGAACCCTTCTCCCACTGATGGGACGAGCCCTGACACTCAATCCGGGAACTGCAAAAACTTGCAGAAGGAGAAGCTGCCCGAAAACCTGCTGTCAGATCTGAGCCTGCAGAGCCTGACAGCACTCACCTCCCAGGTGGAGAACATCTCCAACACTGTCCAGCAGCTGCTGCTCTCCAAGGCAGCTGTGCCCCAGAAAAAGGGCATCAAGACCCCAGCGAGGACCCCCGAGCAGCTCAAGGGGCAGCACTGCAGTCCTGAGAGCAGCACCTACTCGGCAGAGCAGGTGGGGACTCCCCTGTCCGACCCGCTGAGCACCCCCCAGTCTGTCCATGCTGAGACACAGGATGCTGACTATCTCAGTGGGTCAGAGGACCAGCTGGAGAGGAGCTTCCTGTACTGCAACCAGAACCGCAGCCCTGCCCGCGTCAACAGCAACTCCAAGGCAAAGCCTGAGTCAGTGTCCACGTGCTCTGTGACCTCTCCAGACGACATGTCCACCAAATCAGATGACTCCTTCCAGAGTATCCACGCCACCCTGCCCCTGGAGACCTTCACCAAGTATGTGAGCAATGAACGGGACTGCCCCCGACTGCTCCTCAGCGCCCTGTCCCAGGAAGAGCTGGCTTCTGAGATCATCGTTCTGCAGGATGCTATCAGTGAGAAGGCAGACAAAGCCTGGGCCAACTTGCCCATGCTGGGCAAGGAGACCACCAAGTCCCCCTTCCAGCTGGAGAACCACCGGCCCAGCCTGGACTCTATGGTGAAAGGTGCCTGGCCCAGCCAGGGTGACTCCAGCACGCTTACTGAGCCCCTCAAGCTGGACAAAGCTTCAGGGGCCAGCACGGGGAAGGACTTTAGTGAGGAAGTGTACGAGGGTCCCCAGGTGGAGTTTGCAGCCACCGAAAGCAAGGATGTGCTGAAGGACACTGCTCCACTGGCCTTCAACTCCAAGTCCAGCATCCCAGCAGCGACATCAAGCGCAGGGGCCACCAGCTACAGCTGCTACTCAAACACCACTGCCAACTCGGTGGCGTCTGAGAATGCCATGGAGCATTTTGAGTGGCCAGAGGAGAGCCTGGGTGAGGCCTGCCTGCGGTGGAAGGATCTCCAGGCCACTGACCTCCCCAAGGGCTTATTTCCCAGCAAATTGGTGAGCTCTTGCAAGGAGAAAAAAAACGCCTGCGGCTTGGACCTGTGCGATGGAGAGCAGCCAGCCAAGAGTGAGACGGTCCAGGACTTTGGCCAGCAGGTGATAGAGGAGGAGGAGGAGACACTGACCTATGATGAAGCAACAAAGGCGGACAGCGAGAGGTGGCTGCAGGACACTCGGCACTGCTGCTCAGCTGGGGACTTTAGTGAGATCCCCATCATCTCCTCGCCAGATCTGAAGGAGTCAGACCTGGAGGCAGAGGAGTACTCCTCACTCTGTGAGCTGGCTGGCTCGGAGCAGAAGTCAGTGACATACGATGCCTCACCACCCAAGCCCCCGGAGATGCCAGCCGTATTATCCTCCAGCGAGGTGCCTGTGTCGGCCGAGGAGACTGTCAGCACAGTGGAGAAGGAGAGCTCAGCTCCCACCCCACGCCTCTCTGGCCAGTCTGTCATCCTGCTGGGCCCTGCTGTGGGTACGGAGACCAAGGTGAAGAGCTGGTTCAAATCCTCCCTGCCCCACATCCAGCCTGAGGAGGAGAATGGTGGAGGGGAGACATCCCACCTGGAGGCAGCCAGTGCTGAGTCCACCTCATCCGTCATGGTGAAGCAACAACTTACGCCCGAAAATGTGCTGGGGAAGATGGAGCCTGTCTCACGGGGCAAGAGCCTCCGCAATAAGAGGGTCCACTGCCGGCTGTCAGAGGGGAGTGGCCCTGGCAGCACCGTGCTGAGTCCATTTGATGAGCTGCCAGCAGCCAGCAGCGTGGCCGGTGCCTGCCTGGGGCCAGATGGACAGACAGAGGTACCGAGCAAGAGCACCCAGAGCCAAACACCCCGGTTTCCAGCCGAGGGTCTGCCGGCACGCATGTGCACCCGCTCCTTCACTGCCCTGGCTGAGCCCCGCGCCCCTGCCCCGCTGGAGGGACTGAAGGCTCCCACGCACCAGGAGAAGCTGGGGAAGAAACCCGGCTGTGGAGTGAAGCAGAGGGTGGCTTTCAAAACCAGGAAGCGCAACAGCCGGCCAGCCCCGAGGGTGGTCCAAAATGCCAGCGATACCACCCTCTTGGTGCCCGGGTTGGTGGCAGCAGAGGAGGTGGCAGGGCCGACACCACTGGAGGGAGACGCGGTGGAATCCGGGGAGAGGGACCAGCGGTCGATGATCCTGCGCTCCCGGACGAAGACACAGGAGGTGTTCTACACCAAGCGGCAGAGGGGCAAGCGGGCAGCTGATGTCCGGCTGAAGAACTGCAAAGCGCCCAAAAAGCTCATATCCAACAACCACCTCCCACCTGCCTTCAAGCTGCCAGCGCCGGGCAGCCCTCACAAGGAGGGCAAGGTGGGTGCCCGGATGAAGCTGCCCAAAGCAGGGCCGGGCGTGGGGGGCAAGATGTCAGAGCGGCCACTGCACTCACTGAAGAGGAAGTCCACCTTCATCTCCCCCATCCCCACCAAGAAGAGGAACCTGGTCCTGCGGAGCAACAGCGGCGGCGTGAAGGAAGAGAAGCCAGAGGGTCCCCCCAGCCTCTTCAAGAAGATGCCGGTGGCCAAAAAGGTGAAAGCCAAGCTGCCCCCCAAGAACTCTGGTGAAGCCATCCCGAAGCACCCCCTGCCAAAGGAGGCCCCAGATGTCTGCATCAAGATCACCTCCCGGGCGGCCTTCCAGGAGGCCACCAAGACCAAAGTGCTGCCTCCCCGCAAGGGCCGCGGCCTCAAGCTGGAGGCCATTGTCCAGAAGATCACCTCACCCAACCTGAAGAAGTTCACCTGCAAACCAGCAGCCACAGCAGTGGCAGCCACAGTAGCTGCCTATGGCTCCTCCCTGAGCCCGGCTGGGGCGGAGCGGGAGCGGGTGGTGAAGCACAGCAGCGTGGCTGTGGCGGTGGGTGATGCGCGGCTGCCCAAGCTGGCCACAACACAGAAGGTGCCCACAATGCCGGTGGCTGAGCCGCTCTGCCGGAACCCCAATGGCCGAGCACCAAAGGGGAAGCCAGGTGGTGGGAAGAAGCTGCCCCATGACGGCTGCCAGGGGGAGGCTTGTGGGTCAACACCGGGGACCCAGTCCAGCCCAAACACGGTGGCCAAGAATCTGGGGCTCCTGCCCAAGAAGAGGAACCGCAAGGGCAAAGCAGCAGCGCTGGGCATAGCCAAGGCACCCCTGAGCCCTGCACTGCCACTACCACTACCCCGGGAGCGTGTAGCCGGCACGGGTGGTGCGGAGGAGGCGCCTCGGGAGAAGAAACCAAAGACTGAGGAGAAGGAGGCGGGGAGCAGCGATGGCCCCCCTGAGGGACGCTCCGCCGCCGGGCCGGCGCGGGGGCCGAAGCCGCGGGCCAACCACTCCAACTACAACGGCTACTCCAAGCGGCAGCGGAAGCGGCTGGGCCACGGCAAGGCCAAGGCGGTGCCGGCGCGGTGCAAGAGCCGCGGGAAGCGGCGGCGGCAGCCCCAGCAGGCTCCGCTGCTGCACCCCGCCGAGCCCGAGATCCGGCTCAAGTACATCTCCTGCAAGCGGCTGCGGGCGGACAGCCGCGCCCCGCCCTTCGCTCCCTACGTCCGCGTGGAGCGGCGCGGAGAGTTCAGCACCACCTGCACCGTCGTCAATTCACCCGGCGACGAGGCGCGGCTGCAGCGGGGACCGGCCGGGCCGGCGCCGCGGCCGCGGGCGGCCCTGCCCGCCTCCTCCACCATGCACATGGGGCCGGTGGTGTCGAAGGCGCTGAGCGCCGCGTGCCTGGTCTGCTGCCTCTGCCGCAACCCCGCCAACTACAAGGACCTGGGGGACCTCTGCGGGCCCTACTACCCCGAGGACTGCCTGCCCAAGAAGAAATCCCGGCTGAAGGAGAAGGCGCGGGCGGAGGGGCCGGGCGAGGACTCCACCGTGCCCTCCGCGGCCGAGCGGGCGCCCCGCGGGCCTGAGGGCGGCTGCGGGAAGGCGGCGCGGCCTGAGGGGGCTGCCGAGGCGGCCAAGCAGAGCGCGCTGCGCTCCAGCCCGCGGGGCATGTTCCGTCGGCTGCAGAGCTGCTACTGCTGTGACGAGAGGACAGAGGGCGAGGAGGCGGCCGAAAAGCCCCGGCGGCACGAATGTCACAAGGCCGAGTCCCCGCCGCAGGAGCCGGCGGGCGACACGCAGGAGCACTGGCTGCACGAGGCCTGTGCTGTATGGACCGCTGGGGTTTTCCTGGTGGCGGGGAAGCTCTATGGGCTGCAGGAGGCTGTCAAGGCGGCTGCCGACCTGGTAAGAGCTCGGCCGCACGCCCGAGGCGGCGTCTTCTGCTGGCCTCCTTCAGCCAACGTCATTCCCGTGTCTGCGCCTCTGGTCGGGATGAAAATTAATAGTTCTGCAGTGGGAGAGCAGGGCAGGTGCTCAGCACCATGAGCCCGGCTGGATCCCTGCAAGATTTCTGCTGCTGCGTATCTGATAGCACCTGAACTCTCCTTTTTTTAGGCACAGAAATAAGCTATGGTATTACGTTTTAGGAAGGCGACTTGGCCCCCATGGGATTGTCACATCCCCTGGCCCGGTCATGTGTTGCAGGGGGTTGCTCAGTGCAGGACAGATGCTGCAGGGTGGGAGATGAAAGTGGGCACGACACAGCCTGATGCCACCATGATGGGCAGCAGGGGAAGGGGAGCTGGAGGGAGGGGATGATCCTGCCCTGCTCCGCTCCGGCAGTGATTGGAGTGAGGACACATCGTGTGAGCAAAATAGGGAGGATGCTGAAGAGGATGAGAAGTTGTGGCTGGCCCATTCCTGGAAGTGTTCAAGGCTGGATAGGGCTTGGAGCAACCTGGTCTAGTGGAAAGTATTCCTGCCTGTGGGAGGGGAGCTGGAATGAGATTAGTTTCTTTCAGGTCCCTTCCACACCATCCTGGAATTCTGTGACATGGATTTTTAGTGCTGGGGAGAGGAAGGGGACAGCTACCCATCCAATGCTTTGAAGGGAGTTTCCAGCAAGTCCCCCAGTGCTAGGTTTTGGGGGCTGGCTGTATTCCCAAGCCTGTGTGCTTATTTCATGGCTGGCTGGAGGCTGCTGCCCTCACCACAGAGCCAGGTGCTCCCATCCCTGCAGCATCGGCTGGGGAGAGGGCAAGTTGGGCACAACCCAGGTCATGTCCCTTCACCTGGTCCCTGCTCCATGGAGCATGGTTGTGGGCTCAGTGTCATGCAGGGGAGTTGCATGGCAGGTAGAAACCTCATGCGTGGCTGCAGACAGCCAAGTGATAGGCATGGTGTGGATCACAGTGCGCTGGCATGGAAGGATGTTGCCTGGGAGAGGGAAGAAGGGCCTGGAGAGGATCAGGGGCACCCACGTTGCCCTCGCTGCTGGGGCCATCGTGGTTCTCTTCTTCTGTGCTGGGCTTTGACAGGGTCTCTCTGTCTCTCCACATCTCTCCTTTCCTGCTCCGAATCCCCGGGTGCGTGTACAGAAGTGCTCGAGCTGCCAGCAAGCGGGAGCCACGGTGGGCTGCTGCCAGAAGGGGTGTCCCCACACCTACCACTACGCGTGTGCCGTCGACACAGGTGAGCCCAGCCACGGGGATGGGGCACGGGGTCCTGGGCTCTCTGTGACCCAGCTGAATGTGGGGCCTATTGCTCCAGGGTCAGGGGTGGGCTCGTGGCTCGCTGGCTTACCAGGATGGTGATGCCCACTGTGCCGGCAGCACTGGCAAGTGTCACAAGCTTGTCTGGCCTCAGCTGAGCCCTTCACATGCTGTGGCTGGTAGGTGGCCGTGGACCAGGAGGACACTGCGTTCCTCCCACTCCGGGGCAGCTGCCCCTGACACATCCTTGTCCTCTCCTCGCAGGTTGCTTATTAACTGAGGAGAGCTTCTCTCTGAGATGTCCCAAACATAAGGTAAGCCCAGAGTCCCCCTGTGCACCCCCTATACCCTGCAGCTCCCTGTGGCAGGAGTACCTGCCTTTAGACCCCAAATTCCTGGGAATACCCATCATGGATGCTCAGCTCTGTGTGGGCATCACACACCTGGGGGTATCGGGTGCGCCAGTGACTCGGTGCTGCTGGGTCTGGGACACCCCAGCTGGGTCTCGGGGGTCTTATCCCCTTCCCTGAGCACGAGGTGGTGCATGATGGTTGAACCCCTTCTCAAATCGCTGCGTCCCGGGTTAATGCCCGGTTATTGGCGGTGGGGAGAGGCGGCCGATGAGGACAACCCAGGGCCACTCCCCGCCTCCGGCGGGGTCCCCGGGCTGACACCTCCGTTTTCTCCGCAGAGGCAGCCGGTGTAGCGCCCGCGGGCACCCGCCCCGCCGCCACCGAGGGACCGGCAGAGGAGGCAGCGCCTGGAGCAGAGCGGGGCCGGGCCGGGCCGGGGACCCCCCGAGCCCGCTCCGGGCGGGCGGAGCCTGCGCCGGGCTTTCCCTCCCGCCGGGTCCCGGTAAAACCCGGTCTGGATACGCGGGGGACGGATCGGGATCCCCCACCCGCGATGGCTGCACAGGGGGGCGGGGGGTGTCCGTGTACAAGGGGGGGGTCCCGGCGATGTTGTCTTACTGTGGGGCCGCCGGACCCTCCGTGGGTCCCGGCTCTCAATATCACACTGATCTGATCTGAGATGTTGCCTTCAGCAAACCTCATGGTGTCTGTATATAGTTCAGCAAAGAAGAGGATTAAAAAAAAGACAAAAAAAAAAAAAGACCAAAAAAAGGAGAAAAATGAGAAAAACTAGCAAAAAAAAAAAAAAGGCAAACAACGGCCTGCTGTTTGAAACACCACTCTGCTTTTTCCGTTTTGTTCTTCCATCTCCTGTTTGTCCTCACCTGCACCCAGGGTGCTTGGGGGCTAAGGGTGCTTGGCCAGGCTGGTGGGCACCCACAGGGCTGCCCCATCCCCGCTCCCAAACCCTGACTCATTGCACCCACCACCCTCCCACTCCATGTGGCGCTGGCACTGCTGGGCTGGGGACACCTGGTCCTGCTGTCCAGGACACCCCAAAACCCACCCTACTGCCTGTGCTTGGCCTCACCAGCACCCCTTCTGTGGCTCCTCTTGTGGGGGCTCTGCTTCCTGTGCTTGTGCTGACCCCGACAGCTCTGCGTGCTGGAGGAGGAGGAGGCCTTTGCTTCCTCCCCTCCACATGGGCCTGGCTCACCCCTCACTGCCCTGGGTTTGCTCAGCTCCCTTGGCTTTTGCTTCCTGGCCACCTCAGTGGAGCTGTGGGACTGCCCAACACTTTGATGACCCCTGCCCTTGTCCCCAAGCTCCAGAGCCCATCTTTGTGTCACCCACACCCTGACACAGGTAGCAACCAGCCCAGGGTGAACCAACCCCAAATCTCATCCTAAAAACAGCCACTGGCTGTCCCCCACCTCTGCAGCATCCTGCAAAGGGGGGGGGGGGCGGGGGGGCACACTGCTGGTCCCATCCATGTCCCCTGCAAAGCCAGCGCCCCATGTCCCCACTTCTTGTGTCCCCTCCATCCCACCCACCCCAAGGTTTGCTGGCCACACAATGTCTGTTGTTTCAGCAGCTGCCTCGGACACAGGAGTGAAAAACAAAAAGAGGAGGTGTGGAAAAAAACTAAAAGGGAAGAAATAATATTAATAAAAAAATTAATTTAAAGAAGAAAAAAAAAATCCCTGTGTCCTTGGCAGTGTTGCCTGAAATCTGGCTATTTTTAGTGACATCTTGTACATATGACTGTAAAATGGTAAACCGTGTGTATTATATATTGCCTCATTATATAGTGTATATATATGTATACATATACATATATATAATATATATGAAGACTGTAAATGTTAAGACTAGTGTTCTTATTAGTATATTGCTTCACACTGAAGATTGTGTGTAACAAGCTGTTTCTAAAAGATGTTTATTTTCCTTAAGAGTAAAAAAACAGGTCATTGCATTCAGAGCGTCAATAAAGATACAACGATTGTTTTGGAAGTACGTGGCGTCCTGGTCGTGGCCTCTCTTTATCCTTGGGGGGGCTGCTGGGGTCCCCCCTGGGCTGTGACAGCCCCTGGCCGGTCCTTTGTCCCCAGGGGCCTTGTTGAAGGGGATGGGGTATGGGGACAGGGGGACAGCAGCCCCTGGGATATCATGGGGTAAAGAGGGAGTATTTGGGGGACCCTCAGCACCCAGTGTCCCCATCCTTGCCACCCTTGTCCCCCCCTCCCGTGCAGCCCTGTGGGGACAAGGCATCCGCAGCTGTGAGGGGCCCAAGGTTTGGTGTCAGTCCCCCTCCAATCCAGCACGCACCAGTATAAATAATCAGCTTTAATTGTCTGTACAAAACTGTCCAACTATGAAAATACCCTTTAAAAAGGGAAAAGGGGAGTGGGGGGAAGCGAGGGGAAGGGGTCTATGTACAAGAGGGGGTGAAGCAAGGACACAGGGGCACCCACCAGCCCCCCCAGGAGCCCCGTGCCACCCTGCCATCCTTTCTCCCAAAGCCTGTCCATGCTCCGGGGTGGTGGCAGCTCTTAATGGGGGGGGGGAAATCAGTGCTGGGGAGGTGGGAATAAGGTGGGGGTCCTCATGGTTGGGGAGGGGGCGCTTCCCCACTGCCATGGGGCTCCACCCCCTAAAAGCAAGCCCCAAACCCAAGGAGTCCTGCAGCAGTGGGACCCACGGGGGGCCGGGCAGAGACCCCAGGAGGGGCCACACCGTGTGCACTGAGGGGTACAGGTGACACCGGGGGGGGGGGATGCAGGTGGCAGTGGGGGGGTCCGGGTGGCACCGGGGGTCGCTGCCGCGCGTGCCGGTGCCCTGCAATACTGCGACAGTGTCACTAGAGGTCCCCACGCCCCGTCCCCCACGCGGGCTGGGGACACGGACACGGCCGTGGGAGGGAGTGGGGGGAGCCCACCCCAAATGCGGCTGCCCCACGTGGCTGGGACCTCCACCCCGCACCCACGTCGGGCATCACCCGACCCCTCCCCACCCACCCCTTCACGTCCAAAACCGTTCCCTAACATCACCCTGCGGGGAAACTGAGGCACGCCCCACATCCCGCATCCATTGGGGGTGGCAGGGGGGCTGGTGGCCCCTTCCGCACCTATCCCGACGTGACGGTGGTGCCGCTGCCCAGCTTGATGATCATCTGCTGGCAGTCGTGCAGCGTCCGGCGGTCGCCCAGCTTGTCCAGAGTACGGGCAGCCTCAGCCAGCATCCCCACGCGCTGGCCCGGGCCCGCCAGGAAGCTGGGAGGGAGGTAGCAGCAGGCCAGCAGCAGCGCCTCGGCGTGTTCCCGTGGGGTGGGGTGGCTTTCGGGCTCGCCAGCTGCAGGGGACAGAGCCAAGGTCAGCACCGATAGTGCCCGTGGAAGTCACTGAATGAATCTTGCGGGGATCAGCACGGGGATGGGGTTATTCACCCACCCCGCAGCTGGTGCCACCACCAATGGAGGGGCTGGGAGCTCACGTGTCCCAGCGCTTAGGGTGCTGCAGGTGGGGTGTCCAACCTGATGACCCACCATCTGTGGTGGTGGTGGGAAAGGGGTGTCCCACCCTATGCCTCACCCCATATCCCATATCCAGGGTTGGTGGGGGTGCTGTGGCTGCAGAATGGGGTTTCCCACTCTGTCCCACCACCCAAGACTTGTGGTGTGGAGCAGGGTGCTCCACCCCATTTCCCAACCTCCAAGGTGGTGACAAAGGTATCCCACCCCATGTCCCACCACCCAACGTGCTGGGGCACTGTGAGTGCAGAGTGATGTGTCCCACCCCTATCCCACCACATATCCCACCACTCAAGGCTGCTGGGCTGCTGCAGGTGAGGAGTGATGTGTCCCACCACATCTCCCATCCCCGTGCCCACCTGTTTTGCTGCCCTGCACCCCTCTCCTCCGCAGGCTGCGGTCCAGCAGCTGGTGGGTGCGAGTGGGGCTGGCCCGGGCCATCAGCCTGGCAGTGGCTTCGTGCAGGAACACCTGGATTGGGGGGACGGTGAGCACAGCCAGGTGCAGGGCACCAGGGGACCCAGCAGGTGACGGACGGGTCGGGGGGCTCACCCGGCGCATGGCGGGGCGCAGGGTCTGTGCCAGGCGCCGCAGGCTGCTGAGGTCCTGCTGGAAGCCGCGGAGCTCCAGGGCAGATGCCTGGTAGAGGCAGCTGCGCTGCTGGCTGGCCCCCATCTGCTGCTGCCACAAGTTGGTGCGGGTGACCAGGAGCAGGTCACAGAGCAGGAGCTGCACTGCCTGGAGGGACAAGGGGATCGGGGTGAGCAGGGGGTCGGACAGACGGACGGGGGTGTGAGGAGGTCGCTGCGGGCAGGCGCTGCTGCGCGGGACCCCCGCCGGGCTGCATGGCAGGGGCATTGCACTCCCAGTCTGACACATGCAATGCAACTACAATGCACCCCCGCGAGGGTCGGGGGGCACCTCCCGCCAGGGCTGGGGGGGCTCACGGCCACCTCGTCCCTCCCCAGCCCAGCTCACCTTGTCGATGGTGCCTTTGGAGGGGCTGCCCAGCTCCAGGCTCTCGCGCAGGCAGCTGCTGGCCTTCTCACAGTGGCTTAGGGTGGCCTGGCTCCCATCCTGTTTGCTCAGCAAGGCACGGACAGCTCGGAAAGAGTGCAGGGCAGCACGGGGAAGGGGCTTCCTGCAAGGTGGAGGGGACATGGTCACTGCAGACCCCTCGCTGTGCCCTTCCTCAACACACACCAGGTGCTTCAGGTGTGTTCAGAGAGGCCATGCCAGGCCAAGTGAGGGGGGAGACATGCAGTGAGGTACCGCCCTTGTCCCCGATGTCCCCAGCACTCACTCAGAGCTCTGCAGTGCCCGAGGCATGGTCTCCACCAGCGGGTAGAGGCGCTCAGCCCCCTCCTCATCCCCCTGTAGCCAGTGGATAACGATGCCAATGAAGGATGCCCACCACTTGGACACGGGGTCGGTGCCTGCGGGGTGGGAGGGCCACAGGAGCAGGGTGTTTCCACTTCCATGGCCCTCCACATGAAGTGATCCCAATGGGGAACACGCCAGCCTCACCTGTGACAGCCGCCAAGCCGGAGGTGATGGAGGGCATGGGGCCAGGTGTGCCACTGACATCTGAGCAGCCATTGAGCAGCTGGAGGTACTCGAGGGCATCAGAGAACCGCCTGTGGAAAGGGGCTGTGAGGGGGCTGGCCCCACGCCAGGCACGGGTCGAAGGTGCCTACCCCAGTACTCACCCCTCTCCCTGGGCAGTGGGACGGCTGGACTCGGGCACGGCCACACAGCACAGCGCCTTCTCCAGGAGGTGCTCACGGAAGAGCTGGGTCACCTGTGCCAGCGGGTCCACTGGGGCACAGAGATAGGGTCAGCAGGTACACCACACCCCCCAAAAAATGAGAGGTGCAGGGGCTGGGAGCATGGGGTTACCTGGGTTACCGGCAGAGCTGTAGATGGTTTCCCTGGGGACACCTTTGACTGCCCAGTCCCCGTCAACAAAGAAGCGGTGTCCCAAGGGGTGGCAGAGCCACTGCATGGCAGGGGGCACGGCCCCACCGTGGGACAGGGCCACACGCCGGGCACTGCAGAGGAAGGGGCGCTGTGGGGAGAGCAGGGGGTCAGGAAGGACCCGAGACCCCGGTCCCATGGGACACAGGGGACACCCCAGTGCCCCACACTCACCGCCAGGAAGTGGAAGCAGCGGTGCAGGCTGGCCTTGATCCGCAGGGCAGCAGCCACGTAGATCTCAGCCAGCGCTGCCACGGAGATGGCGTCACCGGCACACTCAGCCAAGTTGACAGCACTCAGTGCCAGGTTGATGGCTAGCAGATGTCCCCCAGCCTGCTTCCCTATAGGAATGGGGACAGAAGGCTCAGGCATGGGGTCAGGGTTTGCAGGGACACGCGGGGCAGAGGGGTCCTGACCCTCAGACCCCACGGTGCGGGGCCGTACCGGCGAGGTGGAGCTGGTGCAGGCGGTGATAAGCCATGGCAGCGTCGCGGGCACTCTGGCGGACGTGGGCAGGGGGTGGGGGGTCCGGGCGCAGCCCCCCAGCACGGGCAGCCAGCCAGCGACCCACCCAGAGGCGCTGGAGCAGGTGGCGCAGGAGTGTCCAGAGCAGGCTGCAGGCCAGGTCCCCGTGGGACGCCGGCAGCGGCCGCCCCAGCGCCCCGAGCGCCGTCCGCAGGTGCTGGGCTCCCTGTGCGAAGTCTCCCTGCACCCCAGAGAGACGGTGTCAGTGTGGACAGGATAAGGGGACAGGGCAGGTGGGGCAGGGGACGTCGTGCACGGTGGGACATACCCGGTCCAGGTCGAGGTCGGCCTGCCGGCGGTGCCGCCAGAAGAGAATGGAGGGCTCGGAGTGGGGGCGAGTGACGGGCTCCCCGCAGACGAAGAGCCGCACCACCGCGCCCAGCACCAGCGCCACGTTCAGTGCCCAGAAGGCCAGTGTGGGCCACAGCCACTGCGTCCACCCCCATGGGTCCTCTGCGCAGGGATGGGTCAGCAACGCTCCACCAATGCTGCTCTGTGCCCACCCCGGGGTCTCCATCCAGTGGCCTTCACCTCATGTCCACCACAGAGCCTCCACCCAATCATGTCCACCCCAACAGGTTCCACCCCAATGGTCTCTGCCTCACACACCCCCCATGATATCCATTCTGGTGGCCTTCACCCTGTGCCCATCCCAGCAGCATCCACCCAATGGCCTCTGCTCCATGTCCACCCCAATCATCTCCCATCTCAAACCTATCCCGAGACCCCCCCCTGATGGCCTTCATCCCATGTCTACCATGGGGTGATTACCTCCACTGTGATGGTCATCTTTCTGACACCCCCATCCCAACAGTCCTTACTTCATGCTGAACCAAACAGCCAGGGAGCTCCTACCATACACCCACCCCAACACCCTGCACCTTGGTGGTCTTCACCTCAACAGCCTCTAGCCCAGGCCCACCTTCACAGCCTCCATTCCACACCAATCCCAACAATCTCCATCCCAATGGCCCCCACACCAGAGCTTACCCAAAGTGCCAGACTCAGCCATGATGCTCCTGCCGGGACCAGCGGTGTCCTGGCTCCCCAGGGGGGCTGTGGACCCAGAACCCCGGAGGAGGGAGGCCAGGGGGTTGAAGGAGAGGCAGAGGAAGACAAAGGTGCAGAGGGCCATGCGGGAGCGGTCCAGCATTCCCTGGCTGCTGGGCGAGGGCGGCGGGCGCTCCTGCTTCACCTGCATGGGCAGAGCTGCTGTGAGCCTGGGACATGGGCATGGATGTGGGGTGGTGGGCACAGGCATGGGATATAGGGCATGGGGTACGGGGCACAGTGATGAGGCCCAGGCTGGAATAGAGGGGCGTGGATTTCAGGGTATAGGCATGGGGCACAGAGCACATTTTAGGGTAGAACAAAACTGACTCCACTGCCACCCAAATCATGTGAGGAGCAGTCTCAGAGAACAAGACCAGGTCTGTCAGCTCTTTCCCCATCCGGTACACTGTGCCCTTATCACCTCCTACATGAAGCAGCAGATCCCTTGCCCCACTCAGGGCAGGGAGATGCCCCCCAGCCCTCCCTCACCTTGCCATGGGCACAGAGGGGACTGTCAGGCTCTGAGTCACTGCTGTTGTTGCTGCTGCCACCGCTGAGTGACAGTGGGCTGCTGTGGGATGGCGAGCCCACGTCAGAGGGTGGTGGTGTCAGCATCTCCATCACCTCTGCCTTCACCACCTCCATGGGGGCCTCTGCCTTGGCTCCCTGGCTGTAGTGGGTCCCCAGGTCCTTCGTGGGCTCTGCAGGAAGCAGAAGAAGCTGATGGCTGCTGGGGGCATGGAACTGATCCTCCCACCCCAAAAGCTGCCCTTCCACTCACGCTTCTTCTGCATGGCCATCTTCAGGGCGAGGTTCTCCTGCTTCAGCTTCTGGTTGCTCTGCTGCAGGAAGCGGATGTACTCAATAGCCTTCCTCAGGATCGCCGACTTGTTGAGCTGCCAGCAGGCAAGGACAGTTCAGCCCAAATACTGGGAAAATCCCCCCCATTGCCCATCCCTGTCCCACCACCCCCTGCTCCCACCTTGGCCTCAGTGCCCACCACCAGGTCCTTGAGCTCCACGATCTTGTCGTTGATGGAGGAGCGGTAGCGCTTCTCGATGGCGTTGTGGGCCGTGCGCTTCTCGCCCCGGCTCTGCACCAGGGCTGGCTTCCCGCTGGGTGCCAGCCGGTTGATGGGCAGCTTCTCTGCGTCCACCACCAGTGGAACCGTGGCCAGGATGGTCCCTCCACTCACCAGCGCCTGCAGGAGAGTAGGGTGGGGTCAGCGACCGTGCAGAAGCATCTCCCCAACTTGCAGCTCCCTGCAGTGGCACCTACCGGCACCTGGAGCGGGGTGGCAGAGCTGCTGGCACTGGTGGCCAGGGAGGCGATGGTGGAAGTCTTGGCACTGCTGGCGTCTGTCTTGACGGCCGTTAGCAGCAGGGAGTCAGCCTTGATGAAATGGGGTTGCAGGAGAACCTGAGGGGCAGTGGGGGGTCAGTGGGGCTGTGGGGGCCATGGGGACCCCCCAGTTCTGGCCCTGGGCTTACCGGCACTGGCTGGATCTGTGGTGACACAGACTGGGTGGTGGGGGTGGCGGGGGCCAGGAGCTGCTGGGGTGCCACACTCTGCACGGGGCCAGGCAGTGTCACGGGCTGGCTGGGTTGTGGGGCAGGCAAAGGGCTGGGCAGGGTCTGCCCCGAACTCACAGGCTGCACAGCTGGGCATGAAGCAGAGGACAGCATTAAGAAAGCTCCTGGCACCAGCCCGCCCTGAACAGCCCCATCCTGCAGGGGCACATCCCCCACCTCCAGCAAGACCTTCACCCTGGGAGCCCAAATCCCCCTCTGCCCCTCCAAATCCTCACCAGAGAAGCTGTGCTGGTTCTGGTAGCCCACCAAGGGCTGGGGACTGAACGGGCTGGGGGACGCAGGGACGAAGCTGGGGGCCAGCATGACGCCGGGCTGGGGCTGGCTGCTGGGCACCACCGATGGCTCCTCCTTGACACCCAGAGATGGGGCCGGCAGGAGCGGGGCCGGGGGCGGCGGAGTGAAGGTGGCCATCCCGGGGGGTCCCCCGTAGGTGCTGCCGGTGGGGGCAGCAGGGGGAGGCTTGCTGGGACCCAGGAAGGTGTTGAGGGTGCCCGGCGTGGAGGGGAGCCCTGGGGGCACGGCGCTGTCCGGGGCACTGAACGGTGAGTCGAACAACCCCGAGAAGTCATTGTCCGGCGTGTTGATCAGCTGCAGCATGTCTGTAAAAAACACATCCCTCGTGCCGTCAGCTGCTGTGCTGCACCTCCCAAAGTGGGCCTGGGCTGGCCCCGTGCTGTCCTCCCCACAGTGTAGCATTTAAGGGGCAGATCCCCATAATCCAGGGGCAAAAAGTGCCCTGTTCCTCTCAGCTTCGCACCCATCCTGACATTGGGGAAACTGAGGCACTCAAAACGGGGCTTGGCCAACAGCAGTCAGTGTAATTCAGCCTCGTCTGGGAGTGGCAGGGCACATCTCATCATATCTCTGATATTGATGCGGGTTTGTGCCAGCTCATTCATTCATTTATTCTGTACTGGGAACCCCGACAATCGCCAAACCAGCCCCTGTATCAAGGGGAGGGGGTGCTCAGATCGGGACAGCGGGATGGCACCCCCGGGATGTGCCAGACCCCAGTGCCAGGTGTGCTTGATCACAACAGCTCTCAGGAGGGCAGCTGAACAAGCACAGGGCTGAAACAGCCTGAGCACGGGTCTGTCGCACTCAATGGGACCTGGGCACCCCAGACACATCGGGGTCTCGGCGACACCTCCACTGAGGTTTCCTGGGATGCTCCCACCATACAGGGATGCTCCCATCCCGGTATCCCCAGGCACAGCCCTCGGGGGGCTCACAGACCCCAGGATACCCCACACTCCGGTACCCCCAGGCTCATCCCACCTGCACGCACAGACCCCGGGCACTCCCCCAAAGCACCCACCCCCGGGGATGTCCCCACCGAGCACACTGCCCCCGGACACCGCCCTCCGCATGGGGTGCAGCACTCCGACGGTGACACTGACAGACGAGGAGGAGGAGGAGGAGGAGGAGGCGACTGACGAGGCGGGGGTACCTTCAAAAGTGCACTCCATACCGGTGGGAGCGGGGGGAATCCCCAGCAGGAGGCTGCAGCTCCCGCTGAGCCCCGTGGCCGGCAGCGAAGAGGCCCCGGGATATTTTAAAGCCATGTTCTCGCCTCCTCCCCGGCGCCCTCCCCGCGCTGCCCGCGCCAGGGCTGGAGCGCGGCCGGCGATGGGGTGATGCGACTCCGCCAATCGCCGCCTGCGTGCCCGCCGGCCGCCCCCGGACAGCCCCCGGCGCCCAAGGTGAGCCCGGCACCGGGTTACTCGCGGGCACCCGCCGCGATCCGCCCTCGGTTACTCGGGGTCACACTCCGTTAACCCCTTTGCCTCCATCCCCACCCAGCCCGGTGTGACACCCCCCCCCCCCCATTCATTGCCCAGGAGTAACCCCACAACGATCGGCGTCTGCACGCAGCACGGTTACACCCCCAAAAAACATCCAGCCTTCGGCGTCCTGCCCTGTGCACGTGGGTGTCCCTTCTGGAGGGCTCCCAGCCCCCTCCTTCCACTCTTCCCCCCCCCCCCCCCCCCCACCTCAAGGCTCCCTCGTGGTGCAGAGCAAAGTCTAGAGTCGCAGAGAGGGGGTGCTCTCTGCTGTACCCCCCCCTCCGATTCCTGCTGTCCAGCCCGAGGGTGGGTACGGCTGTCCCACCCTGCTGGCACCTTCCAGGTGTTTCTCTCCTGTGGCACCCGCTGCCACCCAGGCCATCTGCAGGACATGGGCACCCACCAGTGCCATATCCACTCCCATCGTGGGAACCTGGGGGAGCAGACCCACTTGTCTGTGGGTCCTGGCGGGTCCCAGCGGGCTCAGGGCACCCACATCCTTGGGCATACATCCCACATCACTCTAGGGTTTGTGCAGGGATGAGAGACAAGCCGTGGCCAACAGGGGACCGGTGACAAACCCACTTAGGGGAACTGTGGGGTACGAGGTGGCCCAGCTGGCTGTGATACAAAGGAGCGTGGCAAAACCCCACAGTGGGAAAACCTCATCCCATACGGCACCACTCAGCCCTGGCACAGCTCCTGCTTCCCTGCCCACGCCAAAACCTCGCCAAGAAAAGCAGGTGGCACCTGGATCTGCTTTGATCCACCCTGACTGCCATTGGGATGAACCTGCAGGCCTGGGATGCCACCTCCATCCCAGATCTCGGAGGAGAGACCACCACGGACCACACAGTGGGTCAGGTCTTGGAAGGCTGAAGTCCCGTGCCTGCCTTGCAGCGTGTTCCACCGGCTGTGCCGGATGGCGTGGATCGACAGAGCTGGTGGAGCACGTGGCACGGCGGGTATGGGGCTTCCCGAGAGCTGGGATCCCCAGTTTTTTGAGATCCCAAATTTTTTGAGGATCCCCAATTTTTTGCTAAAGCCTTGGAAACAGTGAACTCAGCAAAGGTGCTGCTATGGTGTTGGGGAATGGGTCGCCTTGAGGAATGTGTCCCTTTGGGAAATGGGTGCTCTCCGGGAATGGGTCCCTCTGGAGTATCCCCATCTCACGGACCCTAAAGCGGGGAGGAGGTGGGTGCCAGCCCCGGGGCTGGCCCCATCTCTCCGAGCTCATGCGGTTGGATGGGTTGGGAGAACCCAGGAGTCCTGGAGGGAACGACCGAGAGTAACCCCGCCGGTGACGTCATGGAGGGGGCGGGGCTACCGGCGACACCATGCTGTGACCGGGAACGGGGCGGGGGGGGGGGGGGGAAACGCCGGGGCTGTCCCGGTAGCGGCACCTCCAGTCCGGGGGTCCCGGTGTTCTGTGTTCCCCCACCCCCTGCTATGGACCGCGGTAACGGAGCCGGCGCGGTTCTGCACCGACTCCGCGCTCCAGGAGATCGGTGTCCCCTGCTTCCCCGCGCCGGGCCCAGCACCGAGCCCGGTCCGCCGGCCATGCACCGAGTCCTGGTTGTGCACCGATCCCGCTGCCCCGGCCAAATACCGGCACCGAGTTCCCTGCCCGTGCACCGAGCCTGGACCCCCCGGCCACGGCCATGCACCGAGCGCGCCCGACCATTCACCAAGCCCCGGTTACACCCCCAGCCCGGTACCGGCCACCGAGACCCGGTTATGCCTCCAGCCCAGTCCTGACTTTGCACCGAGTCTAGTTACACCCCCAGCCCGGTCCCGGTTGTGTCTCAAGCCCCGGTCATAGCCCCAGCCACGTCCCGAGCACGCTCCAAGAGCCGGTACCGCACGGTGCCCAGCCCCCGGCCGTGCACCAAGCCCGGTTTTCCCCCAGCCCGCTCCCGGCCGTGCCACAGCCCGGTCCAGGTCATGTACCGAGCCCCAGGACTGCACCGAGCCCAGATCCCGGCCGTGCACCGAGCCTCGGTTATAGCCCCAGCCCGGTCCCGGTCATGGCCCCAAGCCCCGGCCGTGCCCCATCCCGTCCCCGCCGGGACGCACCGTCGATGTCGCTGAGCAGGGCCGTGTCGATGTCGCTGGCCCCGGAGAGGCCGAGGGACGGTGCCAGCCCCTCCAGGGCCGCGTCGTCGAAGGCGAGAGCGCTCATCCCGGCGGCTCCGGTGGCTCCCGTGGCTCTCGGTGGCTCCGGTGGCTCCTGCAGCTCGGGCGGCTCTAGGGGTGGCGGGGCCGCCCGCCCGCCATGGCCGCGCTGGCCCGGGCACAGGCACCACGGGGACGAGCCGCCAAGTTGCTCCCGAGAACCGTGCCCGGAGCTGCCACCGGCGGGAAGGGCGGGGGGGGATGGATGGAGGCGGGTCCGTCACCGCGTCCCGCCCCGCGCCGCCTCCCCGCACCGCCCCGCAGAACCGGGAGCCCCGGCGGCACCGAGCGGGGACCCTGAGACAGCGCACGGGGACCCCCGGCACCTGGCAGGGAGCTGAGAAGGGAGAAGCGCAGGCTGCAACCCCTGAGCAGGACAGCGTCCTCTGGGGATGGCACCGAGCCCTGGGGATGGTACCGGCCTCATGGGATGTCACTGACCCCAGGGGATGGGCACCGAACCCTGGAAATAGACACTGAACCCGGGAAAGTCATCGATCCCTGCAGCTGTCACTGAGGCCTGGGGACATCATTCACTCCTAGGGACAGTTGGGGACAGGCACCAAATCCCTGGGTTGGGCACTAAACACCTGAGCTGGGCATTGAGCCCCCTTCAGTCCCAGACGGGGCATGAAGGGACCAGGTGGGAGGGTCAGTGTGGGCAGGTGGTGGCCGTGGCTGCAGAAGCCTCTGCACCTCGCGGAGCCATGTGCCAGGGTGAGGTTGGGCCACTGAACCAGCCCTCTCAAGGGCCCCAGGCCTTCCCTGTCCCGGCTCCAGGGTTCAGAGCATGTCCCACCTGTGCTGCCCACCCATGGCATGGCCCGGGGTGGGAGAAGCTCTCACCCCCCTGTTTAAGGATACATCAGTGCTGCCCTGTGAGCCTCAGCTGAGCTCCATCAGTTGTGGGATCCAGGAAAAAATGCTGGTGCCTTTGGGATCAGTGCTGTGGCTGATGCCCAAGAGTGGTAGGTCTCAGTGTGGGAATCTCGTGCCAGGAAAATGCCATGTCATGGGCCCTGCAGAGCTCCATGGTCTGTCCAGCTGCTGGGATTCATTTAGGACAAGAAAATGCACTGCAACATCAGCTCTCAGGAAGTTTGCTCTCTCCTCTTCTGTGCTACCAAGCACAATCTGATGTTACCTGGGAATTCATTAAACCTGGCTGCACCTTAGAAACTTCCCTTTGGCCAGACTGGCTCCCACATGGTGGCACAGCAGGCACCCCTCTGCAATACAGGGATCCCCTGTGTGGCACGGAGCACCCTAGGGCTCACTGGGCACCACACAGAGCTGGGCAGCAGAGCTGGGGGTGCAGAGCCCTCTTTGTCCCCTCTGCACCCTCACCCCATTCCAGCCTCCTCAGTCCGGGGACATTGACCTGTGCCCGAGCTGGGGATGAGCCCGGGGAATCCTGGCTCAGCTGTGTGCCAGCAGCTGGGGCAGCGTCACCCACACATAGGGCAGCATCAGCTGCTCGGACATCCCTCAGCCACAGCAAACGCCACCGAGGGAACAGTGATCACATGGGCAGGAGATCCATGACCTGCCATGGGACATGCAGGGAACCATGTGCTGCCCCCCGTTTTTATTTGGGTCACTGGGGAAAAGCCAGGTTCCCTGGTGGTGGCGTTTCCCTTTCCTTGGTGCCGTCCATGTGCTGAGCGAGGAGAGGGCAGGTTTCCAGGGCTGGGGAGATGCATTTGTCGTGGCCCCCATGGATTTAGAGCAACATTGTGCAAGCATGGAGGTCACAGACCTTTAATAACCCGTGCAAGATCCGGGGCACAGCCTTCCCTGAGGGATACAGAGGGACAAAACCACACGGACACAGAAGTGGAAAATCACACATAAACATGGAAGGGGGAAATAACACACGTAAACACAGCTTAATTTTTTTTTTACACAAGCTATGTGCAAAGCTGAATTTTGCCAGGACCCCTTCCCCAGTCCCGATCCAGAGAGTCCGAGGCCTCCGCGGGAGCCCACCAGTGATGCTGTCCCTGCTCCGGGCTCGGGAGGACACCCCAGCGAACAGCAGCATCCTCCAAGCACTGGGGAGGGGGGTGGGAAGGACGAAGCAGCGCGGCGGCTCCGCGGGCCCGGCTTTGGGGCCGATGGATTCCAGGCGGGGTGGGGCTCCCGGGGGTGCGCTGGGTTGCGGAGCAGGGAAAACCCCGCCCGTAGGACCAGGGCCACGCAGCCAATAAGCGAGGCTGCCCTGAGTGGAGTGATTCTACATCACGGCTCAGGGCCCGCGATTACATCATGTCAGTCCTGCGGGGATGGCGGACGGGACACGTGGTCGCTCCGGAGTCACTGAGACGTTTTCCCGAGCGCAGGATTGGAGAAAACCGCAGGATGAGACGGAAAACAAACCGGCCCCGGGATGGTTGGGTTCTGGTCACCGAGCCGGCCGGGCAGGCTGGTGCGGCTCCGCGGGGTCAGGTTGTGGAGCATCTCCCCGAGCGGCACCGGCGGCGGCCGCAGCTCCGGGACGTGCCGTGCCTGAACGCGGGAGCCCCAGAACGGAACATCCCCCGTCATGCTGCCCCCTCCTCGCTCAGCCAGCTCCTAAAGCGAGCCCCCGGGTGTTTCCCACCTCCCAGCACACCTTAGCCCCGCGCTGGAAGCACCGTGCCATGCTCCATGCCCAGCCTCTGGCATCCCGCCTGCCCCGGGGGTTGTTTTGCTCTGGCAGAGCGTGGCGTTAATCATTAATTTGTGTTGCAAACAGATTCAAAAGCCTCTTCTCTCCTTCACTGCCTGTAACTCGGCTTTGCCAACTGGCCCTTCCTGAGCCACAGCTTGGGGAGATGCAGCCAGGTTTGGTGCAGCCCCTGCTCCGGGTCTATTTACCCTCGGGGTGAAATGGGGAAAGGCAAATGCACCTGTGGTCATTTCCTATTTGCACTGACATCCAAACCTGCTGCCGAATGCCAGAGAGCAGTGACACTCAGCTTGCCCGAGGCTCTGCCCATATGGGGCTCGGTGCCGTGCTCTGTGCCTGGGTTTGGCAGCCCACGGTGGAGGGCAGCGATGTGTGGAAGCTCCCAGTCCATGCTGGGAGTCTGCACAGTCGCTGTGGGAGCAGGCTGGGAGAAGAAAGTCCCATCAGGGTTCACAAACCTGGGGAAGTCATGCTCCGTTTGGGGAATTGGATCACCAGTGGCTGGAGGGGCACGCATGGGAAAAGCAAGTCCCTGTGTGCTTGTCCTGCTCTTACACTCTTCCCTTTGCACCCACTCTGGCTCTTGTTGGAGGCAGAATTTGGGGTTAGAGGGAACTTTCCCTCACGAGTGTAACTGTGGGGTTGCAGAGGACAATGGGGTGAAGTCCCTGGAAAGAGCAACCCCCTGCCCCACCAGCCCCTCACTCCCATATCCCCCACTCCCACAGCACCCTGTTCCCACAGCTCCCATTCCTACAGTACTGGACATTTCTGACCAGATGCTTTTTGTCTGATTCTGCCCTGTCAGGGGAGCAGCAGCTCCACACCTTTCCCAACAGATCCAGGCCAGGAGCCTCCCTGAATGTATCCGACATTGAGCCAGGCACATGATCAGTGTGGCATAAACAAGCTGGGGCAGGGCTGCTTAATGCTAATATGTGGCTAGAGGGAAGGAAAACCCATCTTTCCAGCTATTCCACATCCCCCTTCCCCAGATCTAAACAATGAAAGTGGATCTCCACGTGCAGAACAGAGGGCACCATTCTGCCAACCTGGTTTGGTTTTGCCCAATGCCACTTCTCCAGGGTTCCTAAGCTGGTGCTCTTCCTTCTCTCCCCATCAAACTCACCATCATAATGGGGATGTTGGAACAAATTCCTGGCTGATGAGTCAGGAAAGTGGCCCTTGGATGGGCTGGGAAGATCACCCACCACTTTCTAGGTCACCAGGGTGGTGATCCACAGTTGACTTCCAAGGACTATCAGTTAAGCCCTGCCAGGTGGGCAGGTGTCCCACTGAGTACCCAGGTGGTCACCCATGCCTGATGCCACCCTCGAAAGATGTGCCAGAATTCAGTCGGACACGAATTTAGCAGCACTGGCAAGGAGCAGCATGGAGGGCAGCAGGAGCCATGCAAAGATACAAAGAGCAACTGTTGGGGACAAGTCTTCTCCCAGTGGGAATACCCAGGTTCTGAGAACTCCCAGTTTTGACATCTGGTGGGTACCCAAGGGCTGCACATGTCCCTTGTGCTCCCTCCTTCCCTGTGCTCAGGCCAGGCAGTGAGTCCCCAGCTGAGAGACAGACGATAGCACCCCCAGCTCACACTAATAGTGTATTTATTGGAATATTTCACATGCAGGAACCAAAGAGATGATTTCTGGAGCAAGTTAAACAATGGCAGATTAACACAGTTGTCTCATCCTTAACGGAAACGCTTTCTACTTGAATACAGCAATGTTTTAGTGTTGTGTTTCTCTGTTTTTTTTGTGTAGTTTGTTTCTCTTTACATAGTTGATCTCTTTAAACAGATATGTCCCCTTTCTCCCCCTACCCCATTCCCAAACAAAAAAAATATCCGATATCTTCAGTAAATAAATATTATCCACTTTTATCTGGAAAGCCTACAGCTGTAATATACAGAGAAGCTATTACACAGGTTACATTTGTAGGGTTAACAACAGCTCACAGGAACATGTAGGGAATGAGGAGCTCTTACTCATAAAAACACGGAGCAGGGTGGGAATTTTGGAGTAGTGGGTTTGCCGTGGGCTAAAGAAAACCAGCACCAGAGCTCAGCACTGCTCAAGGCCAGCTGGCTCTTGGTGATACACAGCCTCACCTCTCTCCAGGTGAGGAGGAGGTGTGCAGAACCTGGGGCTGGAGCAGGCAGGCACAGCTTTCTCCAGAGGCTGTGGTTTGGATGGGTGGAAGGTGCTGTGTGGGCACCTCATCTCCTTGGCTGGTGGGAGCCCACAGCAGCGGAAGGGTTACCTCCAACACAGCTCTAAATTCACTCACTGCTTCACTATTTCCATAAAAATAACTGTTCTGAGCTGCTTTTTTTCCAGGGGAGGCTCCGCAAGGCTTGTGGTGAGCCCTGAGGAGGTAAACAAGGACGGAGCTGGATGGGGATGGATGGGGATGGAGATGGCACAAGCAGTTCCCACTCCAGGGCTCCCAGCAGCCACAGGAGACTCAACAATTCACCGGATGAAACCGAGTGTTGGAAATCCATCTTGTTTGCTCTCCTGGGCTGCACATCCTGTCCCTGTAGGTGACATCAGGGAATAGAGGAGCAGGGACAGGCTGTGCTGGCTGGGAGCTCCCACACAGAGGGACCATCACCCCTGCCCTGGGCCTGAAACCATGGCCCAGATCTGTTCTTCCACCACTGGAGGGAAACATCTCGCCACCACAGCCAGCTCCCAGTCCACCATTTCAAAGTGGAAACAGCCAATGTATCCCATCAAAAAACACTGAATGAAGTCAAACATACAGAAATCCTCACTAAAAAAATCCTTCAGCTTGGAGGTGCAAGAGCAGCCCTGGGGATGACAGAGCTTCATCAGCGCATCCCAGAGATGGAGGCTGTGATAATCAGAAGGGAAAAGGTATGTTGGAGGCTACGTGAGGGTCCCAGTATGGACCAGTCTCAGCGTTTACGCTGTTCCCTTTAAGAGACACCGTGCTACGTTTTTATGAGCAGTTCTCCTATGAGCCTTACCTACACCCTAAACACCCTAAATGTCTGTACAGCACATTGTTATCAATTACACCTGCCGAAGATGCAGCTGAAATCTACACAGAACAATTAAAAAAAACCCCAAACCCCAAATTATATATTTAAATAGAAACCATTGATTCCTTACATCTCAGCACATGAAGAGTTAAAAGAAGAGGTTAAAAAACACACTGGAATGAAAATATATAGACAAAATAAATATTTTAACCTAGAATAGGGCACAATTAGAACTTACAAAGGACCCCCGAGAATAATTTAGTGTCATTGAATGTCAAGCTGTGATTCCTAATATGCCTAGAAAGCACTGGGATGTTATTTCTTATGGAAAGTGGACCAGGCTGCAGCTCCATCCCTGTTCTCGCAAGGGTCAGAGCCACACGAGTCCTCTGCCCACTTGCACAGAGGAAGCACTTAAGAGTGAAAGCAGAGGAAGGATAAATTGAGAAGCTGGTCTCCTGAAGTGAAAAACCCCTTCCCTTTTCCTCAAACAGTTCCCACCACTCCGGTTTTCAGCAGACCACAAGAGGACAGGGAAGATGAGAGATCCTGATACAGGACATTTGGGAAGCTCTAGCATAGCTCTTGTATTTGTTAAAGAAGGTTTGGGCTAAACCACCTGTTCTGCCACACACTGTTCCCTTTGGTGCTTCAAGCCCTGAGAGCCAAGAGTGGTGGATTTGGGCTCTAGATCCATCCCGGGTCTTTCCAAAAGTACATTTCCTCCCAAGGAAGGCATCTCCTGGGAGCTGCCCTACTTCCAGCAAAGCCACCACTTGTGCTGGTGGCACCTGCCACTCCCTGCAAGCAATGCCAGGGCTTTCCAGAGGATAATGCAGAGTGTCAGCAGAGACCACGGATTGCCTGGGGCTGCACACACCAAAAGAGCCCCCTGAGCTCTGCCAACACACGCTTTCTGTTTTCTCCCCAGCCTCAGCCTTCTCATTCCACCTCTTTTCCTCCCATCTGGAGAGAGCAATCACCGAGAGCTCTGCAGAATCTTCCAGAAAGGGACAAGATTCTCCCTAAAGCAATACCTTGGAGGTGCTGGGACAGGTTTTGTGTGACAGATAAAAGCATTAAAAGCACACTCCCCCAGCACCTTTCGGCTGAGGGGTGGGGGATGAAGGGCCAGCACAGCTGCAGCAGTGGGACACTGCGGGGGCTCAGTGACAGTGACATCCGTGCCACTCTGCACCATCTAACAGTGTCCCCATGCCTGAGCAATGAGATTATCTCCTCTGACTTGGCTGGGAAGCTGGATTAACATGCTTAGAATCACCTGATGTGGCCATTTAGAGGGTCAATGTGTTTCAAGGATTTAGAAGAGAAAATACACACTTAAAACACCCACGGAGCTTTCTGCATTGACAGGAATACCAGCAATTCATTCTGTGCTGGTGAGACTGCTCAGACGATCACCAGACACCGTCTAAAATCAAATCAGTGTTGCCACAGAAGTTTCCTCAGGTTTCTGGGAGCTGGTGGCCACATCTGACGTGTTGCAGCAAGCTGGCAGTGCCAATCCCTGAGCGTTGGGCTCACCTTGTGTTGAGCAGTGGGTGAGGGCAGGAGCATGCACTGCAGCCAGGGCAGACTGTTCTTTTCCAGCCATGGAGAAAATGGAATGGGAGAAAGCCTCTGCAGACCCACAAAGAAGGGCTTCTACTGGAGAGAGGGCCAGCAAGTGGGGAGAAAAGCTTGATCCCCAAGTTATCTCCATCCTTAAACTGCCTTTCCCTGTCCATTTGTAAGCCATGCTACACAGAGCAGTGATGAGGTGTCACATCAGTGCAGAGGCTGGCAGGACAGCCCTGCCTGGGCCCAGCTACATATGGAGGGATCCTGGAAGAGGCTACAGGCAGGGCAGGACAGAGGAGACAATAAGCAGGGAGAGCACAGAGTGAAACCTGACCTGGGACAGTCTGGAAATCCTGCACCAAACAACGTTTCCCTTCAAAGATTAATGTGTCCGCTGTCAAAGTCCATCAGTGCTGCAATCAGGCATTTGGTAACAGGCTTTGTGTGTCACAATGTCCCAAAGGGGGTGGTCCTCAGAGAGGATGGTATGGGTTGATAAAATGCTATGCACAGATAAAAGCTTCTATCACTTGGCCTAGAACAACTTTCAAGAGAGCTTGACACACACATCAGCATCCTGGGAAGCTCAGACAGTCAGGTCAGAAGGAGCTTGCCTAAGCCAAGGAACACCCTGAGGAAGAGGGGCTGGAGCCTGCTGCCTGCATGGGTGTTTAGCTGATAAAGTGCCTCTCTGTCAGGATGGGAGATTCTCCTGCCATGCACTGCTCAGTTCTCTCTTTGATCCTGTCATCCTGTGCCACTGGCTTCCTCCCAAGGAACACGCTGGGGGATGCGGTGATGGCTGGAGCTCCCTGCTCCAGCTCTGCCTGTCAGCCCAGCAAGGCAGGCACACATGCTGGAATCCCTTCTGGCAGCCCCAGAGGAGCAGGAATCCTGGCCATGCCTCTGGCAAGCAAGGGAATATGCTTGTTTGCACAGAGACTGCAGCCCCGTAGGAGCCGGGAGTTAACGAAGGGCAGAGGGATCAAAGAACATTCCAAAAATTACAAATAGCACGGTCACAATCATTTCAACACTTTCTCAGGAAGTGGAAGGAAATGAGGAGTTTCACCTTCAGCACAGGCTGGCACAGCTAATCCCTCCATGGTAACCACCTCCCTCAGCGTTCCATACAAACCTCTGAGGTTTGCCTCTTTTCCTCATTCCTACTCCCAAGAACCAGCGTGTCTATCCTACCAGGCATGGCAGGGAATCCAGGAAGCTCAGCTCACACCCAGTCCATAAGCAAGTCCCATCCATCTGCATGGATGTTTACACCAAATGCAGAGCTCTACAGCCACCAAAGAAGGAATCTAAGATAAGGAGAAAATAACCAAGCTATTTAAAAAGGCAAACACACCAGGAAAATTCCTGTGTGAAAACAGTCTCCCAAAGAGCGAGGTGCTTCCTGTGCCATCGTTACAGCAGCCATTTAGCCCAGCATTTTCCATCCTTATCAATTGCCACAGCTACTGGACACGGCTAACAGACTGCTTCAAATTAGAGCAAGCCCAGATAAAACACAAGGCAAAAAATACCCTGTGAGATTTAGAAATGAAACGCCACAGAAAGTGGGGAAAAGCGACCACCATATGGTACCAGGAGATGTGTGAGTGGGAGAGTAAAGGATTTTAACTTGTGAAGCACATGTTGAAAGGGGAACAGTTGTTCCTTGCTGTCGAATCCAACACGAAAGCCAATACATTAACATTTTATCTAAAAATAAAGACACACTCCTCCTGAACATTCTAGCTCAGTCAATTACATGCTGATTGACAGAGCCGTCTACTTGGCAGGACCTGCCTACAGAAGAGGATGATCCCTACATAAATTGAAGGGCAAGGCTGCTCTCTCCCCCCTGGGCTTTTGTTTTAGCCCAGTGTGACGTACTGGTGCATTCTGAAGGGGTTTTCAGCATCAAGAGCTGGTTTTGTGCAGCTGGGACAGGAAGGAGGGGATTAAGCGAGTGCTGGAGAATCGTGGTCTGGCAGGAATAGTGTTGGATTTAAATAGAAAGAGTCAGCTTGTGGGGGTGGATCATTTCGGGAGGGAGGGAAGGAGAAGCAAACTATGGAATGGGGGGGACGGGAGTTGTTGTTAGCCAAGGACTGTGGGAGGACAAAGTGGCCGTGTGGCGACATTCGCCGGCGGAGCACAGGGGCGGGAGGGCGGCTCCGCGCCACCTTCACAGTGCAAAGAGGGCGTCCTCCGAGCGCTCCTGCTTTTTCCTGCTGGAAGGATTTGTCGGAGGGGTTGGGGCTTCCAGGGGAGGGGATGGTAGATTAGGAACCATCTCCGCCGCTTTGGCTCGCTCTTCTAAAAATTTGTCAAACTCTGCAATGCAAAAACAGAAGAAAGACAGGTAAGAATGGGGGGCCGTGGGTTTGGCCCCAGGGACCAGAGGTTGGCAGGGGAAATTCCAGAGCCTGGCATCCTGCTGGGCTGTGTTTGCAGGCACAGATACTGGTAGAGCCTGACTTCCTCGGGAAAGGGTACAGCTGTCCTTGGAGACATCCGAGCTCAGGCAGCAGCTGGAATCAAACCCACACTATGCCACCGGCTGTGACAGAACCAGGGAAACATCATTCCAAAGGGCTGAGCAGCTTGGGGACACATTGCTGCTGGCACAAACACAGAGCACAGCCAAGGAAGATGGCAGGGAAGCACTTACAGCCACGAGGGCTCCCCACACCATAAATATGAGCCTTTTGCTGTGAAATGCTCTCCTCCTGCCTTTCTGAGCATGGAAGCATTTGCTGGGGAACAACAGGCTGGGAGAAGGCAGCATCTCAGCAGGGATCAAAGCAAATTCCATCTGAGCACTAACCTGAGAATGGCTCATAGCCATGGGCATCTCTGCTTACCTTCACTGGTCACTCCTTCTTCCAGTTCGTTGCCTTTCTGCAATGGGAACAAAAAAGCACATGAGCACAGGCAGTGTTTCCCCTTCCCCATCATCCCCTCCACCTTTAACACAAGTGGACAGTTTCCACCACTTGTTTCCACATATTAACCATCAGAGCAGGGCGACCTGGGGAAATCACACAGCTCCCACATCAGGAGGCCAGTGGGGACTGACATTTCACTGTGCTGCAGAGCAGGAGGACGAGCACTGAGGGGCTTCTGAAGATTGCTGATGGATAGTTAAGCTTTCCCTGTTGGATCTGAATGTCAGTCCAGAGCTGTTTCCCCTTCAGACAGTAATTCTGGTCCAGATCTGAGCTATGTGAGTCACACACACACTGTACCAGATGGCATCTTTTCTGTCACACCGTCCTTAAAAAAGTCAGGACTGTGGTTTGCATTGTGTTTTCAAGTGAAATGCACTTTTAGCTGACAAAGGACATGTGCAAAATTGTTTGGGGTCAACATTCCTCCTGTGAGAGTTCATTTTAGGTTTCATACAAAAATACAGCAGCTTTCCTGTGCCCATGCTGTACAAAGACAAGACCAGGGTGAGCTGGATGAAGGATACTGACAGCAGTTAATGTTTGTGCATCAGAATCAAAGGCTGGGAATGCCACAGGGTCACTGCATTTCCACCAGTCTGTGCATTTCAAATAATGAAATTAAAAATCCAGGGATAGGCACCCTTGTCAATCTATCAGGATGTTTAAGATGGGTAAAAATACTAGTTGAAAACCTCATGTTGAATGTGCTTTGAAAAAGTAAAGTATTTGTCTATATTTGGCTTCTCTACCAGGAGTGGGAACATACTGACTGGCCTCACATTTTAGAGCCTGAGCATCTCCTGGCTTCCTACTGCACTTCCAAAGGTTCACACAGCAGCCTCTTCACAGGCAGAGCTGGTGTTTGTCTCAGTGTACCCCAAAAAGGGTAAGGAAATAACAATTATCTAACCTAACCTGCAGCTTCCTTGCTTGGGAAGTAGAAAATTGAAATGAGCTGTTACCAAAACAAGGAGGAGGTGACCCAGAGTGAAAAACAGAAATCCAGTCCAAATTTTCACAGGCATCTCTCTGCTGCACCCACATAGGGATGGGGGCCCAGGGACATCCCCAGGCTTGCTCAGGCATTTCCAGGACACTTCTCTGCTTTGTTCCTTTTGTGCAAGTCTGTGCTGGGGATGACAGATGCACAGAGCTACCTCCATATCTCTCCATCAGATCTTCTCTCCCTCTAAATTAATTTAAATGGCAAAGACCAAAGTTTATTGGTTAAGCAGAGTGGACATGCTACATTTACTGTATTTCTTTTACAAAATGAGGCCAGTTTGTAATTCAATTTGAAAGTTACTCCTGTACCAAGGCCTGACAAACCTACCTGCAGCTGGAACCCTGTGACATTTCAGAGACAGCCAGTAGTCAGTCTGCCAAAATCAAACACTGAACCCATAATCTGTTTAAACACTTCAGGCACCTCTGGAGAGCTGGAGAATTTTCTTCCTTCCAGTACAGCCAGCTCCTCCAGTGCCAGAGCACAGGGCTGATGTGCCAGAGTGTGCCTGCAGCTCTGCTTCCAGCTGAATCCCACAGCTCCCAGCTGAGAGCTGAGCAGGCAGCAGCAAGGGGCTGGGGGAAACCCTAAGGAATTTGGAGTTTTCTGCCTGAAGCTGGAAGAATGGGAGGAGATGATCCTTAGGGATATGGTGAGGGCAAGTTTAGTTCACTAAAACCATGTTTAAAAGAACAGTGTGAACACAACCCACCACCCACCCCCCAAAACGCACTTGGTTGATTTGAGTCATATGCTTACACTGAAAAAAAACCCAACAAAACAGAATAAATGTGTACTAGTTGTGTCCTGCTTAAAGCAAATGTGTGTTGGGACAGCAAAACAAACTCCAGGGTGAAGGCAAAGCTACTTTTAGTGCTGCTTTTTGTTTGTTTGTTTAATAATTACCAGACAATAATCATTTAGGAGAAAGTTATAGACATTGAAGAGAAACTTATAAATTTTTATTATTACTATTATGAAACATGTCAAGATTGCCTGCCAGTTTAACAAAGACATCTTGATTTGAAAGGAATCTAAGCCCTGTTCCAGCATCTCTTAAAAGCATGCCTCAACATAAGCATGAACTTAGATCCTGTCTAAATAATGCAGCTTTAAACATGGACTTTAAGCCTGGTGCAGAAAAATCCAGCCCATATTTAATGCTTCCCTATTTAAGGATCAGAATCCCATGTTTTCTGGAACACAGGCTATTCTGTGATGTTCACATGGAGAAGGGAAAATAAAACAGCTCAGAAAAAAAGTGTTTTGATTGAATTGCTGAACACAACCTTGACTACTCCTGCTAAGATATCCCCTTCAAAGGGAACCAAACTCTCTGCTTGGGAATTTTCACTGCTTCCCACTATGAGAAGTACCAGGAACTCAGCAATGCATTCAAAGTTACCCGTGCAAGTGAAAAATGAAAATATAAAGAGTCTCACCAAGTCGGTACTGAGCCACTCCTCAATGTCATCCATGACAGAGGACTGTGCAACAGGGATCTAGGGAGTGCAGCGAGAGAACAGCAAGGCAGGCAAAAACCAAAACACATCCACAATCATGGCCACAGAGCGATGGAAAACGCCAGAAATAAGATTAAAAACAAAACAAAAACAAAGATGTAAGATGTGCTGGAAAAAAAAAAAGGCAACAAAATATAAATGGCATTTCAAATAAAGAAACAATTTGGAAAGGAAATTATGAACAACAAGGCTAAAAAAAAACAAGAGAAAGATTATGGGGAATGACGTGACTGGATGCCAGTGTAAGATGAGTGACTTCTCGACCACATATTAAAACCATCAAGATGGACTGATGATTCTAATCTTGATCGTGAAATGCTTTTAAGGGTAGAATACTGGATATCAGTTAGGCTTTGAAATGTTAAATTTACACCTTTTGTTTTTTCTAAAATGGGTATTAGCCACAGTGAAGGGTTAGAAAAAGGAGGGGCTCAAAGTCTTCAGGCAACACTCCTATGAAAACAATTTGGTTTTCCCTGCAGGTGGAGAAGTCAGAGCCCAGGGTACAGTCATGCTTCCTCCCAGATCCTCCTCCCACCACAGCACTGAGTGCTGGCAAGCCTTGGCACAAGGGTTTAAAGCAAAACTGTCCCAGCTCCCAGTTTCCAGTCCTCTGCCAAAGGTGACCCTCGGCAGCAGAGCCCAGTGTGTGCCAGTGCAAAGTGCAGAGTCTCAAAGGTAGGGAGGAGGAGGAGGGGGCAGAGGAGGAGAGCACAGCCCCAGAGCTGCAGCAGGGCTCTCCAGAGCAGGTCAGGCTCCAGGGATAGTTTAACACTCAGGCATGGAAGGTTTGCCTCTGCCCCTGCCCCTGGTCACCATACTGATGTGATTGCAACAGGCAGTGCAGAGGCAGCTGAAGGGCAGCAATTTCACACAGTGCTAAGGGTAACTGGGTCAGCAAAGGGAAATTACTGAGTATTAGGTGTAGAATTTCCTGACTTAACTACACTGCTTAAATACAACAGAGGGGTGCCGAGGTAAACAGGAAAACACCACAATAGATATGGTAAGGACAACCTGAAAAATAGTTAGAAAACAATGTCAGACATGCAAGTTGCAGGCCAGGGCACGGCAGCTGAGCAGCAGGGCAGGCAGGGAGGAGATCTGGCACTGATAGAAGGACTCTCCTAGGTAGAAAAGGTGTCAGGAGTTCTCCATAGCTTTGCCTGAAACCTCTCACAGGAATCCCACCCTGGAAGTGATAAAAAACCCTGTGGATGTGGTGCTTTGGGACTTTTCTTGGTTGTGGCCTTGGCAGTGGGGGTTAATGGTTGGATTTGATGGTCTTGGAGGTCTTGTCCAGCCTTAATGACTCTGTGATTCAATAAGAAGAGCTGGAAGAGGCTCTGCAGATGCATTTCCTGGGAGATGTAGTTTTCTCAGGCACTTCTAGCAGAGGAAGATGGACAGATGCTGGATCACAGAGGCTGAGGCTGTTTAGCAAAGCTCCTCAGGATTTTTTTCACAGAATCAAGTGACCCTTTGTACTGAGGTGAGGTGTGCTAAAGTGGATTAGTTGTGTCAAAGAACTGGAAATCCAGAACTCAATCCAAAGCATCTCCCCCAAAGAGCAGCACCAGGAAGGTGGCTGGGCTCTGACTTGACAGGTTGCTGGACAAAGTGACAGTTCACAGGGTCAGAGGTACAAGGAGTCATTTTGCTTCCAGCGAATTCAGAAAGATCCCAAACAGAAAATAAATTCCTGCTGTTTTCTCTGGAATGGGCCAGATTCAGGGAAACTGCCCCTTTCTGATTTCCTGAATCATTCACACACAAAGTGAGCTGAAGCTGCTGCGAGCTGGCCCAGACGACCACTCACAAGGGAAGAGCTCTAAGCACCTTCCAAAACATTCCTTCCCAAGGACAAGCTGCATCTTGTAAAACTGTCTCTTTGGTTTAACAGCTTTATAAAATATTGGCTTCAGAGATATAAAGTAATTAATTTATTCAGCCTACAGCAACCTAAAACCTACTGCAGAAGTTGCACTGCTGCCTTTCTCCTGTGTTGCTTAACCTGTACGCAGTAGGTAACACTGTGGAAGGTTCAGCCTCTGAGCTATTAGTTGGATTGCAGCTCAGGAAGGTGCTTATGTTTCTCTAAGGATAAGAATATGTGCATAGAAGGGAGAAGGAAAATAGCTGGCCTTATTTTGCCTTTTCTGTGAATAAAATTTACAGGAACACAGGGGGCTCCAAGAGAGCTAGAGAGGGATTTTGGATAAGGGCTTGCAGTGACAGGACAAGGGGGAATAACTTTAAGCTGAAAGAGGATGGATTATTTAGATTAGATATTAGAAGAGATTATTCCCTTTGAGGCTGGGGAGGCCCTGGTTCAGGTTGCCAGGGAAGCTGTGTCTGCCCCATCCCTGGAAGTGCTCCTAGCCAGGTTGGATGAGGCTTAGAGCAGCCTGGGATACTGGGAGGTGTCCCTGCCTGTGGCAGGGGGCTGGAATGAGATATCTTGTTTTCCATCCCAAACCATTCCAGAATTTTATGATTTTATGAATATAAGAGCAGCTGTTCTAAAAAGTGTGGCAGTACTATGTTCCTGTATTAGAAGAGACAGCAGCTCAAATCTTGATCATCCTGAAAATATGACAGATGACTGATCAAGTACTGAGTTCCTGAGAATCACAGGACTCTTGAACTTGCAGAAGTCCTCGAAGAACAGCTCAGCAGCACACGAGTTTGTGCGGTGGTGTTTTGTAACAATTTTTTTTAAATGAAAGAAAAAAAAGCAGAAGAAGGAATTCTACTTTCAGCTAGAGCTACTTAAACAAACAAAGCCCTCAGAAGTGCAAGAGCACTTCTTGCAGAGAAGCAGACAAAGCTGTAAGATAAACATCTGAGTGTGTCAGCCATTTGCTGTTCAGCACTGACCTTTTAAAAAGCTTCCCCTGTCTCCCAGCACACCCACAGAAGTGCTGAGGGTTTGTATCCTACATGTATCCTATTGCTCCTTCCATGCACAGACTTCCAGTTTACTTTCCTCAGAATCTGAGCCCCAGTTCCTCATAAAACATGGGTTACATGTGTCAGGTTTAATTTGTTCAAGAATAAAAAGGGAGGAAACTCTCGAAGAGCAACTGGAAGTTTTAAATTATTTTGACGATAACATTGTACCATTTATTTTTTCATTTTACAATGACCATACAGACAAGCTCAGTTTTTGCCAGTCAGCTGGGTACTTGGCAAGTCTTCCCCTTTCAGAATCCCTAAACTGAAAAATATGCAGGGGAATTTGTTATAACTAATCCCTAAATTCCAACAGAGGCAATGTAAAAATAAATTAACTACTTTACGCATTAAAAAAAGACAATGGTTTCTGGGAACAAGCAGCAGTGGCAGCCACAGACTACATGGAAAAAACTCTGGAATGGGACACAGTCTTGTTGATACTTTGATTATGCAAACTTCCATGGTCCAGTGAAGCTCTCAGTCTTGACAAGAGAGCTCCCCAGATAGTCGGTGCTGGCTACAAAAGCTGTTTGCATAAAGATATTGCAATTTATAGACATATTTTAAGTCTATACTTCAAGTAAATGGAAATTAAGTCACAAAATATTTTTGGGTACTTTAAGTAACTGGCTTTAATTAAAAGTTGGGCTGATTGTTTAAATTCCTTTTTTATTTAGTCTTTGGAAAATCCTACAAATGGGATCATCTCAACAGTCTTGAAAGGGAAATGAAAAAGGAGGGCTGGGAGAACAGAACTGAGTGTTCAATCCCACAAAACCCACAGGAACCTGGAATTCAAGTTCCTACTTATCTAAGTTAGATTGTGTTGATGTTCTCACTAGCAATCAAAAGCCAAAGAGTATTGCCAATATATTTCCTCAGAAGTCATAAAATCCAATATTCTACCCTTAAAAAGACAGTTTAAGGTTATTATTATCACATTTTATTTCTATTAAAAATGATCCCACTGGAAAAGAAGCAGGTATGAAATGACAATTCAGGTCTCTAGGTGAGCTCATTAATGTTCTTAAAATGTTTAACAAGGTTTATGCTAATTGTTGCTAGACTACTGCCTTGTAATAGCTTAGTTAATTCCACTTCTTTCTAGATGTTTAACAAAGCTGACACCAGTTCTTGGTTAGTTGCTACTCACTCCCTCTCTCTGGTTAGCAGTGGTAAAGGTCTGTCATTCCTACAGCAGCACTAGGAGCATACCAGCAGGCTACTCCAGCTTACTACTACAGCCTTACCATCTATTTAAAGCTGTTGTGATCTTGAAATAGCTGCTTGGCCTCAATATTAGAACACGCTTGACTTTATGTTGTAAGGATTAAATTAACTCCTTGGTTACTCGTAACTGCATTTACTCGTGGCACAGGGGGCAGGCAGGAGCTCGGGTGCAGCGCGTTCCCCAGCACAGCCTGTTGTGCCCGTACAACAACCAGCACATCTGGATCTGACAGGCGTGTCCAGACAGTGCCAGCCCTCCCCGACACGGGGGATTGGGTTTTCCTTGCACAGTGCTCTGAAAATAACACGGCTGGGTGAGGAGACCCCCGTGGTCTTTGGCTAAGGGAAAGCACTTGCTTGCCTTCAACAGGGAGAAGGGTCCCACCACATGGAAGAAATGAGATCTTCTTGTGCCTGTTTTTGGGCTTAGCCGCAATTCAAGCACTTCAGTCTCCAAGAAGATGATGTTATTCAACAGTCTCACCTTACCCAAGGCATTTCCACATCTCAGATCCTATCTCTCTCTTGAAGGCACATAGCGGCATCCCACTTGGTTACTAATTAACAGAGGTTTGTTTCATTTAATCTTTACTCACCTATCTTCCCTACAAAAGAGGGCTCTCCTCTCCAGCCAGGCATGCTGCTGGCAGTCAAGACAGAATGTTGAGTGGTGCTCATATCACTTTCGGTGAATTCTGGTTCAGTTTCTTCTTTCCCCTGCCACTGTCCCAATTAATATCCTGACACGGTGGCTTAAGCAACACCTACTTCTCACTTTCATAACAAATAACCCTTTTGGTATGTGAGTGGGTTGACAGATTATTCTAAGAAAGGAATATATTAATGCAAATCTCAATAGCTGTCCAGTCTCATGAGAAGGAAACTGTGAGACTACCTGCACTAAAACGTGGCTCTGTGGTAAAGTCTGTGCCTAACTGCTGCTGATATGGACCCCTGTGTGAGACCTGCATGGCAAAACCCTGACCTCACACTGCAGGCATCTGTCACTGGAACAGCTCACCTCCCATCCCTCAGTCATATAAATACCAGAAACATTTTCTGCCAATATAATTTTGTCTACTTTAATTTTGTAGGTAGAGCTGGGATGGATAAAAGTGTGGCTTCTGTCTGTCTCCATGGTTCTGGCATCATCTTGATGGCAGAACTGAGCCACAGGTTAACTGGAAACAAGAACAACACTTGCCAAATTTACTGTGAGAGGAGAGCCAGAGACTGCAAAGGTGGGTGGTGAACTGGGATGCAGAGAAATGGAGTGGAAAGGACTCAACCCAAAGCTGAAATGTATCCCAGTTTGTACAGAACAATGTCAGGTCATGAGATGCGAGAACCACTCTGGCAAGTGGAGAATTCCTTTTGAGTGGTCTCAGTGTTGTACAGGCACAGGGAACAGCAGTGTCAGCTCGTCCCTTTCCTCCTCATCAAAGTACAAAAAGCACCCCACAGAGTGGGCACATCAAGTTCATACCTGGGATTCTAGTTATCCACTGGCATTGTAAATGCTACAGGTCACATTAATAAATACTGTTAAGAACTACAGCCAGTTAAGAGAGAAACTGAGTTAATGATTAGTTTAGTTTTATTTTAGGTATTTCTCTCTCATATTTAGCATACAAACAAGGTGAAAGGTTTGTAAGAGCAGTGACTGGTTGAACAGCCAGGCCCCCTTCCCTCCCCAAATCCATATGCCTCCATGAATGCTGCAGTATCCTTTTTCCAGACTGAATAACCACAAGCCAATGAAGGAATATGCTGTTTGCTTTTTTAATAAAGCAGTGGTGTGAGTGGTGTGAACAGCAGGGGTGCTGATTTCATGCTTCCCCGCTCTTGTAAACAGTGGAAAGGCAAAGAAGAAGAACTAACTCAATCACTGGATTATTCATTATGGATGAACATCTAACAGTGGCACAGCACATCCCTGGCTGCAACAGAGCCACCGAACAGCGAGAGCCTCTGTGAGCCACAGCCAACAGTATCAGAGGAAAAGCTGATACTGCTGCTCATTTTACAGCTGTTCACTCTCACCTTGTGAGCTGTGGGTGTCTGACAGCACCAAAATGACACTCTGGCTCCCAGGGACAGGTACCCACAGTGGGCTTATCCACGTGTGTGAGCAGGCATGGAGCTGCTTTTGGGCAGGTAGATACAACACCTGTCTCATCACTGTGTGTGCACCAGCCATGCAATCTTCTGCTAAATTTCCAAACTGGCCCTGAGAAATAATCTGGATTAGCCCTACATCCAGAAGAAAAAAATGTGTTTCACAGAGTAGATACTGCAGACTCTAGATTTTTTGAACTTTAAACTTTCTGGGATATTTCTCTTTTTAAGCACTAGGCAGCTTAGTCTGGGACATTCAGGGCTGTCCCTGGAGTGAGACATTCCTGCTCTCCACGGGCTTCCTGGTGCTCAACCCCACATGCTGCACTGCCAGCACACCTCAGAACAAAGGGAATTCTCCCTGCACCTCTCTGAACTTGGCTGCTGCCAGGACTGTCTCAGGAGGATTTTCTACATTATTAGTTAGGTCACATTATTGGTACTAATCTCAAACACTTAAAATTATGGATTACATCGTCCAAAAATGGTTTTAGAACTTGGCTTTAAGGCATAGCTGAGGCTATTTTTCCCTTCCTCTTGCTTCTGCACCTAAAGCAGACTTTGAACTTCTCTCTGCAAGCACATTGATGAAGGACAACTTCAAACAAGGTCAGAATGTGCACAGGTTCAGTGATCTACAGAAACCTGATTTTATCAAGGCACTGGCATCACCAGACATAGGAATTAAATCCTTAAAGCCAGAAACACTATTGTACCTTTTGGAGTCTGATTCCTAATGCCAGTGGGATTGAAGATGTCAATCTGGGCAGCAGCTCTCCCATTGCCTTCCTTGCATAAAGAATGATCCCTACATTACTCCATTCAACTACATATGATCCTACAACTTCCCTATGTTTATTCCAGACCATTAAGCTAAGCACTACCAGAAAAGGCTGCTTTACAGACAGATAGCAAGTGTCCTCTTTATGAATAAGATCCATGAGACTTGTGTTTATCCCTCGAAAAGTGGATACTGCATAAATAAATCAAGACAGTAGAAGGAACCAACTGGATCCCCAAGGCCTCTTCTGAAGGTGATGTGGGATCCTACAAATGATTTGGTCGTTTACAGGTCTTTGTGCTGTATATACCAGAAATTGGTGCAAATCTTTCCCTTTGCCCCAGGTAATGATGCAGGTGGGAAATGAACTCCTTGTACTGTCTGATTTCAAGCGGTTCAATAGGGCAGGACGAGAGGTGAATGGAGGATGGTTATTCTAGGTCAGGGACTGGGGTGGGCAGTAGGAATTGCTTCACTGGTGAAGTCCTCACCATTCCTTGTGTAATTAGCCACTTGTCTATGGGCTCCATGTCTGAGTTCCCACCTTTACCTCTCCTCTGTGTTGAGAACAGAAAGGTCCATAAAGAGAGAAACCACAGCAACAACCCATGATCAAGTAATAAAACAGTTAAAAACTTTACATACACAGACACACACATACACACACAGAGTTGCCTACAGTAGCTTCTGGAAGCAGTTGTGTCCCCCTCTGCCTGTCAGCTCTGCCCATAAGGGGACAGACCTCACCCAGAATTCTGCACTTCCTATAGACAGTTCACAGCATTTTAGCACTCCCTCCATGATGTCCTTAAAAATAAAAATAATAATAAAATGAACCAATCACTGGATAGTAGTGAGGCTGATGTTTGTCATCTTCTTACAAGAAGGAAAAGTGAGGCTGTACAAGCTTATGCAGTCAGTGAGACTGCACTGGAAACTCTCAATGGAGCCCCCTTGTTTATGAAGCTGTGAGTTGCAGCACACCCTTCTCAGGTCCTTGCTCTCAGCAGTTAGACTGTGCCCCACACAGACAGCACAGCAGCTCTGTGAGGGTGTTGAGTGGAGGGGAAGTCAGGGCAGTTTGCTGCAGTGTCCTGGCAGCCTTTCAAATTGCCCCTCTTGAAAAGCACAGAGGTTAAAGGACTGCTGATGCATCCAGCTCCCCTGAGCAGGCTGCAGACTGCATGGCACAGCACCACAAACACTCTAAGATGGTTGTGTGTCCTTCAGCATCTCCTCCCCGAGCCAGGGTGGGATGCAGAGTCATCTCCAGTTCTGGAGAGGCTTGTTTGAACTCAGCAGAGTGCAGTGGCTCCAGCCCAGAATTGGGAGAGCCCAGCAGAGAGCCACTGGTGTGTTATGTATATCCACCCAAACACCTGCACACACAGGACACCTCTCCTGTCCCCATTAACATAGGTAATGGAGAATCAGCTGCAATCTTTTACGTCTCATTTTCTGAAAAAAAAAAAAAAAAAAAAAAAAAAAGGGTGGGGGATGAATCATTCCAATTTCATACTCCCTGTGTAACACCAGAGAATTGTTTCTTGGACACCTCTCCTCCCAGTTGTGATCATGCAACAACTCTGTGGCAACAAAAGCAATTCCCAACATGGAAAAGCAATATTAAGAAAACAATGTATTTTTAGCTCATCTTGTTTCCAGCTGTTAAATCACATTAAAAGACAGCTAATGCCACGTGACCAGCCTCCTCTCTGCAGACCATTCCGAGAACGACTACATTAGAAACGTCGGATGTGCTGAATTCTACCACTGGACAACTGTGCTGGAATGAGATGTGTGTGAAGAATGTGTTGCAAAGCTTTTGGCTCCTCCCCAGAGCCGTTCTTAAATTAGCTCTACCCAAATTAAAGTCTGTCTTTTCGTTTACTGAGCACTGCCAGTTTTTTGCTACACATGCTGGGGCTGGTAACTTTAGGAGAGTTTAATTTTTATTTCCTTTAAGAAGAGACACCCACAAGCCTCACAACAGTTGAGAAAAAGTGTTTACCAATTACAGAGAGACCGCATTTCAAAACAATGCAGTAATCTTCTGATTACATGATACAGTCTCCAGGACCTTTGAAAAGAGGCTGAAAGTCTTGACAACTCAGAGCCCCAAGATCCACAACCTATAAGGCATTTACCCCAAAAAACTTTGACCCTCATATGAGCTTAGCCACAGGCCTTTGGACTGACAACACTTGGGGCAGAGCAGCAGCTCTTCTGGTGTGAATGACACGTTGTGCTGCTGCTTAGGACAGAACTGGCTGGGAACAAAAGTGTTAATAAATAAAGACATGACCCTGAGGCCTCTGGTGGAACACAGCCCCCTTGACCAGCTAAATGCAAGCCCCTTGCATTTGGTTAGCCAGGAACACAAAGCAGAATCACAAATCCTTCCCCAGGTCCTGCCAATAACAGCTCAGTGATACCGGGGGCTTGCGATGTCACATTGAATTCAGGAATTCCTGTGAAGAAATATTTCTGTTCCTGCTTCCCCTTTTCCCTCAGTGCTGCTGCCATGAGGTTTTTATGGGGCTGAGCTCCAGCTGGTCATGTGGCTGACCTGGGTTATAAATCACCCTTCCTGCAGGAGGACAGGGACAGGAAGAAGCAGGTAGGTCTGTGGGTTGGGGATGCTCTGTAAGAGCTGAAGCCCTGCTCCCACTGAACAATGGCCCAGGCAGGCAGGCAGCTGGGATCTGACCCCAGCTGGCTCCCAACACAAACTCTCCCTGGTTTGGAGCACAAGCTGCCAGGCATGCCAGCTGCCCAGAGCACTCCCAGTTCATGTCATGAAAGAACCAGGGTGGATCAGCCAAGGCATGGGGAGCAATTCTCCCCGGTGGGAGGCATGTGCACACTGCATTGGCTCTCCCATGCTACGCTGGCTCTGCCGTGCTCCCTAGTGGTCATCACAACCCAAAACTGGACTGGAATAGGCTCTGAACTTGCTCTGGCCTCTAAAAACTTACACACAGCTGTGTACAAAAGAGCAGCACAGTTTTAAAGAGCAGGGTGGTAGAAAGGGGCCAAGGGATGATCTGAAAGCTCCTTCACTTCTGCCTTCACCGAGGGATGCAGACAAAGCTGCCCAAGCTCTCTCACCCATGTTTTAAGTGTCAGCTGCTGTGAGGTGACAGCACATGGGGCTCTTCTGCCCACAAAAGAGAGCAAGAGCCTGCCCTGGGCAATCATAACAGGCTGCAGGTGAGGGCAGTTATGGCAAAGAATGTGAAGCATTAAAAATCTGCATAATTTCTCTCCCTATAACTCGCTCATGTATCCATGCACTTGGAGAAATGTCTAGTAGATTAAGACTTTCATAAGCAAAACCAAATCAAGCCAATGCACATCAGTGTTCACAGGACATTCCCCATTTAATTCTTCTCAGCAGTGATTCTAGCCAAAGAGCTGGATTCCCCAGACAAGCTGCAAGGACACAGGAGAATTTACCCACTATGATTCTGAAGTCTTTTAGACTGGAGTGCAGCATCTCTTTAGAGATCATTACTGAGCAAGTACTTGCTCCCAGATACCAATTTCAAAACAGCCATTACTGCCACGTTGCTGGAATACAGAATGAGAAGCTCAGTCAAAGCAGCTGCCTGCAGCTTGGATTCCACACAGGTAACAAAACACAAAGCCATGACCTACCCCTCCTGTGTTCTGTTTCCGAACATCCAGGGCAGACGCCAGTCCTTTGACAGCCTGTGGATCCTCATACGTCACACTGGAAGAAAGGAACAAACCACAGAACTAGAAAGAAAGTCCAGCAGTCACCTATGAGCAATCATGAATCATTGGAAGGCCCGGGTTCAAAGGTTAAAAGATGTTAAAATGTTAAAAATATCATCTCATTCCACCCCTGCCATGGGCAGCGACACCTTCCACTACCCCAGGTTGCTCCAAGCTCTGTCCAATCTGGCCTTGGACATTTCTAGGGATGGGGCAGCCAGAGCTTCTCTAGCAATCTGTACCAGTGCTTCACCACCCTCACAAGGATTTCTTCCCAATATACAATCTAACCCTATTCTCTCAGTTTTAAGCCATTCCCCTTGGTCCTGTCACTTCAGACCTCTGTAAACAGTCTCTCCTCATCTTTCTTGTAGGTTCCCTTCAGATACTAGAATTAGGTCACCCCAATCCCTTCTCTTTTCCAAGCTGAACAATCCCAATTCTCCCAGCCTTTCCTCATAGGAGAACAATACTCTGGACACCCTGATTTACTCTCCTGGGAACCAGAAAGCACATTCTTTTTCTTAACAAGACTTGGAGGGTACTGTGTGTACCCTAACAAGAGGAAATTGCTCTGTACAAAGGTCACCCATCAGTTTTGGAAAGCACCTTCAAGCAAAGAGAGTAAGATCAGCAGTATGAAAGGCAGGCAAACAGGTCATAAGGCACCCTAAGAATGTCCAAGAGCAAAATGGTGGACTGTGAAAAGAGGCCTGATTGCAGATTATGTTTAACAAAGATTTGGAGATGACATCTGGAAGCCTGACCTTGATGTGTGCATAGGGGGGGAAGCAGAGCAAGACTCGAAGAGAGATGAAATTATGCAACTGCAGTGAAGCAGACAAAGAAATACACTATTTACAGAAGCTGTTAAAAGCTTCTTAAATTGCACTGCAAAAGGGACATGTAGCAGTCAGGTGACAGAGGCAGCAGCAGCATCATCTCACAGAGCACAATGGTGAAGCACGAGCTGCATAGACACAAACACGTGCCCCTAAATCAGCTCCTGGGAGGGGCTGCCTGCCTGAGCAAGGGGAGCTCTCTCTCCTCCTCGTGCTGGCTTCTCCCAAGCTGTGAGCATAGCACCCAGAGCTCTCACACCCAGAGATGTCACCTACACACCACAGCATGTCACACTGATGCCTTTCCTCCTCCCTGCTGCTCTGTTTATACAGTGCACAATCCAAGGAAGACAGAGCAATCCTCCCTTGTGAAATCATGGATGATCCGTGCTCCTTGTTCCATTAGGTACGTTGTGGGAAGAGTAGTTTTGTGCTTCATTTAGCACAAGAGACAGAGGGACCTCGATTAGATCTCTCCTGCAATGCATCTCCTTTCTAACTGTACACTAAGGCTACTAGCCCAAAATCTTCAGTGGTGGCTTATCCCTCTACATCAGAGCATTTCTTCTCAGCACTGATACCACAGCTGAGGCAGTACCAATAGCTATACTGATAACTGCAAATAAAAGAGCCAAATATATTCGTAGGCTCAAGTTTTCTAATTTTTTTATAAACTATTTAACAGCATTTCTTAGCTTGAGACAAGATATTGATGATGTTCTGACTGCTGGTAGCCACTACTTCCTCTAAAATGTGAAGCCAGGAGGCAAGATATAATATATGAAAGAAAAATACCTGAGTATGTCTTTTATTGAATATCACTTGACAGGGATCAAAGGATTTCTTAATAACTGCATAGAATTTATTTTATATTAAAATAATTTGACCTGCTAAATGCCCTTGAAAGTGCCAGACTTGCAGCTCCAGAGATGCAAGCCCTATGAATATAAATAAATTAGGGGTAGCATGGAGCCAGGCAAGTTACACTGCATTGACAGCCTGTGAGAATCTGACTGGGGCTAAAGGGAGAGTTAACTGGGTGGTAATTCTGTTTCCAAGCCTTTGATGACAGTAATTCAGCCACCAAAGTACATCCATGACCTTCAGGTGAAGGACCCCTCTGCTCCTGTATCTCAAACACGGGTGGATGGGATGACAAGCCTTTAGGAGAAGGCAGAAGTACAGGCAAGCACACGTCCAAGTTTCCAGTGAGCTCATTAACTAAGACAGTCAGCACCCAGCCAGTCTGCTCTGTCCAGCAGCAGGAACTTCTCCACTTGCTCATATTAATAACAATCAAAAAGATAGGGATTGGATTAAAAGCACAAAAACATACACCAAAACTATTTTTTCAGTCTGAAGTCAGGAAGTTTCAGATTCATGCCCTTAGAAAACAGCAGTGCCATGACTCAGTGCTAAAGACAAACTCAAACTTACTTCTTCCGTTGCTCAGCCAAAGAGCTGCCTCTTGTCTGTGCAAACATGTCAAAGTCATCACGAGGATTAGGATTACTGTGCTGGAGGGAGCTGAGTGTGCCACTGACACTGTTTGTGCCCAAGTCTGCAGTTAAGAGAAGAAAAAATAGTGAATCAGTGAAATAACAAACCATATGCAAATACCATCACCATTAACAGCTGCAGCACTGAGGACAGTTTTGTTCAGAAAAGGCTGGAGGATGCTAATCATGTGTTCTTAAAAGAAAAATGTAGAGATGATCTAATTCATCCTGGAAGCACCACTCCATAAATGCTCCTCACCAAGAAGCCAGCATTTGGGAATTGGTGAACCTGCTGCCAATAACCTGAGATATTTACTGGTCACTAAGACAGTCCAAAATTTTAGGCATGGACAGTAGTTTTCTCCAGTTATTGACTGTGAAAACAACACTTTCAAACAAAGGGATATGGCATTGGTGCAGTGCTGAAAGAAGTGGAGAACCTCCAGTCAAACCCAGTGATCCCATCACACAATCTTTGGTTTGGTTTAATGTAAACCACCTAAGAGTTTCATAAAACCTTTCACCCAAAGGTTTCAAATATAATTTGTAGAAAGGAAATCAAGAACATTCACCAGGCTGATTTCACAGAGAACTATAACTATGCAGAAATATTAGTACAAGTTCTGCTATGAACAACAACTTTCACCCCCTCCATGAGTCTTCCCTCTGATTAATAAATCCCACCCTTTGTGCCAGGCTGGGTCTCAATTGCAGATTGCCACAGTACAGGAGAATGGGAATGCCTTCTGATCCTCCTGTAAGCCAAATACCCAAACCTTTTGGAGGCCACATGGCAACATTAATAGGTATTGGAGAGCATGATCTAGATCAGGCACTCACCAAGCCCTGCAAGCTGTGAAGAAAGTGAAGATGGAGGTGCTGAGTTTCCAACCATTGGGCTCACCACAGCTGGAGAGCCAGGACCCAAATCTATTAAATTATCTTCTGTCACCTCATTCAGTACCTGTCAGGACACAAGAAACACAGAAGTTACACATGCCAGAAATTTCTTCTTGCAGTACAACATTAAACATCAAAATTTTCCATATTATGTATAAACTGTTTTCAGAAACAAAACTTCTTTGTTGCAACTAAAGTGTCAATACAGAGTCTTTGCTGAAGTTTGCATCACACTGCAGAAGTGGTAAAGCAAAGTAAACAATAGAAAATGTAATAGAAGAACAGATTCATCCTGAACTCAGACCTTGAACACTACAAAATTACTACAAAAGAGTTTTCATTTAAAGAATAATTAGAACTCTTCAGCTTGGAAAGGGGCTGCTTAAATAGAAGATGAGAGTGGCTCCTAAAATTATGAATGGCATGAAGAAAATTAACCTGAACAGTGGTATTGTAAGACACAGTGAAGAAAAATTAGGTGAAGCAAACAAAAACCATTAAGTGACTTGATAAAATGTAAACAAAATATTTGTAATATATAAATGCAAAATAAATATGTAAAAATGTATAGTGAAACTGTGGAACTTATTGCTTTAGGACACTGTGAGCTCCTAAAGTCCACATGTACTCAAATGCAATCAAAAAAGTTAATAGAGGAATGAAAATCCATCAAGGATTGTAAACACAGAGATGTTTTAGTGTGAAGTGACTTCCTGAGCTAAAAGTTGTCCCTTGAAGTTTGCCACATTCTTACTTTTCCTGGCATCCACCATTAGCCGTTACAGGCAGGACACAGGGCTGGGCAGGTAATAGGTGTGATACTACTGACATTACTACAGCTGGTGTGAGAGAATCAATGGAGTGAGGTACTTACTCCATTGCTGGCGTTCTGTGTTGAGCGTCCTGATCTGTATCGTTCAAATCTGTTCAGGAAAAAAAACCAAAAAACAAAAAACCAAAACCCAACATGGATTATTAAAGCCACTAATAAATAATAAAAAACGTGACTTTATAACCAAGCCATGACATGCTTGCCACTGAACTTATTTTTCCCTGGCTCCAAAAGGATGCTGGAAAGCTTTAACTCCAAGCCAGGACAAAGGGAGGATTGCTGAGAAGCTGCACTCTTGGCAAAGGTGGATTTGAAGTTGACTAATCTGATCTTGCAGCACAAACATGCTTGAAAAACACTGCAGGATTTGTCTTTTGGTTCAGGGTTTTTTTTTAATCATTAAGTGCTTTGTGACAGACTGCTGTGTGAGCCAAGGGACAGGGGGAACTGCAGCAAGATTGATGCTCGCAGCTCAACAAGCCAAGCACCACAGCTCATCTCACTCCCACTTACCAGCTCCCTCTTGCTGCAATAATGTAAATGAGGAGCCATATGTGTGTGGCACAGCCCAACCCAGGCACACTGGCACAAGGAACAATGAACAGCAGATTCAAACATCCTGAGTCGACTCAAAGGTGGTCACAGCCTATGCTCAAATAGGTTGGTACTTTCCAACAAGGAGAAGTAATGATGTTGGATAAAACCCTTATACTTCTGAGGAGAAGTCTGGTTAGTCAAGCTCTGATCTCTTCTTTACTCTGTGGATCTGGGGCCACAAACCTAAACCCAGCTTTCATAAAAGTCTTCAAGGCCAGGCTGGATGGAGCTTTGAGCAACCTGGCCTAGTGGAAGGTGTCCTCACCCATGGCAGGGGGGTGGGATTACATGAGTTTTGAGGTCCCTTCCAACCCAAACCATTCTGTGATTCTATGAACTCAAAACTACCTGTTCCCATGGCCTGTTTCTGAAGCCAGACTGGCCTCCTTCCTTACCATGGAAAAGCACCATGATTTCTTGGAGGTTTGAATTTTTCAAAGTAGTTTCAGAAGTAGTCTCTCTCTTTCCAGCAAAAAGCCTCTACTATTCATATAATCCTCCAGGTTTTCTCCCAGATGGACAAAATACAACAGGGAATGTCAAGCAAACTAATATGTTTTCTTAATGCAACAGAGGAAAACACAGACTTAAAAGGCAGCAAAAACAAAATTCAGGCCCAAATTTCAATTTTAGGAAACTGTGGGTGTTTGCTATTACTGGAAATCCAACTCCCTTTGCTGGAAACCTAAGACACCTCCCACCTCATTTCTCACCAAAAGGCTTCTGTTCATTTACATCCCAAGGCTTCACAGCAAAGGCCAGAGCTCCTGCTTGAGTCACTGACAGAGCTTGGTCCCTGTGCTAGAAATCAGCATGATGGATGTGGAGCTTTTGGAATAGCAGAGGAGGAACTGGAATTTATTGAATGCTCAGACCAGTGCAGCTACTCCACCACAAACGGCTTGGTAACATCACTCAGCTCCCCTTTCATGAATAATGACTACAAACACATCAGCCACAGTCAGCAGTTGCAGATGGGGGGAAATAGAAAAAAATATTAAGGGTGACCAGACTAAACCTCAGTGATAGTTACACTCTGGCAATCGTAGGATCCTGCTTGTGCATGAAACACACACCATTTCACACAAAAAGCCAGCGTTTGTTTCAAAGTTTGCCCCATCTCCTCTGAACGGCAGAATCAAAGGCAAAATCGAGGGCACTGAGTCGTCTTTGCAGCCTCTGCCGTGACAGCACAAATTCACAGATCTAGAGTCTAATTTATTTTTAAAGGCTTGACAAACAAAGCCCTGTGCTAAGAGCAAGGAACAAAGGGTACTCTTTAGTGCCTCGCTCCCCAGGCCTGTGATTAAGGGGAAGATTAAACTTTCCCAAGACTGCAGCATCACGTGCCACCTCCTGCAGCAGATGTGCCTGACAGCGCCTTTGTCTGGCATGTCGAAAGTCCTGTGCCCCAAGTCCTGTCTCTGGGGATGATTCCTGCAGACCAGCCCTTAGAAACATTAGCTCTGCACAAGACAGGCTTTTTTTTGTTTTTTTCTTCTTTTTCAAGATTTTAAGTGTTACTTAAAAACAAATCCTTTGCATGCACGATGCTTCCGCCCACATCAGGCAGCTCCCCTTGCACCAGCACTGAGACTGGAAAGCTCAAGAGATCAGAGGGTAGAGAGATCACGGGAGCCTCCCTAAGCCAGGAAGCAGCACAGAGATTTGTGCAGAGCCTGGACTAGCAGGGGAACTAGTGACTGTGGCTGCGCTATTTTTGGTCCCAAGCTCCTATACCTGTACAGCCCTGCACAACAGGGACTTGCAGACTCAAGCTTCTGCATTCAGAGCATTTTCACAAGGTTGTCTTGCATTTTATGGGTATGCCCCACAAAAATTCAATGCATAGTAAAAAAAGAAGATCACAGTATTAAAATAATCAGCTGAAACAGGAATGTTTTCATTAAAAGGCCATAAAAACACTGTGTAAATGGTTCCTGTGGTTTGGCTCTCTGCGTCACATTGGACCCTTGGCCCAGAAGGCCCAATTTCACCAACTGGCCTATTTTATTCTTAAGTGAAAACCCTGAATGAATGTAAATGGTTGCTGGGAGAGATGCCCTACCTTTCGTATCGGAGGAAGACATTATTTAAGTCATCATTCACGTGCAGCAGCTCCTCTGTGACTTCTTCATTGGACACTCGTGAGATAAGCTCCACAATTCTCTGCTGCATGGCTCTGCAGGTTCGGTTCAGTTCCTAGGAGGAATGCATTGTGCACACACAGTCTGATAAGCAACAAGCAGTAAGTAGATTTAGTTGAGCTCTGTTCACAGCCAAACATATCCCCCAGCCGAGAAACACTAAGACAAGTTTATCTTTGCATGATTAAATGTCACCCAAAAGCACATCTAATCAAACGCCCTTCAAGAGATGATGGCATAAAACCTTGAGAGCCTATTCACAATTCAACTTCCTGATTCTTCTTTAACTCTGAGCACTTCAGAAAATAAATATCTGTATTTTAGTCATCTGTTTTAAGAATAAAACATATTAATACAACACCTTCCCAGAAGAGAGCTTTCAAGGAAAATTCAATCTGCTCTTTTTGGCAGTATCATCCTTAAAAACTAAATTATGTGGATGGTGTAACATCTGGGGGAAAAAAGGTTCATCAGGGCTACCACAAGTACTACGTGTGTGTTAGGATGAGAAGTGCTGGTGACACAGAACTTATCAACTACAGAGAACATGAGGATAAAGACAAACCAAGGAGCAGGAGCATGAAAAGGTGAGTGTTCCACACACCCTGTAGCACTGAGACACACAGATATGTTCCCTTCTACTGAGCAAGTGCAGAGACAAGAGACTGTACAAAGGCTATGGGGAGTTTCAGAAGAATGTTTTAAGGAATGCAGAGTGAGGGCATTTATTTTAGAAGCTTCTTATCAAGAAATCTGGATTTCAGTTTGCCTAGACCAGTTCTCATGCTTCCAGGACATCTCTTCCATCACCAGTTACTTAGCAGAATTCTGTAGTCCTGAAAGGCCTCAAGACCAAAGGTTAAACTGGTCTGCTGAGGAGAACTGCAAGAAGAAATGTGACGTATGGCAGGGTGCCTCTGATCAGACCAATGGTTTTACTTCAATAAGCACTGACATTCCAGCTAAAGCATGTCCCTCTGTCATCTTCCACTCCTCCCAGCTTCACTTCACAGCAAAAATTCAGCACTAAACAAGGATGACTTGTTGGTACACAACCTTCAGGATGAAAGCAAAAATGTGTTTGTTTTCCTTGCATGGTCTGACATCCTAAGCTCTGGATAAATTTCACCTAGTGCAATCCAGCTGCCTTAACAGCTTGAGGAATGTGTTCTCCAATGTCAGTTTTGATCCCATCACTTTCTAAGCAGATTGTGACATTTCAGAGGTTTGTTTGCTGCCTTTCTGAGAGGGCTGACAGTACCTATCTATTCTGCTCAGAGCTGGCTCTCTCGCAGGCTGTTTACATTTGATTGTTGGAGAAAATGTCAGGAATTATTTAAGGAGCAGGGCTATATAAACCTCCTTGCATGCAGCACCCAGCTCTCAAAAGACTAAGCATCCTTTGTGATAAAAAACGGGTTCTCCCCAGCTCTGTGATTCAGTTTTAGGATGCACCAGTCACAGAAGGGAACCAGCTGGAATAAAGAATCAATGCTGTCACTCCATTTTATGATCAAGTTCCTTCACCTTAAAGCTGTGCTCTAAGGTTATGCTGTCAAGATGCTGGTGGTTGTTTCTCAGTGCAAGCAAACTGCTCGATATTGGCCTGTAATGGTTTCCTGGAAGCTGCTTTTGTTTTGAGCAGTTCAACCCAAATGGGCAGTGACTGAAAGGCTCTTATTGCAAAGCCTCTCATCAGCTGCCATGATGGCTCCGAGACAAACACACAATGCCACTGCATGGGAGAGACCAGTTTTTGGATGGATTTCAAACTCTGATGTGTCACCAAGAGCATTCCCTGCCTTCCTCCGAATGGATTGCTGTGTGAGCCCATCCTCCCTGCTGGAGGATCAAAACAGAAGGCTATTTCTGAAGCTGTGGAAAGGCAAATCCCACATTAGGAGCAAAAGTTGGAATGTCAGATTGCAATGCTCTTCATCGGTGCTTCTCATCCGTGGGTCTCTGTGACTTTCCTCAGCCAAAAGGCCACACCACAACCACTGACCTTGAGAAATAGGGGAGAAGCCCGAGACACGAGCTTGATTTATACTGTTTTCCCTCTTGAGATGCGTGCTGCTGCACTGGATTGAGATTTTCCAGCAAAGAAATCCCTCCTGATTACCCAGTCTAGCCCTCTGGACACCATGGAACTTCACCTGAGCACGTGCCTTAAGACACCACACCTTCAGGAAAACTCATCTTCTGGAAAGACTATTAGCTCATAGATAAGATTTCAAGTGTCAGAGAACCCACATATCCTTAACATTATTTAGTCCACATGGAAATATGGAGTGTTTTTTCCTGCATGGTGACTGGGAATGTTTTGACACTGTACAAGTGGTGATGGGGGTTATAAAAGAAGCAGGAATGCTCAGGGCTTACAGAACCTGTGGCAATTCTAAAGCTGCCTAGTGAAAAAGGAGACCTGATATTCAACACTTGAAAAAATAACTTCTAGCTACACAAAGAGGAAAGCACTGAAGAAATGTCAAGGGAAGTCAGGAAATCCTTGTCACTGGAAGCTTTAACAAATGAAGAAAATCAAGTGGTGACACTTACCAGGGTCAGGCACAACCCACATCCATCATGTATCCAAGTGTGGGCTGTAAAGTGAGCTACAACTACACACACCCCCCAGAGAAACACAAGCACAGAAAGGATCAGAATCGTATTTTCTAGGAAACTTACCTGGAGTAACTCAAGGTCTGAGGAATCCTCTTGTCCAGGTACCATTTCTGTCAGCATTTCAGACATCACTTTTGTATTTCCACGAACAATATCCAGCTCACTGCGCAGCCGGGCAATCTAAATTGGGGTAACAAGACAGCAAAACACTGCATAATCTTTTGGTTTAAGCAGTTCATTTTCAAGAACTGACTTAGAGATATCTCTGGTTCTGTCTGACTTGATATCTCAGGCTCCAGACATTCTAGCAGGAAAAAAACAAAAAAGATAAAATGTTTACCCAGGAGAAAAGGAACAAAAAAAGAAAAGAATTATCATCACAAACCCAGATGTACTGTGTCTGTGTGGAAGGGAAGCAATTGCAAACAGCACCTAAAGCCAGACCTTGGCTGTGGTGCCTGACTTCAGTGTGAGGAAAGATGTACATATTTTAAGTAGAATCTTTGGCTCTGAAGTTATCATTTTGCAGGGAGCAAAGAAAATCCTATATTAGGGCATTTGCAAGGGCTTGGCTTCCTGCATCTGTAAGACATTCTGTGCCTTGAAAGGAGAGGGGCTAATTGGAATAACTGCTAAAGTACTGCTGAGCTGGACCAGCAGATTGTGCTGCCATTACCAGGCCACAGAGACACATGCAAAGCCCAGAATTTTCAGTACAACAGGAATAAAGATTACTAAGTAGAGCCAGATCTGGGAGACAAAGTACAAAGAGTTACAATAAAAGTTCCTCTGAAAATTAATTTCTAATTTGATTTGCTGAAAGAGTCTCACTTGAAAGAATCAACATGCCAATACCTGTTCAGAATTAGCAGTGATGGGACCAGTCACATTCAAGGCTGGGGCCTGAGGAGCAGAATAAGCCGTTGGAGAGGACGAAGAGTAAGAACTGGTGCTCATCCTTTGCTGAGACTGGGAATTGTGCATATTTGCTGCAGGATCAACTTCAGGAACACTCTGCCACATCAGAAAGACAGGAGTTCAAAAGCTGAGCTGGGACAGCACTTGCTTTGTCAGCAACCTCAGGCCAAACAGGCTCAAATATAGAACATAATTGCACCTTGTGGGAAAGGTCAGTGCAGCTACTAGAAAAGACTGACAGCTCCAAAAATCTTCCATGCCTGTATCTTTTGACCCAACCCACAAGCATTTAAGTCCATTTACTTTTACAAAAAAAAGTGAGAAGCAAAATAAAAACAAGAGCCAAAGAGAAATAACTGTAAATTATTTTAAACCAGGAATTAAGTTGCAGCCTTCCAAAAATGATGTGATACATAGATACTGAATTTAATTAACCTTGACACAAGAATTGTAATCTCTCAGTCCTTGATCACTTGCGTTTGCCGCTTCAAAGATTCATTAACTTCAGTTTTCAGAGTGAATAATCAGAACACCTGTGATCATTAAGTTACTTCCAAGCAGAAGTTCTGTCAACTTTCCAGACATAACTTTCCAGAGGTATAAAGTTCTCACATTACCGTGGGATCAGAAACATTCAGACTCAGTACACCCCTAATAGACAGGCAGACCTTGGCTCTTGGTGATCACCAACAGAAGCAACCGCACTTTTGAGCAAAGAAAGAAATCTCAATCATAAATCCTGCTGGGGTCTTTTTGAACAAATTAGTTGCATTTGTTTGGTGGTTTTGTGGTACAAGATTAAATGTTACAAACTCTCCCTCTTCTCAGACTGATGATTAACTCAAGGGAGGAGACAGTTTATCAATCTGTATTATGCCTCTCCTCCATGCCCTTTCAGTATTAAAATGTCCTTCCAGGAGAGAGAAAATGAGCCAGATTCAGAGAAAGGGAAGGGGGGGAAATGAGTAGTTATCCAGCTATTTAGACAACCTGGGAAAACACCCCTGGAACTGCAAGGCTGCAGCTTACCCTCTGTGGTGTGTGTATTGGAGACAGAGCATCAAGATCTGCCATGGGGAACTCGATGCCTTTCCTCTTGAGTTCTTCATAAATATGCACTACTCCTGTTAAATCGGGGCTACTTCGGAATGCATCAGCCCAAGCCTGGAAAACACAAGGGATTATCCATAAACCTTCTAAATGAAGCTCCAGCCCCACCCTGACCTCAGATACTGACTGTAAAAGCTTTCATGGATTTCAGCTTCAAAGGAAAGCTGGAATCATCAGACCTGGTCTAAAAGGTCCTGCAAATATTAAGACAGTCACCTAAACGTTTTATTCAGACATAAAATAGACAGGAGCCCAGTGCAGAGAAGCTGTGAGTAGCCCCTGACATCATCAAAATCCATGAACACACATGAAAGTCTCTTCCCATCTCCTCTCCTCAGCAGTGATTGATGCTGATCTTTTCTGGCATATTGTACAGCAAATGACCCATCAGAAAAGGTCTGTGTGAAATATTCAACAGATGTAACCAAAATTCCCAAAGCTGTACAATCATCTTAAGTAATCTCCATTCACTTTGCAAAACATCCTCATTTGTTGCCAAAGGAAAAACACAGCCATCAAGTTGTCTTCAGTATTTTATTTGGACCAGACTTAAACTTAAAAAAAGGTCCTTTCTGAGGTTCTTGTCTTGTGAAAGAGACAGTCCCCTGAGCAGCAGAACTAATGATGCCTGGGTTCTGACAGAGCATATCCAACACCCAGACACCCCAGTGTGGCACAAAGGATGAGTTTAAAAGAGAGAAGTTCCCACAGCCAGAACATTCATAATGTCTCTCATGCATGAATTCTTTGGTGCCTAAAAAGACTTCAATTCATATTTGAGCTTTTCCTTCAGTGAGAGCACTAAGCGCTTCTCTTGGCTAGACAGCCTCCTGCACTCACAAAGCTGCTGGGAGCACAGAATGCTGAAAGCCTCAACCCCTTTCACTTGTCTTGGAAATCAGCCAAATATTAAAAACTTAGAGAAAGGAAAAACTGAAATATTATGACTCAATTAAAAAATGAAGCATTCCACAAACCTCCACACATGTGGAACAGAGTATCAATGTGCTGGATCCAGAACTACTGCGAGACACGTGTGGGCTCTGAACTTAATTCACTTAGTCATCACTTTTACACTAATTCTTTGTCTATTTTTACTTTAAAAGTTCTTTGAACCACTTTTTATATTTGAGAGGACAGAAGTCCAAGATAGCAAAGTAAGATAAGAAATAATATTAATTTTTAACTTGCTGTCCTATCCTGTTCAATTCTAAGAAAGAGCATTTCCTAGCATCCGTGCCCAGGAGACAATCCATTATCAGGTGCAAGCAGACAATCCTGGGTTTGTTTCTCAGCTTTGTTTAGAGTAAATTAACTGCATCAACTGTTCTGATGCAGTGCAAGTCCAAACAGCCCTGCTTGAGCCAGAGAAAACAGCTTTGACAGCACACAGCCATTGTTTCCTTGGAACTGACCTTCCAAAACATCCCCAGTTCTCATGGAGATTTTGACTACACAAGTAACTCCACCTTTGCCATATCACTGCCTTTTTAATTTACATCAGAAGCCATCTGAATGATGCTTCTACAAAATGGTGTTCAGCACTTCAACTCCATTTGCAAACAAAAGTGTAAAGTGTTAGGCAAGGGATGTTCTATTTTAATAATCATCACTCGAAAGAAACTCAAAGGTAAAAATATGTTGCATTCTTCCCTCAGTTTTTAATGAGGCTTGCTTGTCCAGGAGGATCTACTAATACATCCCCTCTTCCACTGGTTTCCTGTGGGTTTTGCAAAATGATCTCACTTCATCTGCACTCCACCTTTTAAAAATATTCTCTTTTCTGCAATTCTCTACCCTGGAGAAAGGAAACACTTGCATTTGTATTCTTCTTCACCTGAGCTGGGAGCATTATCTACATTAGTGTGTCTCAGAGGTCACAAGCAGGACAGGCACTATTGTCCGAAGCGCTGTCTACACATATTGTAAGACAATCCCTGTCCTAGACAGCTTACAGTCCAACTAGGCAGCTGCAATATTAGCTCTGCTTTATGTATAAGGAGCTACACTAGAGCTTAGGAGACCTGCCCATTGTCCAAACACATGTAGGACAGAGGGGAGATTGAATTCAGAGCTTCTAAGACTTTGGGCCACACTATCAAATGTAGATACCTCAGGATAAATCTCACTTGGATCCTCAGTGTGCCCAAACAGGTCACTTAAATACCATTGTAAATTCAGCCCCTAAACTGGGGACCATCCCAGTGTTTGGACACTGGGTTACAGGTGAGCTCTTACCAGAGGCACAGTGACAAGGAATACTTCCAAGGCCTCCTAGCAAGGTGAAGATGGAAGGATAAGGTCTATGTAACATACGCTAATTCAACCTAAATAGGTTGAGAAAGTGAGACACAAGATGCTCAACATCTCAAAACAAGTCTCTAGATAAGAAATTGATGGCAGCTTTATCTACCCTTCTTATGGAAAGGTCCACACACAGCTGTGTGGCTGAAGACATATGCTATTTCTACAGCTCTCTTCCATGCTTCCAAGTCTGGGTTATTAATCCTCTCATTTCTGTTCTTATTAATTCCCCAATATGAAATTGGATTTAGAAAGGGATAAATACAATGTTGGTGGGGCAGAGCAGAGATCAGCCCTCTGGGACAGGGTTAACACCAGCCCCAGGGAGTCCTACAGAGCACAGCCTAAGCTGAGTGAAGCTGTCACAGGGTACTTTGGGGGTGTGTGTCCATAGGACACCTGGGATGAGTGACTACAATCGCTTTTCCAAACTTGCCAGGCAATCTGGAAAACAAAGTCCCCTACCACCTCCAGCTAAAGAGACACAAACAGAACCCACCCACAAGCAACTTTCATAATTTTCAGACTTTTTATATCAAAAGGCATTTAGTACCTAGATTGAAGCTTCTAGCTCTTCTGCACTAAGTCTCCTCAGATAAAGCTCTGTTTAATACACTGGGGCAATGACTGTGGCTTTATGATTGTGTTTCAAACACTCCCATCTTAGCTGCATTCATGACTGGGAATCTATTTAAACCCAGAGCCCAGCAAAACAAACATTCCCTAAAACAACACGAAAACACACCCAGTTTATCTTTATGGGACAGTTTTTGACCTCATCTCCTGGTCACTGCATGCATCTGCTCTCCCACCAAAGCAGGCAGAAACCTGAGGGCTCAGTCAGATGCACAAGAATTGCTTTTAATAATTTCAATAATTTTGTGCTTTTTTTAAAAAAAAAAACCAACATAAAATCATATACCAGAAATAAAGGGACCCTGCAGACCCCGACACAATGCCCACCAATTCCACCACCCTACCTATTTCCTGTCCAAAAATCACTTATTTACATTGTCATGCTCTAAAGATGTCCTATCCCTGTGTCCAAATAAGAAATAAAGCAGCAGAAATCCAAGTGGCATGCTTTTCCATAAAAAGCAAAAGTATATCTGGCAAATGATGCTGCGCATTTGTAAATACTTCCCCACAAGGAACACTGCAGCAGGTTTATATCATTTTAAATACGCAGTGTCTTTTAGTCTCTAGTGTACACAGTAGCCTGTGGAAGCTTAGTGATAAAGCTTCCTATAATTGTCAGATTTCCTCCAGGCAGGCACCAATGTTTCCTCATGTGTGGCTAATGGTTTGTGGAATTAACACGGCTGTTTATTGTTGTGCTGCACAGAAGGAGAAGTGGCAGACAGGCCCATGTCTGAACTTCCCACTGCAGGCAAGGATCTGACAGCATGCTTTTACTGCACAATAACCAGAAAAAAGACACCAAAACCATTTTAATTCCTATATGGTCATTTACTTTTCTATAACCATCTTTGAAAAGAATGCAGAATGCTTTCAAATGGAGGGCAACAGCTCCATTTGCCGCTCAGGGAAACAGATACAGAAAGACAAGTGTTCTGCAGCTGACACCAAAAGCACAATCCTCTGAAATCTCCTGGCCTCAGATGACAAGCTCATCGCCAAGGCAAGTCTCCAGCTTCTAGATATGACTGTTAAATTGCAAAAGCATCCATTTACCTTTTATTAAATCCTCCTGTTTCAGAGTCGTACCTCTCTAACTAGAATCCAGACATTTCTCCCTGGATAAAATATCTATGTGTGTACATGTCTGGTTTTTCCCACCCATCTGGATATATTGTTTGAGTTTATATATAAAAAATTTGCCACATTTTTAACGATGACAACATGTTTAGTGATGCGTAGCATCGAAGCAGACAGTCCTTATTTCAGGCAGCAACATATGGAAGCAGAGACAAGCTGTGTACCTGAATCAGTGCTAGGACTTTATCCTGTACTATAGTGGGGGGGTTGTTCTTGGGTGAGATGATTTTCACCAGAACGCCATCGATGAAGTCACGATTTGCCACCAAGACATGGAAACGATGGCCACAGTTCTTCACACAGGTCTCCAACACCTACACACACAAAAAAACCCAACATTCATTGTTGGAGCAAAGCTTAATCACGCAACAGCGCCTGATTTTTAAGTTTATTTTTAATGTTTTGATGGAAGGATGAGAAGATAGAGGGAAGGTTATATTTATTTATAATCTTACTACTTCTCCTCTTCCCTGATTTTGCCAAAAAACTTCTTCTCTACACACACATTCAGCTGTACCTCACCCACTGTTAACACACTGGGCATTTTTGTGATCCACCTTTCCTGTTTTCAAGGTAAAGAAATAGAAAGTTTCTTCATCTTCAAAGCAGAACTTTCCAGTCGGTGCAGCTGAACAGCCAAGTTACAGAGCAGCACATCAGGAGCAGGTAAGATAGAGGACATCCTGTCACAGTGAGATATTATCGTGCTGTGCCACTCCACCATTTTCGATGTGCCTGGAACACAGCTGGACCCAGTTGCTCCGAGCTATAAGCCATGTTTTAGAGCTGGGAATTCAGGTGAATGATCTTCACTCATTCAAAACACTCCCCTGTGAATGCTCTGACAGGTTATACTTTGACACATTTTCCCCCTGCAACCTAGCTGGAGGCACCTTCCACTTGCCATTCAACTGCCATGGAAGAACAGCTGTTGATTTCTCTCTGAAGAACATGATTAGCATGGAGATAAATCCAACACGTCACTTCTCCTTACAGCCATGCCTAATAACCACTGCAACTCTGTACCGAGGAGTCTGTAATTACTCTCCTCCTTCAGCTACTTTCATCAGCCATGATGACACGGGCTCATTGCTGATGGATTTTGCTCTTTCCTGCACAATGGATAATCTCATGGTTTGGACTTTGGTAATCTGTCAAAATGACAATCCAGGACAGGAAATGGCAAGAAGACAGAAAGTACGGTTACGCCTCGTCAGGGAGATGCAGCAAGAGCTCTGTGAAAGAATCATACAGATCACCTCCCCAGAGCAGGATAACTCGATCTAGTTACTGCCAGAGACAGCCCAGCACCCCACTCAGGAGGGCTGCACTACCCAGGAAACGTCCAGCTAAAGCCATCAGCAGGAAAGGTCACTGCTAAATTATCCCACACCTTAGCAGTGCTGCCTAAATGCACAGAATATAATTTACACTTTATTGAGTGAAATTAGATCAGCATAAATTAATACGTTGTCTCCTACAGAGATTCATTCACAAGGGAAATTGTGTATCAGCTACTTATGAAGCTGAAAATATGGCAAGTTCATCATCCTCACTTGCAGATATGCCCCCAGCTGTTGCCTTGGGGTGGAGGAATGGTTGGACACAGGGAAGTGAGGGTAGAAGGGAAAACCTCAAAGAGTAACAGGCCCATTTGAGCCACTTTAACTCTCCTCAGTCAGTACCTGGGATGAATAAGAGCCATGAAAAGAAGCAGAAATCAATTGAGTCACAAAACCGCTATGCAAAGCTTCCAGCAGCTCTCCCCAAGGAAGTGAGGAGGCAATTGGAGAGAAGAAAAGGGCAGAGCAGTGGCTGTTAAAGGAAATAGTGTGTACATTCAAGAGAGCGCCAGGAAGAGGAATATGACAAAAGGGTTCTGCCCTTTGAGGCATTCCAGCCTGCCCCCACTCACCGTCAGTGCCAGCATGACCTCTCTGTAATTTTTGTTTCCATTCAGCCTCTTCTTCAGCGCTCGAATGGCATCCTTCGGCCTGAAGGAGAAACACACCATTTTAACAGACAGCTCAGACAGGCTTTTCACATCCCATAAACTGTGGGAAAATGAATCCTTTGCCATTTCCAGCTGGACATAAGCATGTGGGCTCAGATCATCTGACTACAACCAAAGCAGGGTGGTGGAGAAGTATGTGAGGAGACAAGGTATCACAGAAGTCAAGACTGGAGGAATGCCCCAAGTCTCCAAAAATCCAGGCTGTTGATTAGGCAGGGAAGACTGATGGCCACTCTGACAAGCCCTGGGAATAAGAGCAGTGATCAGTTCTGCAGACTGCAAGCAGCAAAGCTTTCTGGTGCTGAAGGAGGCGTGCCAGGAAAGTTGCCTACACAAATAGCTGAAATTAAAGGCACTGCGAAGAGACACACACCTGCTGAAAAAAAAAGGTGGCACCCTCTCCAAGAAGTTCTTCATGCCAGCCCTCCCAAGCAGTGACTGACCACAGGAGGTACCACAGAATCATTTGGGCTGGAAAGGCCCTCTTAGGTCATTGAGTCCAGCCATTAACTCAGCACTAAGCCCACCACTACAGTAGGTCCTAAAACGCCACACCTTCGTGTCTTTTGAATGCTTCCAGGAATGGTGGTTCCACCACTTCCCTAGGCAGCATGCCCCAGTGCCTGACCACCCCTTCAGTGAAGAATTCTTTCCAAATACACCATCTAAATAAGTTGCTCTCCTGGCACAACTTGAGGCCATTTCCTCTTGTCCTGAATCCTACACATCATGCAGTATTTTCTGAGAGCAGGAGAGGTCAAAGGAGCAGGAAAACCAAGCAACTGATCTGCAAACTGCATTCAAGCCATGAGCATCTGCCCCCAGTCTCACTGCACCTCCTCACATGCTGAGTACAACTGGAGGGAGATTGTGTTCAGGGACCTTTCCAAGTCTGCTGAAATAGTACATACCCTTCTTCTGTCTCGTTGATAATGTCACAGATCTCCATGTTAAGTGTCCAGTCTTCACTCTGTAAAGAGCCATCTGTGGCCTTTTCTGTAAAGTAAAGAAAAATAAATCTTTTCACATCTTCCTGATTAGGTCTATACCTCAATCCATCTTCAGTTACTCTGAGCTGAAACTATTCAGTAATAGACAGAAAAAAAAAAAATCCCTGCTAACAATAAACAGTGTCAATCCTTCCATCCTGGTTTTAGGGATCAGCACAGAGGTTTCCAGACAGAATCAATTATCCCTCCAGCCCACATAGATGGGCTGTTCTTCAAAGACTCCTGCATTCCTGGGAGAGCAGGAAAATGTCAGCTAATTCCAATTTTAACTCTTCAAATGCTGCATTGCTGGCAAGTTATGAGCTAGGAAAATATCCCCCCAAACCAAAATGACCTCCTCCCCGTTTCAGCAGATAATACCTCTACATGAATTGAGGGAGGAAAAATAGCAACCTGGGACAGAATTCAAGGAATTTCAGCATGAAAAGACCCACCAGCATGTGAAAACATTTAGCACGTAACAGTTCAGGTTGTGAGATCATGACACCTGTCCCATGCTATGTCCCTCTCCTTGCTGGGGCTCTGTACACACCTCCCAAGCTCTGCCTTCCTCCCAAATCTTCCCTCACTATTTGTGTAGCAGGTTAAGTCACTCTGGCATCACTCAGTTCCTGGGGAAGGATGACCTATAGCACTGTGACAGTGGCAGATGCCAACTGTTGGCAGTTTAATTTATAGATGTCTGCAAGAGTAGCATAACCATAACTTGTAGTGATCAGTTGACAAGAACTATTTCCTCCTTGGGATTTCCTCCTAAATCAATATAGTTCTCTCTAGCAGTGCCTGGAACATCCGTGGATTTTTTCACACTCCTCACTTGCAGCATTCAAATACTATCTGCTACCCACAGTAAGGAATGATGTCAAGTTGAATGTACAGCCTGTCACTAGAAAGATCTAAAAAGGGGACCTTTGAGCCAAGCATGACCTTCTCTAAATTAGTCTGGGTTTTTCTACAGATCCTGGAAGGCAAAGATGGTAAGCAAACCCACTTCTAAACATTTCAAAGCAGAAACAAAACCACAAGTACCATCTTCTCCAACTATTCTTCTGTCTCCATCTAACCCCGATCCGTCCCCCAGAACAAGGCAGATTTTGTTTGGAAAGACCAGGCTCCAAGGACTTCACACATCTCTTTTTGTTTACCAACACTGTTTTTTTCCTATTAATATTTCCATCACTGTGCCTGAGGATACAGATGCCCACAGGCCATAATTACGGGACGCTATTTGGAGAAAGACTGTGCCTGGGTAATTCAAGCTTCAGTGACTTGTCTACACCAAAATTGTGGTTAAAGCAGCTCTACCCAAGACAGCAATTACAGAAGTTTGAGACAAACCAGACAGCTATGCAAAATCCCAGAAGAGAGAGCTGAATAGAATGGAGAGGACACCATGGAAAAGGAGATTATGGAACAGGAAAACATTTGTTACAGACCTCACTTCTCATTCTGAGAAGCAGCACTGCAAGGCACCCATTGGGGAGGGAATGGAGGCTGAAAATCTCCCAGCTGGATCTTTTTCAGCTGTCACCACCTAATGGTAAAGCTCACTTTGGTCAATGAAAATTCTTTATGCTTGAGAGATGCACAGCTTCCATAATGTCCAATAAATACTGGACAGGTTACTGAGTATATTTTATTTACTGCATTTACAATGCAGGCAGAGCTGTTTAATGTTTTCTAGGATACAGGAAATTTATCTTCATGCAAAGCTACTTGTAAGAATCACTTCTGTTAGTTGCATTTTGTTCTTATAGTCTACATAAGGTTTTATTGCTATAGAATGTGATCTGCCTTCACCTCCATATAGTCCTTGTCACTTAGGAAAAGATTTTAACATTAGAAAAAGACTTCTAACATTCAGAAATATAAAAAAAAATCACTACATCTGATCTGCTACAGAAGGTGATCTGCTATAATCATGTTTTATATATGGTTTTGGAAAATGCTGATCCTGCACAAAGCTGTGCTGGCAGCCAATTCACTTGCTGGTCTCTTGTAAAACCCACGGAGTTAAGGTTTATTTTGACAATATGTGGATATGGCAGCACTCCACAGGTAAAAACTGAGATATTTTGGAGCTGGCAGAGTGAAGAGATGCTGCTGCAGCACTGTACAGAGGTTAACACTGGAATGCTCATCTGTGATCCCAAATAACCTTGATCGTGTTCCCTTTCTGAGATACTCCAGGGAAAACAAAATCCCCTCTCTCCCAAAATACTTGGTTACTACCTCTTTCTTTTTGCATTTCTGCATATACAGCTGAGACTGTGTGGGTTTAAAACATAACAGTTGCCTTCTTGAGAATTAGCTCTTTTCCCCTTGGGTAATTCTTAATTCAAGTAAGAGTCAGCAGCTAATTTTAGCCTCTTCTTCAGCAACAGAGAGCACACGAGCACTTGTCATCTGGAGTTGTGTGTCCTTTGTAGGGTGTGTGACCCAGATTTGCTGCTGCAGTGCTCTCCCAGCTGTACAAAGGAGTTCACTGGCTGCAGAGAAGGTTTGGGTGGGATTTGCCTGAAGAGCAGTATTGTGCTGTGACGAATCAAAAGTCCACAGAGCTATTCTAGAACCAAAACACAGCAGGTTGTAGTTCTGGATTTCTATGAAACAGCTCTGCCTGCACTCAGCTGTAAGAGAATCCCTACCCAACATAGCCAAAATGCAGTAAATTAAAAATACTCAATAACCTGTCCAGTATTTCATGGACATTTTGGAAGGCTCCTCCTCAAATACCACCCAGATACGACTGACAAGATTAAACAGATTTTGGGAACTATCACAGAACAGCAAAGGAATGGCACCCAGATCATGCAAATGCCCTTTGAATGAGTAATCAGTTCCTTGACCTCCTTCATGCTCATTAAAAGGCATTGAAATGGCATCAGTTCATTCACACACGGACTCTGGAATGTGACCAAAGGATTCCAGGGTGCAGTAAGAAATGTTAAGAGGGAAGGTGATGAGGAGGAGTTTGCCCTGAAGAGTTTATGGTATGGTTTAATGGAATCACAGAAGAGCTGGCAGCTCCCAGCCTGGTGACAAGGGCTCCTTGCACAGCTCCTGACTCAGGCTGGGATAATGCTGGGTTTGTGTCTCACACAGAGACATGATACTACCAGTGAGATTATCAGAAAGTCTCTCTCTGAAACAAGATGCTATCAGTTCCTGCCACGTGTCCTAAATTAAAGCATAAATGTTCTGGTGGGAAGAAAGACAATCTGGCACTCCATGCCTGACACGCAGCAGACCTTGGGCACTGCATATGCACACACAGCATCAGCTTATCTGTAGTCTGTGAGGAAAAGGAGAAAAAAACTGTGCTATTTTTTTCATTCACACCTTCCCTCTGAGATCCAATTTTTGTGGCCGCATATCCACGCTCTGCCAAATGGCAATATCAGCATTTCCCTGCTCACACTGAAATCCTGTATAATTTACAGCACTTGGAGGGTTCAGCAGTGTAAAGTTCCCAGTACAGTCTCAGTGCACACACCCCCAGCCAAGGCTCTGCCCAATCAACCTGCTCTGACCTGAGATGTCACCACAAGGAAATCAGGTCAGAAATTCCCATACTATCACCATGTAATAAACAGGTTGCACAGGGCAGGGCAGGAATTAGCTTCTAAATGCAGGAAGAAAACAGAAGAACTTCTATCACCCATCCTGAAACCAGGTCAAAAGTGACCTCACAGAGAAACACCAACACTGGCTGTCCTCAAGAAGCTCCTCTCTGCTCTCTTCAATCCACACTGCTGCTCCATGTGCATGTTTGTACAGCTGAGACTGGAATTCTGAATGGTGGAAGCACTGAGAACAGCTATTCCAGCCTGACTGATGACAGGACCAGGGTAAAAATCTATCCAAAAGTCCATCTATAAGTACTAATAAGTCTTTATGGTGCTGTAGAATGGTCTTGGGAGAAAATGCAAAAGGGAAAGTTAAATGTGGCACTTGCTAGAAATAACATTAAATGGAAACAGCACAACTGCTTTTTTCTGTTTGAATATCAGAATCTCATGAATGAACAGATCTACGTGTTCAGAGAACTCACAGTTTTCTCTCTTGGGTCTTCTCCAGATGTTGCTTCAGAGACTCTCAATTCATATGTTTGGGATGAATTACACAAAATCACCTTCTAGTTATGCAAGAAACATGCACACCAGTGCGTCGTGTTAGAGAGATCCAAAACCCAGAAAGATCCAGGCCCAAACTTCTCCCCTTCCCTCCAACAGTGTCTGGTGTTCAAATAACACAAAGCATCTTGGGGTTTGTGGTTGTTTTTCTATTTTCTTTTTTGCTTGCAAGTTCATAAGACTGCAGATCTTAGATCTTTGTCTTGTCTCTTAACAGTCCACCTGCCTACCAGCTGTGCTCCACCACAGAAATTAGTGAATCAAACAGTCAGATATGTCATATTTCACTCTGCATAATAGGGATCAGAAGGACCCACAGTAACAGCAGGTTTTTGCTTCCATCCTGCTGGTCCCCCCCCCCCCCCAATGCAGTGCTGCTCACTTCAGAAGTGAGGGACATCAGCTGAGGGTAAAAGCAAAATGCTGTTACAGACTGGGCTTTCAGGAAAATAGCAAGAATTTTGCAAGACAATGCAAACCAAGCAAGATTGCTCAAATGAACTGGATGATGACATCTGAGCTGTAGCCCATAGAACTGTTTTACACTTGAAAGCACCATTACATTTTGTGGTTGCAGTTGTCTCTCTTGGATTCAATAACTCATCAGTGACCCTAACAGCACCATCAATAAGATCTAGGGAAAGACCATACAGAGGCCATAGAAACATATGGAAATGTATTTCAGCTGTCCAAGCAAAAGGAAGATAAGACCAAAGACCCCCAGCACTGACAAAGCTGCTGAGTTCAAGGCATCTCACTTGGGATACAGAGACACACACTCAACACACTTGGATACTCCTGGACCTAACAGTCTATTCTTATTTCTCTATATTTGCTTCTAAAAAGACAGTCACGGCCACTTAGACATTATGGTAACCAACAGGAGGATTGTTCCTTTTTATCAAAACGCTCCTATTAAAATATAAATGTGACTCATTCAAAATTCAAGATCAAAACTCAGCTATGAAGTGACTTACTCATAAAACCCTGCCAGCTTCTTTGTTAGAGTGCACAGCTCCAAGAGCATTTTTCAATTAGCCACCTCACTGCTCCAAGTCCTTTTTCTACGTTCCTTATTTCACACTGCTCTGAAAATGCTGAGCTTCACACTTCCAAGGAAAAAGCCAGTCAGCTAGAACAAACGGGCTCAATCTGAATGGCAAAGCACTACAGCAAATGTGATTTGGGTTGGACTGCTGCAGCACCGGCCATCCACTTGTCATGACCACTGTGATTTTTCACTTGGTTTTTAGCTATGCTCACACTGAAACTCTTTGGGATCAAATCATTTATCCTCCGTTCATTGTTTTGCCAAAGTTTCTGGGGCTGAATAAATGAATAGTTGGTAATGGCTGCAGAGTCTATGTTAAAATAAAATAACGAGACACTGTGGACATGCACACGTGCAATCCTAATGAGTATTTAGCTCCAGTGCTGTTGGAAGGCACAGCAGTAAACTGGGAACTGTCATTTTCTCCAATTAACTTTCAGGTTTTCTTCTTTTTGAAGGTGCCACCCAAATGCCAAACTTCCTCCAACCTGCTTTGCAGATCACACATACCTGTGATCATGAATATATGGTACATAATTACAGTGCCTTTTTAAGGACTTCATGGTACTCACAGTCATGCTACAACATTCTCGTGATTTAGATATGCTGCAGAAAAAAAACATCACCCAGCATCTCCCACAAATTCAGCCTCTCAGGTGCAGGAAACTCCAGGTGATTAACTGAGCATAGCTGCACTGCAGTTTCAGAAGCAGAGCAAGGTGAATGGATTAATCCATATTAAACAAATATTAACAGCTGTACAACAAAGAAGACTTTTCTTCCATGCTCAGATCAGAGCTTCACCTGAACAAAAGGAAAACAAAACCAGAAAGCCTTATAATAATATCAGAGCAGGCAAGGGAGCATATCAGCATGGCTCCCTCAGTTTACCACAACTCAAAGGTCTTGATACATTTGCAGGGTGTAGAACCAGCTGGACCTTCCCATCTGCAATTGTATTGCACATAAAAGGCCTGGCAGGAGAACCTGGTCCAGGCAGCTTCTGTAGTCAGATGTTTCTCATCTCAGGCATCAATAGTAGTTTAGTTATAGTCCTTAAAAGCATTTGGAAACTGGATGGCAAGCAGAATGGTGTGTTTCTATACAATAAAGACTTTTGTTATGAATATTCTCCCTGAAGTTCCCCCATCAGCAGAAATTGTTGCTGCTGACAGCAAACTCCACTGAATGACATGTGTATGTGAGCTGTTCTCTTCCAAAACAGATGGCAGAGAGATACTACTGCTTCTTTAAAACACAGTGAAATCCATCTGACTTCTCCATTCTACACAGCTTTAGAAACGAAGCACAGAAGAACACCTTCCTCCCATGCCCTGACACTCATTAGAGCTCACATGTTGACCCATGTACTCTAAATAGCCGTCCTTCACAGCAAGGTCATGCACAAGCAGCTCCCATCTCATCAAGCCATTTGCATGATTCAGAGGCACTTTTCCCCAAAATTCAGTCTTCACTGCACGTTTCCTCATCTCTTTTAGCAGTGACCTTGGCTAGATTCCCACCTCGCTGCCAACCCACGATTTTCAGATGATGGTGCTACTTTACAATTGACAAACAGGGACCTGCTCACGTCAGGAATCGATACGCCCAAGCCTTCAATCAGAAATGTCAAAGCTTTTTTAAAATCTACACCCTGTATAAATGGATTTTAATGGATTTGAATGGAGATGTTTGATTTACAGTAGGGGAGCAACAAATCAATGATCCTTTATGACATGTCACATCTCAGGACAGTGTCCCCTCGTCCTGTTGTGTCAGGGGGATGATGACTTGCCACTTCACAGACATCTGTGATCTATTAGGCAACACTTCTAGTAGTTTAATATCATCCCACTCTGAGTGTCCATCTTTCTTCTCTTGATGAGAGGCATGAAAGCATAAATTAAAATCTCCTGGGTGATGAAATGGTCTCCTTCAGATTTGCCTTTTCTAAATTTAACTGCGATTGCTGTGATGTGTCTGTATGATTCTGTGTGGGAGAATTTATCAGCACAGTGTTGTTTAAACAGGTCAGTGCATCAAGATGGGTACCCAAATCTCCTCCTCCTTTGAACACGGTCCAGCAGCCAGTGTTTTATAACAAAATTATCAACATTTAGTCATTTCCATAGCCAGAACTTAGATTGTAGCCCACCACTTGACAAAGACTTTTCATCCTGTTTTAGTTTCTCTGGGGAATTTGGATGATTGGAGGGGGCTACCTCATTCCTTAACTTGGACTACCAGTTCCTTAACTAAGAATCTTAGGTATTAAAGCACTGACATACTGGATGAATAACATCTGGTGATTAACACTAGAAATATCAACTTTCTTAACAGTTTTGGCTGTCCAAAAAAAACCCCAAAAAATCATAATTTTCCAAGCACCCATTAGTAGCTGAGAACTACTCACAGACAACCCCAATAATCCAAAACCAATGACTGCATTAATTTTTTCTAATGCCAAAAAACCCCAACTGCTAAAAGAAAGAGCAGAAGAGCAGACTCCATTCATTTTACCAGCCTTGACTTATGAATCTCAGAGAAAGGAGCAGCTGAGAGTAGGGAAAGCAGGCAGAGAGGTATCACAATCCCATATCCCAGCAGCACAACATGCTGTAATCACCATCAAGAGTAAGGAGGTGTCCTGATCTGTGACTATCTGCCCCATTCAGGACTTCAACAGCATCCAGTAATTACAGGTGAGCCCAAAAAAATTACTTTATGAAAAGTTATGGATGATCAGTGTGTCAGTGAGCTATATTTGAAATCTATCAGCTCTTGATGGCCAATTTTGTACTACATGAGTAAAGCAAGTTCTAATAACTCACTTGGGACTTCACTCCAGTACTTACAAGCTACGTGCTTTTCATATTCATAAAACAAAACTAATTGCCTTTCATGGATGAAATGTTCTAAGAATTTCTAATCCACATCAGCTGCAAATTCTAAAAATCCATCCCCATATATTTCAAAGTCCCCCTCCCACCTGCTCACTTGTAATATGTTTACTGCAAACAAACTACGGGGAAGAAAGAATTATGCTCCTACATTAGAATTATTTGTGTTATTTTTTTACAGATTACACCTAAAATCAGTTGCCCACATTATCACATGCTTAAAATAAACTGAAAACACTACTGAGTAAGGGGAAAAAAATGGCAAAATCTCCCATTTCTACAAGGAGGCAGTTACAAGAACAGGTTTACTCTTTTGCTGCAGCGTGCTACACCAGATTTTTAAGCAAGTGTTCACACGTGATAATTAAAATGTGTTACAAATGAAATACAACAACTCTTGCAGTAACTATTCCACGTACATGTGCCCACCTCCAGCTCTCCTACAACTATGAAGGTGAGAGCTGTGTCCCCTGGAAAACCACAATTATCCCACATGTAGAGTGAACTACACAGAGGAGTCTGCAGCTTTTGAGAGTTGATGGGTCGTGTTTTCTAGTGTGAAGGCTTGAGTTTGCATTTCAATTTTTCAGCCTTCCCTTGCACTGCTCTACAGGACAACACCAGGTCTGTGCAAGAGGCAGCAAGCTCCAGCCCCATCCCAATTCTCCAAAATCTCCATGGCTTGAGGATCAGTGTCTGGAATACACTGATTATTCACCATGGGAGGAAGGGAGAGCTGGCTTCTCTTCCACTAGGTGACAGGAATTACTTTTGCCAATGCTGTGGTCATTGAAGGGCTCTACTGCCAGCTGCCCATTCCAAGAAGCCAGGCTTGCTATGCCTGCAGCAGCTTAGCAGATAAACACTTCCAAGCAATCTCCTCAGGAAACCCGAGCGCAAATCAGGCAACAGCAATAACAAGATACGTATGTGCAATCCCATCTTGGGGGCTGAGAAATGTGGATTTCTTGGTCTCTAATAACCCTTCTAAAAATTCTGTTCCATTTTTACAGCCCTGTTTCTCATGTGCCACTGCTGTAGATAAGCCTGAAAAAGACTGATAAATAGAAAATGTAAATACCAGAAGTTTAGGTCAAGTATGCAAATGCCTATTTCTGAGACTGTCATTTTAATTTTCCCTTAAGTCCCCATTCACCAAGTTGTGTTATCTAGGCACATGACTTTGTAAATTCTTCAGGTCAGGAGCTGTCCCAATCCATTTCATGTTCTGCTGCAATTGCCTCTATTACATCATAGCATTAGTGTGGCAAAATTAATAAAAATGTAAATGTATCAGGGGACTGCAGTGTAATTTTGGAAAATAACTCCACTGGTTTAACTGTCTTGGACAGTTAAAATTCTAACTAGAACACAAATTCTGAGCAAGGCTTACAAACAGTTTGGCTTATTTAACATGTGCCACAGGGAAGCAAACTCCAGCAATGAAATAGGCTGACCTGGTGCAGAGTATGGATGGGAGGGTAACCTTCCCACCATGAACTCATGCAATCTTTTGGAATCTGCAGAGAACCAGTTTCTCCTGCTTGGGAAAGCCATGAGGACGAGCAGCCTGCCCTGCTCACTGTGACCAGCCCAGTGATGGAGCTTCACCAGCTCCAGCCAAGCTCATACTCTCCTGGGCATTCCCTCCTGGTTTTTGGGTGAATCCTGACTTTCTCCACTTCCTTTGGGTTTAATGTTCATGTACACCATGCACATCCTTCCTCTGAGCCCAGCAGCAGCTCCCTAAGCAATCAACAACTGTGTGATTCTGCCTGTAATGAAAGGGAGCCTTTAGAGGTGCAAAGGCTGAGCCAGGCTGCTCCAGCTCCCTCCTGGTGATCACCACAGCCAGGAGATGATTCTGCATCCATACTGAGCTTTGCTTTAAGGAATGCTACACGTGAAATACCTCATTACCCACAGCAAGACTCCAGGCCAATACCCATTAAGGAACCTGGTAGGAAAAAGGGGTTTTTCTACTCATTGGCTATGCCAAGTCATTGGCACGGATGGGGATTTAAAAGGCAGATTTAATTATAGCAGGCAAAACCCACAGATGATCAAGCTGCAGTGTCAGGAAACCATCAGAACTGAACACTGACCCATTTGGGTTGTTTGCTGAACTTTAATCACTTTCCAAGTCTGACAGCTGCTCAAACTTAATTGCTCATTACACTTGTAAATAAAAACTGATCTCACTCTCTGATTAGCCAACCATCTTATAGTTGCCATAACAACTTCTTGTCTAATAAGTGATTTCAGATTTACCATTATTTGTACTAGCAGAAAATTTCACAAAGGTCTGAGTTCGCTCTTTTCAGCAAAATACCCTTCTAATTAAAACCACGGAAAATCAGTAGAGAAAGGGCAGCTCAAAGATAATGGAAAAAACAAGCTATTTACTACAACAGCTTAAATATGAGCTCAGGATAACACAAACCCAAATACATGCTGCATCCAGCCCAACCTCTACATCCCACTATCAATCATCTTATTATCATGCCTATATCCCATAACAATTGCTCAGGAAAATACCAGACAAAAATCAGGAAATAACTCGGGTCACAGTGTGGAGACGGATTTCAAAATTCACTCCAGATGAAATATTCCAATAAAGTTGGCATATTTTCTCTCCTAATCCTTAAATTAGGAGCCAATTAACTGGTGAAATTCCTTAACGCTCTGTTAACTGATCAGAGAGTTTTTTGGTGAAAACTGAGGAGTTAACATCCTCAACAACTTATGTAAGAGAGGGGAAAGTGTTGAGTGCAACCGATGTCCCCTGCTTCACTTGCAATCATGGAGGTTTTGGAGGAAAAGCTACAACATAGTATCTCATCTCTGAATCACTTCAGTCAAAACCATACTTAGGCAGGATTTCTTGGGCAAAACTACTAACTAAAGCCTTGCAGATGTTTAAAAAAAAATCATCTGTATTTGGTCACTAAACCTGAATCAAAATACTTATATTCAATATACAGGTGTATTTATTAGTGTCAGAAGACAAAGCTATGGAATATCTCTCACCTGTAGGGCCAGAATATCATAAAACTTCCCAAAATTTGCTGGCAAAGATGCTGAAGTTTGCAATTTATTTAATACACTCAAGGTAGCTTTTTGTGTTTATGGGCAAGGAAAGCCACCACCTTCCTTTCAAAAGGAAAACAAATGCAGAAAGCTATAATTGAGACAAAATAAAAGTCAAAAAAATTTTTAAAAAGTCAGAAAATACCAGATTTTTAAAAGGGACTTTCTGCATTCATTAAGCCAGGCAAAAAAAAAAAAAAAATTGTTGTTGTTGTTGTTATTTGGGTCAAACAGGAAACCAGTCATATTTCTTGCAGTAAATGTATCCCATGAAAATAAAGAGGATGCAACACGTTCAAGTTAACATCTTCAACATTCCTGACCACATTTGGGGTGCAACGGAGTCTTCCCTGCCTTAAGAACACAAAACCAATGCTCTGAAAAATTCTTGGTATTCAAACGCAGTTTAAACATCTTACAACACAAATCTGTGCCTTCACTTTGTGTATGTTTTCTTTGATCTGAATTTGAACAAATAATTTCTTCCCAAGCTAACTTAACCCAGGTTTCTGAGGACCAGCTGGGGAACAGGCTGCCCTACTCTCAAGGAATAAGCAGGCTACAAGGTAACCAATTTATTCACCAGGTTTCTTCTGAGGATCTCCTTATTTTTGTGTCTCCTGATGCTCCATGAGACTACACCGAGCTGCCAAATGCTGTGAACCAAGAGATACAGGAGCATGGGTAAATACTCCATACACAGCCATGCCAGGAATTGCTCAAACACAGACAGGACATGGATTTTTTTTCATCCTTAATATTTGATTTTGAAATGAGTTACTGCATTGTGGAGCCCACCTTATAATTCTGGCAGGTAGAGAACAATTGTGGAGTGTATATTTAAATTTAAAGACAGTGCTGCCAATAATAGACTGGCTGGATTCATTTGCATCTCCCCTTCCTGAGTGATGGGAAATGTTACCTGTAGCTGGAAGATCTGACTCCCTGGGTTGTATAAAAACATGCTCCCCTGTAGCAAAGGAGCTGCTCCTAAGGGAAGAGAGACCCAACTCTAGCAAAGCTTTTAGACCACTATCTTTTGTGCTGAAGAATCATTTTTAAAAGATCCTTTTGCCACTGACAGTAACTGAAATGATTGGGCAGAACCAACACAGAATAACTACACAAATGCAAAAGATAAGGCTTATCTATCCTTGGTAGGATTTTTATGCCCAGCAACAACTTTCTTTTACATAGAAAACTATGAATTCCCCAGGCAGATACAAATGAGAAAGAGGAAAACTAATTCTGGATGATTCGTGCAGACTCACTGCTGTTGTTTCACAGGCTGGGTTTTTGGGTCATTTCCTCACTTCTCAGGGCTCCCACAACATCCTTTCTCCCTGTGCTCTTCAAACATTTATGCTCTTATCACCCACCCATTGTACAGATTTTAGACCCAAACATAGAGGATGTGATTACTTTTAGTCAAGTAGGAACCACCAGATGAAGAAGAAGGTTGCCAGGCCAGCCTGGAAGAGCCAGCCCCAGCTCTGCAGGTACCAGGCAGCACCTTCCCAGGGAAGGATCATCTCAACAAAACTTCTGCAAGAGATGTTGCTGTCCCTCCACTGAGCACTGTCACTGAGAATACCACAAATGCCTTCAACACATTCAAAAATTGTTAATTAAAAATTTAACATAGTTTATGAAATCATAGGAAAGTCTGCCTACCTTAAAACTGTTCTTCACTAAGGAAAACAGAGTACTTTTTTGGGGAAAAATTGTTTTGGATGAAGCATTACATCAGTTGGGTTTGTGGGGGTTTTCTATGGCTTTTAGGCAAGCATATTTTATATATGTAGTCTAAAAAATCTGCTGAGTTCATGAACAGAGCAGTAACAAACTGGGAACAAGCTGTCCTCACTCTCACATATAGATGGCTATTAGAAGCATATGGAATATACATTTAAGCATACCATGCTGAAAGAGATAAAACAGCATTACCCAAAAATACATGTTGTAATACCTTCATGAACTACAATCTGCTTTTGTGCCTATAAAATAAATCCAGTCTTAGTAACCCAGTATTAAATGGCATTATACTAATTACCCAGCTTCACACGTGTACGTAGTTCCTTCAAGTTGCCAGACTCATGACTCAGTATTTATTTGCTCCTTTAAAAGCAAAGATATCCATTTTTGTATTTCATGGAGATTTTCCTTACAACATAATCCATTGTCATGAAGTGAAAGCAGATCCAAATAATCTTATAAAACTAAAAGCACTTTATCAGGCTCTTTTTGCATGACAAGCACAATTCTGAATGAGCAGTGGGGGGTGGATTTCTAATAACTGACCAGCTCCAGGAGTACCTAGAAAAGTAGTTCAGCTCTGAGGAGAGAACTTCTTATTCCCTTTCCACTGCAGGAAAAGGCAAAATTCATCTTTTTGATACAGCAAGAAAAGTTACTGCCACCTTGTACAGAGAAAAGCTTCCCTTAGAATAAAGGACAGTGCTTCCTTGCTTCTGGGTAAATGCAAAGGATTTTTTATTTCATTATAAAGCAATGAATGATGAGAGAGAGGATTCAGAGCCCAAGAGCACACTGCAAAAATTATATTTTACGGGGACAACATCCTAAGATTATGGTGTGCACTTTAAACACTGATTTCTAGCATTGGGGAAAGGCTTGTCTATAACAAAAAAAAAAAAAGTTTCACTTACAGCACAGCAAAGTAGTAAGTTTACTCTGAAGGGAACTTAGGGAAATTTTGGGACAAGAAAGCCTGGATTAATGCCTCCCACAAGACTACCACGAGCTGCTGGATCTAATGCATTTCTCTGTTCCTACATGTAGCCATCAACTAATTTATTTAAGAACTGATTTTATTCTGAGAATCATAAAAATCTCAGAGATATAAGAAACCTGAAGAAAAGGCTCGAGTGCTTCTTATGGAAGGAAAAATAAAAAGGTGCTTTAAACCCCCTCGGCTGAAGCATTTTCCCATTAAAAAGAAAAGAAAAGGAGGGGAACAAAACAGCAGCTCTGAAAACAGCCTATATCCACCATATATATTATCAATTTAAACAGCCTTGAATGGAAACTGCAAGTGCTTTGATAAAAATCAATTGAAAAGCTGTCTGCCTCACTGTTGCTTCAATAAAGTGTCTCTGTATCTTTTGCTGAAACCTTGTTTTTGTAGCCTCCTTAAACAATACTCTGTATTAAATCACCATGCTGTTTCTCCTCCAAAAACAGACTCCAAAGCAAGTGCCCAGACCAGCACTGTGCATTGAAAATTCCCTTCTGCAACAGGGACTAGGGGTGTAAACCAGCAGCACCTGATCCCCACTCCCAGCTATACAGGACAACTTCATTTCTACTGTATTGTTAAAAATTAACTTTCAAGTCTCGCTGCACTTAATTCAGGTGCTGAACTTCAATCCCAGAGGTCTTTGACTCTGGGTCAGGGAGATTTGGGGCTACGGTGAGAAGAGCTGAGTTCAGCAGCACACACAGCCATGACCAGAGCCTGACCAAACTGACCTTGATGTCCCTGTCCAGTATGCTGTGAGGAGCTCATTTCACACCTCACTGCCTCAGGTCAGCCCTCTGCACCTGCATGAGAGGGGCAGCAGCAAGGTTTGCTTCAGATACAAACAAATAAGCACCAGAGTAAAATAAACAAACAAAAAAAAAACCCTAAACCAGGCTTTCCTGTGTACTCACATGTATGCCATATGGCCACTATCAAATAAGCAGAATGGCCAAAAAAAGAGTCACCAGCACTCCACATCCTTGTAATTCAATCAGCTTTAATCATCGAAGACGTTTTCACTAACCTGCAGCAAGGGTATTTGTTCTAATAACCTTGAATAGACTGGTGACACTTTAAAGATGGTTCCATTGAACAAAGAAAGATAAAAATGCAATTTATGGCAGGATGGTGAATCTCAGGGCAAATTCCCACTACTGTAAATTGCAGCTTTTTCTCCAGGCTGATCCCTCTCCACACAGCAAGCACTCTGTCAGCGCTGCTTTACTACACATCTTCCTGCTCTTCTGCTCCTCCCTGGTCAGGATATTCTTCAAGATAGTATTTACAGTGGTGACTGGAAAAAATTAACAGTTCAATTCTAAGAACTGGGCCAGCACCCAATGCCACAAAGGATCTTGTCAACTTCGATGTACTTGGCAGACTAAGAAACCCATGGCACCCAATTCCACCCTCTAGACTCTCATCAGCCTTCACAAAGACCTTCTGAAAAACACTTCAAAAAACCTTTGGGAAGTAATTGGATTCTGCTACAAAATCCTGGGTGGGATTTTTTGTTTATATGTAAAATGATACCATAAGCTCCCTTCACAGCAATCTCCAGATAAAAAGCAATATGGAATGAAAATGTGTTTTTTTTTTAAACTCGGAAATCTCTCAGGTACAGCTGCCTGCCTTCCACACAACAGCCCCACCAAAAACCAGCCCCTCTTTTCAGGAGAGGACTTTGTTGGAGACAGCTGAGTATCCACGGGTCAATCAAAGTATTATAGCAAAATTAGGTGAGGTTTGTAATTAGCAGCCATGGTGATGGCTTATATTGTTTCTGCTATGTCACCACTGGGAATTAAATAGAGGGTACCATATAAGCCAGTCCAAAAATCAGGTAGGTTTCAGCCATGAGGAACCTGGCTGCCATTTCGACTGGCATTTTAGATGCAGGGGACTCTATCCATCTCCATTACAAATCCTATGAGCTCATCCTAGCATTACTTTCCCACATTAAGCAAAAGAGTTAACATAAAAAGCCTGCCTAGCTTCAGACATTATCCAGATAAAGAGGAGAAAAGAGAAAATCCCTTGTATTACCTCTCTCAGCTCTCCCCAAACCTTTTCTGAAATCTTTGTTCTTTCAGACCTGGCATTTATCTGCAGATATTGTAGAGCCCTAATTAAATCTTCTCGTGAACCTCTGCTACTTCCTGGCAGGGAACATACATTCTTGGTGTGCTGATGGACCTACAGGATTTTCTGCACTTCTCCCTTATGGTGAGTGTTAGGCCCTGCTTGAAAACATCACAACTGTGTACAACACAATATGTTTAAACAGAAATACAGAATTATTCCATTTCTTTCAAAGAATGAAGAGAAACATAAGTGAAAATTATATTCCACAAGCTCATTGGAAAAACAAACTGTGGAAGCAGTGGGCAAATAGCAGTGTCTGAGAACAAGGCATGCTTTTGTTTTACTGCTGTCTCAAAAAGGGATAACTGGCAGCGATAGGAGAAGCAGAAAAATTTGTCTTCCAAAATAAAATCTGCAGTTATCTCTTCCCCCTGGGAGTAAAAAGAAAAACATTCTGAAAGTGCAGCTGAATTTTGCATTAAGGGAAGCTGCACACCTAACCTTATCTGAAGCAGCTCAGTATTCAAAGCCTCAAAGTTGTCAGCGACCACTCGTTCAGCGGGTGAAGGGACATGAGAGCTGTGAAAACCTTTGCACTCTGGAGTTAAAGAGGCAGAAGGCTAAAAAAGCAGATTTTACCACTCCTCCCTCTCTGCTCCCCAACAATTCTTCAGCTCCTTCAAAGCACTGACTGATGGTAAAAGAAGCTGCCAATGAAGAGAGGAGGAATTGCTGCCTTCCCTTCTCAGGCTGACGGCAGAGGCCTGTCCCAGCAGCAGCTGTCCTGGCAGGGGTGCTCTGATGGCCAAACACAACAAAGCCAATTCACTCTAAAATCACCTTTCACTTGAGCTGCTCTTGTTACTCTCCTCCGATTCCTGGCGCTTCTCTCCCTTAGCAGAAGAAATAAACACCCCAGATGGCTGAGGATAAACAGCAAGTTATACATATGCTCCATATAGCCTGGCAAAGAGAGCCCAGCCATGCTCAAAGCACAGTGTGAGACCCATCCATGCAAGGGCCTTTACCTCGACCAGGGGGTGTCCCAGCACATGGGGATGAGGAAAAGACTAGAAAAGAGATTTGAGGCCATGAGCTGAAAAACCACTCTGCAAAGTTTTCTCCGCTATGATTTTCAAAGACTTCCATCATTCATCAACATAGAATAGCTACAGGCTGGACTATACATAGCTGTATGTTACAGGATCACAGAATGGTTTGGGTGGGAAGGGACATTAAAGATATCTCATTCCACCCGTGCCATGGGCAGGGACACCTTCCACTATCCCAGGTTGCTCCAAGCCCCATCCAACCTGGCCTGGACCACTCCCAGGCATGGGTCAGATACAGCTTCTCTGGGCAACCTCTGCCAAGGCCTCCCCACCCCCACCAGGAAGCATTTCATCCCAATAATCCATCTACTCCTACCCTCTTGTCAGTTTGAAGCTATTCTCCCTCGTCCTGTCACTCCAGACCCTTGTAAATAGACTCTTTTCATCTTTCCTCCAGGTTCCCTTCAGGTATGGGAAAGGAATTAGGTCGCAATTGGGTCACCCCAAGGCCTTCTCTTTTCCATGCTGAACAACCCCAAGTCTCCCAGCCTTCCCTCACAGGAGACATGCTCGACTGAGCATCTTGGCTTTAGGACTGCCTGCCCTCCTGCACTGCAGGAACCTGAGCCTGTTCCTTCTCACTGCAATGTCAGAGATCTTAAATTTCTCCAGGGCCCAACAGAAGAAAGCAGGAGGCACTGAGAGCCCACCTAGCTGAGGTGAAAACTCAGTTATCAAGTGATGCCTAGGCTTTCTCCTTTCTCTTCTTTGGCCCAGCCATGGCAACCCACACCAAAACGTGAGTAGCCACGAAAGAACATGTCTGTATAAGGGAAGGAGTAGCCACAGCAGCCCAGGGAGACCCTGACTGGCCATGAAGTGAAAGCTTGCTGAGAATAACCTGCTAATGGCACCAAAGCATTACCAAAACCACAATTCAGCCTCCAGGCTGAAAACTGAGCACGTATTTGTGTCTCTAAACCACATCACCGCCTTGCCCACTCAGAGGTACAGGGAGATTTCAGAACTTTAGGAAAAAGTGGATCAATGACAGGGTGGTCTAGAAGGCGGCACTCAACTTCAGGAAAAGGAGCTGGGGAATGCAACAACTTTCCTGTGTCCATCACGACGTGGAGTCACTCTCCTCTCATGGAAAACAGCTTGTCCAAAGTCCCCCCTGTTCCCCAGACTTCATCTTCCCTCGGATCCCTTCACAACCCCCTCTAAGCCCAGAGTCCCCCACTGAGGCCTCCAGCACTCCCCAAACGCCAAAGCCTTCCAGCACCTGCAAGCCCCAACCATTCCCGGCATCCCTGCTCCCCAGAGACCTTCCCACACCTCCAGAGGCCCCCGACAGCCCCCAGAGCTGCCTCACCACCTCCAGACCCCCACCAACCCGCACTGCTCCCCATAACCCCCAAACACCTCTGCTAAGCCCCAGAACCACTTACCGAACCCAAATTTCCCCCATGGGTTCTCACAGACTCTCCACCCACCGCTCCCACAGCTCCTCACAGACCCCACAGAGCCCCCACAGCCTCTCACAGACCCTCAGAACCCCCCGCTGCCTCCAGCCGCGCCCGCTGGCCGAAGCCCCCGCTGTCTCCCCGGGCTCCCCCGGGCCCCTCCGCGCCCCCCAGGCCGCCGTACCGAGGCTCTGCCCCACCGGGGTGCTGAACGGGTTCCCCAGCAGAAACTCCATCTTGGGATGACAACAAACAGCGGCCCAGCGCCCCCCACCTCCCGCACCGCGCCCTGACCGACAGCGGCGCGCACCAACCACAGCGCGCTCTGGCAGGCGGGTCCCGCCTCCCTGCCCTCGATTGGACTGCTGCTGGACGCGCGGCAAAACCATTAGTTAAAGAGCTTGTCAATCACTGTCAAGTGGGGGCCCGCCCCCGCCGTAGTCCCGGTCATTTCCCCGCCTGATCTTTGATAGACAGCAGGAACACCGAGACTGCCATTCCCCATTGGGCAAAGGCCGAAACCATTGTAATGTTATTGGACAAATGGAACGTAAATCATCCGAACCCTCTCCGCCTCGAGGGCACGGTCCCGGCGCTGACTGGCTGACACGGATTTCTGGCGCACTAATTGGTCTCTGACCTCCCCACCCATCCCACGCCCATTGGCAGCTGAGCCAGTCACGTGTCACCCTTAGCAACGCACCTGGGCTTCCTTAGCGACGGGCGCTGAGGCGCGGGTGGGAACCGGGACCCGGGACCGACCCCGACCCCGGGGAACCTGCTGGTGAGAGGCCTGATGGGCCGGGATCTGGGCCTCGGTGGGTCCTGAGAGCGGGAGGCGGCGGCCCCTTCCCACCCACCGGGCAGGGGTTGTTGAAACCGACTTTGCCCGAAGAGATGCTGGACAAGTGCACATCCCTAGGAGTGTCCAAGGCCAGGTTGGACGGGGCTTGGAGTAATCTGGGATAGTGGAAGGTGTCCCTGCTTGTGGCAGGAGTGGAACAAGATGAGCTTTAATGTCTCTCCCAACCCAAACCATTCTGTGATTGTACAAGAAAGAGAGAGAGGATTGTCAAGGATGGATAATTCCAGAGCCTGCTGCTCTTCAGTCTGTACTGTACACAGACACAGAGTGGTTTGGTTTGTTCATGAAATTCCATAATGAGAACAGAACTCTCTTAAACTCTGACATTTATCATTGCCGTCCTATGCAAAAATAAATCATAACTTACTCTGTAGTTATAAGCATCTTACACAAGCAAAAGTTTGAAGATTCGAGTCCTTCACAGTGATTCATTGACTCTGCACAGTTTGAAAGAGACAAATAGTCTCATTGCCTCCAGGGCAACATTAGAGATATTTAAATTTCCATGAAAAATTTCTTCACTGAAAGGGTTGCCAAGCACTGGAACAGGCTGACAAGAGATGCTGTGGATTTTCCATCCCTGGAAGTGTCCAAGGCCAGGTTGGATGGGGCTTGGAGCAACCTGGGATAGTGAAAGATGTCCCTGCCCATGGCAGAAGGTGGAATGAGATGAGCTTTATGGTTCCTTCCCACCCAAACCATTCTGGGATTCTATGACTGTTGGAAAAAGTAGCCAGGTAGTGATTTAATGTATATTTATTTTCTGCCCTTTAAGGCTGATTCTGTCTCACAATGAGTCAGTTTCTCAGTAATATTGAGCCAAACATTATTGATGATGAAATGGTTCAGAAAGCCATTGAAGAGAAGTGTCCAGAGGACCTTGGAGAACTTGCCAGAAGGGAAAGTATTAACTGGAAGGTTGTGACAGAGCTACAACTTAGTTTTAAAAGTGAGTATATACATATTTTGCCTCTTCTTTTGCTAGAAGGTAATAGAATAAGTGGGTAACTGGCAATTAAGCAACCATTATCTGCTTGGATTTATTATGTGAAAATTAACATCTGGACTTGGACTTTTGCTCATACCTGTACAAAGGAGTTTCATCAGAGGGAGCCAGGTTCTTTTGCTGATGGGTAACTTCAAAAACTGCTCCACTTCCCACTCTTATTGTCACGGCTGTTCTCATTTAACATTTATATTGTGGTGACACCTACAGGCCACAGGCCTGTTGGGCCCCTTGGTACATGGCCAAATCGAACTCTGGGCAGGCTCTGCCATGGCTGGTGATTATATGAGAGCTGTTTGGGAGATTATGGTGATTACAGTCCAACCTGATGGCATTCTCTGGTCATCCATAGCATTACCATGGCTTGCCTCTTACTGTCAAACCTGTTGTAAACTTGCGCTAAAAAAAAAAAAGAAAAGGAAGAACATTTGGATCAATATTTGAGTATTTGGGGAAGCGGGGTAATTTCACAGTCAAAATCTACTATTGATTATTCTTCATGTGCTCCAGTAAAATAATGCGTGTATGAGTTGATTTTCTTAGTAAAGACTCCCTTGACCTGATCCTGCATAGATTTGTTTGCAAATACAAAATCCACAACTGTGTGATTATTTTGCGTGTGCAATTCCTTGGTTTGTGGTGCCCTCACTAAATAAGGATAACAGGAGAGCAGATGAAATCTTCTGGGAGGCATTGCTGGGGAAAGAGAAATGGGAGTGAGAACGTTCTGTATTTCCTGTCACCTTGGTCCTGCTACTTTGCTGTGGTGACTAACGGCCTGCCCTTGTGATTGTTGTTTTTGGAGGAAACTAAATGCAGGGATATTGATTAGCTCTAAACTGCAGCCTTCACAGAAAGAGAAGACTCCAACTTCCTCTCCTGTGATGAGAATCCCGGGAGCTGGAGAGTCATTTACAAAAGCAGGAGCTGGGCACAGCTAGATTGCAAATGCAGAGAAAAGCAGAGTCTCATCCCAAACCTCCTGCTTGGAGCTGGAGAGGAAAATGAAGGTCAAGGCCTCCTAGTAGTGGATTCATAAAGCCACTGGAGTGCAGGGTCATAGTCAGCATCCCCTGCACGCCTCGTTGGCCTCGCTGATGAGCAATGTGTGCTGGTGCAGGACACTGAGGTTAAGTGGGCTGTTTCATTGAATTCTTGTCCATCCAGTGCACCTCTGAGCTCTCCAGGGCACTCATCACACACTGAAAATCCTTTTGGAGGCAAAACTGGACATGTTTTCCTTGTGCAAGGCAACATTTCTGCTGAAACGAAGCTGTGTCACATGAAAAGGAATTTTCTTTTATTTTCTTTTTTTTTTTTTCTTCCTGGGGCTTTAGGTATCCTGCAGATTGATAATCTGTGGCCATTAGAGAATCTGACTAAACTGCAGCTGGACAACAACATCATTGAGAAGATAGAAGGTCTGCAGAGTCTGGTTCACCTTGTATGGCTTGGTGAGATACAGGCAGAGGAGGGTGAATGCCTTCACAGGTGCAAAGCAATCTGTGATAAACCAGGATGTCACCTTACTTCTCAAACATGACTGATAGGAGCTTACCCTGGGAAGGCTGTCAGCTGTCTGCATGTCTCCTTATTTGACTGTCAAATGTCAAAATGCCTGAGTATCACAGCTGCAAAACAATCCTTTGAATGTTTAAAAACTGGGTTTAATACATTTGGTGTGGCAAGAACAGGAAACTGAGGTTTCAAGGTTGTTTCCAAGGTCTCTATTGTATTTAGGGGTGACTATCAGGAATATTTATGAAAACAACTCTGTGATTTAGAAGCCTGCATTCTGTTTCCAAAGCTACTGCAGGCATTCCAGAGCCTACAACCTGCCATTTTTACCCCTATACCCTTAAGGGCTTGGTGTCATCATTGTCCCAAGGAGTGTCCATCCTTGAAGCCCTATGTGACTGCTTGCAGCTATACAGATGCACAGCTTAGAGCATTCCCTGGAACTGCAGCCACGTTGCTGGCTAGAATCCTAAATTTATCCTCAGCATGCAGGGCTTCAGCTCGTAAGCACGTTGTGAAATGTCTAATGGGTTCTTCCTCCCAGTTGTCTGCACTGTTCTGCTCCAGAGATGACTGATGCACTTGTGAATCACCAACTATCAGTGTAAGCAGAGTGTTTTGAAGCACAGTCACATATTTTGCTTGCCCAAAGGCTGCAGTGGTTCAGCTGCTGCTACACAAGTGTCTCAGCCACACAAGAGACTTCATAAACTGTTTTTGGACTCTTGGCTTGCTCAGTGCTAGTCCAAGGGCAAATCCTGCCCTTAGTCATGGTGAGTGTAGGTGTTAAGAGAGATGTTCTGGCAGGGGAAGAGGATATTTCAATAAGTGAAACAGCTAAAGTTAGCCTTTGTATAACTCCACTGACATGGAACTGCCATATCTTGGTCCTGTGGGAGTGACCACAGCTGTGGCATTGGTATGGCAGAACAGAGTCTGCAAGAAACAAGACAGTGCCAGATTTATCACAGAAATTCCCCTCTAAGGGCATTTCCCCATCTCTTGTTTTGTGTTTCCCAGTAAGGCAGAAGTCCCTTTCAGGCTGTGTATGTGCACTCTGCATGGAGTAACTTGAGCTTCTGCTCTCATTTAAAAGCTGTACAGACAATTGCAAGGAAGAGATGGGAATAAAGGATGATTTAATGCTGAGCCTTTCCTGTGGGACACAGACCACCCCTGAGAAAAATCTGTACATAAACTCCTACATCCAGAACTAAACGGTGGAATCAGGGAGTTCTGCAAGAAATAATTTAATGTTTGATCTCTAAATTCTTCGCCAGACTTGTCCTTCAACAATATTGAAGTAATTGAGGGCCTGGATACTCTTGTCAAACTGCAGGACCTCAGTCTCTACAGTAACAGAATATCTAAAATTGAGCACATGGACACATTGCAAGAGCTGCAGATTTTCTCCATAGGGAAGAATAACCTGACCCTTCTGGAAGATGTGAGTGTTCCGTGGCTTTGCAAATATTCTCTGTTGAAGCATCAGATATTCTACAACTGGCATTTGCCATTGTGTCCAAGCCCCTCCTTAGGTGATAAAATTCTCTTTAGGATTTCTAAGTAGTCTGAGCTATGGTTTTGGTCCTCTGGTGTTAAGTGCTTAATGCAGCCATTTTTCTTATAGATTATTGACTCATGGGGGCCCAGTTCTGTGACTGCTGTCAGCCATGGCAAAATTCCTATTGGCTCCCATGAAAGCTAGAAAAGGAAAAAGTGGCTACATATGAGACAAAGGGGGAGAGTAGGATTTATTTGGGGTTCTTTTGAGGGTATCTTACCAATTTGTGCACCCCATCTGCCTTCTCTCTCCACCCATTAGATATTCCCAACGTGAATTTAAGTATATACTTTCCCAAAACCATTAGAAACTCATAATTGACTGTCATGTGAATTTGGCAGCAGAGCTGAACACACAATATTGCAACTCAACTGTAATAAAAGCAATAAATTCCAAGGCTGTGTTTCCTCAGCAGTGGGAAATACAGAGCTCTCTCCCTTTGGCACAGGTTGTCTATCTCAGGAGGTTAAAAAGCTTACGGACACTGAACCTCAGTGAGAACCCTTTCTGCAGTGAAGAGCACTACATGCTGTTTGTTGTTGCTCATCTTCCAAGCCTGGTGTACTTGGACTTCAAGCTCGTGAGAGACTCCACGGTGAGATTTCTGCATTCCCTAATTGGGAAATCAGGCAGCAGCATCTTACAGAGCCTTTGCTTTGTTGATGTGCCAGCAATATTCCAGCACTGAGGGCAGGTTCCCTGCAGAAATCAGGCTCACAGAAACACACAGTGTTTATTCTGCTTCCACATAACAGCTGTGAACCTGTAGGCCAAATTCTGTCAAATCTGACAGAGAGGTAGAGGTGTCAGAAGCATGATGTCTTCACAGATTTTGTGAAAATCAGCAGCTGTGTGTGGGAGAGGGGCCTGGTTCGTGTTGCCACAGACAGGCTGCAGTGTGAGTGCAAGTCTTCTTAGAGAATCTCAGAGGAAATCAGTCTTGAGATGTGGATCCAGGGGGAAGGAGCCTTGGTGGTCTTGCTGCTCATAGAGTGATTTGTTTCAGTAGCAAACTGACAATTCAGGCAAGCAGGTGCCTGGATGCACTTCCCTCTTTTGATTTCAGATAACAAGACACTTCATCCTCAGCAGTAACCTGTGGAACTGCTTTATCATCCCAGGGCTCAAAGGAACAAAGACAGGGGTTTTTGTTCAGAGGTTTTTTGTTTTGGTTTGGTTTGGTTTGGTTTGGTTTGTTTGTTTTGTTGGATTTTTGTTTGTTTGTTTGTTTGGGTTTTTTTAGTAAACAAAGAAGACTATTAATTGCAAATTTGGTTGGCACGGAGCAGGAGCTGTACTTGGAATGTACACACTTCTTACCATAGGACTGGAAGGGCTTTCCAGGTCATGGAATGCAGTTCCTGCTCATCAGGGACATCAGAGAATTACATACTTAAATTTGCAAGCTTCAGTTTCAAGCTAATGAGGTTCTTGCCCCTAGTACTACCTTCCCATCGACTCCTCCAAAGAGCTTTCTCCACCCAAGAAAGTGTATTAACCTTGCTGACTGATCAAATTGGAGCTCAAATTCTAGAAGTCAAAATAGAGCTTCCTGCTAAAAGAGGAAAAAAAACTAAAAAAAACCCCAACTCTAAAGATGAGAAAATGGGGAGAGAAAAGTTTCCTGGGACCGAATTATCTCAAATGCATTGAATGCAGAAACAGAGCAACATACCAGCAAAAAATAGGATGAGGATTAGATTAGAAACTTCATAAGTAGTTTAATAAAAAGCCCATAAGGAAATGGAGATGCAGATACCACTCTGATGCATGTTCTAGAAAGATCCGTTCCTTAGGCTCAAACTCGTTGAGCAATGTTGGATAATCTAATATGAATATTTTATTTATATTTCTCAGAGAAAAACTGCATCTTTAAAGTATCAAGATCTTATTAAGCTATTGGAACAAGAGGAGGCTCGGGTCCTTGCTCTGCAGGAGATACAAGAGGCAAAGCAGAAAGAGCTGCAGTACCACCAGGTAAGTTTTCTTTGGCTGGTTGTGTATTGTCTCAGGAGAAGGAAGCACAACACATATTGACTTGTCTGTTCCCTGCTTGAAGATTTAATGAGAGGCTAACATCAACTCTGCTAAAACTAAGGCTTGGATTAATCTCTGTGATCTCTGAATCTTATCTTTTGGATGGGAACAGGAACTGCTGTGGAATACACATGACGTGGGGGAACATAATTCTTTGGGCTGAACAATGAAACTACAGTTAGAGACCCTGCAAAGCTAAATAGTAAATCATACCCAGGGAGATTATCAGCCTGACGTGAGATTAAGAAAATTACAGGTCTGAGGAAAATGTTAACATTTTCAGGCAAAGTGACTTTTTTATTCTCCTTCACACTAAGTTAAGCTTTTCATTAGTTTTGTGGTTAAACACACCAGGACTTTCAGAGATCCCTGTAGTCCTGTCACCAGATTGAAAGCAAGACCAGGTGGAATGGTGCTTTCAATTGTAGCCTGGCTCTGTATTCCAGACCTCTAGAAGATTAACGTGGCTTAATTGTAGTGTTTAGTGCCAGGGAGGACATCTGTAACTCTTCCCTTTGTCTTCCCCAAAGTTCACTAACTCCTCATCTGAAAAGCTAAACAGCCTTGCAATAAGTGTTTGTGTATGGTAGTGTCTTATACTGGCAAATGGCACAGGTTGCCCAGAGAATCTGTGGCTGCCCCATCCCTGAAGTGTTCCAGGCCAGACTGGATGGGGCTTAGAGCAACCTGGAAGGGTGGAAGGTGTCTCTGCCCATGGCAGGGTTGGAACTGGATTATCTTTAATGTCTCTTCCAACCCCAAACCATTTTATGATTCTGTGTTCTGATACGAGATTAAACAGTGTTTTCTATCCTTAGGCTACAGAGTTGTAGCAGCAAAGCCCCTGGGATGGGTTTCACTCTGGTTGCAAGGTGCTTTCATGGCTTGGTTGGTGTTTCTTCTGTGTTCATGGAACTGTGTCTGCACCAAGGTTCTGCTGCTGCTGAGGTGCTAATAGCAGAGACACATCCTGAGGACTGGCAGCAGGCTGGCATCTTTATTTTACTTATTTTGCTCTGTTTCTCTTCAAAGAGAGCCTTTGTTGAGTACCTGAATGGATCACTCCTGTTTGACAGTCTGTATGCAGAGGATAGAGAAGCTGCCAAACTGGCTTCCCTCCCTGGAGTGGAGGACCTGCTGCAGACATATCCTTCCTGGGTTTGGAACAACTACAGCTAAAAGGTAATGCCTTGAGTCAAGAAGGAAGTGCATCCACAGGGACTCTTCATCTGTTGCTTTTGTCCAGAGCTGAAAGCTACATTGATCTAAGATCTGAGACAGTCTGTGTTCAGTTTTGGAATGGTACCAAAAATTACACTACAAGGCTGTGAGACCACTGACTGCTTTAAGGCTTGATATCTTGTGATATATGAGGGCTCCAAACAAATGGTTTATATTACTGGCAAGCTGACCAGCCCAGCTTGAAACATCCCATTTGTAAAACCACTCGTTTCTATCCCCAACAGGTCACAAGATCCCAGCATTTTAAATTCTCACTGTTGTAATTACCATATTCCTTTTCCTTCCCTTGAATCAAACATCATTTCAGTAGCCTCCTTTTCTGACCCTTCAAGAATCAAGACTTTGTACTTTCTTTAAGTCTGGAATCCACTTAAAGTTTAAAATGAGCTGGAAGATAAATCTCTGCCAGTTAGATTGTAAGAGCACAGTGCTAAAATCATGTTGAAGTTGAAGTGGTAGGAGATAGGAACAGACTAATCAGAACGATACAAGTCGCATATCTCACAACCTGCCAGAACTGGCAACGTGAAGTTTCCAGGCCAGCATATTTTTCTGATCATTGCTCCTACACGGGGGAGCAGAAAGCAGACACTTTTTTTTCTTTTTCCTTTTCTCATTCAGATGAATAGAGTATTGTCAAGGCCAGTAACTTGACCTTCCTTAAAATTGCATTACACTGTTGGGGAAAAATGCATCACAGCTTAACTACAATAGACTCCAGAAACAATTCCATTGCCAAGATAATAGCAGAAGAAAAATTGACGTTATTTTTGTGATGCTACCAACTCAGTAGTTTATTTGTGCTCTGGCTGTGGGCTCCAGAGCTGTATTTATTAACTACACAGGCACTGTATTCACACTTGTGAAGACAGATAGGGTTGTAGGCTTCCTTCTGCTGCTGTGTCAGAAGAATCAGGCAAGTGAATGTATTTTCTTCTCTTCCTCAAGGCCTTTCCCCCGCTCCCGAAGTTGCCACAGCTTTCTCCATACCCTTAAGGCAGCAAATTCCTATGCATAAAATGTGAATGGGTGACCTAGTGCTGCCCCAGACAGAATATTTGGCAGCTCCCAGCAAGAACCACAGAGTTTACATGAAAGTAGCTCGTAGCTCTTGTTGCTCAGATTTGCAGGGGCAGAATGAACATAACATGTTGCTCCACTGAACAAGCAAAAAACCTTGACTGTGCTGTCACATACAAGAAGGAGTTTGTCTCAGTTTGTGGGAACCTGTATAACTATGGACTGGAAGAGTATGAAAAACGAGAAGCTGAAGTGTCCAAATTTTACAAAAGGCTTAATGAAATTCTGGCAGTCAACCAGGAAGAAAGCAAGAGAATAATCTCAGACTTCAAGAGTCGGAACCAAAGGGTAATGTTATACTTCTGTTTGTTTGGTACATGATTTCTCTACATCCTATACCAGCTTTTAATTGTGCTGAAAATGGGGGTAACTCCATTAAAATTAGGAAAATTATTCTGGATTGACAATGCTGTAATGGAAATCAATAACTGATCTCAAATGGCAGAATCAGAGAGTGGTTGAGGGTAGAAGGGATCTCTGGAAGTCATCTGGTTCTGGTTGAGGAGGACCACCCACAGCAGGCTGCCCAGGTCTATGAATGTCTCCAAGGATGGAGACTCCACAGCCTCTCTGGGAAACCTTTTCCAGTGCTCAGCCAATGATATTTCCTTATATGTTACTTACAACATAAATTTATACACAGAAAATTTGTTTTGTTAGCTATTATAATGTAGCTGACATAATGTGAAAAGTTTTTAATACTTTATCTAGGAGACAAAATCGGGGATTGAAATTTCTACTCTTTGGGCAAACTACAGCCAGCTAACACAGCCTTTATCTATACTGGAAATTCAGTGTAGAAAAAAAATAATGTGCCATAATGCATTATTCAAAAAATAATGTTGTCATCTATAAAGGTAAAGGTCTTTCAAGTGTTTACAGAAAAAATGTGGCTAAACAGGGTGGGGTTTTTTACTCATATTTTTTTGCCATCCAGAAAAGTTACCAATATTTAAGAAAATGGAAATGCTCAACCTTTCTTTTATTAAATATTTTATTAAATATTTTTATAGAGTTAATTTATAAAAGATAGATAGATAGATAGATAGATAGACAGATAGATAGATAGATAGATAGATAGATAGATATTTACTGCTATGACCCTTCTTTTTGAAGCCTCCAATAGCTCTTCCTTCACTGAAAAATCAGGAAGAAAAGGAGGGAAATTGCAGGGCATTCAGTTTATTTTCAAGTAATTTTCTGCTTCAGTTCATATTCTCAACAGCAGTTCAAAGAACTGTAACAAAAAAAAAATAGAGAAAGTTATTTGAATGTATTTCTAGTCCTTTAAAGCAGAAATTCTCTTTTCATTCTGCTCAACTACAGCCACCCATTGTGGCTGCTCATGGCATAGCTTCTAGCTGGATCCCTTTCTAACCATGTATAATAGATGGATCATGATTTTGTTTCCACAGGGGAAAAAAAAAAACAAAAAACAAACAAACAAAAAAAAAAAAACCAAAAAAAAAAAAACACACAAAAAAAAAAACATAGGGAGGGCTAAAACCTGGTAACACTGTCAGCTGAGAGAGCAAGTCCCTGACAAGTGACACCAGCAGAGTCACGAGTGCTGGCTCCTGCTGCAAACCAGGTCACTTTTATTTCAGTGCCTGTCACAGGATGACAGCTGCTGAGTCACTCTGCTCTCAGGGCCTTGAACCTTGCTGACTCATGCTGGAAATCTGCATCCAGCAGCTCTAGGAGCTGCCAGCACTACCAGAGTCACAGAACTGCAGAGTGGTTTGGATTGGAAGGGACCTGTAAGATCATCTCGTTCCAACATTCCATATCAAGAAGTTTGATATGAATATTTGGTTAACTTGTGCTTGAATTTTCACAGTATCTTCCATAAAAAAACCCTAAACCAGAAAAACAAACACTGAAAAAACCTACAAAACCAAAGAAATAATGACAAAACCCAAAGAAACACAGCTGAGGTCAGATTTGACCCCTTCAGCTTGGTCTGATCTACAGGTTCAGCTATGGATTGGGCAGCAAGAGGTGACAGGAGGGAATGGCTTTAAGATGAAGGAGGGGAGGCTTAGATGGGATATTAGGAAGAACTTAGATTAAATATTAGGAAGAAATTCTTCCCTGTGAAGGTGGGGAGGCCCTGGCACAGGGTGCTCAGAGAAGCTGTGGCTGCCCCTGGATCTCTGGAAGTGTCCAAGGCCAGGTTGGACAGGGCTTGGAGCCACCTGGGAATGTGGAAGGTGTCCCTGCACATGGCAGGGGATGTGACTGGATGATCTTTAAGGTCTTTCTCAACCCAAACCATTCTGGGATTCTGTGATTCTCTATAAACACAACACAGGGGTTAGCGCACCAGTTTTAATATAAATATTAGAGGAGCTAGTATCCAAACTGAACTCAGTTTTCACAGCATTTCCCCCATCTTTTAAAATTGCTGGAGGAGTCCAAAAGGCACAGAAGTCCCAGCAGACTGCAGCCTGTGAGCTGTTCTTAGAGCTGTTTGTCTGTCTGTAATCCTTTCATGTAAACTTGGGTAACCTGTAAAATCACTGCGTTCTCTGAAGTTGGTTACGGAGGATTAAAGGCCTTGAACTTTGAAGTTATTGCTCCCAGAGGTGCAGCTTGAGTGGCTCTGGTGCCTTTTGAGCCTCCTAACTTGCTTACATTAGAGAAGGAGATACCTTGCTTTCCCCTTCCCCCTTTCAACACTGCAAAGTTTGGGTAATCCATCCCATTTCCAGACACAAGCCTTGGCAGGGGTTTTTAATAATTCTTTATTTCACCCCATTCCATTCCCTCTAAGGAGGAGTGGATTAAACATCATAAAACATATCTATTTTCTCTCCTTTTTTAAACAGTTGGTTGTTAACTGATTTTAAACAGACTTGAAAGTAATACATTCAGCACAAGAGGATTTTTTTTTTTGATCCAAGAAAATATAAATCTTGCCTGATACAAAAGTGACGTCAATACATAATTCTGAAGGGCAATAAATCCTTGCTGTAAGAGGAAGGCAGGCAATGATAGGTATTCCATATTCAGAATACTAAATTCTGACCCTACTGGAAGTCAGTCAAGATTCTTCTTGACAGGAAGTGGATCAGGATTTAGGCCTTCATTTCTTTCTATGAAGCAATTGTTCTTCAGAGCCAGCAATGTCAAGAATTAAATATTGTTCTTTTTTTTTGCTTGAAATGAAGGGGAACCAAAGTTAGAAGCATAGAAGGAGCAAAGTCTTCTGCTGAGTGGAGGATGAGGAAGAGTTTTCCCAATCCCCCTATAGTAGCAAACCTCAGCACTGTTGACTACCCACTATGTAAATCTGGCAACTTCCCTGAATCATCACATTTCATTTCAGCTAATCAGCAGCAGGAGCTTTTCTCACACGTGTAACAAGTTAATTAAATTGCAATGCAGCGCTGAACACAAGCCATAAGTAATTCATGTATCTCTGTGTTTAGAGGCTGGATGAGCTTTATCAGGCTGGGAGTGGCAACCTTGCTGAGTCTGAAGGAGCCCAGGGCAAGGAGGACATCCATCAACTGTGGGTTGCACTCATGACCTTGGAAACGCTGGTATCCAACGACCTGGAGGTGAGAGCCAAACTCCCACCTGTGAGACCTCACAGCCAGAATGCTGGGGGGTCACTTCTCTGTCACTGCAGCCCTGTGTAGCAGCTTACACAGAAGAGGGAGGCACGGGACTTCCACTCAGGAAAATGTTTTGTTCCCATCTTATTCTTTCTCAGAGTTGATGAGGTTGAGATCAGGCTCTTGATGTCAATACCTTACAGCACGTTTCTGTTTCTCAGAGCAGAACACCCCATATCCATCACATCTCTCCAAGCTGGTTTCCCACACTTTAGAGACAGGAAGGTTTTACAATCAGTTTATAGGTCTACACAAGTTGCTGCATACCTTGGGGTGTGCATTTGGAATTCTAGAGGTGTCACTCTTTGAAGCTGATCTTTGCTGTAAGATTACACACATTCCTGCTCAGCTTGCTGCATTTGCTTGCATAATAGCTGCCTTTTCCTCCCCAGACTTTTTCTCAAAAACTAGGGCAGGGCTGCTGATGTGCATCTTCACCCAAGGAAAAAAAAACAAAGTAATCTGTTTAAAAATGAGCAGGCAGGAGCTGTGGCCTGTGTGCAGCAGTTTACTTTTGTGAGCATGGATGGCAGAAAGCAGCAGCTCAAAATGGATCCTCACTGCATCAGGACTGTGCCTTTTTAGTGTTTTCTGAGTTGGCCCTTACATATCTGCAATCACTGTTGGGATGAGCAGAAGCATTTCTCCCCATATGCCCTGCTGGATTTGCAGGATTTGGGTACCAAGACATTTAAGTGCAACACTTCACAGATTCTCCATCAACCATTTCTGAGAGAGGGAATAGGCAGCAGCAGTTTTAATTTCTGAGGACTAAACCAAGAGCTGCAGTAAAGCCCAGGCAGGGGTTGTGCTTCTGACAAGAGGCTCTTCATACACTCAAGGACAAGGAGGATGCAGCATGGCAGGGTATGGGAATACAGCCCCCTCCAGGCATTGCTTAGGTGAGGGTAAAAAAGGATCCCCAGACACTGGGTAAAGGTAGTATTCAGTCAATTTCCCTCCAATAAAATGATTGTGATTTTCTGTCCCTGAAGAAGGAAAAAAAAAAATCTTGCAGCATTTTGAAAACACTTTAAATGCTTGAGGCAGTTCAGTTTCTGACTGTGCTAATAACAGCAGTGAATCCAAATTACAATAAATTGTAGATTCCTCCTAGACTTGCTGACTCCCTGTAATGTTTATGCAAGTTTTCATTGTGATATTTCCTCTTTTTCCCCTCTGTTAAGGAACTGTTACAGGATTTTAAAAGAAGCATTGATGTCATAGCATCAACATTCACTGAAAACATTCAGGGGATATATCCTTTTCACAGTATGTTGGCCTGGACCTCCCAGTGGTGTACATACACCTCACCTCTAAATCCAAAATTGAGCCAGCAGTATAAAAACTTTATTTTTTTTTTATTTTAATCAACAAAAAAGATATTTTCCCAGCTTTGAGGAATGGTCATTCAAGGTGCCCAGCTTCTTTATGTGGAGACTCTGGAGACCACATAAATATCTAAATTCTACCGTGCTGAAAGTCTGTAGGATTTAGGCAGCTTTAACCCTGTTAGCAATCTTCCCTTCTTCTCCATGCAGAGAAGACAAAACACAGGAAAGATCTGGTTAGACTGTTTCCTAGGTACATTCCTGCCATAGCAGTCAATGAAGTATCCAGTTCTTGTTGAAATGTCTTTAAATGGTGCTCATTTCTGTATTTTTGATGTGTGCTGAGATAAAGTTATGTGAGAATACTGAAGTGCTTCAGTGTCAGGTCACGCTGCTATAAATCTAGAAATCTGATGGCCTGGTGCAAATAATTGCACTGCATTCAGAGCTTAGTTTTTACCTGGAGGCCTCTTTCCAATTTCCCTGGCAATCCTAGGTCCTCAATCCTCTGTCGCATTTTGCAGTAAAGATGAGACTCAGTGTGTGGTTAAGAACTGAAAGTGGATATCCTGACACCACAGTAGCTTCTGGGAGCAGCCAGGCTCATTTCTGCAGAATCCCCCTGTGCAGACACTCGATCCCAGTTTTGGGAGGTCATTTAATCTCCACAGATGAGTGGTGTGTTGTGGCCAGCTTTTTCCTTAACCATGTTCTGTACGTTTAGCCAGTGCCGGGACCTGGAAAATCAACACCATGAAAAGCTGATGGGGATTGCCATTGCCACCCTGGAGAAATTAGACATGGATCCATTTGATGAGAGTTTGCCAGATGATGTTCAAAGGGTGAGGGCACCAAAACAATTCATCTCAGTGAGGGAGTAGGCAAAAAAACGAGGCCACAGCCTCTTCTCTGAAGGGATGGGATTTCCAGGAGGCTCAGTGCTGCCAGAGCCATACCTGAACCATAGCACAACCTCCTTCCTAGAGGGTGCAGCTGCTTGGCTGAACTCTGGTGCCTCTGGACATCTCCACTGACTAGGACAGGGGTAACTGCACTGCAGGTTTCCCTGGGCACTGCCAGAGCTGGTGGCAGCAGCCCAGGAGAGGTGCTGAGGAAATCTCTCTCCTGCCTTCAGCACAACTCACCGCTCTGGCTGATTTCCAGGCACTCAGGCAGCATCTTTGCTGCACTCCCTCACAGCTGGTTTTGTTCAGACTCTCCCTGCTCCCTCAGCAGAATCCCAATACTGCTCTGAATTTCTTGCACAGGGGCTCTGTTTGCCTCAGTGATTTCAAAATCCCTTCCAGGACCTCTTGAGCCCATGAGCTGATCTGGAGGCAGGACATGACCCTTTAAATGGAGCCTTCCATCAAGCCCTCAGTCTTGCTGTGGAAGTAAAGATCCTAGAAGCCTTTCCAAAAGCACCAACATCATTGCAGTGCTCCACTCAGCAATGCTGCTGCCTTTTTTTCCTCCATTATTCCTTCATTTACTGGCTCAATTACTAGAACTTGCATTAGCTGTTGTTTTGCTCTGTCCAGATTATCCTAGCCCCCTGTCACTCCAGGTAATCAAGAGCTGACAGACACAAACCAGACCCCTGAGCCCCCCGGGGAGCTGCTGCTTTATGGCTTGTGCAGATGGTGGCAGTTCCACACCACTGCTGTGCACCTATTTTGCTTCATTGCCATCCCTTCCCATGGAGAAGGGAATTCATTTGCCCAACAGCTGCACTTGGGTGCAGGAAGAGACTCACTATAGGTCAGTGAAGCCACCCTCTATTTAGAGCCACGAGGGAAGTCACTGCTTCCATTAGAAGCTGGGACTCTCCAAAAATGAAGATTTACAGCCAGTGCCAGCAGTGCAGGAATCCCTTCCAAGTGTGATTTTTCCATTTCCAGGCATGCTGGAGCATATACAGCCTTAATTCAACACCAGCTGCACAGCAGCCCTGTTTGCACTGAACTCCCTATTCCAGCATGTGGGGCCAAGGGTGCTGCCTCTGTTTCCCCACCTGTGTTAGGGATAATGCCCCTTTACATTGTAGCAAGGCCAAGGGTAAAGCCCTGAATTCATTCCAACAACTAGGGATTTGCCAGGCTGAGACAGAGGGTTTCTCCCTCTGAGCACTGCTGTGCGGCTCATTCATTGTGTGCTCACCCCCTCCTCTCATCCGGTCATGTTACCTCCCAGCTCTTCATGGACAAAAACACCATTGTCAACATCATCAACATGTCCCACAGCATCCGCCTGCGGAAGATTGATAAGCGAGAGAGTGACATGCTCTGCAACATCTACCAGTGGCAGATCTCAGAGACAGAGAAGGTAAGAGACCCTCACACTCAGGGGGATGGGCCGCAGACAGCTCTGGCCCAAGTGGCAGAGACACTGTGAGGAGAAATGCTCCCGGACCTTTGCTGGAGCCCTCTGTGCTCCAGGGACCTTGATACGCCTGCAGATTCACTGCTTGGTTTCAATCTGTCCAGGCTTTCCAAACTGAGAGCGACAGAAACCGTGCCTGTATCGGGAAGATCCTTTGCTTCATCAACACTCTGCAGAAGGAGCTGGGTAACACAGCGATGCTGAAGCCTATGGAATAGAGCTGGGCAGCTGCCTCAGCTGGGGCACACAGGACAGCTCCCAGCAGGAACAGCTGTCTCTCTATGCCCAAACTGCCTGGGATGTTTCAGACCAAATGCATATTTCTTCCATCCTACTCTTAAACTGCAAATAAAAGCTCCTTGACTCTGGAAAAGCATCCGAAGCCCTGTCTCTTCCATCACATTGGCACGAAGCCCATGCAGACAGCTCATACCTGGTCACAAGGGGTTGTGGATCAGCTGTGAGCTGATTGAACCAAATCATTGTAGCACATCATGCCTGAAAGCTTCAGTACCTGCAAGCTCAGTAGCAGTAACCTGTGAGCTGCTGGCACGAGGCAGCAGCTCAGGAGAGGAGTGCTCTCCATCAAACCACCCCCAAGATAACAGCAGGTTTCCAGCTCAGCAAGCACAAGGCTGGCGGAGGCTCCGTATGCCTGGAAGCCTCATCTTCTCACCCCTTCTCACAAGTGGCTTTCTGCAGCGTGAGCAGAGCAGCCCCCAGCCAGCAGGAAGGGAAATCAATGGTTCCACAGGAGCTCATGCGCCGCTGCTCGCGACAGCCAAGCGAGGAGTCATTAATTCCTCTCCTTGCTTGGTGACAGCCGCTGCCACGCTCGCTTGTGAGGAACGGTGCTGCTCCAGGCACGCAGCAAGGAGAAGGTGGGAAGGTTAAATGAGAAGGTGGCTGTGTGTGCACGCCAGGGACAGAGCAGGACTCAGAAAACCCCGTGGCTTGTGCTGCCCATCAAACACAGATTCAGCTCATCATGCTCTGTGCTTCTGAAGATGGCTGGAGCCCAGGTTTTACCCCTCTTGCTGCAGGACTATGCAGTTGTCACCTTGCTACCACTTCAGCTTCATAGAGTGGTTCAGAGTGTCTGCTCTGGTCTGTGATTTTTAATACCTGGAGCCATCCCAGCACCTGCCCACACCCTGGCAGCTCAGGACCACCCCCCGCAGTTTGGTGACTAAAACAAAGACATGCAGCTTTTGGTACCTCACAGGGGCGAGTCTTTAATGGAACACAGAGACCCTGGTGTTGCAGACAGGCACGCCAAGCGATGAACAACAGATGCAGTGGAGTCTGTTTTCAGATTTCCATAACAAGTGTGTGTCAGGAGCTGGCAGTTATGAAGACATGTGGCATATGCTGGGTATGTCTGTGCCGTGCCCTGCCCAGGAAGCTGTTTCTTCTGTGGGAGCTCCTCTGATGAGTTACAGACACCAGGAAAGGATGGAGCTACTGGCTTGGGGATTCAGAGGAAACTCACCTTGACCTTTCCTCCTTGTGTACTGCACTGCAGCAGGCAATCCAAGTGAAGAGTTGCCTACAAAACCACAGCACACGAAGCTGCTCTCAGGAAAAGTGGAATGGCATAAAGGTGGCTACCATCCACTAGGTCAGGCCAGCAATTCCCAGCTGGATATTTCCTTTCTGTGCCCTGCCCAGTTGCCTCAGTCCTGCAACAGTTTGTGTTTTACAGTCGAGCTCTCTGAGCAAAGGTGAACAAAGAGAGTCCCAGCTGCCGTGCGAGCACGCAGCTCACACAGGTCATAGTCGTGGGCCCACTCCACATTGCCCCAGCGTCGAATCTGGAGAGGAGGAACATGGATTACATTCAAATCACCTTAGCAACTCTCAGCTTCCCTTCTCATGTTTGTGAAGCACAGGTAACCCCTCCCAGGAACTGAGATGATCCTCGACTGCTGAGGCAGGGATATCTCCAGATGAGGATGTGCTTCATCTGAACTGGGGTCTGATGCAAAGCCTCTTAACAGGAGGATGAAAAGATTTTCAACTTCAGCCACTTTTGGGACAAGGAGAGCTTCACACCAACCTAATTTCCAGCAAGCTTGATATCTTAGTGTCTATCAAAGCCTCCAGGCTGGATAACCCTCAGCAGGAGAAGCCAGCCACAACTTTGCACTTCAGATTAGAGAGGGAGAAAAGCAGCCATCTGGGCTCTGTGAAAAGAAACTGGCAGCCCTGGGAGCACTCTGGGCTGGTGTGCCCGTGGTGTTGCTCTGCAGCAGCACACTCCAAACACTCTCAGACAGGGAGACTGGTGGAGTGGAACGTCTCCTGCTATAGCAGGCACTTCCCTTGCCAGTTATTTGTGGTGGGGGATGCATTTGTCATGCTGAGATTATTGCTATTTGAATTATAGGGCTGTTTTGTAACATAATTTACCTGGTATTCTTCCTCCAGGCGAGACAGGAGCACAGCTTTCTCTACTGTAATGTGCCTGTCAATCAGGCTCATGGACAGAATCAGCGATTTCAGCTGGGTGATTACAAATTCTATACCTGGAAGGGAATAACCCAAACCAAAAAAGATTCATGGCTGTTTTCTGCAGCATTACAGCAGCGTCTTCACATGCTCTGAAGGGATAGGTAGGCTGTGGTACCCCCTCAGGGAGGGACAGTGATCCTCCCACCTGCACCTGGGCACTCAGATCTGTGGTCAACAGCAGACACAGAGCATTGTACTGGCCCTGCCACCACAGTGATAAAAGCAATGCCCTGGACACCACCTCCTTTTATTCTGCCACAACCCTTCCCTGTGCAAAGGAAAAAATATCCATCCAGGCTTGAGAATTCTGTGTCTTTTGTGCGTTTCACTGCCTGCTGCTCATTCAGGTCTGTAGCAAAGCAAACCTCCCTTCATTTCTTTATCTTTTGGTGTCATTCAGATGGTTCAGGCAAGATTAAGTGGGATATAAGGATGAAAAAGTGAGGACAGTGCACAGTGTGGGCACTTTGGAGTACCAAGCCTGATTTCTTTTCCTGGTAACAACAAAGCTAGGGATTAAATCATTAGAAGGTTTGGCATTAAAGAAGTTATTTGTGTTAAGGTGGAACAAGCAGCTCATGGGACAGCACAGTCAGATCCTGAACACCAGTGGCACTGAAGTGATCCCTGCCTGTGACAAAAGCAGGTCAGGGCCTGGCCTGCAGATTTAAAACATAAACCTTCACACTTGGAGCAGGAGAAGAAAACATTACAGTCACTCCCCTGCCCCGTGGAGAGGAACCACCTCCTCACTGGCCCAGCCTGAGCACAGAGCTCCCAACCCAGCCTCGCTCACCTTGCAGGGCCCACATGTTGTAGGATGCCAGATGGCTGATAAAGGTCTCCTTGGTGCTAGCTGGAATGTTTGGCCCCAGGATGCTGGTCGAGGAGCCAATTGTCACATTGTACCTGGAATGATCACCCAAACCCTTAGCAAAAGCGAGGGGAAAGGCCCAGGGCTCACAGAGCCCGTGGCCCTGACAGTCACAAGCACCAGAGGCTCAGCAGAGCAGGGCCTTAAGCAGCCAGGAACCCTTTGAGCTCTCACCTTTTCTCAGCCCAGGTGACCACGGGATCCCATTCGTTCTTCTGTAGTTCTGCCAAGGCTGGAGGTTCCTCCACACGATAGCTGGGGCATCATGGAACAAAAACACACTGGATGGTCATTCCCAGGCTGGGACACACCTCTGGGAAGGATAGTAACCCCACCAGACCCATAGCAAGCTGTCTATGCAGGCAGCAGTGACAGGGAACAATCCCCCAGCTCTTCCCCAAATTCAGTGCTTTTTGCTATTCCAGGAAGTACAATTCCATCTCACTACAAAACAGAGCAGTGAACCAGTCAACTGAAAACTGCAGGTAGCCCCAAACCAAAGACTGAAGTGAGGTTTAGCAGTTCAGGGAGGGTACAAACCCCACTGCAGCTCTGTGTGGGGCCACTCCTGCTTCTCCTTGCCCAGTGGCTCAGCTCAGCATTCCCTGCACCTCCAGTCTGACCAAAGCCACAAGGGCAGGTGGGGGAAACCTGTTCCTGTCTGTGCAGGAACTGTGCAGCTGCCAGTGGACATTGGGACAAAAGCCTGAGTATGAACAAGATCCTACAAGTATGAACTTGATCCTACAACTCACAGGCACTTTAAGGAATGAAGGGTATTTTGGGACTGGTACAAGTAGTCTGAACTATCTGTACTGGTAGAGAAATACCAGGGTCTGGCTGACAGATCCCCACTGGTCTTTCAAAGATCTTTTCTTTTCTCCAAGATCTTCATTTCCTACAGCTCTCACCCTTGCCCAGAATGGAGGTGTCCAAAACAGAGTTCAACAAAAGACCAAATCCAATGCTCCTTCTTTGGATGCACAGACTCCAACTAGGTCTGCACACGCAGGACTGATCTAAACTAATTCAAACCCTTGGGCAAAAACCAGCACAGATCAGAGCCATACCATGACTGGGTGAGAGCAGATGTCTTCCTTCACTTTACCCAACTCTCTTTCCAAAACCCAGCTGGGCCCCCATCTCATACCAGACTGTGTCTGTCTCCAGGAACTTCACCGCTGCCCGGATCAGCTGCGTTTTGTTTCTCTGCGTGGGATTGTCCAGCGCTGTGTTGCACAGAGTGGTCTAAGGATAAAGGCAGTTGAAACTGCTGTTATTCCAGGCTTGAAAAAACAGCATCTTCCATGCTACAATGCCAAGAAGAAGCAGAGGGATTTGTGGCAGATGAACCACTGAGGGGTGCAGGGCCACAAAATGGCTCATGTAATAGGTATCCTCTCATATCTTTCAGAATCCATTAAGCAGCAGGGAAAAAGGGCCACAGACTGCTCCAGAGCTCACTGTTTCCTCCTGCCCATCACTGTTCCCAATAACAGCCCTTTCTCAAGTTCCCCCAGTGAGACAGATTCCCTCTAGACAGGTACCCAGCCAGCCCAGAGAAAGACCTAACTTTCTGCTCATTAGGAGCAAGACAACCTGCTGCCTTCACATTCTGCATCTGCAGGTCTCAGCATTCCACCCTGCCGTGCTCACCAGGTGCATCGTGTAGAACTTGATGGTGTCTTTCTGGGAATCCCACTCCGTTGCCACTGCAATGGCCAAGGCCTCACTGGGGACAGTGAAGAGCTTGGCCTGGGGCGTTTTCAGTTTTCGGTGGTCCAGGTTTATTTCAAAGCCTCCTGGGGAACGAGAGTAGAAATCCTGGGGAATCAAAGAGGAGCAGGCACTAAGGAACAACAGACAACCCCACAGTGGGAGCAGATTCAGAGCCAGAGCTGATGGGAGCAAGGGACCAGGAATATTCAGGTTTCCCACCATCACTTGGTTTTGGAAGCTGCTTCCCAACCTGCAGCTTTGCTGAGGATGAGGAGGGGGTACAGCAGCTGTGACAGACATGCCACTGACACAGCCGGGGCTGCAGGTGCCACGCTGACATGGTATGGGGTGGTGACACCTCTCCCAGGGATCATCCCATCCCATCCCAGGAGCTGCACTCACCTTCCCCTTGCGAGATGCTCACGTTCTGGTAGAACCTCTTCCTCTCTAGGGACAGAAACAGAGGGAAAAGAGAACATTTAGAGGGCAAACAGAGAATGTTCAGCTCCTTCCCCTGCTTCCCCTCACAGCTCAGAACAGACAGAGCTTTGGTGCTGTCAAGGTGGCCTGGCCACAGAAATCCAGCTCTTCATGCACAGTTTCCAAGCTGTGAGCTCCACTCATCAGAGAACTGGAGACAACCACAATGCTGCTGTGCACAGCCAGGAAGCAAACAGGACCAGCTACATCCCTGCCAGGCTGGGGGCTCAGCTGCCTCAGAGTGTGGCAGGGCTGGTTTATCAAGCAGACCTGTCCCACTACAACTCAGGAGTTTTGCTTCAGGGTCAACCTTTCCAGATTCTATAACCACAGTCACACTGGGCAAATCAGTCCCTGAAGGACACTCCTCCCTGCAGCCCAAACATCCCAGTCCAGCTTAGGAATATACCTGCTCCACCAACAAGGTGAGTCTGAGGAAACTTCAGGTCTCAGTTTACATCCTTTGCTACCAGTACTCCTAACACGTGAGAACAGGATTACACACATTCCAAAGGCTCACACTCCTCCCACAAAGCAGGAAGAATCCATGAACCATTCCCTTGACAAGAGCAACCCGGTTATAAATCTCAAACCCATAAATCTGTCTTGTGAAGGTCACAGCAAGCAGGTCAGGCTGCAGGTCTGCTATTCCAAGCTAAAAAAAATACATTCCTGCTGGGGAAACAGAAGGATTTGCTCAGGCTTGGCAACCTGCGAGCTTTAGGGCCTCAGAAAGTGCCTCAAGCTTTTTCTAAAAAACAGATTAGTGTGTGTACCCCAGATGAACTCCGAGGCTCATTAGTGGCTCCCAAAACTTTGCCATGAGTCAGTGCAACTTTGCAGCCTCACCTCAGACAAAAATATTAATTTTGCTGTTCCCAAACCCACATGATTCCAGCAAAGCATTTGGATGAGATACGTGGACCAAAACATATCCGTACCGCTTCGCCTGAGTCCCTTTCCCTCACAATCCCTAAAATCCAACAAAACACAAAAATAAGAGTAACAAACTGGTTCGGTAAGGGCTTAGCCGCGCTGCCAGTGAACCTTGCCCGCAGCAAACACACATTAACGAGAGAGAAAGGGCGCAGGGGGGAAGCCCCAGCACCAGGGCTCTCAGCGGCCGTAAGGAGCGCGGTCCCCGCGAGGCCGTGCCGGTCCCAGTCCTGCCCTGGGTGACCTTGGAATAAGGGTCCCCAGGGAAGGACCCCCCCTCCCCAAAACGGGGCTAGAGCCGCCCCGGTACTCCCTCACCTGTCGGCGGGGCATACGCCCGGCGCCCACATGGCCCCACAGGGCCGCTCCCAGCAGCTGCAAGAGGCGGTCGGGGGAGCCGAGCGGGCGGGGAGTAGGTCCACCATAGGCGGCGACAGCCGCGCCACATCGCGACAGACGACATAGCAACCTCGTCCCGACTGCGCTCAGCGCCGCTCTCTGGGCGCCGCCATCTTGCCGGTAGCCGTGAGCCAATCCGCGCTGCGTGGCTAGAAACCCTACATTTCCCAGCAGCGCCAGGGGGCAGCACAACCAATCAACGCCCGTTACCGCTCCAGCAACCAATCAGAGCTAGGGATCGCCCCTCCGCCACGCGCGCGAGGGCCAATGGGAGCGCGCGGAGGCGCTGCCGGGAGGCCCCGACCCAGCGGCGGCCGCGGCGTGAGGGAGCGGAGCGGAGCGGGCGGCGTTCCCCGGCCGCGCCCCGGCCCCGGCCACGCTGGCGCCCGGGGACCCCCCCGAGATGCCGGTTCGGAGCGAAAGGCGCCGCGCTGGAGGGGCGGGGAGCTCGTCGTCTTCCCCTTCCACTGGTGCGGCCGCCAGCAGCCTGGTGCCGCCGCCTCCCATCAACACGGCGCAGCCCGGAGTGGCGACTTCGCTGCTCTACAGCGGGGCTAAGTTCCGCGGGCAGCAGCGCAGTAAAGGCAACGCCTACGAGGTGGAGGTCGTCATGCAGGTGAGGAGGACGGCGGGGCGAGCCGAGCCCTGGCGGGGTGGGAACGTCCACCGCGGCCTGAGGCGAGCGGGGGACCCGCTCGCCTCAGGCCGCGGTGGCCGTTCCCGCCCTGCCGGCCCCTTGCGACAGCACCCACAGCACCTTATCCCTCGATATCAGGACGAGTTTCTTCACAGAGAAGGTTATTGGCTGCCTAGGGAGGTGGTGGAGTCACCATCCCTGGAGGCGTTTTAAAGAAAGACTGGACGTGGCACTCAGTGCTCTGATCTGGTTGACAAGGTAGTGAATCAGTCGTAGGATGATCTCATAGGTTCTTTTCCAACCTTAGTGATTCTGTGATGATTCCAAGCCGGTGGGGTATTTTTATGTTCAGTTCTCCATGTTCCTGGTGGGATTTGTTGTGCTGGGGACATCCCATGGCTGCTCAGTTCCACTGCACGCTGCTACCTCGCAGGGGCTAGCTGTGGTTCTGTGCTTAAAAACGCTGCTTTTGTGCCAAAAACGTGGCTGTTTTGCATGTGTCAGCTGAGGAGAGGGGCCTGCCTGCTCTCCCTGTGCTGAACACAGGGAAACGTTGCCATCCTTTGATCACAGGTGGAGATCCATCTTCTCACAGGAGAGGTTTGCGCTTCCGTGAATAACTCATTGCATGTTTTGGAAGCAGATCTGGAGATGTCAGGGAAAATCTTGGAATATCTCTGCTTTTAAAGGAGCAGGCAAATCCCTGCCTACTTTCTGCACAGCACAGATAGATGCAGTCTGATAACTCAACGTACAGGTGGCATAAAAGCTTTAGATTTCAGAGAAAGGCCTCCTGCAAAATGCTGGGGGTGTGGGTGATTCTTCCAGGGATGCTTTTTCTTGGAGAACACTGTGAATCAGATCCCTTCCGGCTGGAAAGGGGATTTGCTTCCTGCTGGAGTGTTCTGGGCAGAGGGTGTTGCCTTGGGAACAGGCCTGGGATGTAAAGGCTGCCAGAGGTGAGCTGGGCACCTGCAAATGATCTTTCCAGGTGGTTCCCATGGAAAACAGCTGGCAGTGTGAATATTGGGCAGTGAGCTGGACAGTGTTTATCAGCTGGAGCTTATCCTGAAATTATCCTCTGAAGGGTTAGAAACTTCTTTGAATCAAGCATGCATCTTCATGCCTATTTTTATGGTTGGACTTTGCACTCTTTTCCAGCATGTGGATATGGAAAACTCCTATCTCTGTGGATACTTGAAGATTAAAGGCCTTACAGAGGTGAGTGTTAACTGCAAAACAACACAAAAAGGGGCTGTGTTAAGGTGGGGTTTTTTTTTTCCTGGTTGGGTGGGAGAAGCTGCTGCCAGAAATAGGAAGTGGAGATACTGAACATGTTGTAGATTTGGCCACCCGGGGGATGGTGCTGGTTGTAAATGTCATCCAGCTGGGAGCTTCATGGAATCATTTAAAGTTGGAAAATCCCTCTAGAATTGTTGAATCCAACCCCTGACGCAGGACATAGCCAGGTCCACCACTTCCCTGGGCAATCTAAACCTCCTTGGTACAATTTGAGGAGATTTCTACTTGTCCTGTCCCTTGTTCCCTGGGGGCAGAGCCCTGTACCCTCCTGTCAGGAAGTTGGGAGAGTGAGGGTCATTTTTCCTAGGCTGAGCCACTCCAGCCCCCTCAGCTGCTCCTTACTAGACTTGTGTTCCAAACCCTTCCCCCCAGCCCAGCTCTGACTTGTCTCCTGGTTTCATAAAGTGAGAAGAAAGGCAGAGAAAGGCTGGAATAAGAGCATGGAGGCTGTGGGATCCTTGGAGAGTCGTGGGGCAGGACAAGGGATGGGAGCAACAGCCTCATATTGCCTGGGGCTCTCCCTAGGAGATGCTTTCTACTGAGTGCATGGAGCTTGGTCTGCTCTTGGGTTTGTGTCTGTAGGTGACATTTGTGACCTTAGCTTTGTGTCCCCTCTGCCAGGAGTATCCAACCCTCACCACGTTCTTCGAAGGAGAGATAATCAGTAAGAAACACCCGTTCCTAACACGCAAGTGGGACGCTGACGAGGACGTGGATCGTAAACACTGGGTGAATAAATCTATAAATCTGGGGCAGAGGGTGGGTCTGGGCTGCTGCTTTGGAGGAGAGGTGCAGTGTGTGCCCTTGCAAGAGCTGGCAGAAAGGCCTGGAGACCTCCTTTCTGGCTGTCTCCCTCCTCCCACTGGGGTCTTTGCAAACAGAGGTCTCTCCAGCAAGCTGTGGTCTGTGATGAGGGAGGGGATGTCTTGTTTTCCACTTGTTGGCCATGGGGTTGGAAGGGAGCAGAAGAAATCCGTATCTCTTGACCCCCTAAGAGAGCACACTCCTTATTTTTGGAGTCTCATTGCAAAATGGAATGGAGAAGGGGAGAGGGACTCTTACTGGCACAGTTAGGGCAACTGGAACCTGTGTCTCTGCTCAGGGCAGGGTGCACCTGCTGTTTTGAGGCCACAGCAGCCACCTGATCATGTCCCCACCTTTACCTTGGCTTTTGTTTGCCAAGCTTTGATGTTTGTTATATTTCTTTGTCTGGAAGTGCAGGAACTTCTCCAGCCAGGCTGGATATGGCTGTGGGTATCATAGATTTTGCTCCTAAATAGCAGCTGGGACTAGAACTTCTATTCCTATAAGCATCGTTTTTGTTTTTTTTTCCCTTTTTTTTTGTTTCAGGGAAAGTTCCAGGCTTTTTACCAGTATGCAAAAACATTTAACTCTGATGACTTTGATTATGAAGATCTAAAAAATGGGGACTATGTCTTCATGAGGTGGAAGGTAAATCCTGCCTGTCTCCTTCGTGATGAGCTGCTTGCAAGGCACTGGCAGAGACTTGAGGTGTCTCAGAGGTTTTCCAGCTATGATGGTTTAATGAAAGATCTCTCCCTGCCAACCCCAAAACCATTGTACTTGCAAGTTCCAGTGTGACTCGTGTCTAGCTAGCTAATTGTGTCCTTAAGGGCTGCACTCGTGGCAAAAAAAAACAACAGGAAAATCTTGCTTGGTGGCCCTCTCCAGAAGATGAGAGAATTGATGTCTCCAGTCCCTGTGTGGGGCCTGTGTTTGATGCAGACTGGCCAGTCTGCAGCTCTGTTCTTCAGCTGGGATCATCACAGCATCACCATAGGCTGGTTTGGGCTGGAAGGGGACCTTAAAGCTCATCTTTTTCCAGTCTCCTGCCAAGGGCAGGGACACCTTCCACTATACCAGGTGGCTCCAAGCTCTGTCCAGCCTGGCCTTGGACACTTCCAGGGATCCAGGGGCAGCCACAGCTTCTCTGGGCACCTTGTGCCAGGGCCTCACCACCCTCACAGGGAAAAATTTCTTCCCAATATCTCATCTAACCCTGCCCTCGGGCAGTGGGTAGCCGTTCCCCCCTCTTCCTGTCACTCCATGTCCTTATGCAAAGTTCCCTTCCAGTTTGTCATAAGCTCCCGTAAGTGTTGAAACGCTGCAGTAACAACTCCCTGGAGCCTTTTCTTCCTTCTCAGGCTCTGACTCCCAGTTTTGCAATGGGCTTCTGGTTTGCAGGGGACAGGTGTTGAGCTGAAACTGATCTCCTGCACTCTTAAAACTCATTCTGTTCTCAGTTATCTGCTTCCCTGTGAGATCCCTGCAGTGGCAGGTGGTGAAGGGACACTCTGATCTCTGCTCTGGGCTGCTGAGAATGCAGGGATTGCTCAACCAGTTAATTAGAATGTCTTCATGTTAGTGGGTGCCAATATTTGGTTTGGGAGGGCAGATTGGGGTAGGGTGGGGCTGTATTTGGCCAACATTTTAAAATGCAGTCTGTGTTTTGCGTGCAGGAGCAGTTCCTAGTCCCAGATCACACCATCAAGGACATCAGTGGTGCTTCCTTTGCTGGTTTCTATTACATCTGCTTCCAGAAGTCAGCAGCATCTATAGAGGGCTATTACTACCATAGGAGTTCAGAATGGTAAGGAAGCCTCCTGAAAGCTTGTGACTCGTCACCTGCTTGTCCACAACCTTGGGAGTATCCAGGCAGGAGATTCAGGCTGGTGGTTGGACCTTGGGGCAGAAGTGAGAGGTGTGGGCTGTGACTGGCCTGAGCAGGCTGGTGTAGTCCATTTGTGTGGTATAAAGTGCTGCCCTTATGGAAAAGGGGGGGGAAATTTGGGCTGGCAGGGTGGAGAAGGAAAGATGATACAATGTTTGGGGAAGTGCTGTGAGGGAGCTCAGTTCTCCCTCCTAAGGAACAGCTTGGCTCTTGCTCCCTTCAGGCAGAAATCTTGTCAGGCCAGTATTTTGTATTTCTGAGATCCTTGGGGTGCTGGTGTTAAGACAAGAGAACAGTCAAAGCTAATTGGTGGGGTTTTTGTTGGAGACAAGGAGCTGTGGAGAGCTATTTTCCCTTGCATCATTGTCATGACCAGCAGGTGGATGGCTGGAAGCTCTCAGGGGGAGGGAAGGAACCAGGAGGCTTTCAGACACATTCCCTCAAGCTGAGCTTTGAAAGACTGGAGTGTAATTTGCACTTGTAGCAAACACTGTTTGAACTTGAAAGTTGTTGAACTTCAAAAGGAGTCTGAAAAACCACCATAGTCAGACCACCTGGAATGCTGCCTCACTGTATGTGGCTCAGAGGGACCAGAGTGGGAATTACAGGATCATTAAGGTTGGCAAAAACCTCCAATATCATCAAGTCCAACCTTTGACCAAATACCACCATTCCCACTAAACCCTAAATGTAACGTGTTTGATTTCTTAGAACTTCCAGGGATGGTAACTCCACCACTTCCCTGGGCAGGCCATTTCAGGTCTAAACCACTCTCTCAGTGAGGAATTTTTTCCTCATATCCAAGCTGAACCTCTCCTGGCACAAATTGAGGCCGTTTCCCTTTGTCTTGTCATTAGTTGTGTGGGAAAATAGCTTGACCCCCACCTGGCTGCACCCCTCTGTCAGGGAGTTGTAGAGTGATGAGGAATGGTGCTGAGCCCTGTCAGAATTTTGGCACTGTGGCGAGTGGGTGTTGAATGCCTGAACACTCCGGGACTGTAAAGGGGGAGAAAAGAGCAGCCAGCACAGTGTCTGCTGTGTGGCTGCCAAGCATGAGCTCCATGTAATCCTCTCCTCCCTCTCTCCCTTCTCTGCCAGGTATCAGTCGTTGAATTTAACGCACGTTCCCGAGCACAGTGCTCCTATCTACGAGTTCCGATGACAGCTGTCCAGATCTGATACCGCCCAGAAGCAAACGGGGCAGGAGAGCATGGCCTGCCAGGAGAACTGTGTCCCTGTGGGAGCACGGGAATGCACGCTTCTCTCCTGCCCCTTGGACTCGAGAGAGAGAGAAAGAGAGAGCCTGGATGTTAACTCGCCCAGCCCGAGGAGTTGCTGGAGCTTGATTCTCCCTCCTGTCGAGTGGCCATTTGATCTTTACTCTGGTTTTAAGCTACTTTAATGCACTTTCTTGTTGCACAGCTCGTTTCTCTTGTCACTGAAGTTCCTCCCGGCTCTCCTCTGGAAGCTGTTTCTCAGTAGCTGGAATCAGTGCTCTGGCCTCTGAGTAATAAGGAAATGTAAGCTCAAAGCTTATCTTTTCCTTGTTATATCCTGATGATTGAAATCACCAGGATTTAGGTTTCTTGCCCAGATTTCCAGCTCTGATGCTCCCAGAGCCAGGTCCTGGGTGTGAGGCTCAGCTGTGGAGTCTGTTGGGGGAGTGTTGGCTGAGGTAAGGCTGGAGTGAGGCTTTGCTGGCTAACAAGGTTAGCTGGAGCTGCAGATCTTTCAGGAACGCTGGCCCTTTAGAGCTGGGAGCTGTTCCAGTGTCTGGATAGGCCACTGGGAATTAATTTGATGTATGGACTTCCAGGCTCTCAGTAAAGTGGTTCTGAACTCTGCTTGTAGGTGTATATTTGCTCTTTACTTAAGTTAAGGGTAAAAAAAAAAAAGAAAAAGTCCTAAAAAAATAAGTCTTTTATTAAAAAAAAATCTATTTTTATGGTTCCTTTTCCAAAGGACCCTATGGCAAATGCACAAGTACTCGATTCCATGTTACCATTTTCGCATTGAAAACCAGGAATGTCTGTGTTTTTATATCCATGTCTGTATCCAGCTAAGCTTTGGTAACGTAACCGGAGTGCAGGCGCTGAGCAGCGTCACCCTGGGGCCTCTCAGTGTTTGTACTCCCCCTTCATGCTTCACCACCACTGCTTGACACCTTTTTACAAGGAAAACCAAGAAAAATGTTAAAAAAAAACCCCTTCCTAGTAGCTCCCTCTGACTCTGAATGTTCCAAGTGACATAACTTAAGGCTTCTGTGCCAAAGTGTGTGTGTGTGTGTGTATGCGTGTGGGTTGGATTTTTAAGAGACACTTTAAAACTTGGCCTCAGTTGTATTTTTACCTTGTCAGCCCCACCTGTGGGGCTTTGTGAGAGTTTAGTTTGCCTTTTTTTTTCTGTTTTAAAGCCCAGCTTCCTCCAAGCAGATGTGTGGCATGGCTGGTGCTGAGGATGGATTTTCCACCCGGGAGAGAGGATTGAAGTCTTCATGTGCTGGTGCGAGGTGCTTTGGGTTTTGCTTCTTTTTAACTAACTTCCTTTTTGGCAGCACTTATCGCTTGTTTGAGCCTTAACGAGGAAGGATTTGGGGCTTGGAGAGCCCCTTTCCTCTCTTCCAAGTTGGGATTTTGAGTGCTTGGAGAAGCAGCCGGGGCAGTCTGGGGAGATGATGCGGAATTCGCCGGTCTCATGCGTGCTGTTCTCCGTGGATCAGTCCTGCTCCCTGGCACACATGGAGAGAGATGCCTGAGGGAGAAGGGAGAGACTTGGCCCTTCCCAGGGAGTGTGTGCCGGTGCTTTGGCTGTTGCTGGAGGATGTGCAGGGACAGTGCTGAGGTGATTTGGGGCTGTGAGCAGAGCAGTTGGGAAGGGTGTTCCTGTTTTATTTTGCTCCTTTCAGAGAAACTCAGCCCCTTTTGAGGAGAGGTGTTTCCTCACAGATGGTGCTGGCAGATGTCCTGGTTTTAGAGGTGAAAACTGGTGGTGCTGCTCCACTGTGACCAAGTGTGGGGGGGTGAAACCTCCTTCTCAGGTGCTGTCTGAGTGCAGGGACCCAGCTCCAACTGCTCTTCCCAGCCCTCTGGAGCTGTGTGTGCAATGCTGGTGGTGGCACCGGTATCCCTGTGCTCCCCAGGGCTGTCAGGGCCAGTGGGACACTTGGATTTCTGATATGGTTTAGTTGAATTAATCCTGTTCATTGGCAGAAGCTGAATTAGGATGGTCCTGGGGGTGTTTAATATGTGTAAGTATCCCTAAACCAATGAAGTTGGGTTTTGTTGGGCTTTTTTTTAGGCTTGATATGTTGTGAGAAGGATGTGGAAAGAACATCCTGCTCTGTGCCTGCCTTCTTCCTACCATCCTGAAGGGAATTTCAGCTTAGATCCAGAACTGTCTGGATGTGATGTGTGGCAGGTGCAGAGCAGGTTGTGGAGCTGAAGGTTTTGCAGGGGCTGTTGGTATGTGGATTTTCCTTCCTCAAAGGCCTTTGCTTTGGTTTTTCCTTTTCTTTGTCCTGTTTGAGTTGAGGGAAGATGTACGTCGTGGTGTGGTGAGAGAGAACAGCCCAGGGGAGGATTTGTGGGGCAGAGGTGAGAAGAAATGGGGTGTTTGGGCCTAGGAGAAGATGTGGTGTCCCTTGAACCACTCTGGCTGCAGCAGGGTGTCCGTGTGGGGGCCGAGGAAGAGTTATGTGGAGCGATCAACATCCAAATTAAACATGAACTCTATTTGAAGGGATCTGTGTCCGCGTGTGTTTGTCCACCACAACACTTCCTGAGTCCAGGGGATTGCTGTGCTTCATCTCCTTCCGTGAGGGCTTCTCCAGGAATCCTAGCAGCTTGTGATGGCCTTAACTCACAGGCTCTCAGAATCATTAAAGCTGGAAAAGACCCCTGAGAACATCGAGTCCAGCCTGTGACCGATCCCCACCTTTTCACTCGGTGGCACTGAGTGTCATGTCCAGTCTTTCTCTGAACACCCCCAGAGATGGGGACTCCACCAACCTTCCTGGGCAGCCTGTTCCAGTATCTAATCACTCTTTCGGGGAAGAAATTCCTCCTCATATCCAACTGAATGCCTCCCCTGGCCCCCTTAGGGCTGTTTCCTCGTGTCCTGTCGCTGCTGCCTGGGAGAAGAGCCCGATCCTCCAGCTCCACGGTCCTTTCAGGATCCAGCTTTAATTAGAGGAGCAGGAGGAGGCAGTCCGGGCTGGGGACGAACCTTAACACCACCCCTGCTTTCTGATACCTCTCTCTTCGCGCCTCTTCCTCCTGTCCCCAGCTCTCGCCCCCACCCGGGGTCGCCTCCCTGGGGCCCCTCCCGGTGCCCCCGCGGTGGCGGCGGGCGGAACCCAGGGCGCCGGGCTCGGGGCGCGGCCGGAGCTCGCAGTGCGGCGCGGCCCGGACGCGTGACGGGGACGGACGGACGGGCCGGAGGCGCTTCCGGCGGGCGCGGAGCGGGCCCCGCCATGGGCATCCTGGAGAAGATCTCGGAGATCGAGAAGGAGATCGCCCGCACGCAGAAGAACAAAGGTGCGGAGGGCGCTCGAGGACTGAGGAAGCCGGGGACAGCGGGCGGGAAGGTGGGCTGGGGGTTGTGGGGGGCTGGCGGTGCGAGAGGCTATGGGGGGACACGGGTAGTCTGTGAGTTAGAGGGGCAGCTGAGAAGGGTCCAAGGGAAGAGAGGACTGGGGGCTGTGGGGAGTCCGAGGATCAGGTGGGCTGCGAGTTATGGCGGGCTGGGAGAGAGTCCCCAGACTGTGGGGTGCTCGGGGTTGTGGGGTCTGGGAGGGGTCTCTGAAAAGAGGTGCCGGTCAGGGCTATGGGGGAGGAAGGATGGGGGTGGTTTGTAATGCTGGGGAGTCTCTGGGGACACAGAGGGCGGGATCGGCGGTGCTGGGAGCTGGGGCAGGTTGGGGAGCAGGGTGAGCCCTGGGGCTGGGGTGGGAGTGTGTGTAGGGTGCCCTGGGGAGGTTGAGGGGTGCCCTCTTTCCTGACCGTAGCTGGGAGGAGAGGATATCTGAAGTCCTTCTGTCACAGGAGGCTCCTGGTGTTTGAGTGGTCTGGGAGCTCCCTGTGGGCTCTGCCAGAGCTGCTGCTGGGGCTGTAGGCTGTAGTAAATAATATAAATAAACCTGTAAGCTCTTGGTTTAATGTCCTTACGTGTTACAAAGTGAGACAACTGCCTTCCTTTTTTTTCCTGCTTCAGGTGTAAATTCAAGAGTTTTGCTAAGAATAAGGCAGTAAAGTACTTCCACACGTGTGAGCTCTGAGTTAAATGTGTCTTTAAAAGTTGACAAGAGAAGGGGAAAATAATCTTGTCACTTTGGAGCACTGAATGTGACTGGGTGTAGGAAGGGGCTCTTTCCAAGAGGGGCTGCTCTTCCCTGTTATCTCTCTCTCCTGAACTTTCTCAGTTCACCCCTTCATTCCTGCACCTGCTCACCCTCTGCCTTGCTCCTTTAATTCAGGATTTTTTTGGCTGTTGCCCTCCACTGTGCCTTTGTGCAGGTCCCTGGGAGGTTTGCTCTCAATGCCCAGGGTTCCAAAAGGTGATGGAACAGCTAGGAGCAGCTCTGTGCCTGGCAGAGGTTAAGATGTTGACCAAGAGCCCTAAGTCTTTCCTTTTAGGAAGGTTCTCATTCCCAGAAGTGAATCACCAGCAACTTTCTGCCAACCAGCTTGTTGGATTTGTGTCATTGCAGCCACTGAGTACCACCTGGGCCTGCTGAAGGCAAAGCTTGCAAAATACAGAGCTCAGCTGCTGGAACCCTCCAAATCCCCGGCGGCAAAGGGAGAGGGCTTCGATGTGATGAAATCAGGAGATGCCCGGGTGGCACTGATCGGTTTTCCTTCTGTGGGGAAGGTCAGTGAGAGGCTGTGTTCACTGTGTCTCCAGGCTGTGCTTTGCAGTGGCTGCTGAGGTGATTTGGGACCACAGAACCCTGGAATGGTTTGGTTTGGGAGGCATCTTAAAGTTCATCTTGTGGGATTCCTGCCTGGAGTCCTCCACACAGTTCTGGTGTCTCCAGCATGGAACTGTTAGAGGGAGGACTGGAGCACCTTCCCTGTGGACACAGGCTGAGAGAATTGGGGCTGGAGAACAGAAGGTTGTGTGGAGACCTCACAGCACCTTCCAGTACCTGAAAAGGCTACAGGGAAGCTGGAAAGGGATTCTTTGTCAGGAACTGTAGTGGTAGAAAAAGGGGGAATGGGTTCACACTGAAAGAGGGGGAATTTAGGTGAGATATATGGAAAGAATACCTTCTTGTGAGTGTGGGGAGGCCCTGGCACAGCGTACCCAGAGAAGCTGTGGCTGCTCCTGGATCTCTAGAAATGTCCAAGGCCAGGTTGGATGGGGCTTGGAGCCACCTGGGATAGGGGAAGATGCCCTTGCCCATGGCAGTGCTGGAATGAAATGAGCTTTGAGGTCACTTCCACCCCAAACCATTCCATGATTCTGTGATCTAGCTGAGAGTTTGAGATTGGGAAACTCTCGTTCATTTTCTGTGCTCTGCCCTGGGAAACTTGTTGCCTGAAATTTATTCTTGCCCAGCCCCAGCACTGCTGAGGAAAGGGGGATGTGCAGGATTTACTTCAGTTCCACGACAGTATCACCACCTCAGTCCCTGTGCCTGGAAGAGCCACAACACAACTTCCACAGCCTGAGGGGCACTTTGGTGTTGCTTGTTTTGCTGAATCTTTTAATTTTACTGCCTGGTGATGCTGATCTCTTGCATTTCAGTCCACGTTTCTGAGTTTAATGACCTCGACTGCCAGCGAAGCTGCATCATATGAGTTCACCACGCTGACCTGCATCCCAGGAGTCATAGAAGTGAGTAGGATTCTCCTCCAACTGTGTAAATGTGTTTTCACGGCCACACTTGTGCTGCCACTAAGGAGCAGAGATATCCAAAGCTCTCCAAATCTGAATTTTGCTTTAAACTTTTGAGTGCTGGTGTTGCACTTCCCTGAACTCAGTAACTCTTCAGGATTGGCTGCCTGATCAGGAATTGCTCTTGGACTGACCAGAGCAATACAACAATTCTCAACTGAATTTTGTCTAACCATTGTCAGTGCCAGTGACCAGCTGGCTGCAAACCTTGACAGATTTGTTTTTTAATGAAGCTTTACAGAGGCAGTCTGTGCTGTGATCACTTTCAAAACAAAATACAACTACTCCTGTCCTTGAGGGGTTTTATTAATAGTGACTTCAGCATCCATCAGTAAAGCAAATGATAAAGGGCATCAGACTGGAAAGTGTCCAAGAGTAATGAGGAAATCTGGGTCAGGATGGGAAGAGGGAGTTAAATAGTGAAAGTAACTGTATTGGTGGGAAAAGGAGTTTGATGTAATGCATTCAAGCAGAGCTGTGATCTGCAACAACAGCTGGAGAGCCAATGCCTTGCAAATCCTAGGAATAAGAGTCTCCTGGGTTTTTTGCTGGTACTGTAAGACCTGAATAGCGTGATATGTCACAGTAAGAGATGTGGCATTTGTGCAATACTGAGTTTTCTCATTAGACCAAGAAAGAAAGGGGTTTTTTTCCTTTCCATTCCTCAAACTTGGGAATACATGACTGCTGTCCTGTTTTCTGCTGCTTTGTCCAACTGCCGTCATGGGGTGCTTTAGGGAGTCAGGATCTAATGTGTAGCTGTGTGTGATGCTGAACAGAGTCCACAGCCATGGAATTTGCCTCAGGACAGAGCCATGAGCTTTGTGCAGAGTTCCCCTGGTCTGCCAGTTCCATCCAATTCCAGTCTCCACAGGATGTGGACCTCCAGTGTGTGTTTGGGGCTTTTGGGGTAGCTCAGGTACCTTGCAAAAAGCTTTCAACTTTCCATCTTTCTATTTTGTTTTCAGTACAAAGGAGCCAACATTCAGCTGCTGGATCTGCCTGGAATCATCGAAGGAGCAGCTCAAGGTTGGCTCATGTCTGTGTTCATGTACAGGAGGGATTTGCCCTCAGTAATGTCCCTGGGTGTCTCAGATATACACAAGTTTCCTGGGCCAAGAGTTCCATTGTCTTTCCAAATTTTTGAGTCCTTGATCCTATGTGAGGCACGATTCTTATCCCTGAGCCCACATAAGGCTCTATATGTGGCACAAAGATGGTTTTCTGGAGGTGGGAGCCAAAGCAAGCCAGTCACTTCTCACCTCCTTGCCTGAGTGTTAAGTGGCTCATCTGTTTTCTGGTACTGGGGAAATCTATAGAAAGATGCTGGAGAGGCAGAGAGGGAACTACAGCTAAACACTAACCTTGTTTGAGTAATTCCCTGAGTTCCTGCCAGTCCTCCCATGACTCCTGATTCTGGGAAGAGATGTTGGCTTTGTCTCTCTGTGTTGTCATTGTCCTCGTTGGCTGGTTGTGTCTGAAAATAGCTTAGGAAATCAAGAGTGATGGAACATCTGAGGAGGAGCCCACAGGGATTATGCAGCCCAATTTCTGGCCCTGCACAGGGTACCCCAACAATCCCACCCTGTGCCTGGTGTTGTCCAAACACTCCTGGAGCTCTGGCAGCCTTGGGGCTGTGCCCATTCCCTGGGGAGCCTGGTCAGTGCTCAACCATCCTCTGGGGGAATAACCTTTCCCTAATATCCAACCTAAGCCTCCCTGCCACAGCTCCAGCCATTCCCTTGGGTCACCAGAACAGTGCCTGTGTTTCCTGAGGCACCTTCTGGCACTGATCTTCTCTCTGCTGAGCTCCTTGTGCTGCCTGCAGCTGCTCCCAGAGCTCTCAGCAGTTGACTGCAGCCAGAACAGCACTGCAGGATCTTTATCCTTGCTTTCAAGCTGCTGCACAGGGCAGGAGTCTCCATCTGTCACAGAACTCAGCTGGTTCCTCTTGCTGATGTGCCTCCACCTCCTGTCTCCCCAGGGAAGGGCAGAGGCCGGCAGGTGATTGCTGTGGCCAGGACAGCAGACGTTGTGATCATGATGCTGGATGCCACCAAGGGTGAGGTGCAGAGGTGAGTGTGTGCTGGGCACGAGGGGTGAGCCAAGCTCTGGGTCTCAAAACATGCCATCTCCTGAGGAATTGTGGAGAGCACCTGGGGAATGAGGAATTCAGTTGCTGAGTGTGAGATGGGTGTTGTGTTCCATGAGAGGCATCCTGCTGCTTGGAGTGGCTTCTCAGCAGAAGGGTTGTTCCAACAGCATGGCTGTCAAAGGTGGGAATGTCAACCTGCATTTCCACCACAGACTCTTAGGGGGGGTTTAGGCTGTAATGGAAGCTTGTGGCAGGGCTGTATTAACACAAGAGTTAAAAAGGGAAAGGTTTGGGTGTCACCTGGCCATGCTCAGCCTCACAAGTGCTGTGTCCCTGCAGGGCCTTGCTGGAGAAAGAATTGGAATCTGTAGGAATCCGGCTGAACAAAAGCAAACCAAACATCTACTTCAAGGTAAAGCTTCCTGAGCTCCTGCAGACACAGCTTGTCTGCCTGCCTGCTCAAAGCTGAGCTCACTCTGTGCTGTCCCTTGTGCTGGACAGGCTGAGGGGGCTGTGGGTTTTGCAGAATGTTCTTACATTGCTTTTTTGCCTCCTGCAGCCCAAGAAGGGTGGAGGCATCTCCTTCAACTCCACTGTCACTTTGACTCAGTGCTCTGAGAAGCTGGTTCAGCTCATCCTCCATGAATACAGTATCCTTTCCTAAAATGGGGAAACCCATAAGCCATCAGCAACTCATGGTTCAAGTGCTTCCTGCTGTGGGTCAGCCTTGGTGTCCTTTTGGTGCTGGCTGGTTGGCAGCAGGCTGTCACCAGATAGTTCAGCCTGTGTGGTGTGTTGGGATTTGGGCCTTGACAGTGTCCACCTCAGAAATCTTCAATGCTGAGGTCCTGTTCAGAGAGGATTGTTCCCCTGATGAGTTCATTGATGTGATTGTAGGAAACAGGGTCTACATGCCGTGCCTCTATGTGAGTATCCTGGGCAGCCTGGCTGCTGTCACATCCAGCATCTCTTCTCTGTGCCAGAATGTTAGGACTTCACAGAATCATGGAACAGTTTGGGTTGGGAGGGATCTTAAAGCTGATCTCATTCCACCCTTGCCATGGGCAGGGACACCTTCCACTATCCCAGCTTGCTCCAACCTGGCCTTGGAGACTTCCAGAGATGGAGCAGCCACAGCTTCTCTTGGCAGCCTGGGCCAGGGCCTCCCTTTCCTCACAGGGAAGAATTTTTTTCCCCAATATCCCTTCTAACCCTGCCCTCTCAATTTAAAACCATTCCCCCTTGTCCTATTACTCCATGCCCTTGTTCCTGCCTCCTAAAACAGTAACGATTTGGGGGTTTAAGAGGTGGAAAACAGCTCGACAGGGAGTTTTTTATAGGTTTTGGATGTGCAGCTGTGCTGTGTGTGTTCCCTGAGCCCTCTTGTGGCTGGTGCTGCCCTAGAGCAGCAGAGTTTCCAGTCCTGCTGCTGTGGCTTTGCTCCCACGTGTGGAGCTTCTGATTCCCCTGCTGCCAGCTCTGTGCTTAACTTTTCAGTTCTTGGTCCCTTGTGTGCCAGAGGTCCCTTTAGGGTTGTTTGTAGCCACTGGGTCTGTATGAGATCAAAGACACCGAAGAACATGTTCCAGGTCATCCCAAAGGGAGAATTTTAAAAGGCCAAAATTTATATTCAGACTTCTGAATTTTAATAGTTTGTTTTACTGAGAGTCTTGGCTTATCTTTGTACAGGATCTGCGTTCCTGTTTCAGGTGCTGGAGCTACCTTGTTACTTATACATGTTGCTGAATTGCCTTTCTGAGGGCTGTGGTGTTCTCCCTTTGGTTTAGGTTTATAACAAGATTGACCAGATATCCATGGAGGAGGTGGATCGTCTTGCTCGGAGGCCCCACAGTGTTGTCATCAGGTAGGAGCTGTCACGTTGCCTTTTCTGCTGGTCTGCCTGGTGTGGGGTTCATTTCACACCCCTTTCTCCAGCTTGTTCCAGGAAGCAACTTCTCCCAGGGCTACTGGGATGAGGAGCAGAGCTGCTGTGCAGCTTTTCCCAGATTTCCTTCCCCTGGAGAGGCAGGCAACTTGGCCTCTCCGTGCTGTCTGCAGGACAGAGTCAAACAATCTGGCTTGTTTCCTTAGAAATGTTGATATATCTGTTGGGGCTTTGCTGCTTCAAAGCTGTTCACTCTTCTGGAATCATGGAATGGTTTGTGTTGGAAGGGACCCTAAAACTCATCTCATTCCACTCCCTTCCACTAGATCAGTTTACTCCAGGCCCCATCCAACCTAGCTTTGAACAGTTCCAGGGATGAAGCAGCCAGAGACTCTGTGTAACCTGTGTTCCAGTGTTTCTTCACCCATTTAGTAAGGAATTTCTTCCTAATATCTAATCTAACCCTGCCTTCCCTCAGTTTAAGATCATCTTGCCATATGTTTTTCCTTGCCTTGCCTCATTAAAGACTTTCCCCTCATTCTCCAGCACTTTAATAAAGACATTTCACCTTGTTCTTCTGGACCTCTAAATCACAACAGCAGTAAACAGATGGTCCTGGTGTTTTGCAGCTGTGGCATGAAGCTGAACCTGGACTACTTGCTGGAAAAGCTCTGGGAATACCTGGCACTCACCTGCATCTACACCAAGAAACGGGGACGTAAGTGACCACGAGCTGAACAGAAGGTTTGAAAGACACAAATGTTGCTGCTGCTGTTCATGGAAGGCAGACAGGCTCCCAGCAGGGCTGGTGCCTTGGAAATGCTGGAATTAAATCCTCCCTAATCATCTTTCAGCTCTTGGGAAGTGCTTCCTGCTCTGTCTGATCCTGCCGTATGTGGATCCCACCATGGCCTTCCTGCTGTATTTTACAAGAGCAGAATTTTCATAAGTCTTTGCATGATATAAGGGAGTAAAGGGTGCAAGTTCACAGCTTTTTTCCTTTTTATGCATACTGTGATGAACTGTTCATCCCATCACAACCCAGAAGAATTTTCCTGTCCCTGCTGCAAGAAATGTGGTGATTCCCATGCCCTTGGGGGTGCCTTTGATCCTCATTTTGCTTTATAACTCACCTGCAGCTTCTCCCAATGATGGAGGCACATCTATAATTTGCTCTTTTTGGTCGTGAACAGCTGAAATTGGGTGGATGTGAGGGGATCAAGGAATTTTCTGAGCTTGTTAAGCTCTGAAACCTTGGGGATTTTGGTTTTCCTTGAGCAGGTGTGTTTTGACTTGGGTGGTTTTGTTTCTCTTAAGTCAAGGGTTTGGGATGAGTTAGGTCAGGTGGATTGTGAGGAAGCTGCTGACTGTGTGGAGTGGGTAATTGCACTTGTGGATAGGGGAAAGCTGCTTTGATGCTTTTAGGTACTGGATCCCTGTTCTGTCTGGGAGCAGGAAGGAGGAATTTGGGAGTAGTAAGCACAAGGTGATGAGAGATGGTGTCAGCATTTTAGAACACACTTGATAGAAATCCAATGATTTCCCCCCCTTCTGTTTCTCCACAGAGAGACCAGACTTTACAGATGCCATTATTCTACGAAAAGGGGCCTCTGTGGAACATGTGGTAATTTTTTGTGCATCTTTTACATTTCCCTGTGTGAGAAGGCAGTTCTTCTTGGACCTGCTGTGATTTGTGCTTCATAAAGCTCAGGACATGTCAGTGTTTGGTTGGGCTTCTCCTTTTGTTGCCTTTTATCTGCCTCAGGTTTCTTTCACAGCTGCTATAAAAGGTTTAAACAGTAATTATTTAATGCAGCCCAGTGAAAAAGCACATGGAAGCAATGGAATGGGACTTTATGTGGGCTGGTGATTCCTGTGTTTGTTCTGTATGATTTCAAATGATGTTAACTGGCTCCTAAAGTCTTTATTGTGAATTCTGGCATAATTTGAGTTTCTTTTAATTTCTGGGTACTGAAAAAGTTGTTTGCCAAATGATGTAATGTAAATACTTAAACTCCTTCCTCTCTGTCTTGCAGTGCCATCGGATTCACAGATCATTAGCCAGCCAGTTCAAATATGCCTTGGTGTGGGTAAGTGTTAGTCAGCAGCTGGAATCCCTGTCTTCAGGTGTCTCTGACTGGTCTTCTAACCCTTCTCCCCATTTTTTGCTTCAAAGGGGACAAGCACAAAGTACAGCCCTCAAAGAGTGGGCTTAACTCATATGATGGAACATGAAGATGTCATTCAGATTGTAAAGAAGTAACTGCTGGTGCCTGGCCTTGTCTTTAATCACTGCAATTGGAACTGACCATGTTAAAACAAAACACACCAAAAAAGAAAAAAAGAAAAAAAGAAAAGAAAAAACAAGAGAAAAAGAAAAAGGGAGATGTGTTCCAGAGTCAAGAAAGCTTCTGTGAAGCTGATTCTCTTGGAGGAAGGCAGAAAATGAGGCTACTGTGCTTGCAGGTGGGGATGGGGAAGATGGTTTCCATCTCGCAGCATTTCAGGCCAAGTGATGTTTCCCAAGAATTTAAAAGGAGTTAGTTCTTCTAGGACACAGTTCCACAGCCAGCAGTGTTCTGCCCCTTGTAGGGTTTGCACATGAATCCATGTGCATTCCCAGTGGGAAGTGTTTGGGTTTGTGTGAAAAAATCTGGTCCTGTGCTTTGGGCTGAGAGAATATTGCTGATGCTTTGCTGCTTATCCATTCACTTAATTTAAGCTTTGATCTGAAACAGAATCAGAGTTCTCCCTCCCCTGCTCGCTGGACACATTGCAGCTGAGACAGCCCCAATTTTTAATGGTCCCACCTCAATTAACATTAAAACCTGGCACTCTGTGCCTCTCCATAGCTTTGCAGTGGGGTTTGTAGGGCATCCTGGTCCAACTGGTACTGAGAGATGAGAAATTAAACTGGTAATGGTTAATTAGCCTGACCAGACTGCAGTGGGGCATGCTCCAAGAGCCGTAGTCTGGGGAAAGAATTCACTTCTGCCATCTCACTCATCGAGGAGCTGCCTTGGGAGCTTCCTCCTTTTTTGGGTGGGAGTTGTCCTGCCCTTTAGTCCCCAAGGTGGGGGTCTCATCAACCGTGCCCCTAAATTCCAGTTGCAGCTCTTTGGAGTTCAAGGTACCACCCCATGCCGTGAGTTTTACCCCAGCCCTGTTAAACATTGCTTGTCTGGATAGTGTTCATCAGAAATCTGGAATTTTTGTAATCATGCTTTTCCATTGAATACTGTTGCTAAACAATTCAGAGTGCCTGATAGAGTACAGCTCTTGCCTTCTGGGATGAAGAGCTGCCAATAGCTTTTATTTTCTTTCATTGGAAAAGGGTTCAGTCTGATGTGGATGCAGAACTGTGAAGACAGGTGTGACACCTGTCTGAGCAGGGTTCCTCCCCTCCTCCCTGCTCCTCCCACCCCTCACAACCTGATCGAGCAGAAATGGAAGTATTATTTTATTTGAGAAAATAAAAAGTTGTTATTTCATGTGAATGGCGGGTAGATGGCTTGCTGTGTTTCCTAACTTTTTTTGTTACCTTTGGCCACCTGAGGAATCCTGGATGCTCTTGCAGGAGATTTAGGGGGCAATAGAAGGTGAAGTGGCTGCAAGAGACTGGTGATGGGAGATAAATAGATACTATACACAGTGCCCAAGCTAAGAAGGTGACTTTGAACTCTGTAAGTTCCCTTCCCTATTTGTGGCTTTGTTCACAGCTGGAGTGCAAAGGAAATCCTGACCATGGAGGCAACTAGTGGAGAACAAGTTCCAAATTATCCATATTATCCCTGTCTGGCAATGGAAAGCTGGCCCTTCCCAGTGTGAGCTGGGTGGGATGCTGTTCCAGCACATTAACTCACCCTTCCCATTCCCCCTGAAGGTCACACAGGCAGAGTTGCCCTCACAAAGACTAATTTTGGTTTCGTTTTGTCCCTGAGTTTCTGACTTTTCCATCCAAATCCTGCAGCCTGCCAAGCCTTGGCACGGAGCCGGGCGGCCAGAACTGCTGACAGGGACTCATCCTCAGCCCAGGTAGTGCTGGGAGCCAGAGGGTGCTTGGTGTGAGGCTGAAATGCAGTGTTACCTGCTAAAACCTGTCCTTGAATAGCTGGTGCTACTTCAGTGTGCGTTTCAAATTGATTTTGGCATATCATTGTTAAAATCCCCTCTGCCTAATTAGCTTCATTTAGGAAAATGGGCATTTTATCCTGTTCAAAATGAACAGATACATGATTAAAATTGGAATGGGGATGAAGTAAAAATAGTTAAGCTAGAAGAAGCCAACTTTTTCTTCAGAGAGAGAGTAGCTTTTTTGGCAGCAAGTTTATAGCTGCATTTGAAAATGCACCATTTAATTGCAGTATTCCTTCTTCCAGGAGCTTCCCTAATTGTTCTGCGCTTACGTTAAAAGCAGCAAACGTTGCAGTTTGTGCTGGAGTGGGTTTGCCTCCAAGAGATCTCCCAAGTCCTGAAAAGACAAGATCTGAAGGGCAAGGGGGAAATCTGCTTCAGCATTAGGGTTGTGCTGGAGCCCTCCTGACATTTATGGAATTTGCAGCATTTCAGTATTTAAAGGGGCTTATAGAAAAGGTGGAGAGGGACTTTTCATAAGGGCATGCACTGACAGGAAAAGTGGGAATGGTTTTAAACTGGAAGGGGAGATAGAGATGAGGTTAGGAGGAAATTCTTCCCTGTGTGGGTGGTGAGGCCCAGGCACACACACAGGCTACCCAGAGAAGCTGTGACTGCCTCATCCCTGGAGGTGTCCAAGGCCAGGGCTTGGAGCAGCCTGGGATAGTGGATGTTGTTCCTGCCCATGACAGAGAATGGAACACGATGAGCTTTGAGCTCCAATCCAAACCATTCTGGGATTTTATGCATTGGCCAGAGCCCCTCAGGGGAGATGTGATCAGACTCTGTGTTGGGAGAAGGGCTCTCCAGGAGCATGGGTGTAGGCAGGAGCTGTAGATTTGCCCCCAGAAGAGCAGCACCCTGCATTTTTCTGCTGTTAGGAGGAAAGCCTTGCTTGGATGATGCTCAGAGAAAGCTGCCTTCAGCAGCCCTGCCTGCTCTTTGCTCCTGCCATTTCCTTGCTCTTCAGCTGCCTCCAGGCTCGCTCCTGCTGTCCCCAGAGGGCTGTGCTGATCCTGCCCCATCCCTGGGGCCGTTCCCCTGCCTGAGAGCACTCCAGGTGTGGAGCAGGTTGGATCAGCTTCCCCACAGCCCATCAGCCACCCTCCCTCCCTCTCTGCAACCAGCGCCTGCCTAGAGGCGTGCTCTGTTTAAAATGCTTGTTCCAGGCAATCAAGCAGGTTTGATTGGCTGAATACTCCTTTTATAATTTAATTTAGTCAGGAATCGTTTGCAAGGTAATAAAGAGTGACTCTGCCTCCAAATACATTCATTTAATTCAATGGGAGATGGTTGCTGCGGCGGGCTCGCCTCAGCCAGCTCCCCTCACCCCATCACGGTGACATCTCAAAGTGCTGCTCAGGGCCGTATATAAGAGTCACGATCCGCAGTGACAGCTTAATTGTCTCAGATGCTGACAAGGGTCACCCCAACCAGCCATCGCGAGTGGCGCGGAGCCGGCTGGGGAGGCTGCGGGGAGGAGGATTAATGGCTGGCAAATAGTTTTGAATTCCTCTGGTTGCGCCTGCTAAATGATGAACCTGCCCCGAGGGGATTGGGGCTATTGATTGTAATTTGCAGTTAAGCCCTCGCGTTCTGAGGAATCAGCATAATAAATACCCACCGCATTACGGCTGGGACGTGCCTGCCTGGAGGAGAAGGAAGCGGAGATTTTCCAGGCTCGGGTGCTGCAGCAGGATGCTCTCTCTCCCTCTGCATGTGGCAGAGCCACAGGCTCCATCACTGCAGGAAGATGGTCCCCAGTTTGGTGGGATGCAGGAGCCCAGTGATGCAATGGGGGAAATGGGAGTGTTGTGAAAGCAGGTGGAGTGTCCTGCTCGTCCCGGGAGGAGAGGATGCTCCGAGGTTTTTGGGATAATGGGTGTCTAGATCCCTGCCAGAACCTCTGCAGCTGGCTGGTCCTGCCCATCTTTGGAGAGGGGTGTGAGGAGGTGCATTTCTTTCTCACTCCCACGTTCTGTGATTTCTTCTAAACTTCCATTGGTTTGGATGCCAGAGTGGGTCAGGGCTATTTTCCAGCTGTTCACACCTGGGCTACACAAGTTCATTTATATCCTGGGAGGGATGTGGGACAGTCCAGCTGTGTCACCGGGGTTACAAGGGACAGAGACCACGGGAGGAGGTGGCCCTCACCCCTCCAGCCACTCCTTCCCTGCTGCTCCCCAGCTCTGTGAGGGATGATCAGCTCCCATCCCTCTGCTCATGTGTGGAGATGAGAATAATAGCAGTTATCAAATATGCATCGTGTCTCTCCACGTGGCAGCGATGGTCCTCCCACGGCACTGGCAGAGCACCGAGCCAGCCCCACGCCTTGCAGGACAGCTGGCTACCCCGGGTGAGTGGCTGTGGGTGTCCCAGCTCTGTGGCACCTCCCTTGGGCTCACGAGTGCTGCAGTGGCTTTTTTGCCAGGAAGGGACCTTTGCGTGTGACGGTGGATTTTAAGCAAGCGCTGCTGTTCGGGTTCTCGTGGTCAAGGTGTGTGGTGTCCCCTCACCTCTGCCTGTCCCTGCCTGTCTGCTTGCTGTCCTTATCCTCCCTTATCTCACCTTCTCCACAGCCCCACATCCCCACTGCCCTCCAGAGCAGAGTGGCCTCCCCTGAACAGTCCCTCCTCCCCTGGAACCCCCTACCCGATATTTCCTACCACTTCTTCCCCACATTCTTTTTACCTCGGAGCTGTTTTGCCCCAGGAAAGCTCCTGGGCTTGGCTTTGGGACTGAGGTGATGGCACAGGGCTGTGACCCGGCTCCAGGGCTGCCAGCCAGCATATCCCTGGGTGCACGCCAGCACCGTGCCCAGCTGGTCTGTGCTTCTAGCATCTGCTCTGGCCTGTCTGCTTCCAGAACACCTCCCTTATGGGGAGCAGGCAGCAGCTGGCAGGCGGGGATTGCCATGTATTGCTCATGTGCTGGGTCTCCATCCTCATTTTGGAGGCAGGAACTAAAGGGGGTGGAAATTAGCCAGGTCGAAGGGGTGTTGGGTGCTTGGGGGGGCAAGGAAAGACCCCACTGTGCCTTGGGGGCTTGGAGGATTGTGCTATTGTCACATTTCTGGAAGGGTCCATCTTATCCCTGTGCTCCCAGCATCCCTGGAGCTATGACAAAAGCTGTGGCTGGGCTTCACCTGCTCACAAGTGTTTGAAAGTGGATGTGCAATGATGCAGAACTGAAGACGGGGAAGGGGATGTGGTGAGAGGTGCTACTGCAGCCGGGAGGTGCCTGGGTTGGCTCTGGAGCGTGGAGCTCCCAGGAGGCATGGCAGCTCTGGGGCTGGCGTGGTGTGGTGTGGCGTGGTGGCACGGAGCCCTGCTCCAGCTGTAACTGGAAACAAGCTGAAAGCAGACCCGGGGTCGGCTGGTGACCGCAGACCTGCCTGGAGACGTGGAGCTGCTGCCTCTGGAGCTCTGCCCGCCGATGCCGGCACTCCAAAGGTACAGTCCCGGGCAGCCGCGCGTCCTGCCGGGCTGGGGCGGGTGAACCCCCGAGGCCAAAGTCTCCATCCCCTCCCTGCATCCAGCCAGTGGCACAGCTGCAGGCTGCTGCAGTGGGACCGGGGCTGCCCCGGGCTGTGTCCCTGGGGTGAGGTGGCTTTCCCTGCCTCGCCCACGTGGCTGGAGACATTCAGGACTGACCTGATCAAAGGATGCTCTGGGTATCTTTTACCAGAGCCTTGGTACCCATTTCAGAGACCCCCTCACTGCCAGGTTTTTGCACCCAGGGTCCTTCTGTGTGCTGCTGGCCTTGTGTTTCTGTCACAGACCCTCTCCTGATGGCTGCCAGGTGCCTCTCATCCCCCTCTGCCCACCCTGCAGTCCAGAGCTGCTTCCATCTGTACAGACCAGGATGTGTCTATCCCAGAAATTAATGCATGGAGTAGGCAAATCCATGGGATCATGGTGGATGCCCTTCCACTGTAGATGTGGCAGAGAGGGACAATGTTGGGGATAATACAGTGGCAGAGAGGGACAATATTGGGGTCAATACATTGCCAGGAGATGCCAGCCTTGGGCTCTCCTGATCCTGGGGGAGACCAGTGGGTTCAGTCCAGCAGCTGCTGCTGGTTCTTTCAGCTGCTGCACAGCTGGATGCTTCTGTCTCCCCAAATGCATCCCCTGTAAGGTGGTGCAGCAGGTGCTGCCCCTGCCCCCACCAGCCCCACTGCTGCCTGCAGGTAATCCATGTGGGACAGCCAGTTCCCAATGCTGCTGCTTAAACTTTGATGAGCTGCAGCCGCAGGAATCCAGGCCTGGCATTAACATTTGATGTGGTCACCCCGTGCCTGGGCACGTGTGTGCACGAACACGCTGCTGGCACTGTCGCGGGTCACACGTGTGGCACGTGCAACCCCTCTTGCCAGCTGCGTGTGGGCACGTGTGGCACCCTGTGCACATACCTGCCACCTGGCATGGCATGAGAAGTGCCCCTGAAGGCTCTGGGCTCCTCAGTGCTTCCCAGCAGGGCTGTGGAATTTGGTGTTGAGTCCCTCCCTTGCGTAGCTCCCTTTGGGTGTGCTCCCACTGCTGCCTTGGGCTCTGCAGAATTCTCACCTCTCTCTTGGTGCCGATCCCTGGGCTTTATCCGTCTCCGTGCTGGCCGGAGGAAGAGGCTAATTCCTCAGGGAGGGGCAGAGGGAGTCCCGAGGCTTGGGAAGGTGGCAGGGTCCCTTTTTGGGCTAACGGTGCTTTCCCTGCAGATTCCCCCTGGGGGGATGCTCCCAGAAGCAGGGGGGCCTTCCCTGCTCCTTCGGAAAAGTCTCAGGGCTGGCGTGGTGCATCCCTTACATTATTCATGCCGCCGCGAGCCTTGCGGTTGGGTTACAGCCGGATCCCATCCACCGGCACCGCGCTGCCGACTCGCGGGGTGCGCGGGAGGCAGGAGCAGCTCCGCCGGGCTGCCCCGGGGCCGGGTCCCACCGCCCCAGCGCCATGCCAAGCGGGCGGCCACCGGCGCCCGAGGGAGCCACGCACGGGCATGTGCCTCGCCAAACTCGGGCACAGGTAAATACCCAGCCGGGGCAGGCGGCGGGGTCGGGAGCCGGCCGCTGTGCCGGGAGCAGGCTCCTACCGGCACAGGGCATCATCATCTCCCAGGGCCCCGCCGGGGCCGGAGCATGAGCGCCCGCCACTGCCAGGATGGCCGGCAAGAAGGGGGAACCCAAAGGGAAGGCGGGCAAAGGGAAAGGGAAGGATGGCAAGAAGGGCAAGAAGGAGGATCCCAACGAATCCTCGGATGCCTCAGATGCAGAGCTGCTGAAGGCAGAGGAGAGCGAGGAGACAGAGGTGGTGGAGGAGGAAAAGGAAGAAAAGGAGGAAAAGGAGGAGGAAAAGGAGAAAGATGAGGAGGAGGTGGCTGCAGAAGAGCCCAAGAAGGGGAAAGGGAAGGAGAAGAAGGGGTTGCCCAAGGCAGGAGTGGCAAAGAAACTGGGCCGTGGGAAGAAGGTGCAGCAGGAGACAGAGGAAGAGGAGGGTGAGAGCGATGCTGCAACAACCAAGAAGAACATGAAGGGTACCTCCAAGCTGGTGATGGGGCTGGCAACTGACAAGAAGAAGAAAGGGGCCAAGGGTGCAGAGGCCAAGGGCCAGCCCAAAGAATCTGTGGAAGCCAGCCCAGCTGAGGAGGAGGCAGCAGCACCTCCAAAGGCCCGGGCAAAGCGGAGCCTCCGCAGCACCTCGAAGCTCTTCCTGGGCTTCAAGAACCTGGGGTTGCGTCGGCCCAAGAAGGGACAGTTCAAGAACACATCCCGCTTCTTCTGGGGGCTGCATAAGCACAGCACCAAGAAGAGGAAGAAGAAGAAGAACAAAGCGGTGCTCAAGTCCACCTCCAACCTGATGATGCGCTTCAAGGAGGTGGGCAAGAAGAGGAAAGAGGAGGCCAAGAAGGAGCCACCATCGAAGCCATCCTTCCTGCTGCTGCGGCGGGGCGGGCAGGACCCCGAGGACGGCGCGTCGCTCTTCCGCCGGCGCCCAGAAAGGAAATTCAAGCCCCGGGCGCAGGTGCTGAGCAAGGCGGCCTCTGCCACGGGCTGGCTGGCCAGAAAGGTGCTGTCCCGGAGGGGACGGCTAGTGGGAGGCAGCCGGGCGACTGACACGGCCTGGCTGTCCCGTATCGGTGCCAAGAAGCTGCCGTTCCCCGCGGAAGACGAGATCCTCAGGCACCGGGCCAACATGAAGCGGATCCCTAGCGGTGTCGGGCTGCCGGCACCCGGCACTTCACGGCAGGGCAGCATGGTGAGGCGGCCATCCCGGCGGCGCTCCCAGCGCGCGGCCGCGGAGCCGCCGGTGCCGCCGGAGCCGCACTACGGCTGGGCCGAGGAGGAGAACAGAGCCTACGGCCGCCGGCGAAGCTGCAGCAAGGAGGATGGAGTGTATGGATCCCGCCGTGGCTATGCCAGGAAGGAAGATGGAGCCTATGGGCCCTGGCGCGGTCACCCCAAGGAGGAAGATGGAGCGTATGGCCCCCACCACGGCTATGCCGAGGAGGATGGAGCCTATGGCCTGTGGCATGGCTACAGCGGTGAGGAGGATGGAGCCTATGGCCCCCGGCACAACTACTCAGAGGAAGAGGAAGGCTATATGCAGAGCCCAGCCTACCCAGCAGGGTACAGTTTCGAGGATGAGGTGCAGACACCCTACCCTGATTACCCTGGCTATGAGACAGATGAGGAGTATGACTCTTACGGGGGATTTTGGGAGGATGGTGACCAGCCAGGGCACCCTTACGGCTACTCAGAGCATGATGATGAGGGACCGTTTGGTGGTGGGTCTCCCCTCAGCCTGTATGACCCGTACAGCAGCGACCCAGAGTATGGTGAGGAGACAGCGGGGCCCTTTGGCTACAGGGGGGACCCCTACGAGGACTTTGGGGAGCCCTTTGCCGGGGGGTACCCTGGGGCTGAGTACCCCGAGCATCACATCCAGTACAGCGAGGGCGGGTGGGCACCGCACACCCAATCCTCCTGCAACCCCTACGCCCTGGGCCTGGAGGAGATCGCTGAGGGCGAGGAGCCCGAGGAGTGGGAAGAAGAAGAGGAAGAGGAGAAGGAGTATCCCTTTTCTATCCTGAGCGCCTCCTCGCTCCGGGGCATGCGGGAGACGCTCTCCTCCAAGCTCTCCCTCAATAGGAAGTTCAGGCTCTTCCCCCGACCCCAGGTCAAGCTTTTCGGCAGGGACCGCCTGGATGTCCCCCTCCCGCCGTCCCCCCACCTGCCCGCCTCCCGTGACGAGGACGATTACGACGAGTACGAGCCGCCGCCGCCTCCGGCAGCCCCCGGCCCCGCGGCATCCCCGGGACGCCGGGTTTCACCAGCGCGGGCGTGCGGGAGCCCTCTGGGGCAGTTCCTCCAGCGATCCCTCTCGATTCCTCCCAGCCGCCCGCCGCGAGGTGCCGGGAGATTTCGGGGGTCCCGCACCCCCCAGCCCTCTTACAGGCGCTCCAGCCGCAGGCTGGCGCGGATGGAGAGCGCCGGTTTGGGGGGCCGGGACCCTTCCCCACCGGCGGGGCCCTGGGGGCAGCCCCCTCCCCGGGAGCCGGGGGCTGCTCGCCGGCCGTCCCTCCGTAATCCCTTCGCCAATCCCGGGCGCTCCCCATCGCCGCCGCCCGTCCGTCCGCGCCCCGGCAGCACGAGGGGCGAGGGGCCACGGCGATCCCCCTCCCTCGGTGCCAGTCTCCGGCGCTTCGGCCCCGAGCCCCCCGCCCCGCCACCGGCCGCTCCCCGCTCACCGGGGCCGGGGGGAAGGCGCCTGGGGGGGCCCGCGGGGGGCAGATCTCTGTCATCGCTCCCCCAGGCCTGGCCCCGGCTTCCCGAGCCCCCCACCAAGGCGGTGAAGCCGCTGCAGAGGACTCCCTTCCTGGCATCACCGTCCCGCCCCGGCAGCCGCCGCCTCGGTCCCCCCGGTCCCTCCTGGGATGAGGAGCTGCCTCCCTGGCAAGGCTCCCCACGGGGTCCCGCCGGGGTGCCCCCTCCGCCCAGCTCCGCTCCCAGCACTCCCAAAAGTTTCATCCAGCGCATCGGGCAGCCCCTTGCCGGGATGGCCGCCCGCTCCCCACCACCGAGGCCACCTGCTGAAGCGAGAGGCCGCAGCCTCTCCAAGGGGCGCTCCGTGGCACAGTCCCTGGCTTCGCTGCTCGTAAGGAGCATAGCCCCTACCAAAGCCCCCTCATCCTCACCGCCCACCCGCCATCCCTCCTCCACTCGTTCGCCCTCCTTTCCCCGGCGCCCATCCCGGCGGGACGGGAGCACCCGCAGGTCTCCGAGCCCACCTTCGGGGCGTCGGGGCTGGGCCGACCTCGGGCGCCCCATCCTCCCCTCCAACCCACGTGGCAACCGGAGCCCCTCACCGCCCCGTCGTGCCGCTTTTCCACCGCCCCACGGGCGAGCCCCCGGCTCTCCGGCCATCCCCCGCCACGGCGCTCGTCCCCTGGGGCCGGCGGAGCCCATCGAGGGTGACGGGGCGGCCGGGGAGGAGGGCGCGGGGCGCTACGCGGTGGTGACGCCGCAGGTGCAGAGGTTGGGCTCCTTCCGGCGCGCATCCCGCATGTACAAGCAGCACTGGTCCACGCAGCACGTCGTGCGGGTGCGGGAGATGCCCGACGTCTGGACAGCCGAGCAGGGCCTCCCCCAGCAGCCCACCCAGCGCGGCCGGCGGTGGGCGGGCCAGTGGGGAGCTGACATCGCCCGATACCTGTGCCAGCCCTCGCCAGCGGGCGGCTGGAGGGACAGGCACCCCTGGGCTGACGGGTACCTGGGCAGCAAGCAGCCCTGGCGCACCAAGGTAACCCCCGCGGGCAGCCCCCCCTCGGGGGGATGGAGCCGGGGGTCAGCTGGCAGGTGGTGGGACTCGGGACAGGGTGGCGAGCTAAGGTGCCTGGTGGCACTCCCGGGCATGAAGGGATTGGTGCGGAGGGGTTTGCAGTGCCTGGGGTGGGGGGTAAATGGCTGTGGACGGTCTGGGTGCTGGCGGGGGTCCTCCTGTGGGGAGCAGACTGGAAGAGGGGATCATCACCTGTTGTGTGTCCCCCCCACGAGCGGCCCCTCTGGGGACACTTGATTCTGGTGTATGGAAATGCAGAGACCCGATCCGGCGGGGACAGGTGCAGGTGGCACGGTGACCTGCCGGGGTGTCCGCTTTCCTGCCCACCTCCTGGCCGGGCGCCAGCGCAGGCTCCCGTGTGACACCTGTCCTGTGTCACCCCTGCACGTGGCCGGGGGGAGCAGCCTCAGTCCCTCTCCATCACCCCCACTGAAGGTGATGCCCATGGTGAACAGGATTCTCAGGACAAGGTTTTCCTAGGACCAGCCCCAAGGTGGCCTTTGGTGGTCTCACATTTCTGTGTTCCAGCACTGCTGCTCTCACCTGACACACGATGCTCTTGCTGGGTTTTGGGGCTGTGGGGTGTTGTCTTGGGGTTCCTGCCCTTGATGACTGCATGTCCCCTGGTTTGGGATCACAGATGGTGTTTTGGGGTGCTGGTGGTGACTGGGTGGGACATCTGAGGGTGTTGGCACATCCCTGCCATGATGGGGTGGTTGCTCCATCCATGCAGATGCAGTCACTGTGCAGCCTGCCCATCGTGCGGTACCAGGAGCCACAGGAGGAGGACGGGCTGGAGGACATGACCCAGCTGGAGTGAGTGTCCCTGTCTCTCCACCATGACTCAGTGCTGAAGGGGGGCAATGGGGCAATGACCCTGCTACCCCACCCCATCTCATCCCAACATGGGCTCTGCTTCAGCCTCCTGGGCTTGGAGATGCTGAGGACTCTATGGGGACAGCAGACACTCCCTTGTCCTTCTGTCACCCCTTAATTCAGCCTCTGCTCCATGCCAGGGACCTCCAGGAGGCTGCAGTGTTGAGCAACATCCGGACGCGGTTTGAGCGCCAGCTCATCTACGTAAGCTTAGGGGGACACAGCATCCCCCAAAGACTGTAGGTGGGGAGTCTTTGGGTAGTCATCAACCTCTGAGGGCTCGCAGCCCCACACCTCTCTCTCTGGCAGACCTACATCGGCAGCATCCTGGTGTCGGTGAACCCGTACCGGCTCTACAACATCTATGGGAAGGAGCAGGTGCTGCAGTATGAAGGCAGAGCCCTGGGAGAAAATCCACCGTGAGTACCAGGCTGTCTGCAAATGGCCTGTGGGGATGGGGTCACTCCCACCCTCCATCCCCCACCCTTGGGTCCTGCAGCAGATGCCGGGGAGCCCTTGATCGCTGAGTGCTGGAGCAGCTGTGCCTGGGCATGGGGATGCTCAGTGCATTTTAGAGGGTCCCCGTGCTGGCCCAGCATGGCACCACACCCTCCCCCGCTTCTCTCCAACCCAGGCACCTCTTTGCCATCGCGAACGTCGCCTACTCCAAAGTGATGGATGCCAAACACAACCAGTGTATCGTCATCAGGTGGGACATGGCTGTCCCCACGCACAGCCCCCTGGGGTGCCCCCTAATCAACACCACCTTAATTGCTAGGTCGCTTCCACCTGTCTGGTTTGGGATGGGGTACTGGTGGGGATTTGGGGAGGTTTGGGGTGACCACTCCTTGCTTGACTGGTGATGGCCCCAGCCATGCCCCCACTCTGTCTCTCAGTGGGGAGAGTGGCTCAGGGAAGACCGAAGCCACCAAGCTGATCCTGAGCTACCTGGCAGCTGTCAGCCAGAAACGCAGCACTGCCCCACAGGTAGGGTGCTGCCCTGGGGACATCCCTGAGTCCCCATGTCCCCATCCTCTTCTCCCACCTCCCAGCCCTCTCTTCCATCCCTCCTCATGGCTCTGCTGCTCTCTTGTCCCAATGCTTCCAACTGGACCATGGCAGATCGAGGTACCAAGGGGACATGTGGGCTGGGATGGTTCAGGGGGACAGAGAATCATGGTGGCATCTTGGCCATGGCATTCCAGCTGCAGGGGAAAGGCAGGAGGGACAGCAGGAAATGGGTGCTCGCACATGGATGGAGTCTTTGTCCGCTCTCACATCCTCATTTAACCTGGCTGTGGTGCACACCTCAAATTTGGGCACCCACGGGTGTCTGCAGGGAGCATGGGGTGGCAGGGAGGGTGGCAGGGTGACAAAAGGGGTGCCCTAGCCTTGGAGATGCCCCATGGTGTGTCGGGTGTTCAGGCTGACCCTACCAGCTCTCCCCATCACCGCAACAGATCCTGGAGGCGACCCCTTTGCTGGAATCCTTCGGCAACGCCAAAACCGTGAGGAATGACAATTCCAGCAGGTTTGGAAAATTTGTGGAAATCTTCCTGGAGGAGTAAGTAATGCTGAGTAACACCTGTGCGTGGCTGCTCCCACCCTATGTCCCCTGCTGCCCAACCCAACCCCTTGTCCCTTGGCTCTGGGAGGACACATGGGGATGTTTTTGGGACAAATCTGGTGTCGGAAAGGTGATGGCACCTGAGGACAGGTGGCTGTCCCTGGGGAAGGAGCAGGGATGTTGTGACCTGGTAGGCACCTTGACCATTCCCAGTCCCCATCCCTGTCCTCATATCCCATCCCATCCCATCCCATCCTCTCTTGGACCATCTGATCTTAACAGGGGGTGTCCAAAATCACCCTGGGATGCAGCACTCGAGCCAGGTGCAGACACCTCTCCCTGCGCACCCATCCCTGGTGGGGGGCATCTGGGGAGCAGCACTGACCCCCCCCCATTTTTCTGGGGGACATTGGGGCATGGGTGGGTGCATTGGGGGACCACAGCAGCTGCCCACGCCGAGGTTTCCAGCCAGGTGCCCACTCTCACCCCTGCAGCGGTTTGATCTGCGGTGCCATAACCTCGCAGTACCTGCTGGAGAAGTCCCGTGTGGTCTTCCAGGTGCGTGCTGAGGGGATCCTGGGCTCTGCCCCCCACACTGATCCCTCTGCCACCCCCTCCCCAGCTCTGTCCTCTGCTCTCCAGGCCAAGAGTGAGCGCAACTACCACATCTTCTACGAGATGCTGGCAGGGCTGCCGTCCCAGCAGCGGCAGAGGTACTGCCTGCAGGGCGCAGAGACCTACTACTACCTGAACCAGGTAGTGTGTCCCTGCTCCCCCGGCCCAATTTTTGGGGGCTACCCAACCTCAGAGTGCTGGTGGGTTCCTGAGTCCTCAATGTGTGGATGAGGAGGATGCTCAGGGCAGGGTCACCCCCCCCGTGCTGGGTGCTGAACCCCCCTCCCGGGATCCACTGGTGGACTGAGGGGTTTGTGCCAGGGTGGGAACTGTGAGATTCCAGGCAAGGACGATGCTGAGGATTTCCGCCGGCTGCTCAACACCATGGAGGTGCTGAACTTCAGCGCGGATGAACAGAACAGCATCTTCCGCATCCTCTCCTCTGTCCTCCACCTGGGCAACGTCTACTTTGAGAAATACGAGGTACCCCATGGGGAGCCAAGCTGCGCTCCTTGGGTGTGATTTGGGATGTGGCCGATAGGGGATCCCCACATCCCACGGCACCGCTGTCTGCTGCAGACCGACTGTCAGGAGGTCGCCACGGTGGTGAGTGCCACGGAGATCCGGACGGTGGCTGAGCTGCTGCAGGTGTCCCCTGAGGGCCTGCAGAAAGCCATCACCTTCAAGGTGACGGTGAGTGCACGGGGGGGACAGGCTGGGAGGGAGTGTCTGGCCCCTGCGGACCACGGCTGATGTTGCTGAAACCCCGTCTTGCCATGTCCCAACCAGGAAACGCAGCGGGAGAAGATTTTTACCCCTCTGACTGTTGAAAGCGCTGTGGATGCCAGGTAGAGGGAAGGGGGGCTGCATTGCAGGAGGGTGTGGGGTGGTCTGACCCCCAGGGATGGTGTGGGAAGTGAAATACCAGCTGGGAAAGGAGATTATCAGGTCCCCCAATGTCGATGAGACTCTGTGGTGATTAAATCTGATGCTGTGGTGGGTGCTGGCTGTGGCAGTGGAGTACACTGGTGCCATTCCAGAGCTGCAGCACTTATCTCTCCCCTTCCCAGGGATGCCATTGCCAAGACCCTCTACTCCCTGCTCTTCAGCTGGCTCACGGACCGCATCAACAAGCTGGTGTACCCGCGGCAGGAGGCCCTCTCCATTGCCATCCTGGATATCTACGGCTTCGAGGTGAGCAGGATTCATCCCGCCTCCATCCTGGCCCAATCCCAGCTCCATCCTCCCAGGCTCCATGGATCTTCCTTCTCGCAGGACCTCACCTTCAACAGCTTTGAGCAGCTGTGTATCAACTACGCCAACGAGTACCTGCAGTTCTTCTTCAACAGGATTGTGTTCCAGGAGGAGCAGGTGGGGCTGGTGGGCAGTACTGGCCTCTGCCCCAGTGCTGGGCACTGCTGTGGGGCTGGGGGCATAGGGCTGACCTGGTGCCCACCCTGCAGGAGGAGTATATCCGGGAGCAGATTGAGTGGAAGGAGATCCCCTTCAGCGACAACCAGCCCTGCATTGACCTCATCTCTCAAAAACCCTATGGCATCCTCCGGATCCTGGATGACCAGAGCTGCTTTCCCCAGGTGAAGGGCTGCCCAGTGATGGGGTGCAGCCAGCACTGAGAGTTCACTGTGGCTGGGGAATCACCATGGCCCAGGGATGCTCTTCTCCTGGGCTATCCTGGACAAGCTGGGAAAACCCCCGGGTTCCTCTGGGTTGGATAAGCCCAAAGAATCAGAAACATCATGTAACTGCAGAATGGTTTGGGTTGGAAAGGACCTTAGAGGCCACCCAGTTCCAACCTCCTGCTGAATTGCCTGAGCCATGTGTCACTCCTGTGTCCCTTCTCAGGCTACTGACCACACGTTCCTCCAGAAGTGTCACTACCACCATGGGACAAACCCACTATACACAAAGCCAAAGATGCCTCTGCCCGAGTTCACCATCAAGCACTATGCAGGGAAGGTGACCTACCAGGTGTGTGACATTGGGATGTCCAGCAGGGATGTTAAGGCTGGTTAAAGAGTAGGTTGGTCCTGCACCAAGGAGAGAAATGCATCTCTGGGGGTCTGGCTGGGGTCCTGGAGCTCCTTGCTTCACCCTGTCATCCTGCTAGGTTTCTCACTGAGATTTTTCTATTTGCCAGGTTCACAAGTTTTTGGATAAAAACTATGACCAGGTCCGTCAGGATGTTCTGGACCTGTTCATCAGCAGCAGGACCAAGGTAGGGCCCTGCCTGGGGCTGGGTCTGCAGTGACACTGGCCATAAATAGCCCTCTTCCATACATCCTTTCCCATGTTCCCAAGCATGTCCCCATGACTGGTGAAGCCCAGGGGGACCAGAAGCAGAGGATGCCTCTGGCTCCACCCAAGGGATCCTCTGGGCTTTGACCCCTCAAGCATTTGGAACAAACAAGGACATGGGCTGCTCCTGTGCTTTGTATTACCCATATCCTCATCCCCATCCTTACCCAGGCAATCTGGCCACAATTAGGGGGTGCAACTTGCTCAGGAGTGGGCAAAAAAGGAGTGACCAGGCTGCAAAGAAGATTTAGGAGAGCAGCACCATCCTTCCTTCTCTCTCGCCTTTCCTGTCTCCCCAAGGTGGTGGCCAACCTCTTCTTCGGCCATGCCCAGGTGATGGCCCGGCAGAGGAGCCTCATCAGGAGGAGCAGCACCAGGACACGGAGGTACAAGGCTCCTACTGTGGCTGCACGGTTCCAGCAGTCACTCCTGGAGCTGGTGGAGAGGATGGAGAGGTCAGTGTGGGCAGTGTGGGCAGCCAGGTCATCCACTGGGCTGTTGGGAGCTGGACCTGAGCCTGAGGTGGCTGGGCTGGCTTTGTCTTCTGTTCCCTGTGGCTGTCAAGGTCTCTCTGTCACAGGTGCAACCCCTTCTTTGTGCGCTGCATCAAACCCAACAACAAGAAGGTGAGAGCTGGGGCTCTCCTGCCTGTGCTGGTGCCTGTGCTACCTGCCCTGCTGGCACTGGGGGTGTCGTGGGCACAGGTTAGGTGGGGGTTTGCCCATGCAATTGCTGATGCTTCTCCTCATCCCCACCCCAGGAACCAGGGCTCTTCGAGGCCGACGTGGTCAGGACTCAGCTGCGGTACTCGGGGATCCTGGAGACCATCCGCATCCGCAAGGAGGGCTTCCCTATCCGCATCCCCTTCCTCGTCTTCATCGACAGGTGCCTGGGGGCTGCAGGCTGGGCTCTGCCATGCCAGCGAGGGGACTCACAGAATTTGTGGGTGTTTTAGGGGCAGCATTTGGGCTGGGGTTCCCCCACAGTGGGAGCTGGGAACCCCTCGTGTTAATACACAGCTCTGGGAGAAGCTGCATCTCCAGGGGCAGTGTTTGTCACCACAGGGAGGGTCTGTGCTGGTGTCCCAGCAGGGTCCTGTGTGGTGACAGTGTCATGGGCTCACCCAGGTATCGCTGCCTCGTTGATATGTGGTCCAATGTCATTCCCAATGGAGCCAACTGTGTGGAGATGCTGAGGAGCCTCTGCCCTGTTAACCCCAGCATGTACTATGTTGGTGTCACCAAGGTACTGTCTGGGGAGGGAAGCTTGGTTCTGGTGATGCCCTGGGGGCGGTGGTGTTGCCTGAAAAGGCTGACCTTTCCCGAGACTAGACAGAGCAAAAGGAATAAAATAGGCATTTATTGAAAGGATGCACTTTGGGCAGTGCAAGATCCTGACAGGGGCTACACCCAAATTAAATCCTAGATGGATCCCGGTCATGAGTTTTTACACTTTTATAAGTTTTGGTACACCTACATATTGGGTTCAATTATCCAACCATAGCCTCAGGGTATGAAGTCTCAGCCCCCTGGCTTGGCCCCTTTCCCTCACAGTTGTTTCTGCTTTTTTGGGTACTAGTTATCCTTGATTCTCTAGCTAGGAAGGGATTGTGTTATCTAACTGCTCTGAGGAAAACTTCCTAACAACTAACATGAAGTTTCAGAGTTACACACTAAGTAGAGATTCTGAAAAATATAAAAGCTAAAACCCAAGGCATCAGTGGCCAAGGCGGGGAGCTCATGGCCTCACCTCTGCCCCCAGCTCTTCCTGAAGGAGCAGCTGTACCAGGCGCTGGAGAGCAAGCGATCCCGTGCCCATCACCTGGCCGCGCTCACGCTGCAGCGCTACGCTCGCACCTTCTTCATCAAGCGGCGCTTCCGCTCCCTGCGCCGCAAGATCGTCCTCCTGCAGAGCCGGGCGCGGGGATACCTGGCCAGGTGGGGGTCCCTGGGGGTGGTGGGTGGGCACTGGTGGGTGGCATAGGTTGACGGGTGCCCTCCTGCAGACAGAGGTACCGGCGCATGCGGCACACGCTCATCAAGTTCAGGTCGCTGGTGCACATCTATGTGAACCGCCGGAGGTATCTCAAGGTGAGCTGGGGCCTGTCACATCCCAGGGGGTCCACGCTGTCACCCTGCTGCATGCTCAGTGGTGGGCCTGAAGAGGACACAGTGGCATCCCCATACCGTGAGCCCCCTCACATGCCACCCTACCACGTCCCCTGTGTCCCATTGGGTATGGGCAGTGCCTTTTCGGAGTGAAAACCTTGCTGATATTAGGGAGGAGTCAATGGCAATGCAGAGTGCCGTGATGCCTCAGGGTGTCCCTTCCTCCCGTGGGACTCAGCATGGATGCTCTGCTTGCAGAGGAAGGAGGATGCTCGCCGGCGGGCCGAGGAGGAGAAGGAGAGGATGAAGCAGGTAAAGATGTGCAGCACCGGTGGGACACAAGTGTGATGCCTGTGCAGCCCGTGTTGCTGTGCCCTCATCCCTACCCATCGCCGTGCTCCTGGCCGCGACACCCGTGGGTGCTGAGGCAGGGACCAGCACGGCAAGTGGGCACATCCCTGTGCTGCGGCGGCAGGAGCTGACGCGGAGGGAGGTGGTGGATGTCACCCACCTGGAGATCCCGGCCGAGCTGATGGGGCTGCTGGAGGCCGCTGCAGGTGAGCGGGTCCCGGTTCACCATCGCTCCCAGCCCCTTGTCCCCCCACCCGCGACGGCCGTGCCGTAGCTTCCCGCTGTGCCGCAGCCGCTCGGGAGGTGAATGCCGGCTGCGTGGTGCTGGTGCCGCCGCCGGCGCTGCAGCCCGACCCCCAGCTCACCCTCCCGCTCGACATCAACGACTACCCCATGGCCAAGTACGTGCGGGGCCACTTCCAGGTAAGGTGGGCGCCGCGGGGAGCTTTTCCCGACGGGCAGACAGCTTTTGGGGAGTCCCTGGCACCCCGGTCATGGTGGAGCAGTGAGGTTTAGGGTCCCCGTGGTGGCTCCCCGCATTGTCCCACTGGGCTCTGCCCCGGCTCCCACCCTGGGGACACCACGGGTAGCAAGAGAGGCTGGATCCGGGGTGGCTGTGGTGCTGTGGGGAGCTGGCTGCCAGCTCCCTCCCTCCCCGTGGGTTCCTGTCGTCTCCAGAGGCCGGGGGGACCCTGCTGAGGTTATCGGAGAGAGACCCGCTGAGCCCTCCTGGACGCCCGACGCGGGGCGGATCCGGAACGCAGGGGCGGGAGACCAGGTCGCTTTGCTCCCGGGACCCCGGCCCCACCCACGGTCATTTTGCCCCATTCCTCTTCCTCATCCCTATTTTTGCCCTGTGTTTCCCAGTCCCCGGTATCCTGAATGACGGCACCGGGGCTGGATAAGGCTCTCAGCCTCGCCAAGGTGTTGGCATAGAACCACAGAATGGTTTGGGTTGGGAGGGACTTAAAGGCCATCCAGTTCCTCCTCCTGCTATGGGGGCAGGGACACCTTCCACTAGACCAGGTTGCTCCAAGCCCTGTCCAGCCTGGCCTTAAACGTTTCCAAGGATGGGGCAGCCACAGCTTTTCTGGGCAATATGTGCCAGGGCCTCACCACCCACCTCTGGTGCTGCCAGCACAGCCTGAGCCCCTCCCTGCCCCACTCCCAGGAGGCTGCTGGCCCCATCCTTCACCCTTTGGCAGCCCCACAGACTCCACCCAGCATCAACACCATGCTCAGCACCATGGGGCCAGCCCCTCGTGGCCTGAGGCTGTCCCCAGGTAGCCATGGGTGCGGGTGTCACCGCAGGAACCGGCCTTTGGGATGCTGACGGCCCCGCTGAAAGCCCCCCTCACCCGGCTGGATGAGGAGCTCTGCCACGAGGCTCTCAGCCTCTTCCAGCTGGTAGGTGGGATGGCACAGGATCCGTCACCGCGGTCCCCTGCCCGCTTTGTGCCCGGCTCAGAGGGAGGACCTGGCTGTCTCTGTGGCAGATCCTGCGGTTCATGGGGGACCCGGGGCTGGGTGGCCCACAGGAGACCCTCTTTGGCAACTACATCGTGCAGAAGGGGCTGTCAGTGCCAGGGCTGCGGGACGAGCTCCTGGCACAAGCTGCCAACCAGGTCTGGCGGAACACCAACGTCAACAACGAGGAGCGGGGCTGGCTGCTGCTGGCCACCTGCCTCAGCGCCTTCCCCCCGTCCGCCGCCTTCGACAAGTACCTGCTCAAGTGAGCTGGGGATGGGCTCTGGGGTGAGGAATGGGGGTGGCTGGGACCCCCAGGAATAGACTGGTGCTTATTCCTGGGAATGTTGCTGGGGCTTTTCAGAGCTCTCTTGGCACCTGTGGCTCAGGATGCTGACTAGGCCCCAGCTGGTTCCTCCATGATTGCTTGGGACAGCTTGGCACACATGGCCAGGTCCTGTTGGGAATGCTCTAAGGTCCCTTCAGGATCCCTCTGGCCAAGGTGGCATATATATCCATGTCCATTTAGGTTCCCCAGGGCCAGCCTGGCACAGGGATACTGGCCAAGTCCCACTAGAGACACTCTGAGATCCCTCCAAGATGCCTTGGGCCAACCTGGCACATGCCCAGGATGCTGCCAAGATCCCTCCAGGGATGCTCTTAATCCCTCTGTGGTCCTCTATACCAACCTGGCACCCATGATCCTGCCCACATCCCTCCTGCAGCATCCTCCCTTCCCCACAGGTTTGTGTCTGACTATGCCTTCGCTGGCTACAAGCCGGTGTGCCAGCGCAAGCTGATACACGCCATGGCCCGCTCCCAGCTGGGCGCTGCTGCTGCCCGCACCTTCCCACCCTCGCTGCTGGAGTGGACAGCGAACCGACAGCAGGCCAGCATGGCCCTCGACCTGCACTGCTTCAACGGTGAGGGCAGCATGGTGCTGGGACACAGCACTGGCCAGGGTCGGTCCCAGAGTGACCATCCTCATGGGCAGGGGGGGCTGGTGGCACCCGCTCATCGCCCATCTCTCCCCAGGTGACCAATTCTCCTGCCCCATCCACTCCTGGAGCACAGGCGAGGACCTGGCAGGGGATGTTCTGAAGCTCAGGTATGTGGTGGGTATCCACCCACCCAGCAGGTCACAGGGCTACCCACCTGGGGCTGTCTTCGGTGTCCCCAGGATCTGGGAGCCCAAATGCCCAGCTCATGTCCCTGTGGAGCCTGTGCCCATCCCCAGTGTCTGGCTGTTGGCAGAGGGCTGGCGGAGGGCTGGCGTGGCTGGACCGTGGCTATGAAGGCGGGTGCCCAGTGGGCTGAGCTGGCTGGACACGACTATGTCCTGGACCTTGTCTCTGACCTCGAGCTGCTGCGGGGCTTTCCCAGACAGAAATCCTGCTTCCTCATCGCATGGGACGGGACCGAGAGCCACAGCAGGGACAGCCGGCCGTAGGTACCCGGGCAGGGATGGGTACCCCACTGTGGCACCAGGCTGGATGGGTGCTGGTAGGGGTGGGTGGGCTCCTGAGGGGAAAGCTGGGACCCAGCGGGTGCTCGATGAGTGCATCCTCCCTCTCTGCAGGGTGCTGGGACACGGATTTGATTTGGATGAAGTGCCTCCTCCCCCAGCTGTGAAAGCCCCCACACTACCCTCCATGGAGGCGTATCACCCCCATGGTAGGGCATCGTTTCCCCCAACTCCTGTCCCCCAGTGTTGTGACAAAGCCCTGCCATGCCAGTGGTTCATGCCTTGTCACTCACAGATGGGGAATTTGGGGAGCCACGCAGCCAGAAGGGTCTGGACCGGTACCTGGACAGTCTCTTTGACCCCGTGCTCTCCTATGGCAATGGGGTGAGAAGGGTGTCCCCCTGCCCGAGGCATTTTGGGGTGCAGGTGGCTTGGCCACTGTGCCCTGACACCTGTCCCCCAGGAGCTGGAGAAGCCGTCCATCCTCTCACAGAGGCTGAAGGGAGGAGGTGGCGTGGGAGGGGGGAACAGTGGCACTGATGCCAATCAGAGCCAACCTCCTGTGGCTGCAGAGATGAGCCCGCCGAAGGGAGCACCGACAGGTGAGCATCTGAGCACTCCCACATCCCCACCCACCTCTCTGCCTCAGTTTCCCTGTCTGATCCCTGGTGTGAGGAACATCACTGCACACAGAGCCCCACAGCTCTGACTGAACTCTCCTCTTTGCTGTCATAGGCAAAGAGCCAGACCCGTCCTCACAGCGCCGGGCGGATGACAATCAGCCACATGGACCCTCAGTCAGTGCCACGGGGCTGGGAGGGGTTGAGCCCCTTCTCTACTTCAGGGAACCTCTCTGGGGCAGCCCCTGAGGATAGGAGCACCTGGAGGTGCCAGGTGTTGACAGCATCGTGTCCCTTGCAGGGCAGAGCAGCAGAGGGGATGCCAGCCCATGTCCCCCACCCCCGACCCTACTCACAGAAAGCCAGTAAGGGGTCCCAGTGCAATGGGGTGGCCAGAGGGGCTCGTTGCACTGAGCCAGGCTCCCTGAGCCTTGTGTTTGGCTCCGCAGCAGCCGTGAGCTGGCGGTGGCCAGGAGAGCCAGTGCAGCATTCCCGGCTCAACTCGGAGCACTTCCCACGGCCCACGCACGACATCCGTAACATCATCCGGCAGTGCCAGCCAGCCCCACGCAGCTCCCAGCCCCACAGGTACAAACCCGGGCCCCCAGCCAAGCCTCGGGCTTCTCCTGCCTGGGGGTGCGCGTGCTGGTCCTGATGCCGGGCTGTAGGGAATCACGGGGTGCACCCAGTGGTGGGGCTGCAGGTGGTGTCAGCTACAGGGAATCACGGGGTGCAGCTGATGCTGGGGTTCAGGTGATTTAGGATGCTGTCTCGGCAGCAAGCTCTTTGGGAAGAAGCTGGACCCCCATGAGGAAGCCATGCAGATCCTGAAGGAGCAGCTCTCAGCAGCCAGGGTGCCATCAGCTGTGGTAGGGATGCGGCCATCCCCGTGTCCCCCTGACCAGGCTGGGGGTGTCAGTGGCACTGACCACAGCCTCTCTGTGCCTCACAGGGGCCCAAGGAGGTGGTGGCCGCAGTGAAGCCGGTGCCAAGTGCCAGCTACCAGCTGCGAGCACCCACAGGACGTCCTGCAGCCACACGGCCCCCAGGTATTGCTGGACAGAGCTGTGGCATTGGGGGGCCACAGTGGAGCGAGGCACTTTGCCCTCCCAGTGGCACGGCTGACGCCTGGTGGGATAACTGCTGTTTGCAGCTCAGCCAGGGAGCTGCTCCCTGTGCCTCAGTTTCCCCAGGTGGAGGCAGCTGTTGGTGGTTCCCCCAGGGGATTGCAAGGTTTTCTGTCCCTTTGCAGTCTTTGTCTCACGGGAGCTCCCATCCGAGGTGCAGCAGGTCCAGACCCAGCTGCACCGCAGCTGCAGCGAGGACTTCTACACCTACCACAACGTGCCCTGGAAAATATTCCTCCGGAAGGAGGTGCAGACTACGGGGACACTTGGGGACAGGCTGGTGCCAAGGTCCTACTGCGATAAGGGGGTTTACACCAAGTCCTGGTCTCTCCTGGCAGGTTTTCTACCCCAAGGACAGCATCAACAGCCCACTGCTGCTCGACCTCATCTTCCGACAGGTGAGGCACTGAGCTGGCCCTGCAGCCCCCCGGGGTCCCCTGGGAGATGGGGTATTCCCCAGTGGGGTGATGATTTACTCATCCCACTGTGGCCATCAGGAGCTGGGGCTGTTGTAAGATGGATCTGGGGGACTTTTTGCTTCTCCCCACACAACCCTACTGCTCCTCACCCCCTTTCCCAGATCTTCAATGATGTGCTGTCTGACACCTGCATCCGGATCAGCCAGGAGGAGCGGCTCCACCTGAAATCCCTCTTTGGTAACCCTGTGTCCTGCTGCTCCCTGTCTGGGGGCTTACACCCAGCCTGTCCTCATCTCCTGGGTATCTCCAAGCCAGGACTGGCTCTGCTTAACTCTGGGTAGTTTTACCTCCAAAAGCAACGAGGCCCCCCCCCCCCCCCCCCCAATTTAGTGTTCCACAACATCACAAGTTGTGTCTGTCTCAGCCAGCTGCTTGGGGGGACACGTATCTGTCTCTGCAACACAGCCCTGCCAGGCATGGGAAGGGCATGAGCATCCCTGCTTTCACTGGGAACTCTGTCCACATCCTCTCCAGGGAGGGGTTGCTCACAGGAGGTATTTCCCCCCTCCCCACAGCGGAAAACAAGCTGGACTCCTTCAGCCCCGTGGCCACTGAGAGTGTCAAGAGGGAGATCATTGCCGCAGCCCGGGATGGCTGCGAGGTGTATTTCTCCCGTCTGTTCCCTGCCACGGTGAGGGTCCAGCTGTGGGGCAGGCCAGCACGGGGGTCACTGTGTCCCCATGCCCCTGGCTGAGGTGCTGTCCTGGCCCACAGGGCAGCGTGGGGACAGGTGTGCAGATCCTGGCTGTGTCCCACACGGGCATCAAGCTGCTGCGGGTGGTGAAGGGCACCAATGTTCCCGGGGAGCAGCTGCGGGTGCTGCGTGCCTACAGGTAAGGGTGGCCAGGGTGGGGTGGGTGCTGTGGGTGCCACAGATGCCGGGTGTTTCAGCGTCCCCTCACCCTGCCCCAGCTACCCCGATGTGCTCTTCGTGACCACCCCATCCAGGAACATGCTGGAGTTCAACCTGCGCAGTGAGAAGCTCATCCTCTTCTCCCCCAAAGCCCCCCAGGTCAAGGTCATGGTCGACCACTTCATCACAGAGCTCAGGAAGGTGGGGGATGCCCTGAGGTCAGGGTGGGTTTGTCCTAGGAGTCAGACCCTGCCTGTGTGCCTGTGTTTGGAGGGCTGGGGTGGGCAGAGGAGGGCGTCCAATGAATGGGACCGTGGCTGGATTTGGGGGAATGGTCCTGAGACTGTGGGTGCTTGAAGCCCCTGTGCTGGGTGGGGTGTGGGTGTCCCTACATGCATGGGCTGTGCCAGACCCCCTGTGCCCAGGACTCCCAGTATGTGGTGGCCGTGAGGAACTACAGCCCGGAGGACAGGGGCCAGCTCAGCTTCCACAAAGGGGACATCATCCACCTGCAGTCACTGGAGCACCCTGAGAGAGGTGAGGGACCCCCAAAGCCCCCATGACAAAATGCCTTTAATGGGGGACAGAGGGGCAGCAGACTGATGGCTTGCCCTGCTCTGGAGATGGCTGTGCACTTGCCTTGCATTTTGTGACACCCCATGTCCCCATGGTGTCCCTGCAGACCACTACTATGGCTGCGTGGTCCGCAAGAAGGTGATGTACCTGGAGGAGCTGAAGACAGACACCCAGGATTTTGGTGAGTGCCGCACTGTCCCTGTGTGTGTCCCTGGTGTGCCCTGAGCTGTGTCCCCTACTGGGTCGGGCACGGGGCAGGGGCCTGCCTCTGTCACCCCTCAGCTGGATGGTTTTGGGGTCTTTTTGGCACTGACCTTATGCAGGGGAATGCTCCACTGCAGGTCCCTTCCTGCTGCCACCCATGTCCCTGAGGTGACAGGCTTTATGGCCCCTTTCCCTTGAGTGATGCCAAACTTTTCCAGCCAAAACCCATGACCAGATCCCCAAAAAGGGCTGGGGGTGTGGAGTCAGGAAGGAGCAGCCAGACAATTTTAGGGGTGACCCTATGGTTACCAGCCCAGTGCCATCCTCACCATCCATCTGACACAGGGTGGAAGTTTGGGGCCATCCATGGCAGGTCAGGGCTCTTCCCTGCCGAGTACGTCCAGCCCGTCGCGGCGCCTGACTTTGTCCATTTGCCTGCGGAGAGGAAAGAGGAGCCCAGGGACAAGCAGGGCAAAGTGGCAGCTTCAGCAACCGTGGCTGTGGCTGTGGCCTCCACTGCTGCTGCCCAGGAGCTGGATCGGAAAACTGAGGTGGGTTCTGGCCTGGGGCTGTCCCCTGGTGCTGGCTGTGCCCAGTGCCCACTGCCCCGCTCTGCAGGTGTCCCCAGCCAGCGCCACCTTTGTGGAGGATCTGGAGGGAGATGGTGTGGAGCAGCTCAGGGATGTCACCGGGGCCTGTCCCATGCTGGCCTTTGCACAGCGGCATTTTCGTGCGGCACGACGTGGGACCACGTGAGTGTCCAGCAGTGGGACAGGGACATGGCATAGTGGGGACGCCTGTGCCCACCTGCTCCCTTGTCCCTCTGCCAGGGACTCCCGTGGGATGAAGGTGCCAAGTGTGCTGGAGATGCTGATGTTCACCAAGGTATAAGGAAGGGGAGTTGTGGGGTGCCTGTGTCCTGCTGTCACCTGTAGTTCCTTTGAGGTGCCAGCAGGGTCCTAGAGGCTGGCCCTCTCTCCCCAGATTCCTATTCAGGAGTCACTCATTGAATTTGTCGATGGTGGCCTCAACAAACTGGCTGCTGAGGCTTTCCAAGGTAGGCAGGGACATGAGTGTCCTGTCTTGTCCCTCAGCCATCCCCAGCCCTGTCCTTGGAGGAGGGTGAGGCTGGACTGGAATAGGCAGAGGGGGTGTCCTAGAGGGGTTTAGTTCTGGTCCCACTGTTCCATCTGCCCAGGATGTGCCCACCCAGGAGAACATGTCCCTGGGGAAGGGACATGCTGAGCTGCGTCACTGTGTGGCTTTGTTGTCCCCAGCCGTGATGAAGTTCATGGGTGACCACCCTCTGCGGGGTCAGACAGAGCTGGATGCTGTCTGCACCATCCTCAAGGTAAATCCATCATTGGGGTGGTGAATCCTGGGGGTGGCCTGGGCAGGGGGTGGCAGAGAGGTGGCAGCTGTGCCTGTCCCCCAGCTGTGTGCAGAGCACGAGGTCCTGCGGGATGAGGTGTACTGCCAGATCATCAAGCAGATCACCAACAACACCAGCTCCAATCCGTGAGTCCCTACACCCATGTGGGAGGGTGGCACTGGGACACTTGTGTCCCTGAGCTGTTCCAGCCTGGGGCGACACCTGGGGACCTCATCCTTGCAGAGGTCTGCAAGGCAGCCACCGTGGGCACCCTGGCCCTGCTTAGGGGATCAGCCCTGGCTGTTCCCACAGGGACAGCTGCCAGAGGGGCTGGAGGCTGCTCTACATCCTCGCTGCCTACTACAAGTGCTCTGAGGTGCTCCGGCCCTTCCTCGTGGCCTTCCTGCAGGATGCTGGCAGGCACCCAGAGCTGCCATTCCACGGTAGGGGACGTGCACATCCCAGGGTGCTGAGTGCATGGTAGGAAAGGACACCCCAGGTGTCACAAAGCTCAGGAGGAGCTCAAACAGAGCCAGCGTGGCTGCTCAGCCCCATCCTTCATCCCAGTCCCTGTTCCTTTGGCAGGCATCGCCAAAGCCTGTGAGCAGAACCTGAGGAAAACCCTGCAGTTCGGTGGCCGCAGCCTCTTCCCCAGCAGCATGGAGCTCAAGGCCATGGTGGTGAGGCCAGGGGCTCGTGGGTACCTGTGGGGTAGAACAGAGCTGGTGTGAGCTTGAGATCCCCCCCAGAAGTTCTGGGTACCCACATGGGGTCAGGTTCCCCCTGTGGGGTTGGGATTTCCCTCAGGCACCACGCTGGAACTGAGTTCATAATTTTTTGGGATCTTCCCAAGAGAGCACAGCCCTTCTTAGGGTCTGCTCTTCACCACTTTGGGGGTACCCTGAGCCTTCAGGGGTCCCCAGTGGGGATGGAACACTGTGGACGTGGAGTGGGGGCATGATGGTTCAGCTGGACAGGATGGGCAAGAGGGAGGATGATCCCAATGGGATGGTTTCTTAGGGATAGCTGCAGGATTTGGGGTGTTCTGTGGGTTCCTGCTGTGTGGAGGGCCCCTCTGCACCCCAACATGTCCTTCCATGCAGGCCGGACGCAGCGCCAAGCGCCAGCTCTTCCTCTTGCCTGGTGGCATCGAGAGGCACCTCAAGATCAAGACGTGCTCGGTGAGCCAGAGGGGACAGGAGGCTCAGTGCACCCCAAGATTATGGTGACACCTCAGTTTTGGGCACCCAGAGGGTGTGGATCTGGTGGGGCTGCTCCCTTTGGCTGTCCCTGCTGTAGGACTTCATCCTCTGGGAAAAGTAGAACATCACTGGGATGAGCCTCTATGCAGGACAAAAGTTGGTGGCCCAGAGCACAACAGAGGGATGTGACAGTGTCCCAGCCACCTGTCCTTGTGCCCAGGTGGCTCTGGATGTGATTGAGGAGCTGTGCTGTGAGATGGGGCTGCAGAATCCAGAGGCTTTGGAGGAATACATCCTCTTTGTGGTGACCGACAGAGGTGAGGAGCTGGCAGGAATGGGGCAGGACAAGACAGGATGGGACAGCCACGCAGGTGGTGTGGTGGCCATACTCAGACTCCTGGGTGGCACAGGGCAGAGCGTGCGGCCACTGACCCGCCGGGAATACGTCCTGGACGTGGTTGCTGAGACAGAGCTCCGGGACACCAGCTACACCTTCTGGTGCCGCCGCGTGGTCTGGAGCCAGCCCCTCAAGTTTGACAACGAACTCTACGTCACTGTCCACTACAACCAGGTCGGGCCACCCCATCAGCCTCCCCCAGAGCCACCTCCCTGTCTCCCTCAGGGCGTGCCCTGTCCCCAAGCCGTGTCCCTGTGCTCTGTTGTCCCCCCCAGGTGCTCCCTGACTACCTCAAGGGGCTGTTCACCGTCCTGCCGCCAGTGAGGCCGGGAGAGCAGCACTTCCCACACGTGGCCAAGCTGGCTGCCCTTCAGCACCGAGCCAAGGACCGCCATCACCTCCCCACTGCGTACGGCAGGGGACAAGGCGCCTGGAGGGGGGCGTGGGGAACACCTGTCCCGTGGGATTTGGGATTCACTGGCCAGCGCTGGCCCTGACCTGGGGCTCCCCACAGGCGGGAGATGCAGGACTACGTCCCTCCGCAGCTCTTCCGCCTGCTGAAGCCCCAGTCCTGGCTGCAGATGGTGACCCAGCCCGTGCAGCAAGCCCAGGCACTCAGCGCCCACCAGGCCAGGGCACAGTTCCTGGGTGAGGGAACAGCGATGGGGATGGGGAGGTGACATTCACAGAGACAGGATGCTGAGAGGATGCAACGCTAATGAGGACATAGTGCTAATGAGGATGTAATGGTGCTGGTGATGCAAGGCTGCCTGGAGGGTGCTGATGATGATGGGGATGGGATGCTTCCAGGACAGGCAGCCCTTGTCCCTGCACGGAGCCTGGGAGGGATTGGCAGGACAGGACAAGCTGCTTCCAGGCCCCACTTGGGACACCCATTTCCCTTGGCTCCTCCTGGGTGCAGGTCACCCTGGGGACTGGGCAGATGGGGGTGGCAGCGGCCACTGAGACCCTGTCCTCTGCCCTGCAGGGCTGCTGAGCGCCTTCCCCATGTTCGGCTCGTCCTTCTTCTACATCCAGAGCTGCAGCAACAGCGCCATCGTTTCACCCTGTATCCTGGCTGTCAACCAGAATGGCCTCAACTTCCTCAGCAAAGAGACCCACGTAGGTGTGGGATGCATGGAATCATGGAATGGCACGGGCTGGAACAAACTTTAAAGCTCACCCAGTTCCATCCCCTTGCCATGGGCAGGGGCACTTTCCACTAGAAGCAGGGACCAAGCTGGGGTCCCTGGTCCCCCTTGGAGGTGTTCCCAGGGCACATTGGCCACCCCCCCATCCCCTTCCCCAGGAACTTATGGCTAAGTTCTCGCTGAATGAGATCCAGTCCACACGGACACAGCGGCCGACAGCCGGATCCAGCTATCCCTATGTGGAGATCACACTGGGAGACCTCCTGGCTCAGGGCATCACCCAGCTGCAGCTGGAGCAGGTCGGGGACACTTGGGGACATCAAGGGGAAGCTCTCACAGTGGCGGCACAGCCACTGACCACGGGTGTTTCCCTCTCCAGGGCCTGGAGCTGTGCCGCGTGGTGGCCGCGCACATGGAGAGGCTGCTGGGTGCTCGGGAGAAGAGGCTGACGCTGCCGCCCAGCGAGATCACCCTGCTCTGAGCCCGCCATGGCCTCGGATCCCCGGCACTCCGCACCCCTGAAATGGGGGACACAGGGCTCAGTGACCGTGGGGTGTCCCCAGCTTGGCCGGCGGCTGTCCCCCTGTCACCAACCCACTGTTGTTCTGGGGTTTTATACATGCCCGGGAGCCCAGAATGACTCGGTGTCCGTGTTTTTGTGTTGCACTCGCTGCTGCAGGAGAATGCTGCCCTCCATGTCTGATTCCTCATCAATCACCATGTGCTTCCGATTCCCGTGCCTCAGTTTTCCCCATCCGTCCCAGTGCCTCTTTCCTCATCCCGGTGCCTCAGTTTCTCCCACCGATCTCGGTGTCTGTTTCCCCATCCCGGTGTCTCGGTTTCCCCTCCATCCCGCCCGTGCCTCAGTTTCCCCGTGCCTCTCCTCCCAGCCACTCCCGCCCGCCTGTCGCGCTCGTCGCGTCCGCCAGGGGGCGCTGGCGCCGCGCTCCCGCCGCCACCTCCTGGCCTCTCTCCCTTCCCTGCCGCCGCCGCGCGCGCGCGCTCCACCGCCCAATCAACCGCCGGCCCCCGCCGCTCGCGGCCGCCCCTCGGCCAATCAGCGCCGAGCGGGGCGGGGCGGGGCTGCCGTTCCCGCTTAACGGCGCCGGTGGGTGCGCGAGCGCGCGGGGGGGTGGGGCCGGACCGGGCCGGGCCGCGCCGCGCTCCTTGTCCGTACGTGCGCGGGCGGGGCGGGGCGGGGCCAGGGGCGGTGGCGGCGCATGCGCGTCGGGGCGGGGCGGCCCCGCGGCGATCCGGGATGTCGGGCCGGCTCCTGGTGACGTAGCGGGAAGGGCCGCGTCAGATCCCCCCCCCCCTCCGCCCGCCGCTGTCCCCCGGCACGGCACGGGACCCTCCGCACCTCCTCAGGCTGCCCCCCGCCATGGGCAGAGCCGCGGCGGTGGGAACGGGCAGGGCGTCCAGAGCCGCCGCTGGGAATGTGCCAGGCCCTGCCGCCGCGTGAGCACCGGCACCCGCAGCGTTGTCCGTGCCCGCCCCGGGCCGAGCCGTGAGTGTGGCGTCCGCTGGGCCGCCCCTGCCCCGGGAGGGAGAGGGCGGGAGCTCTGCCCGCCGGGAGGGGGGTCCTATCTCCGGTGGACGGCGTGGGGGGGCGGGAAGGGGTCTGGCGCGGTACCGGGATCCCGTGCTCACCTCCCCGTCCTGCGGGGCTCTCTCTCCCGGCAGGGCGGCGGGTGCCATGAGTAGCAGCTGCGCGTCCCCCGCCGCCGCCCGCCGCCGCCTGCAGCGCCGGGATCGATAGAGGCGGGGGCTGCGGACGCGCCATGGCCGGCAGCGGCTACACGGACCTGCGGGAGAAGCTCAAGTCCATGATGCCCTACCGGGACGGCCACAAAGGCGGCGGCGGCAGCCTCCCGCGGGAGCCCCCCGAGCCTCCGTACGACCGCAAGCGGCGGCACCAGGAGGACTCCGGCTCCGAGCCCAGCGACTACGAGGAGCAGAAGGAGGAGGAGGAAGCTCGGAAAGTCAAGAGCGGCATCCGCCAGCTTCGGCTCTTCAGCGCCGAGGAGTGCGCCAAGATTGAGGCGCGCATCGAGGACGTGGTGTCCCGGGCGGAGAAGGGGCTCTACAAGGAGCACACGGTGGATCGGGCACCGCTGCGGAACAAGTATTTTTTCGGGGAAGGCTACACCTACGGGTCTCAGCTGCAGCGGCGAGGCCCTGGCCAGGAGCGCCTGTACCCGCGTGGGGAGGTGGACGCCATCCCCGAGTGGGTGCACGACTTGGTGATCAGGAAGCTGGTGGAGCATCGGGTGATCCCCGAGGGCTTTGTGAACAGTGCCGTCATCAACGACTACCAGCCGGGGGGCTGCATTGTCTCCCACGTGGACCCCATCCATATCTTTGAGAGGCCCATCGTCTCCGTGTCCTTCTTCAGCGACTCGGCGCTCTGCTTCGGGTGTAAATTCCAGTTCAAGCCCATCAGGGTGTCGGAGCCCGTTCTCTTCCTGCCGGTGAAGAGGGGGAGCGTCACGGTGCTCAGGTAACGCCCGCGTTGCCGAGGCTCCGCTGAGGAGCCGGGGGCCCGGTTGTGTAACCGGATCACGAGGCGCACGGATGCGCGCCCCGACGGCGCCTCGGGCTTCATCTGCCTCGGCTGAAGGCACTCGGGGCTTTGCTGTGGTGCAAGGGGTGAAGCGGGGATTTAGGGGAGTCCTGCCTTCGTGGTGGGTGCCCCCTCCACGGGGCTTGAGGTGAATGCCGGTGGGAGCGTGGCAGCTGGCGGAGCCGAGCTAACCGTTGAGTTTCTGTAAGTGGTTAAAATAACACGTTGAGACACAAAATGGATCCTTTGCCCAAGAGTGGTCACAGCGGAGCAGCTGGTAGGGACTGGGCTCCTGGGTCTATTCTTAGCTAACCTGACCTTAATCGTGGAGAGGAGGTGTGAATGGCCTCGTCTTCCCAGTCTGTAAACTGGGAATGCTGAACCCTCCTCTGCCCGGTGAGGATCGGGAGACCGGAGTGCAGAGCCCCGCGTGATTGTCACTTGGAAGTGCAGCGGGTCAGGGGCACAGGAAAGGACTCTGCGTGTGTTGAGGAAGAGCCCTGGAAGGTGGAATGACCTGCCCAAGGTCACGCACTTGGTCGGCGGTAAAGCTGGGATTGGCACCGGGAAACGTTTCCTTCCTAATCCCACTGCCTCCCTGTATGGGCTGGGAGGGGGAGCAGACAGGTGAGGGGACAGGCAGGTAAGGGGGATAGGAAGGGCTGGATTATAGGGATCCCGCTGGTGTCCAGCTCCTGGGGAGGGCAGCTCAAAGCTTGGCCCTGGGACTGCCAGTCCCTTTTGTCCCTGAAGGTCAGAGTGCTCCCTGCCTGGAGCAGGGATCACCGGGACTCTGCCAGCAGTGCTACCAGCTGTATCCTCGTTCGGGGGGGTGGTGTTTTTGGACTGGTGAAGGTCCAGGCTGGTTTTCCGGGCTCTCAGGCCGTAACACAATCCCTTGCTTTGGCTTGTAAATTGATCGCCGAAGGGTTCGGGGAGGAATCTTTTCCCCCCCACAAACACACGGCCTCCTTGACTGGTACATCAATATTAAATGCTGAGATCTCGCGTAGCTTTTATCTTGGAAAAGCTGCACAAACATTAACTAATCCTTGCTGTACCTCGGCGTTAGGTAACTTGTGTGGATTAGCCAGAGATGAGGGAGGCTGCAGAGGGAGTCAGGAACGGCGCTGAGGACATTTTCTCGTTCTCTGGTGGTTTGACAGGGCTCAGGGGGCAGAGGTCAGGGTGATTTTGTGAAATGGGCCCCAGGGGAACCCATCCTGCCATGTATCTTTTTACTGCAGAGCAAGCTCCATCCCCAGGGATGGAGACTGCTGGGTGTGAGGCTGTTGTTCTGCTTCCTGACTTCTCTGAGATACCAGGAGGGAAACTTTCTACCCTAATTTTCCTGCTTCTGATGCAAACCCCTCTGGTGTCTTTCCTCGTCAGGCCTGGATAAATAGTTGTCCCTCCTTTTACAGCCAGAGGCTTTCTTTTTTAAGGAAAGTGAGAGTTTTATCCTGCTTGGGAGCATTCTGGCAGAGCTGCTAATTCAGGGTCAGCCTCAAGTCTTGCAGTCAAAGCCTCTTGAAAAACTCTGGAGGATCTACAGTGGAGGATGGTGGGAGGAAGAAGAGATGCTTTCTCTGTTCTAGGACCAGAGAATGATGTTTTCTTGTTCCAGACCCTTGCTCTTCCTTCAAAACTGCTGGGAAGAGGTTGCTGGCTTGGGACTCATGGAATTGGAGTGAGGTGTCTCCAAGAGGTGTTTGAGTTGTTGGCCAGTACCACTCAGGTGGTGTAATCAGTTTGTTAATGTGGCTGAAGCAATCCTACAAAAACCCAATGAAGATATCTTAAGATATCTTTTCCCTCCAAATCCAAAGGCTGCTTTCTGACCCACCCACTTCAGTTTGATCAAGGTCAGATGTTCTGCCTTCCAGCAAATAATAGACTTTAAAACAGGGATTATTTCAAATTTGGTACAGCAGTTAGCAGGTACTTTACACTCACTTAAGAGAGATTCTGCCAAAGTAACTGTTCTGTGTTGATAGGATGCTGGCTGGAATCAATTCCTTGCCTTCCAGCAGATCTCCAGGATCCTGGCTGGAATCAATTCCTTGCCTCCCAGCAGGTGTCATCTCCTGGTCTCCCATCTAACCCCAGCAGTTAGGAGGAGAAGGAGGGGTGCTGGTCGTGCTCAGGGGAGTGTCACCAAATCCAGCCCTTGGTCATAGCTAAGTCAATTCCCCAAACTTGGCATTTTCTCCTCTGGGTAAACAGCTGCTGGAGGCAGTTGCCCTGGAGATGGGGAACGGGCACAGATAGAGGTGGCATGCTTGTAATGTCTGGGATTCAGATCCTGCTGGGTCAGTGGCTGCTCCTGGCGTGCAGCCTTTCCGGGGAAGCCGGGGTAGCCACGTGTGTTCAGGGGCTGTGTGGAAGTCACGAGGATCTAAAGGAAGTTCTCAAGCTGGATTCCTCTCTTTGACCCCACAGCACTCTCAGGCTGCCCCCAGACTGCCCCTGTTCTGTTCCTGCTCCTAATTTAATAGCTGCCAACACAGTAGGGATTTTTGTAGAGGGGCTTTCCCCATTTCCCTTACTTGACTTTGTTTGCCTGCCCTGAAGCAGGATGTGTTTGCCAATACTGAACGTGCCTCAGACTCCTTGGAAAGTTTTCAGACTTCAAATGACAGGTGAGGTGGAACAAGATTCACGTGGCTGGGCTGTGCCCCTCTGCCAGAAGGCAAAGGCTGAGCCAGCCCATGAGCTGATAATGAGCCCTTCCCTCTTCTAGCAAGGCCCTTTCTCCTCTCCTTTCACATCTGCACGGAAAATTTGCTCCTGTAGGTTTTGAGATCTAGAAGATGACCCCCTCCAGTCCCCTCTTCTCCCACAGCCCTGGGAAGCAGGTACTCCTGCAGGTTTGTCCCAGTGGCAGCCAGGCCAGGAGGAAGCATCAGCTCGGTGTGTGCTGCTGGATCCCAGTCCTGTGACCCATCAGCTCCCTGAGGAGGGGGTTGCTCACCTCATCACGTTTGTGGGTTTTTCATATTTTAACAATAATTTTGTGAGCATCAATTGATAGGAGCAGTGGGGGGAGAGATGGAGGAATTTGCCTTTTCATCTGGGGAGCATGCGCTTTGAGAATGCTTGGGCTGGGAAAAAGGGAGGAAGCAGGGGGTGTATGAAACCAGCTGGGATGGGGGGGTTCCAGGTGGATCCCTGCCCTGCAGCTGCTGTCATAGGAGACAAATCTCAGCACTGGAACTACCAGGTATGTTGTCTGAGCACTGGAAATAGTGCAACTGGAGGGAGGAAAGGCACAGGTAACATCTCCCAAGTTCCCAGAGCTTGTGCCATAAGGGCTTCCCTCCCACAGCTGGAGAGTGCTCCAGGTCGTCTCCTGGCTGTTTGTAACAGCAGGGGAACGCTGTGATGTGTGTCCCTCCTGTGCCTGATGGAAGCATAATCAGAGTAGGCTGGAGTCGCTGGAGGATGAGCCTCCTTCCTTCCCAGCTGGAGGAATCTCTCTGCAGCTGTCTGCTCCAAAATAGCCTGATCCCTCAGAACAGGCTGTTGGTGCAGAGGAAGTTCCACGTGTGCCAGTGGTGATGAGGCAGAGATTTATTCAAGCTTTTCTTGTTGCAGTCTGTAGAACTTCAAGGCTTCCTTTCTGGTGATGTTTGCACAAAAAACAAACCACTTTTATCTCCGTGTGAATCAGTTCTGGCTCGGCAGCAGCTCTTCTAGATGGAAAAAAAAGAGACTCAGGAAAGAGTTTGGGATCTAAGGTTGACAGGTTGGTTTGGAGTTGGGGTCTGGTTTTGGGGTAGTGTGTGGAAAATATCAGCACTTCCCCATGTTCTTCTGGAAAATACTCTGGGGTTGAGATGTCACACTCAAGTCTTCTCATGGGCAGGAATTTATTATTTTCCTTCCCTGGTTACTTTGGATTTGTTCTCTGGGCAAGAAATCTTTGAGTATCTCACCCTTGATATCATTATTGGTGTTCTTCTTCAGGGTCTGCCTGTTCACCCATCCTCAGGGTGTGCAAGGTTGGGCAGTGGGTGAGAAGTTTATGCTGGCAGCACAAGTATAACACAACCAAATAATAATTTTCTTTCCTTTCTCTGCCTGTGCAGAGGCACACCATCACTATATATGATACAGCACAAACAAAGTTTTTTCCATACCAGTTTGACACTGGGGTCAGACTGGTGTGACCCCTTAGAGCCTCAGACTGGAGTGGTGGGACTGTTCGATGCTGCCCATGTGCATCTGGGACCACAAACTTCCTGCTGCCACTCTGGAAGTGATATGGAAAGGGGGATCCTGCCTGGGGAAGGAGTGAAAAGGAACATCCAGGCTGATGCCTTATGATGGAGAGTGCAAGTCTGGAATCAGACTTTTCCATGGTGCTCAGGGTGCTGCTGAGGATGCGGAGTTGAATGCTAAATGTAGGTGATATTCATGAATTCACTGGAGCTTGACGTGGAGATTGCAGGAACATAATAGAACATCATCATAAGCCTTGGGGGTTATGAACATTGTTGTGTTCTGCAGTGCCTGGAGCACAGTGGGGATGGACACCACCCCTGCTTTAACTGGTCAGACTTCTAGCTCTCCTGGCAGAGCAGTAAATCTGTGTGTGAGGAGTGTTTCTGGGTGAGTGGGTGGGTTATCTAACCAGATCAAGGAAACCCGGTCCTGTCCCCAGAGAAGAACTGCATGTGTGAGCTCTGTTCTCTGCTCAGGGTGTCCTGAGTAACCTGCCAGCCCCTGACCCTACCAGCAGTGGCACAGAAAAACCTTGTGGGGACACTGGCCCTGGTGATTTCTGCTTCAGGTTGGGTGTGCAGACTTGAGCAGCCTTTGCCCAAGTGCTTTCCAAGGTGTTCCTGCCTTTGTTGGGTGTTTCAGGAAGCTCTGGAGATGTTTAGGTTCTCTTTTACCTTTCCTGGACTCTAGAAGGCTCTCAGTGAGCTGACACTCTCCATACTGCAGGTAGAGGGCAGGCCCCACCACTGGGATCTGCTGGCTGACAGCCTTGGAGTGCTGTGGATGTGCACAGGAGGTGCTCCCAGCATGGTTTGTGTGTCAGAGCAGGTGTGGTGGCCCCTCTCCATGGACCCACCATGGTTTCACCTGCTGTGCTGGGCACAGAGTCCACCTGAAAACAGAAGCAGCCATGAGGAAATGCTAGAGTGTGTTGTGGGAAGCTGGGGCTGTCCTTGGCCATGGCTTTTCTCCAACCTGCTGAAAAATTTGGAGTATCTTGAGTCAAACACTCATGCTGACAACAGCTACTGCTAGAGCCTGGGTTTTCCTCAGCCCAGGGAGCTGTTTCACCCTGTTACAGGGAGGTTTCAGAGAAGTGCAGCTTGGTTTGCAGGTTTGAATTTACAGGTTACCCCATGAGTACTGGGTTAGGGGTGGTGATGGTCTTGTTCTGGCTGAGGATGTGCCATTTGATGGGGAGGGTGATGAGGTGTCTGTGCTCAGGGAAAAGGGGTGAGAGGCTCAGCTCTCACCATGACTGTGCCCCTCTGTTGACTAAACCCCCCCTGGATATGTTACATGTTTGGGTCTGGGTGTGCTGCACATCTGAGCTGTGAGAGATGGCTTTTCTCACAGGCATGTTTGAGATGATGCTTTGGAGGAATGTACTAATTTTTTTCCCCTGTTGCTTTCAAATTTC